>NC_092338.1:49460000-50660000 GCF_046630445.1 Rutidosis leptorrhynchoides
GTGTATCTTAAAGTAGACATTAAGTTAAAGTAGACATTAAGATGATTACATTTGATTATAAAATCTCAACAATAATCTCAAATAATTCGGTATCTATTTTATTTATTATTCATGTTTACCTTTTTATTTTAAGTTTTGAAATTTGAATTGCTCAATTCAATATAGTGTAAATAGATATGAAGAAATTTGATAATTCTAATAGTTAGAAAGTTATGTGTAATAATGATCTTATTGTATTGCATTTAAGATACACATTAAATAATTTCTTATTAATACTTAATGAAATAAAATAATAATTATTGATACATTAATAAATAAATAAGCTATATTGCTTCCAAATTTATTGACCACACACAAAAAAGAAACATGTAATTTAAAGGTACAAGAAATTCCGATTTTCATAAAATGACAATTTTACTGTTACTTTTTACACATGTATTGGAAGAAACTAGTAGAAATTGGAATATATAACTGGAGCTGGAACTAACATTTGAAGCTGAAAGGTAAATTTTTTTATTTATTATAAGTGTTCGGCAAAATCACTGAAGCTAGACCTTATAGAGTTATAGATATAAATAGATTAATAAGGCCAACAATAAAATATAATATGTAAAATGGCATAGTGAAGGGTTTTTTTTTTTTTTTAGTTTAACATTTTATAAGCTCTACTTTTTTCAATAAAATAGTTGTAGTAGTTTAGCTTTTAAGGACTTTTAATTTTCATTTAAGCTCTACTTTCTATAGCCTATCAACTAAAGTTTATTATTTGAAGCTTATTAAATATATAAGCTCAAACTCCTAAATGCTCTTATATTCTTTTTAAAAAAGGTTATCCAAACACATCCTTATTCTAAAACGTAGTGATAAATTCAAAAAAGTTTTTGATAAATTCATTCACATAATGCATTATGTGTTTGTACAATACAATCTATCAATGTTTAAAATGAATGAATTTACAAAAAATTTATTGGATTTATCACTACTCTACCACTGAACCTTTGGTTGAGTGGTAAATCTAAAACATTTCGGGTACGCTTTGCGTGATAGATGCGAGGAGTTTCTTCCTAACGCGTGTGTATGTGATAAATGAGAGTAGTCGATGACAAAAATTTGATGTTAAAAAAAACAAAATCACTACTCTATACTATAACCTTGAGATAGAGTAAAAAATGATTGATGATTGAGAACTACATGCTATTAGTTAATAGGTGATTGATTGACTTAGCTTCTCATTTGATCCAAGAATATATCAATGATTATATAATTAATTAATTTGTTGTCTTTTGTAAGTAGTTAAGACTTGAATAAATAAGGAGTACGTAGTATTAAATATCTATGGCTAAAACATCCCTACAACATGTGTACTTTTTAATGAGTGGGATTGGCTATGCAATTATGAATAACTTTTTTAGTTCATGATTATCAAACACTAAACTTATATACGTAGACAAATAGAATCTTCAGGAAAAATCGTGTGTACGAGTAACCATTAGTGGTGAAAGATCTCGGTGTTATTACTTAAAGGTCGTGTAGGTGTAACTCAAGATTCATTTTTGTTGGTGCATAATCCCGAGTTCTATGATGTAATAAGTTCTATTTGTATTATCGTTTACATTTCAGTAGTGTATAAACATTGTCATTGATATTGTGTGTTTGAATTGATTAAGCAATGACGTAAAATAGTTCGAGCTGTTTGGTTGGCAGCTCAGACCATCGACCGATGGTAGAGACCATCGGTCGAGGGACTATCACCATCGGCCGTAGGTCAGAGACCACCGGCCGATGGTCGCTGTAACTTTATATAAATACGGGTGTTGGGTTACATTGTTAGTTTACACACCCTACATCCCCTAGCCGTCGTATTTCGCTGTTACTATTGCCCCAGACCATACCCCAACCGAATACAATCATCTAGGCGTCGATTATATCAACACATTGTTGGTTAGATTGATCCCAAAGTGAAACTCGTATTCGATTCATCCTAGTTTATTGTTTTTCGCCCTTATTCTAGGTTTAACATTTAATCTAAGGTCCTAGATCGTCTACAAAGTGGTATCAGAGCGTAGGCTTGCTGATCTAAACGTTTTTGAGTCGAATTATGTGTTTTCAATTTTAGGGTTTTTGGTCAAAACGGGTTTGTGATTAAAAGTTGATATTTTTACGTTTAAATCTCGTGTTTTTGTGTTTCTTTGTGTCTCTGGGTGTATTTTCTAGGTTTCTACCGGTTTGGTTTAAGTCTAGAATGTCAAAAATCGATCGAAATTGAAGTTTTTAGCGAAAACCCTAGTTTTTCCTGCCCAGTATTCGTAAGAACTACCCTCGGCCGATCGTCTTTGACCATCGTCCGTTCGTCCCGACCCTCGATCGTTCGTCAGACACAATCGAACGATCGTCTCATATTGAACCGGAGGATAGTTTGTCATATCATAGAACCGTTTGTCTTTACCATCGGCCGTTCGTCTCTTGACCATCGACCGATCATCCACTACCATCGACCGATAGTAGCTTCCATCGACCGAAGGTCTCAATTCTAAGATTCAGTTCAAAGATTGCACCATCGGCCGTTAGTCATAGACCTCCGACCGATTGTCATAGACCTCCGGCCGATTGTCTTGCCCGTCGACCGATCCTCTTTTGAGACAGAATCTTTTAACTACATTTAATTTAATACTCAATCAGTTAAAATGTTTGACACAAACGAACAAGTGATGAATGAATACAGTGCGTTAGTAATTGCACCTGGACTACAAAAACTATTACTTAATGAAAGTGAATCTGGTTCATTAAAATAAAGTACCTAGACTTGACAATCTTAAAAACTTCTTGGACTGGAAAGTTAGGTTTGTTATTTACTTAAACGGTGTCGATTCTAGACTTTGGGAATGTATTGAGAATCCGTATGTATGGCCATGCGGAGCAGATGGTGAACCCAAAGAAACTTCATAGTTTAGTCCTACAGAGTGTGAAGAGTACAATTTTGAGTGTAGATGTTATGCTCAGCTAACCCAAGCTTTGTCAAAGGAGATTTTTCAGCAATTTAAGAACCGAAACAAAACATCATATACTATCTGGTTGGCTCTTCAATCTGCAACAGAAGGTACAGCTACTTATCGTGCGACTAAGGGTAAGGTTTTGAAGGATGAGTGGAGGGTGTTTGCAGCTCTTCCATCAGAATCTTTAGGACAAACTTTGGAGAGATATCGGTTATTGGTTGCAGAGATGGAAGATTATGGGATTGAGGTGCCTGATGAAAAGGCAGTAAGGGTGTTGAAAGATGGTCTTCCAGAAAAGTGGGATCATGAGATAGAAAAGATTCAGAACAGGTACAGCTCATCAGGTCGTCCATTGACACTAACAGCTTTTACTTCAAAGTTGATGGAGAAGGACATTCAGGATGAAGCAAAGAGAAAGAGACTTGGTTCTGTAGCTGCTGCGGCGTCCACTATTGGGACATCTTCTGGTACTCATGTTCCACTACAGACAACATACTTAACAGCCAATACTTCACAAATGTCTGCACCATCGTATCAGTCCAGCTATTTTAATGCTAAATTACAAGCTCAGAATTCTACAATTAAGATGATTGAAGCTTATCCGATTCAACAGACTCAGACTCAGACTGAGACTCCTGTGTTTTAAACTGAGAATATCAAGAAGAGATCTCAAGAATCTATTCAGGAAGATATGGCTTTGGCAGCTATTGTTGTTAACTCATACAACGATATGATTAGTGGACAAGTGCTTAATAGTCATCTTGAAAACGAAGACTATGATCAGATTGATGAGGACAAGCTTGAGAGAATGGATATACTCTACTGTATGGGTAGCATTGTAAGACGTGCTAGAAAGTACTTGAAGAGAACAGGACAAAGATCGTTGAGTTTAAATCGCGATTCGAAGTTTGGTTTTGATATGTCAAAGGTTAGGTGCTACAATTGTGATGAATATAGTCACTTTAAGAAAACTTGCACGAGACCACCCAAGCCTGGTTTTCATGATCCTTTTCACCAGACAACCATCTCAGTTACTCCACAACATGTAATTGTAGAAAAAGAATCTTCGGGTTCTGTTCAATCTAAGGCTTTGACTACAATGTATGCTGATGAAGTATGTGACTGGTCCATCTCGGTAGATACACAGAAAGCTAACGTTGTGTTTGTAGGTAAACGTGAAGCTGAAATTGAAGAGGAAAGAATTGTTCGGAAAAATGCAGGTTGTACTGGTAAGGATAATCTGAATTGCACATGCTATGTGTGCAAATGTGATGCAAGGTTGAAGAGAGCAGAAGAGCTTATGAAATTCTGCTTCAGGAAGAGGATTAAAGATAAGTTGTATGATAAGTTTAGCAAAGCTATGGACTTATCAGATCTTGAGTTTACTACTGATTCGTCTGATGAAGAAGAAGGGATGAGTTGTCATGTTGGTACTTGGTTCAGGAAAGAGCTGGAACATTTGCTCAACTGTGATCTTAAGAGTGGTGATGAGAAGATTGTAACGGTTCAGAGTCCAGTTTGTTCAGATCAAGGTGAGGGTAAAGGAGGTTATGAGGCTGATTACTCGGATAGTACGAGCTCAGAGTCTGAATCAGAATCAGATGCAGATTCTCAGGTTGGAAGAAATGACTATGCATTCATGGCCAACATGTCCGGTAATGATAAGGTATGTAATGACTCAATTTCTAATTATTCTAAATGCATTGGTTATGAACAGAAAATTGAGAGGCTTGAATATGTTATCACTAAGCTTAATGAGATATCTGTTACATGTGAGACCTACCCTAAGCTTAGAATTGAACTTAAGAACCTATGTGTAGAGAATCAGACTAATAAAAAGAACTATGAGGATGCGCTTTTCTACCTTAATAAACAGAAAGACTATGTTGATGTGATTAAGTCTTTAGAAAATCAGGTAGGTCACTTAAAATCAACTGTGATAGATGATGAAAAAGTGATTACTATGTATTTGGGACAGATAGAGACTCTTAAGGCAGAAAAAGATTCCTTTAAGTTGAAATATGAGTCTGAGAAAGCTAGGATTGACAATTGACAGAGGATGTCTTATGTGAAACAGACTCTTAATCATCCTCACCAGCAGGGTTTAGGTTATGACCAGGTTGCACCACCTCTTATGGGTGAGTATATTAATAAACCAGTTGAGAAATGTAAGGGTCCAGTTGTAGAACCAGGATATGGTAAGTCTAAGGAAACACCTGTTAAGAGTTCTAGTAAGGTAGTTGAGTCAAAGAAACCTTTAGATGTTGTCTATGAAACAGAGTCAGATACTCATATCGACACTGAGAAAGACAGCAAACCTTTTAAGCTTGTCACTAAACCGGTTACCATTCTGAAAAATCCTGCTAATGCTAGTAGGGTGACTGAAAGTCAAAAGGCTCAGTCTAAGAGCACTGTGACTCCCAAACAAAATAAAAAGAAGAACACTCAGAGAGTGTCACCTAAGTTTGTCAGTAAGGGAGTGTTAGACGGAACAGGTCCTAAGGTAGAACAACCACCAAAAGGCGAGAGTTCCAATTCTGGTAAGGTCATCAACAGACTGTCAAGCAACAAGTCTCGTCACCCTCTACGACTAGACAACATACTGAACCACATAGGGGACAGTTTTCACCAATTAGACGCAAATTGTTTAATTCTCATGATTTTGATAATGTTAACTGCTTCAATTGTGGGATGTTAGGACACAAGGCTATAAATTGTAGACCCATTCGACAGACACCCAGAAGGAAGGTTGATCTTATTCCAAATCATTCCTTTAATAGGAGATCACCTTCACCAGTGTTTAAATCTTCTTCTATGAAAACAAATAAAACAAAGGTTTTTCAAACTAATGATTAACCATTACCGCATAACATAGTTTGGAAACCTAAATCAGAAGTTAAGGGTGTTCAAAATCCTGAGGGTCCTTCTGGATCTAAAGGACAATGGGTGGAGTTGCCAGTTGTTGGTGTTGATGGGAAACCCCTTCCATTAGGGCATGGGTGGCCCTTTCTAACTAATCCTCCTACTTTAATGTGCAGGTCGCCTACAATCCACGCTGCAGTACTTAGATTGTTGATAGTGGGGCATCCAGGCACATGACAGGGAACTTGTTTTTGCTTTCTAATGTAAAAACAGTGGATGGAGGACCAATTTCTTTTGCAGGTAGTGAAGGAGGATTTATTACTGCTCAAGGTGTTATTCCTAATGAGAACGTCAGCTTTGATAAAGTTAATTATGTGGAGCAGATGTCGAACAATCTGCTTTCAGTTTCACAAGTTGCTGACAAAAAGTATACTGTGGCTTTTGATGATAAGTTTTGTTATATTTTGAGGAAAGAGTTTGTTATTCCGGAAGACATGATTCTGATGACTGCTCCAAGGTGCAAGGATCTCTATATCCTTGATATGCATAAGGCTCATGTTAAGGCAGCTACAGGCCATCAAGCCTTCATTTCTAAGGCTACTGAACCGGAGTTGATTATCTGGCACAAGCGTATGGGTTATCTGAGTCTAAGGAAGATGAATAATCTAGTCCACAATGAATTAGTTAAAGGTGTGAATGTTAAGAGTTTTCATATTCCTGAAGGTTGTCTTCCGTGTAAGCAATGGAAACAGACTAAGAAGTCACATACTACCAAGAAGCATCATTCAGTTAATATTCCTTTGGAATTGTTGCACATGGATCTCTTTGGTCCAGTTAACTGTAAAACTCTCACCGGAGAGTCTTATTGCTTGGTAGTTACAGATGAATATTTCCGTTTCTCGTGGGTTGTGATGTTGAAACACAAGTCAGATACTTTCGATCATATTAAAGTTTTGATTCTGAAGCTCGAAAGTTTGTATAAGTTGAAGGTTAGAAAGATTCGTACTGATAATGGTACGGAATTCAAGAACAATCAGATGCTGCTATTTTGTAATGAGAAGGGGATACAACAACAGTTCAGTCCTGCTTATACACCGCAGTCAAATGGTGTTGCTAAAAGGAAGAATATGTTAGTGCAGGTTTATGTTGATGATATTATCTTCGGGTCGACAGATCAGGGAATGGTTGATGAGTTTGAGAAGGTCCTGCAGCAGAAGTTCAAAATGAGTTCAGTGGGAATGATAAAGTTTTTCTTAGGTCTGCAGGTAGCACAGACGGATAAAGGCATCTTTTTGCATCAAACCAAGTATGTAGATGATATTTTGAAGAGGTTTCAAATAGAAGCAGAACGACCTGCTAAGACTCCGTTGTCTGTGAATCATGGAATATCACCTGATTGTGAGGGTGCTTCAGTGGACCAAACATTATACAGGGCAATCATAGGCTCTCTAATGTATCTTACAGCTTCTCGACCAGATATCATGTTGGCGGTTTGTCTGTGTGCCTGTTATCAGGCGAATCCTAATGTTCATCATATGTTGGTGGTTAAGAAGATTCTGAGGTATTTGAAAGATACACCGAGCTTAGGGTTATGGTATTCGTGTGAGGATGGTTTTGATCTCACAGCGTATAGTGATTCTGACTATGGAGGTTGTAAGAAAGATTTTAAGTTAACATCAGGGGGTTGTTAATTTCTTGGAAGTAAACTAGTTACCTGGCAGTGTAAGAAGCAGACAGCAGTGGCTCAGTCCACTTGTGAAGCAGAATACATTGCCGCGGCCAGCTGTACATCTCAAGTTATCTGGATTCAACAGCAACTACGTGACTACGGTTTTCAAATTTCTAACACTCCTATTTATGTTGATAATACTGCTGCCATAGCTGTCACTAAAAATCCCGTAAATCATTCTAAAACGAAACATATAGGGATTAAATACCATTTCATTAGAGATTGCTATGAGAAAAAGCTGATAGATGTAGTGTAGATAGACACTACAGCCCAAAGGGCTGATCTCTTCACAAAAGCTTTTGATAAACTACGCTTTGATTTTCTGTTAAAGGAAATAGGTATTAAATTGCTTACTGACGTGGTTCCTGAAACTGAGGTTCCTAACACAGAGGAACCTAACCAAGAGACTGAGTTGTGAAGAACTTGAAACTTCTTGTATAATATGTGTAGCTTTGCATGGTAATTTGCAGGTCTTTTGCATGTTCTAGTGTCACTTACATGATAGGTTAGTATTTCATGATATTTCTGCATGTTTGCTTATGTTTTTAAATAGTTTTATGCTTTTGTACATAGAAAATTAAAAAGTCATAAAAATCGGAAAAACCAGAAAAACAAATAAAAATTGAAAAATGGAAAATCCATAAAAATTGAAAAGCCTGAAAATGAGTTGCTAATTCTATGTTATGGGGAAGTGATTGCAATACTGAACTGACATGTAAGTTGTGACAATCAAGTAATACAGGATGACTGATAATGTGTTAGTGAACTTTATTGGCCTAATTCTAGATAAAGATGATCACACTAACAAAGCGTAAATATCATGATAAGGAAATCATGGAAAGATTTACAGCGGTTGAGGGTAGTCACCTACTTATCACTGAATATGTACTGAGAAATGATTGTTCAGAAACTCAACAGACAGTTGAGGTCTCCCCTACTACGATTTATACTCGGTAGTAAAGGATAGTTTTGTGAGTCCCCAAGGTGAGCATATTTTGTCTAGGATGCATACTTGTTTCTATTTACCTTTATTACTTTGACCGAAATTCAACAACATACATATCGGGTACCCAAAGGGAGGTGTTTTCTCTAAACGAGTTGAGAAGTGCAGTCTTGTATCACAGACACAAAACAATTTGATTTTGCAACGTCATCGGTTTCTAGATTTCAACATCAGAAGATTGGTTTTCCGTGTAGTTACTTCTAAAGTCAAAGACAGTGGTGCATCATCATCATGTAATTGAATATGTCTGTTATAATATTGCTAATCATGACACACTGGATCTTTTATAGTATTTTGCTTTGTGTATTTGCATGTGCATGCATATCTGAGAATGTTTGCATTCATAAGTTAGTTGCATGTGCATTTCTGTTTCATATTGTAAGCTTAACAACTCAGTTCTCGGAAAGGTTTACTGTGAAAGGAATTCTATATCTTTCGTAAAATTTGAAAACAAGTTGTTTAGAGCTGAACGGTACAAAGCGTGTTTGTGTTTCTACTGTGGAGATCAATCCCAGGGGGAGTAAGTGTGGAAAAGAAGGTAAAGCTAAAAGTATGAAAAGTGTTAAGTTTTTTAAAATTTTTCTAAGCCAAGACCACCGGCCGACAGTACATACCCTCGGTCGAAGGACTATGACACTCGATCGAGTGTCTAGACCATCGAGCCGAAGGATTAGACCATTGACCGATGGTCACTGAGAGAGTATAAAAGGACCCAGAGTCGATCAGGTCAGTCACTTTGTGCAAATTGGTGAGATTTTACCTTTGATTTTCATGTGTGTGCGATAGGAGTTTAAGTCTGATAGTTTTGTGCATCTTTCTCTTGTGATTCTAGCGCCATTAACGAGGTAACCTAACTCGTTTTCATTTGTCTTAAATCGTTAATTTTATGTTCATTGTGTAAAACTTTAATCGAGTGTCTTTTGGCCATTAACTGTTAAAATTGATGATGTATTAGTGTTAATCAGCCTCTTTAGATACTATTATGCCCAGGAATCGAGCCAACATCAGGATGATCGATTTGAAAAAATTTGAAAAAACAGATCTGATGAACTACCCTCGGCCGAAGGTCTTTGACCTCGACCGATGGTGTCTTACACTCGGCCGTAGGACTCTACACTCAGCCGTAGGTCCCCAAGTTGATCAGATGGTAAAATTTTTAGTGGTATTTAGACCAACTGCCGTAGGTCTAGACCATCGGACCGATGGTCTAGTCCATCGACCGATGGTCACTTAATTGGACCGATGGTGCAGTTTTGTGTTGAATTTGAATGACTTCTTAGGTTTATGGTAATTTCTGTTATGCCTATCTAATAATAGTGCTTGTAGTTTGTATTAAAATGTCAGGTGGTTCCTTTGTTGGGCAATGGATGTTTAACATCGACCGTAGGAGAATTCTAGCTAGTGGACGACCCATCTTAGTGGAACAAAAGGTCATTGCAACTCGACAGACCTATAGCTTTTGGGAACAAATTGGATGTTAAGCTTTCTTAGACATTGGGGATTACTTTTGTCCTGATTTGATGTGGGAATTTTATGCCAATGTTGTCTTAGAAGATAGCAAGAAGAAATTTGTCCACTCGGGCTTATTTGACCAATAATATAAGTGGACCATGGAGGAATTCTCAAACCCGTTAAATGTACCTTACACTGGGGTTAAAATATTGTATCCTAGCAAAGATCTACGAAAGATTCCCAACAGATTCAAACTGTCTGACATAATTGCAAGGTTATGCAAGCCAAGGAAAGTAGTCAATGCTGGTAGGGTTGAGATTAGTGATGACGAGGTGTCACAACAACATGAGATACACTTGAGAATAATCAAAAGTAATGTGACCTTTAGGAGAGAAGGAGATAATCTGTTGTCTGGTACTGAAGCTCTGCTTTTGTATTGCCTACTAGAGGGTATTCAAGTGAATATGGGCCACTTTCTCATTCATGTGATGAAATATTTTCTTGAGATGGAAGAACCATTTTCGTATGCAGCCTTATTGCATAATGTGTTTGAGAAACTTGGTGTGGTTTAATATGAGGAAAAGCTAGTGCCAGAGAATCCCATTGTGGGATAAGTATTTCTGAGTTTATGTTTCTGTGTTTGTCTTTGTTATTATGTATGGTATGTAATTTGATAATGCTAGTCTGTTAGCATTGATACACTATTCTATGTCTGTAATAATCGTACTTCGGGCATGTAATTGTGATCTTGATCTCATAGACTGAATGATGTAATATATTCTGTTATGACCACCATGTGTTGTCTAATAAGTCATGAATACTCTGTGCTGATTTGAATTGTGTTTGCAGTTATTTTCATAATGGCAGGTGTTCAAGTTGATCCAGAAAACGTTGCACACGAATCCGATACTGAGTCATCAGGGGGTCCGTTTTCTATTGATCTTCCAGGGTTGAAAGCTAACAGTGGTTCCAATCTCACTGCTTGTCTAAATGAGAAAGGTCCTAATGCTGGTAAATACAAGGGTGTAATTGAGTTTCTGAAACGTTCAAGAGTATTTGCAGCTATCTCTATGCCCTGTACGGCATATTACTCACATCAGAGAGAGTTCTGGGAACATGCAAGGGTTGAGACCGTAGATGACAGGAAGGTTATTGTAAGTACTGTTTGTGGTCAGGAGATTAAGATATCTGAAGATACGATTCAAAACACTTTCTTGTTCGAGGATGATGAGAACATGCCGAAGAAGCTGTGAAAGACAAAGATTACTGGATGTGTGTTAAGATGCAAATATACTGGTGATATCACGAGAGCAACGATTAAAAGAAGTGGATTCACTCCACCATATAGATATTTGTCGCTTGTTGTGCTGAGGTGTTTAAGTCCGTTACAAGGAGGGTTTGATGAAATGAGCGAGATCTATCAAGGAATGTTTGCTGCATTGGTTTTGAAAGCTGATTTCAATTTCTCGGGGGTTATCTTTGATCTACTGGTGGAGAATGTGACGAGCAAGTCATATTTGATTTATCCGAGGTTCTTACAAATTATGATCAACCGTCAAACTGTTGATTTGCCAAGATTGAGGAAAGATGTCATTGATTTAAAACATATGACAGATCTTACTTTCAATTGACTGAATCAGATGAAAAGTGCTAATGATGGCAAGCTTGTGTGTTATCTTGCGAAAGAAACTTATCAGTGTCCTCCAGGGAAGAAGTGGAGAAATGAGAATAGCTTATCTGATCGAGAGCCTGATTTTGAGGTAGCGAATAGTGATGAAGAAGTGGAACAACCAGTGAATACTCAAGCTGCTGGTGGGTCAGGTGATGGTGGATTAGTTGATGAGATTGGTGATGTTAATCCTAATGTTTGTGTTGAGGAAGCTTCAAGGGGATCAAAAAGGAGAATGGTTGAAGATGAGAGTTCTCAGGTCTCAACAAAGCTAAAGTTGAAAAGGAGGTTCAAGTTGGTTTACAAAGATGCTGGTGGATCATCAGCTGGAACTCAACCGGTGACACCGACACCGCAGACTCAAGGACAACAAACTTCACAACAGCAACGTCCTTCAACACAACAGTCATCGCCTGTGGTTCAACAAGTCTCCCAAGAGACTGTTTCTACTCCTACTCCGGAAGCTCCGATTCATGCTGGAACTGAAGGAGGTGTTAGTTCCTCGACTCTCCGCAATTTAAATGATTTATATGTTCAAGCTATGGCTGATAACTTGAGAATGAGGAAGGAAATGGATGAGAAGATTGAGCAGCTGAAGGAGGAGAATCGTGTTAAGTCTGAGGATGTTACACTGCTATCGTTGCAAGTTGACCTGTTGCAAAGAAAAGTTGGTGATCAATCGTTGTTATTAACTGATGCGAAAAGAGAAGCTTCTCAAGCTAAGGAGTTGGCTGCATCAGCTCTTGCTAAGATGACTGCATGGAAAGAGAAGTTTGATCTGGTTGAGATGCCTGAGGATGAGACTGATAACCGAATGGTGGAGGCTCCTGGTTCCTCTAAAGCTACAGCACTGTCAGTAATTCCTCTTAAAATTGATTATAGTTTTAGTAATTTCTTTTCTAAACAGGATGAGCTCAAGCATTCTGTTGTTTATGATAAACTAGAAGAGGGAGAGATCCCTCGCAACCTCTCTAGAGAAGAGCTGGACGAACTGGTGCGTCTAGAGCAAGAGGAAGCTAAAGCTGCTGACACACAGTCCGACGATTCTCCATCTGAGGATGATTCTTTTGGCCCTGAGGTTACAGAGGGTTTTAGCGATAAAGATATAGATGATTTTGTTGAGGATGTTACTCATGAAGATTTTCCTACATATCAAAATGATAAGAATGAAGATCTTCCTGGTTTTAAGGAGTTGTTTAGAACAAATGATGAACTTTTGGATCGAAAGTGTAAAGAGAAAGAACGAACTGAAGTCCTGCCTGGAGGATTTTTGCCAGTCAAATATCATAAGGAAAGAACTGAAAATTTGGAAGTTGATTGGAGAGATATCTTGAGGATCAAAAAGTATTGTTAGAAACCGAAGCTTGAGCCGAAGTATTTGAAGATGATTAATCTGAGAAAGAGTGCGTGATTTTTGCGAGGTGTACTAGGAAATAGTATTATTTTTACAACGAAATACTATAAAATACGATACAATTTTACACAAGATATTTATTTATTTATAGAATGGATATACCTAAATCTTGCTACAACACTTATAGGCAGTGTACCTAATCGTACAGTAGTGTAGTTTTTAGTAAGTTCGGTTCGTTCCACAGGGATCTTTTAAACAAGCTTAACGCTATATTTTTAACTTATATTTGTAAAAATATAAAAATATATATAAGCAATATTATTATTATAAAAGGAGATTTTACCTTTTAATGACCGGTTTGTCGATTTTAAAACTTTAGTCGCAGTTAAAACCTAATGTAAAATATTAAATAAATAAAAGACTTAATTTAAAGTGTAAAGTAAATAACGATAATGAAATTGCGATAAATAAAAGTGCTATAAAATAAAATTGCGATAATTAAAGAGTATGATAATTAAAAGTGCAATTAAAAACAATGACAAAAAGTGCGATAATTAAAAGTGCAATTAAATATGAAATATATAAATTATGCTTATTTAAACTTCCGTAATCATGATGTTTGACGTGTTGATTTTTAGTTTATTCCCATGGGTTAATTGTTCTTTGTCCTGGATTATTCAATATGTCCGTCTGGTTTTTGTCCATAACAGTCCATCAGTCATAAATATAAAGTGCGAGTGTCCTCGTCAAATTATCCTTATATTCGAAGTCAAATATTCCAACTAATTGCGGACTTAAACTGTAACAAGGTCTTAATACTTTGTTTAATAATTAAACCAAGATATCGACTGCGTGTAACCCAAGTTTTTAATACTTTGTTAACAATTACGCCAAGTGTCCTTGTACATAATTTCACCCCTGTTTTAATAATTCCATAGACTATTAATACATTCCCGTGTCTGGTTAAATGAACGATTATTCGTACATATAAATATCCCGCCCATCGTGTCCGATCGAGTGTATATGGTTATTTATAGGTACGTCCAATTGTAAATCTTTATATTAAATTAACAAACTATCATTTAATTAAACAAATATAAAGTCCATTAATAGCCCGTAGTCTAATTTTCACAAGTGTCGTTCTTTTGTCCAAACCCCAATTATGGTACAAAGCGCAATTACCCAATTTTAGTATTTAGCCCAACATCACGATTACTTCGGCATTAAATAAGCATAATAATAACTTAGCTATGAGACATTAATTTAAAAATAACAATAACCAATACTTACAGTGATTAAAAATAGCGTAGCGTTACACGGACAGAATTTCGACTTACACCCTTACAACATTCGCTAACATACCCTTATTATTAGAATTTAAAATTAAAATTAAAATTAAAATATATATATATATATATATATATATATATATATATATATATATATATATATATATATATATATATATATATATATATATATATATATATATATATATATATATATATATATATATACTTTTATAGATAGAGAGATGGATAAAAGATGGATATATGATCAACCAAAACTGCGAATTTATAGGCATGTGGCCTCTCACCTACTGCCATGCGATCGCATGGAAAATGTGCTTCCAGGCCATGCGATCGCATGGCCACTTTTTCCAGCTCACAAGACTTTGTTTATTTATATGCCGACGGTTTTTATAAATAAATATAATATATAAATAATTATAAGAATTATTTAAATATTATATTATATTTATGTGCATAGTTGACTTGTAATTTTTAGTCCGTTGCGTCGAGCATTGAGAGTTGACTTTGGTCCCGGTTCCGATTTTTCGAACGTCCTTGCGTACAATTTAATATCTTGTATTTTGCGTTTCGCATCTTGTACTCTTGTAATTTTGAGACGTTTCTTATCAATAATTGGAACCACTTTGATTGTATTTTGTACTTTTGAGCTTTTTGGTTGTTTGCGTCTTCAATTCGTCGAATCTGTCTTTTGTCTTCACCTTTTATTATTTAAACGAATATCACTTGTAAATAGAACAATTGCAACTAAAAGCTTGTCTTTCTTGAGGGATAATGCTATGAAAAATATGTTCGTTTTTAGCATTATCAAATATTCCCACACTTGAGCGTTGCTTGTCCTCAAGCAATATAGTCTTGAAATAAAAATACTAGAATCACTTCTTTATTCTTCACACTTTGTACATCAGTGATTTCTATACGGCGGTATAAACAATGGTAGTGACGATGTGGTTTACAGTCCCACATGACTATGAAAATTTAGATCTATTAAGGAAATTAGATCTTTATGAAAATATTTGATCTTTTGAAAATATAATCTAGCTTTTACCCTAGATAAGTTTTCCGGAATAACCCTTCACCGGTGTTTGCAAATTGTTTTTGTGGGTTTGGTGGGTTTCAGATTTGAAAACTTTAGCTCAAAACTTGCGGTTTTGTGTCACCCACTTGCTAACCTTGTATTGGGAAAGCAACACGTCCAATATACTTGCTCCGTATATGTGACGATCACTCCAAATCCATATGGATAATACGTCATTCATTGATTTCATTGCGAGGTATTTGACCTCTATATGATACGTTTTGTAAACATTGCATTCTTTTGAAAAGGCACACCATAAATGAATATTTAAATCAAAGGTTTTCGACATCTGATGATTTCTACATATAGACAATCACCGTAAATAATAGTTTACAATAGTACTTTTGTTGACAATGCAGTCAAAATAAGATACATGGTGATAATTTGGTGAATGCAACGTTTCCTTGAAAAGCATGTCATGTAAGACTCCATGCACATAGCTTGTCTAACATATAAGCAACAGCGGAAGACTTCTAGGAAACCTGAGAATAAACATGCTAACAAGTGTCAACACAAAGGTTGGTGAGTTCATAGTTTTAATGTTTCGCATAATCTGTGCATAAAGGTGGATCACAAGATTTCAGTTGTTTCATCCAGAAACGTTTATCAAAATATTCTACAAGATTGAGCACCCTGGTAACTAAACTTAACGTATATATAATTTGTACCCTTTGTATAATCATCTTAATAGTACACGCAAACCAACGTGTACGCTTCTCAAATAGCATACGTCCGTTAAAAGGCTAGCGCTCTAGCTCGTACGGGGATATCAAGCCCTATGGATCCATATATAACTACTCGCGCCCACCAGTTCTTATAACCGGCAGTTACTAGTTACCAAAGCTAAGGGATTTTCGGTTCAAACTCGGTGTAGAATTTAGTATGTACTTGTATCCATTGCGTTTAAAATAAAGTGCATGTATTCTCAGCCCAAAAATATAGATTGCAAAAGCAATTAAAAAGGGAGCAAATGAAACTCACCTTAGCAGCACATAAAGTTGTTCACCAAAACGTGACCGAAACTCGGAATATCAAATAACCGTAAATCTCAACCTAGAGAACATATGTTGGTCAATAAATGTCTATCAAGCTAGGCCAGGTCATAGTGTATAACAATCCTAATGCTCGAGATCGACATACAAAAGTTATCCAAAGTCGTTTCAAAAAGTCAATTTTGACAATAGTTCAACAAAACGAGACATACCTTATATAAGGATTCATTTACTCGGTTGGTAATATTCAAAAATTCCATTTATCAATCTCGTAAACAAGTTGTTTAAATCTTAATTGTAGATTTAAAAGCAATTTCAATTAACGTTAATCATAATTCAGTTGATCATATCTTTTAATCCGTTCATCGAAATTATTCGATATCTAAATGAAAAGTTATTGATTTTTCGCCAGCTTTCCAAAAATATGTATATCATATACCTTTTACCAGTAATATATGTATTTACTTCGTGATTCATCATAACGGTTTAACGACAAAATTTAGCATACAAGCATGCATAAATATATATACTCGAGCACTAGACATGGATACACAATTAATGTATAAAAGATAAAATATGAGTGCTTACATATCAATATTGAGATTCAATATTGTAGGAAAGTACGTAGACGCAACGGAGATGATAAGCACTAGATTTGATTCACAAATATACCCTCGAACATTACCCATAACCTCCTTGACAATAACCCATAATTTCCTTAGCTCTATCCCGCTCAAAAACCCATTTTGAAGGTGACACGCTCATAACCTCGTCGTAGTATTTTAGGTATATATACTACTAATAATAATATTATAATAAGATTAATAATAATAATATTAATCTTAATAATAATAATAATAAAAATAATAATATAAAAAAATAATAATACAGAGGAATGAATCGAGCTTTTATAGTATGTGGCCTGCTACAGTACCTCATGCGATCGCATGAGTTTTCAGTGTTTTTGCCATGCGATCGCATGGCCGCCTTATCCTGTTTTTGTTTGCTAGTTCGTCGACATCAAATAGTGTTTACTGTAGCAAATAGGGTTTTACTGTAGCAAATAGTGTTTTACTGTAGCAAATAGTGTTTCATTGTAGAAAATAGTGTTTACTGTAGCAAATCACTGTAGCAAAATACGGTTTCACTGTAGCAAATAGTGTTTTACTATAGCAAATAGTGTTTTACGGTAGGAAAGCCATTTTACTGTAGCAAATAGTGTTTTACGGTAGGAAAGTCGTTTTTACTTGTACATATATATATATATACATACATACATATAATTGTTCATAAATCGTCGAGAGTAGTCAAATGTAATTTAATACATAAAACAGTTCTAAAATTTTAAGATTCAACTTCATAGACTTTGCTTATCGTGTCAGAAACATTAAATCATTTAAAGATAAAGTTTAAATTTGGTCAGAAATTTCCGGGTCATCACAGTATATTACCTTTCGGTAAACTACCGTCCGATTGTAAAGGAAAGCGTTGAACAAGCAACTGTTAAGGCAATGTCCCCTGACATGCTTTTAATTGTGGTCTATAACGTGTCGGATGCAATTACTATCCTTGGTAGGAGCAATAGTAAAGCTCACCCTTATGGTTTTTCGGTTTAGCACAAGGTCATGTCTTCAACCATACTATGCAACCACCGTTCTTACGATTTACACCTGATTTGGTTCATGTGACCTAATGAATTCCAGGTGAATTCCTAGGATTTTATGTTCAATGGTAATGAAAGCATTAAAAATGGGTTTTCAGAAAACAAATCAGTTTGTAATTTTGATCAAAATATTTTCTCGTTCAAGCTCGAGTTTAGATATCATCGAATTTCATGAGTTTGTAATTCTCAATCTTTAAAAGTCAATCTCAAGGATTGAGTAATATCAGTCTTAAAAGCTGATTTTTAATCTTTAAGGAGATTATCCTTTTCTGGGGATCTGATTCATTAATCTTATCAATCTAATTTGCATGGCGTCCTCCCCATTTTACGAGACAGATCCTCTCATGGTTAGGATAAGTCTGACCACTTGGTGACCCTGTTTGATGCCGAGGTCCGTGGATTTCCTGCTGATTTTAGTGATGACTTTTCTAGATTTTTCGTCAACCTACAGCTGGTCTGGACGACAACTTCATGACCTAAATCAAGAAGCGCGTTTCTTTTTCGGAAGAGTTTACTTTCTTTTAATGATGGAATTGATTCATCGTATAGATCCATCTTTCTTTTAAATATATTATAATAAATCGGGTAAAACTGATTAGTTTAGTCCAAAGCAAAAGTATCTTCAATTATTTGTTACAGAAATATGTGATATATGTTGAAAATAACTTGATAATTTATTTTCCACACTTTCCTTTTATTTTCCTTTCTTTGCCTTTTTATTGTCCTCTATTCCATTTTAAATGAATTCTAACATTTTGGGTTGTTTCTCAATTTATGTCCTTTCTGAGGTAACAATAATTTCGGTGTTAGCACCTAGTTTATCGTTCATAAATATGTATAAACATGATTTTGAATTCATTTAATTGAAAATTTTGAAAAATTTTACTAGAATTGAGTAGTCAGTATATAAGACTAGGACTGTTCTTTATTATCAGAGAGCACTAGATTCTAACACAACTACTGCGTTACTAGTATTTCTAATGGTAACCAAGTGTTTAAGTTAAAATTTTTAAAAATCCGAAAGAATTTAACCCCTTCCCACACTTAAGATCTTGCAATGCCCTCATTTGCAAGAAATCAGTAACAATTTAAATTATTGAGGGTGATTAGCGTAGAAAAATGATTAAATTTTACCAAAGTTTCCAAACATATTGGCGTTTATTTGTTGAATAATAAATGGTGCACATCATTTGTTCATTCCGTCTTGTTGTTACATCACATTTGTTTTTCGTTTTGTTGTCAAAATTACTAGCTTTTGCTGAACTTAATGCCAGTCTTTGAAAATGCGCTGTTTTACCCTGTTGTGTACAATATACATACATACAAATATAAACATGCATGGTAATTTGAAATGAGACTTAAAATC
The DNA here is from genome assembly GCF_046630445.1 of Rutidosis leptorrhynchoides. Taxonomy (NCBI): domain Eukaryota; kingdom Viridiplantae; phylum Streptophyta; class Magnoliopsida; order Asterales; family Asteraceae; genus Rutidosis; species Rutidosis leptorrhynchoides. The sequence continues at coordinate 49,479,472 of NC_092338.1, forward strand.
CCACTTTCAAATCAAATATGAAATATTAGTACAAAATAATAAAAATTTTAAACAATACATTAATGTATCACAATATCATATGTTTAAACATAAATAAATAAAAATAATAAAAAGATGAAAAATCATAGAAATTACCAACTGGAACTATGTCAATCTGGATAGGGGTTCCAGTTCATGTCGTCGTCTAGGTTCCATGGTTGGTGATAGGTGTATTGGTAGGCCTGGTTAGGGTCGTAGAGAGTATATGGTGGTCTCATCTCGGGCTGGTGTTGAGGATAGTAAGCGGGTCGGGTCGGAACGTAGTGATCCTGAGGTGACAACTGGCTCATAATCTGACGCTGATGATAGTCCCATCTATCATGCTGTCGTTGCCTGGAATGCTCGTAATCATTCCGGGCTTGCCACTGCTCCATCCGACGAAATCTCTCCGCGTTTGTCATATCTACCTCATCTATATGCTGGTAGACATCAGTCATAGCATCCCGAATGACATCCCTAATGTCATCCGCTTCCTCCATTTCCTCGTCTGATCCTCTCTCTACCTGTGGATGACTACCTTCATAGGGTATTGCCTGGTTGCATCTACTATTCAATACCTTAGCACCCGCATAAACCCTTAATCCTAAAAGCTCAACCTGTTCCCTACATTCCAAAAGTGGACCCCCTTGGTCCTTATCTACACCTAAATACTCTCCAATGAGAGTAATAAAAATACCTCCTCCTATTATCCCCCCTTCCTGTATTCCTTCCACCATCTTAGACAAATAAAAACCGACACAGTAAGGGATATTAACAAAGCCTCTTGGGTCCCGAATACACTTTAGGTAAAATAAATCATGTAAGGTCATTTTCTCCTTATTGTGACCTCTCTGTGTAATCGAGTTAGCCAAGAATCTATGAATTATACGAAGCTCGGCTCTGTTAATATGTAAGTAGGTATGCGTTCCTGCCCGCCCAAAAATATTATAATCTGACATACGCCTCCAAACGGCGTTCGCATCAAAATTCCTATATACCCTTTCACCACGATAAATCAAATTCATACAATCGGGTAGTAGTAATTCAGCGGGCGTATATATCTGTAAAGCCCTGGCCATGTCCAGCATGGACATTCTGTACATCCTACGACCAAGTATAAATCTAAGAAAACTTCTATCATCTAATCTATCTACATCTACATTTAATGCTATAGTACTCATCAGCTCAACACACCATTCCTTATATACAGGTCTACGAATGGTGAATAGACGTTCCCAGTCGGTAAAATAAGAACTGCCATACCTTTGAATCAGATGCTCCCTAACACGGTCAGCTAGTTGGACCCTTTCCAAAGGATCTCAATCAATTACCCTAGGCACCTCTACATCTTTAGTTACTAATTTGAATTTATTACTTTGATATGCCGGGTAATCTCTCTAGCTTCTGTCGAATCTCAGATTAGGATGCAATGTATGTTCAGGAATCGTTGGGTATTCTACTGGCGGATGCATCGAAATTACTATGAATTCATTAGCAAACTGTAGTGGATCATAATAAGGTACATGTTGATCAGGCTGATGTTGTTGTTCCTGTTGTGGTTCTTGTTCGGGTTCTGGCTCGTATTGCGGCTCATATTCTGGTTCAGGTTCTTGTTGTGGTTATCTAGATGATGATGAAGCACCAGCAGTATCGGTTTTCTACAAAACACATTAAATACAAAATTTGTGCATCCAAATATGCGTTAGTGTTAGCAAAATAACAACTTAAATTAACCACAATAACATGTTCAATCAAAATTAAACTTATACACATTTTCACATTTTTTACAATTCTACACTTTTTCAAATAAGCACATATGAAAATGTATACAAAGTTCATAAGCATTTAACTCAAATAACATGTCAAAATATCATTACTAACAATTAAACAAGTCTCAAATGGCAATTATATCAAATTAATCAAGTTCATGAATTTTAGACTTAAAAAGTCTACTTTAATCTCCAAAAATCATGTTTAGGATCAATGTTTGGATCATTTAGCTACCTAAACATGTTACACTACTTAATTTAGCAATAATTCATGACAAAAATCGGCCATAACCTGTTTATATCAAAAAGCCCCAAATTGCTCAAGAACACAAACCCTAGATTTCTAAAAATTTTGAAGTTTTTGGCTTCAAATCATGTTAAATAGCATCAATCTAGGTTATACATGCATAATATACTAACAATTTAACTCTAATTACACTAGAAATTAACAAAATTGCATTAGGAAAAATATTGGTAATTATCACAAAAACTAGAAAAATTTTAGAGTTTAGGGGTGTAATTTTTACCTTTTTGTTGAAGAATCCAAACCTAGGCATTTTAGGGCAAGAAATTTGACGAATTACGGTGAAAAAATGGTGAAATTTGGTGAGGATTTGAGAGAGTTCGTGTGTGTTGTGTGTGTGTTTGTGGGGAGACAGAACAGACCCGCTGGTCTTTTGATTCTGGCCAATTTTTCAGCTCCATGCGATCGCATGGTTCAAAACCCATGCAATCGCATGGATCTGGCAATTTTTTTTTTTTATAAAACCTTACACTTTTTAAAACATATAATTAAATTAAATTTTAAAATTTGTTTCTTTTTAGGATGAGGGCGTTTCGGAACGATGTCCTAGTCCATCCCTCGACAAAATTTTAAAATTTGTTAATTTTAAGCACAGTATTAAAAGCAAAGGTTTTTGGGTTTTTTAAATGTTTTTGGCATACTTTAATTCAATAAGATTAAAAATAATGATGATAAAAGTTCTCGTCCCTCCCTTGGGTAAAGCAATTTCGGTTCAATGACCTAGTCTTCAACTTATGACGAATTTTAAAAATCATATTTTTAACTTAACGAAATAAAGTAAATTTTTTTTTTAAATTCACACCAAACTTAAATTTAAAATGCATAAAATTAAAAATTTATATTAATAAAATTGAAAATTCACACCAAACTTTTATTATATTTTTGTTTTTATACATACAAACTTATATTAAAAATATTAATTTTTTAAATATTTACAATTTTAAATATATTAATTTTAAAAAGTTACATTAATAATTTAATATTAATATATTAAATTTAAAAACATAATAAAATTAAAAATTAGAAATCTTTTTGGTCTTTTATCCCACTTTAATCAATCAAATATTATCAAAAATATACGCCCCTCTTTTCGGTAAAGTAATTTCGGCTATATTACCTAGTTTTACTCCTGACTAATTTTTGAAATATTTTGGATTGATTGATTAAAGATATTTATACCTTAAGAATAAACGGTAAATTTCGCAGTGATGTAATAAATTTTTGTATGATATCAATAATTTCGGTCGCAAGACCTAATTTTATCGAATACCAATTTAATACTTTATAGCGAACAAATTAGCGTTTATTATCAAAAGGTTCAAAGCAATAAAAATAAAAATAAAATCTGTACAAACTTACCTGTGAGATAGAATTCTCAGTGACCTGCTTTAGCCCACTCATAAGATAGTCGGACTAATTGGTTTTCCATAGCTACATAGGCGTAACCTCGAGCATTCAATGTTTTTTCTTCGAAACATATGAACGGTCCATCTCTGCATAAAGTAACGAATTCGGTATTAGAATATGTCTGATTCGTCGAGCATTTTCCTTCGTGTGACCATTTTCCGTATTTGTGACATCTTTCAAGGTGTCGTGCTCTTCTTTTCGCTGCGGATTTTGATTTTCCTTTACAAAATGTAACTTATTATTTTCGTTCCTGGATTCTTTTCTTACTCCGTCCAATTTACCACAGATTAATGATACTATTTCACTTGGAAGGGTGTCATTATTACGTTTAGTGATTAAAGCGCGTAGCATTAGACCATGGTTTAGTTCACAGGAAGTCTTCATCTCGTAAAACCTAAAAAAAATAAAAATTCAGAATGAGGGGAGAAGACTAGTTCTTTAGGGTCTGCTAGGGAAAGACCATTCGGGTTCCATTTTCGAGAACTACACGAAAATAGAAAATCAAACTCTAACAGAAATACATATTATCCTTTAAAGATTCAAACCTCCCCACACTTAGTTAGCTGTGGTGTCGAAATTGTGATTAACTTCGTTGTCGACTTTCATCGGACTATCTATGTAATGTTAAACTCTGTGACCATTACCCTTAAATTCAATTCCATTTGAATTTATTAATTCTACTGTTCCGTACGGGAAAACTCTTTTGACTATGAATGGTCCAGACCATCTTGATTTCTATTTTCCAGGAAATAGCTTGAATCGTGAATTGAAAAGAAGAACTCTGTCTCCTTCTTTAAATTCTTTTGAACTTCTGATTCTTTTATCATGCCATTTCTTTGTTCTTTCTTTATAGATTAACGAATTTTCATATGCTTCTTGTCTTAATTCTTCTAATTCGTTTAATTGACTTAACCGTAGACGTCCAGCTTCATGTAAATCAAGATTACATGTCTTCAAAGCCCAAAATGCTTTGTGTTCAATTTCTACTGGAAGATGACATGCTTTTCTATAAACGAGTCTAAAAGGTGTGGTTCCAATTGGAGTTTTGTAGGCTGTTCTAAAAGCCCAGAGTGCATCCTCCAATTTAATGGACCATTCCTTCGGATTTGATCCTACAGTTTTCTCTAGAATACGTTTTAATGCTCGGTTGGTATTTTCAACTTGTCCACTTGTTTGTGGATGATAAGCAGTGGAGATTTTATGAGTTACTCCATATCTTTTGAGAACTTTCTCAAGTTGATTGTTACAAAAATGAGTACCTCGATCACTTATTAAAGCTTTTGGTGTTCCAAACCTAGCAAAAAGACGTTTTAAAAAGTTGACTACAACTCGTGCATCGTTAGTTGGGAGAGCTTGTGCTTCCGCCCATTTAGATACATAATCAATGGCAACGAGAATGTAGAGATTATTATGAGATTTTGGAAATGGACCCATAAAGTCAATACCCCAAATGTCAAATACTTCACATACTTGAATGACATTTTGTGGCATTTCATCATGTTGACTTATTTTTTCGGCCCTTTGACAAGCATCACAGAATTTGCAAAGAAGGTGTGCGTCTTTGAAAATTATAGGCCAATAGAATCCAGCATCGTAAACTTTTCTTGCTGTGAGCTGAGGCCCATAATGCCCTCCTGTTGGTCCTGTGTGACAATGGTTTAAGATTTGACTAGCTTCATCTCCGAATACACATCGGCGTATTATTCCATCGGGACAACTTTTAAACAAATGTGGATCTTCCCAGAAATATTGTTTTATATCACTAAAGAATTTCTTTCGTTTTTAGTACGATAATCCTTTTTCAAGGAATCCACATACTAAGTAGTTTGCATAGTCTGCAAACCATGGAATTTCATTATAATCTATCTTCAATAGATATTCATTAGGAAAGTTGTCTTGTATGGCCGATTCATTTAGAACTTCTAATTCGGGATTTTCAAAACGAGAAAGATGATCAGCAGCAAGATTTTCTGCTCCCTTTTTGTCTCGGATTTCAATATCGAACTCTTGTAATAGTAAGATCTAACGGATTAATCGTGGTTTAGCATCTTGTTTCGAAAATAGGTATCTAAGAGCAGAATGGTCGGTATAGACCACCGTTTTAGCTAGAACGAGATATGAACGAAATTTGTCAAAAGCAAAGACAATAGCAAGGAGTTATTTTTCAGTAGTTGTGTAATTCGTTTGTGCTCCTTGTAACGTCTTACTAGCATAATAAATAGGTTGAAATTGTTTTTCAATCCTTTGTCCTAAAACGGCTCCCATTGCAAAATCACTTGCATCGCACATAAGTTCGAATGGTAGATTCCAATTTGGAGTTATCATGATCGGCGCATTAGTGAGTTTTTCTTTAAGAATATTAAAAGATTTGATGCATTCATCTGAAAAGATGAATGGAACATCTTTTTCTAGGAGTTTATTCATAGGAATGGCAATTTTAGAAAAATCTTTTATGAAACGTCGGTAAAAACCGGCATGCCCTAGAAAACTCCTAACTCCTCTAACATTGGTGGGATGTGGAATTTTAGCAATTACATCTACTTTAGCTCTATCCACTTCAATTCCTTCCTTTGAAATTTTATGTCCAAGAACGATGCCTTCTTTAACCATGAAATGGCATTTCTCCCAATTAAGAACTAGATTTGATTGTTCGCATCTAATAAGCATTCGTTCAAGATTAACTAGACATGATTCAAATGTATCACCGAAGACTGAAAAGTCATCCATGAAAACTTCTATGCCTTCTTCTATCATGTCGTGAAAAATAGCCATCATGCACCTTTGAAATGTTGCAGGGGTGTTGCAAAGTCCAAATGGCATGTGTTTGTAAGCAAAAGTACCATAAGGGCACGTGAATGTGGTTTTCTCTTGATCCTCGGGTGCTATTGGAATTTGAAAGTATCCAGAGAAACTATCAAGAAAACAATAGTAACTATTTCCGGCTAATCTTTCCAACATTTGATCAATAAAAGGTAAGGGAAAGTGATCTTTTCTGGTGGCGTCATTTAATTTTCTATAATCAATACAAACATGCCATCATGTTACAGTCCTAGTAGGAATAAGCTCATTTTTTTCATTTGTGATGACAGTCATGCCACCCTTCTTAGGTACGCATTGAACTGGGCTTACCCATGGACTATCAGAGATTGGATAAATTAAACCTCCATCAAGTAGTTTAATAATTTCTTTCTTAACAACATCTTGCATATTAGGATTTAGTCTTCATTGGCGTTGCACATACGTTTTATGACCTTCTTCCATAAGGATTTTATGTGTGCAATATGAAGGACTTATTCCTTTAATATCATGAATCTTCCATGCAATAGCTGGTTTATGAGCTTTTAGCACAGAAATGAGTTGTGATTTTTCATTTTCAGTAAGAGAAGACGAGATTATTACAGGTAATTCAGATTCACCATATAAATAAGCATATTCCAAATGGTTTGGAAGTGGCTTTAATTCTAATGTCGGTGGTTCTTCTATCGATGATTTATATCGATATCTGTCTTCTTCTTTTAGCATTTGAATTTCTTCTGTTGTTGGTTCATATCCATTAGCCATAAGTGTAGCTAACATTTCAGTTTCATCAATTAGTTCAGTTCCTTCTCCTAAAGAACATTCGCTGATTATAGAATCCCTTTTTGTTTGAGTTTCACTTGATTCATATATTTCTGTCGATATAAATAATGGAATTTTATTTGTTCCTTGTAATTCTGGAAATTCTTCTAACAATTCTACATGTGAATCTATAGTTTGAATATAATAGCATGTATCATCTGCAGACTGCGGTTGTTGCATGGCTCTATCCACTGAAAAGGTAACACTCTCGTCCTCTATACTTAGGGTCAGTTTCTTACCAAACACGTCTATTATTGCTTTAGCCGTGTTTAAGAATGGTCTTCCTAATATGAGAGGTACTCGAGAATCTTCTTCCATGTCCAGAATAACAAAATAGACTGGAAATACTAAAGTACCAACTTTAACTAGCATGTTTTCCATTATCCCTCTAGAATATTTTACTGATCGATCGGCTAGTTGTATACTTATTCGTGTTGGTTTCAATTCTCCAAGGTCTAGTTTAGCGTATAGTGAATACGGCATTAGATTTATACTAGTACCTAAGTCTGCCAATGCTTCTATTGAACTAAGACTACCCAGAAAACATGGAATTGTAAAACTTCCTGGATCTGATAATTTTTCTGGTATCTTATTCAACAGCAATGCAGAACAATTAGCATTCATTGTAACAGCCGATAGTTCTTCCATTTTCTTTCTATTTGTGATTAAATCTTTCAGAAATTTAACATATCTTGGCATTCCTGAAATTACATCAATGAAAGAAAGATTTACATTTATTTGTTTAAACATATCCACGAATTTGGATTGCTCGGCTTCAAGTTTCTCTTTTCTCATTTTACTCGGGTAAGGAAGTGGTGGTTGGTATGGTTTAACATAAGGTTTAGCCTTAACTGTGTTATCTTCATTAACCTTTTCAACTACCGGTTCTGTTTCCTTATCTTGTTCAGACTGTGGTTCTTGTAGAGTAGGAATAGCTTCATCCGAGATTACATGTATTTTAGGTGGTTTAAGTGTAATACCACTTCTCGTGGTAATGGCTTTTACTGTTTCATTCCGGGGGTTAGCATTTGTATCACTAGGTAAACTTCCCGGTTTTCTTTCACCTATCAACCTTACTAGGTTGCTCACTTCTTGTTCCAAATTTTGAATAGAAGCTTGTTGATTTCTAAATGCTTGAGCATTTTGTTCATTGGTTTATTTCTGAGATGTGAAAAATTGTGTTTGAGATTCAACTATCATCGACATCATATCTTCTAAATTTGGCTTTTTATCATCGGTTTGTGGTGGTTTGTTTTGAAAAATAGGTCTTTGCTGATTATAAGTATTGTTGGATACTTGTTGATTACTAGGACCTTGTTGGTTGTTGTATGGAACATTTCAGTTATATTTCTGGTTTTGATTGTAGATTGGTCTTGGCGGTTGATAATTATTTTGATAATTAATTCCAGACCTTTGGTTTATGTATGAAACATTCTCTCTTTGTTCCATTGTTAGTTCAATACTGAGACAATCTTTTGTTAAATGTGGTCCTCCACACTGCTCATAACTAATTCGTATTGAGTGAATATCTTTAGTCATCTTTTCCATTCGTCTCTCGACAGCATCTATCTTTGCGGAAATGGAATCTAAGTCATGGCTAGAATCGGCTCTAGCTGCTTTAGATGATCTAATGATATCTTTTTCTTGGTGCCACTCATGTGAGTGGGAAGCAGTGTTATCAATAATTTTGTAAGCGTCAGTTGCTGTTTTCTTCATAATGGAACCACCAGCTGCTATATCGATGTCTTTTCATGTAGTGATCTCGTATCCTTGGTAGAATATTTGTACTATTTGACAAGTGTCTAAACCATGTTGAAGACATCCTCTTAATAACTTTCCAAATCTGGTCCACGCCTCATATAGAGTTTCGTTTGGCTTTTGTGTGAACGTAACAATTTCTCCTTGAAGTCTCACGGCTTTAGATGCCAGAAAGAATTGTTTAAGAAATTTTTTAACTAAAACGTCCCATGTATCAATCGCCCCTTCAGGTAACGATTCTAACCAATCTTTGGCTTCTCCCTTTAAAGTCCAGGGAAATAACATGAGATATATCTGTTCATCCTCCACTTCTCGGATTTTAAATAGTGTACAGATCGTGTTAAAGGTACGAAGATGTTCGTTTGGATCTTCCTTCGGCGCACCACTAAATTGGCATTGATTAGTCACCATGTGTAGGATTTGTCCTTTGATTTCATAATCTGGTGCATTAATGTCTGGTTGAGTAATTGCGTGACCTTGACCAGTGCGTTTAGCTCTCATTCGGTCTTCCATACTTAGAGGTTCCAGATTTTCCATGATTGAATTTGTTGAATCTGAATCACTAGAGGATTTTGATTTAATAGGTTGTTCCTCGACAATCTCCGTTTGAATGATTGGTGGTTCCGAAGGAAAGATTAGTGGTTCAGGATCTATGAATTGTCCCTGAATATTCTCCGGATTCTCAATTGTGAGGTCGGGTTCAAAAAATGGATTATCGGAAATTTGAATTGGAGTACTTGGTCGACTAGATGACGATTCTAAAGAAAAATCAACGGCCACAATATTTGCTAGATGTCTTGATCGAGTTACAGGTGGTGAACGTACAAAAGGTGGTGAACGTTTTGCTCGGTGCATTCACTGAATATCCTATTAGTTATAAAAGATAAAAATTATATAAGTTATCAAATTAATAGACTTTTCTGCTTTTGCCCACGTTTCAAATAGCCAATAGATGCAGCAGGGAGCCAGAACCCTTTAAATCGGAAGCTCACAACTCAGCCACTAACAAATCCAACAATTACTACGAAGCAGAAAATTTGGATGTCTATCAATTTAACCGCTTAAAATAATTTTTCGTTGAAATTTAAAGAAATTTTAGAGAAGGAATAGAAAATTCTATGTCCTAAAAACTAGATCGGTGAGAAATAAGAAAGAAAAAGAGTGCGTCGAAAAACGTCGAAAAATAAATGGTCGAAAAAATAATAATAAGAACGTAGCGCGTCGAAACTTAAAAAGGAACTAAAAACTAAGAATAAAAAGTTGCGTCTAAAAATATTAAAGCTTAAAAGGTATACTATATCCAAAATGGCAATAACTTAAAAAGGTACTAAAATATATAAAAACGGCGTCGCAAAATTCTAAAGCACCTAAATCTTAGTCTAAAGAAAAAGCACTTAAGTGATTTTACGGAAAAGCCTAAAAATTTAGAAATAAAAATAACTATGGCAAAATACTAAGTTTAAAACTAAGTACGAGCGAAAAATACAAATATTACGCTAAAACGAATAAAAAGATACAAAATATAAAAATAAACTTAAAGTTGTAAAAAGTACAATTTTATAGAAATATTATTTTTATATTATTTATTTTATAAAACTATTAATTTTATAATTTATTAAAACTTATTAAACTTAAAATACAAATTAAATAAAAACTAAACTAAATAATTAAATAACCTAAACCCTAATTAGGGTTATAATTAATTATAATTAATAATAATACTCCGTAGTGATTGCTGTTGGAGTCAACTGTGGCGTATCAGAGTGTAACGACCCTGGATATTCCAACGTTTATTTATTAATAATTATTATTATTAATACGTGTGATTAAACGAATGTATGTTATTACATATACATGATGTCATGACTAAACGTACTTGACTTTAAATGCCCGAAACGTCTTTGTGACACACGAAACTTGCACGAATAATATTTTCAAGTATTATTTACATTCATGATTAATTTTATTAATCATTTTAATTAACTATGGTGATTAGTTAGTTACTTGGGCTTTAAATGGATTAATTTGTTAATTAAGTGAACTTGGGCTTTATTAGTGAAATGGACTTATGACTTTGGGCTTACAAACCCACCCTACATTTTAAGTGGACTAACTAGCCCAATATTACATGTAAGTAATACTTAGAGTTGTAACTAGTTGGTTATGTTACTTGGAATCTAGTTAGCAACTTATCCCCATGCATGGCCACCTAATAACCACACTTTTAAGGCTTTACATGTAATAATCTAGTAGACAATTGACTCCCCCTTGACCCCATTTTGGCCATCAGCCTACTAGTGCACAAGGAGGGTTTTTGGTTTCATTTTTGTGTTACATCTTTCACTTGTTTTCTCTCATTCAAACACTCACAACTTACTACACTTTTCTCTCAAACTTTCCTTTCAACTTTTCTCTCAAGTGTGAGTTCCTTTCAAGCTTCTTTCTCCCTTCTTTTTCTTGCTAAAACAGTGGCCTTTCACCCTCAATCATCATCATCTTTTGTTACTTGTAGTTTGATTACTTGTTGTTGTTAGTTTGGTACATGTAATTGTTAGTTGTTCTTTACTAGTTACAAGATCAAACTTACTAGTTTGATTCTTCATAATATCTTGTATTTATTAAGAACACAAGAACATAAACTTACTAGTTTATGATTCTACTTTTATTGTTTCAAAGATTGTAAGTTCATGTGTTGAAATCATACTTGTAGTTCTTGAAGTAAACTTAAAGTTTACTTTACTTAAAGATCAAACTTTGGTTGAATCTTTAAAAGTATGAACAACCACGAACCTTTTACTTGTTTACTTAGTTTATGTCTTCATTTTATGCACTTTAATTTTATGATTTTGGTTGTTGTTGGTCAAGTACTACAAGTTAGTCTTGATCTCATATCTCTTGGAACAAAAAGTTAACTTAAAAGTTCAAGAACATGTAAATAAGTTTTCTTTAAATATAACTTTGTATACTTATGCTTGATCTAGACTTTTGGGTCTTGGATCTTCAAGATCTAACTAAGAACTATGTTCTACATCTTAAGATCTTGATTAGTTAGTTTACTTTCAAGTTTGTAACTTGTTATTAGCTTTAAAGTTCATGTATGTGTTAGATCTAAGACTTTGATGTAACATTGGTTCATCAAAACACTTGCAACACTTAAGTGAGTTGTGCTTCATGTCTTAGACTTGCACTTGGGTTATGATGGTCAAACCTTGGTAAAGATGATGTAAACACATCAAATAGTTGTACACTTGAAGCTATATGCATCAAGGATGAGAACCATGATGAACATCAAGCACCATGACCACCGGAACTCACTTTTAACTTCCTGCTTTCTGTTTACAGCCCTCTGTCCTACTGTTTATGTAACAGACCAGTAGACCTGGGCTAATGAGACCTTGATTTTCAAATATAACTTTTAGAGTAGATAACTTTTCATATAGGACTCGACTTAATCCGAGTTACGGTTTAGGATTTATGGCCCTCCGATCGTCACTATGTCCTTTTAACGTTGTGCAGAAATTTCTGACCTACTCGCACTTAGACCGTCGCCACGGTCAAACAAAGACGAGTTTGCTTCTGTAAATTTTACCACAACTAAAGGACTCATAGAAGGAGCCATGGCCACTGGTCTCACCTTAATTCAGTAAGGGTAGAGGCTTTGGTGACTGACTGAATTCAGCCTTTGTTGTAAACTACTTTCATAAACGAAACTTACTTTACGCCTTTTGTTTGATGATGAATGATGATGACCTTTAAGACCTTATTTACATACTTTTAAACCTATTCAGCCGATTTATTGACTTAGTACTATTTGACTTAGGTTGAGGACATTCGGACCGATTACTTGCACACCTTTTCCGAACCGACTTTACGACTACTTTATCATTGTGAGTTATAGCATTCCCTTTTTACTTTAAATTATTTTGGGAACTGAGAATACATGCGGATTTTATGTTTTACATACTAGGCATGAGTACTTAAACTTATATATGTGTGGGTTATACAACGGCGTAAACATTCCCTTTAGCTCGGTAACGTTTAATCATTGGTTTTTGAACCGTGAACGCGAATCTTAGATATGGATCCATAGGGTTTGACATCCCCACTCGGGCTAGTCGTGCTAGCATTTAACGAGGGTTTAATACTTCGTAGACATACGCACTTGCCAAGTGTACTTTCAGGGGGTATAAACGTTAAGTTAGTTACCAAGTGCCCACGGTTAACATATACTTTATCATACTATTTTAAAACGCTCTTTGTAGCACTGAAATCTCGTGGCCTACCTTACTTACTGTTATACTTAAACTATAGCTCACCAACCTTTGTGTTGACGTTTTAAAGCATGTTTTTCTCAGGTGCTTGAGGATTAGCTTCCGCTGTGTATTAGTCGTGCTGTAGACACCCGCTGCTTAGAGTTGTTATCGCATGAACTACTTTATTTTGCATTCAAACATTAGTACTTTTGAACTATGACTTGTAACGACTGTTGTGATCACATACACTTATTATTTGCTTCTACTTAGTGAAGCATGCTTTTGGATTGTAAAACATTTGATGTTGGTTTAGACATCACTTTATTAACGAATGTAAACTCTTTTTGAAAATGCATATAGTACTTAACCTTGTAATGATCCTGTTGTTGATGGTTCGTACATGATGATTTAGTACGGGGCGTCACATTTGGTATCAGAGCATTGGTTGTAGGGAATTAGGTTGCATTAGTGAGTCTAAGACCGACCCGAGTAGGATTCACTAATAGGACTAATCTACAACTTGCTAGTTTACGTGTTTCTGCTGAACTTACTGCATGCTGCTGTTTACTTTTACTGCTATATGCCGTATGCTATTACATGATTTCACTACTGTATGATATTACTTGCTTTCGATTGCATGCTACTTCTGTACGATTCGTTATTATTGTCATGCTACTTATTGTTACACGTGATTTAAACTGTTGGCCTAATACATGCTTGCTTTATGACTTACTGACATGGAAAATTTATTTTTCCTTGTTCAGATGTCGGATGTACCACCTGCTATCGTTTTGGGCAGTTTAGACTCTTCAGCTACTCCACCTACCACCGTTGCCGATCCACCGATCCTGATACGCACGAGTGACCCCGGCGCTTCATCTTCCGGGACTAGCAGCCAGCCGCCTGCACCAGTGACTACTTCTGATGGACACGTGGGCCCTACGGAGATTCCAGCTCCGTCTGCTCCCGGACCCTCGGAGTCACAGCCCCGCATTGGTGGTGTTGTGATTCCTGCGTAGTTCGGGGAAGGGCCATTCCGTAACCATATGCGCATGCCGTGCCGATGCGCTGCTAATGTACGTTTAGTGCCAATTCCGCCAGGTAGACACAGAGAGATGTTGGCTGCCTTCGGACTGCCAGTTCAGCCACCCGTACAGCCACCACATGATTCGGATGACTCATCATCCGCCGATTCTTCATCAGATGACTCTTCCTCAGACGACTCCAGTGATGATGAGGACCTTGATGACGTACCTATACAGGCACCCTCCACCCCGCCGAAGAAGCGGTACCGTCCTGATGGTACCGTCATTCCAGGGGTGAATGGAGGTCGTGCTTTCACTGACGCTTTTGGTCGGCGTCGGAGGGTTACTGCCCGTAAACGGCTTGTGCCGTACCCTGCCGACACACTCATACGTAAGGCACCTCGTTACGTGCTGACTATTTCTAGAGCCGGGACATCTGCACCCCATTTCGTGCGGTCTGCACCACCCGCACCACCGGCACCACCTGCACCACCGGCACCACCTGCACCACCCGCACCACCGGCACCACCTGCACCACTCGCACCACCGGCACCACCAGCACCACCTGCCCCACCATCTCCCACAGTCGAGGAATTGACAAGGGAGGTGGGAATCCTCCGAGCTCGGGTTACTGAGCTCGAGGAGCAGTTGGCTCAGGTTTTAGACATCCTACACCCACCTTCACCGTAGGACTTTTGTATTTAGATTTCATTATGTAATCTAGTTGTAGTTTATTGTATTACTCATGTATTGTACGGACTTATTCAGATGTATGAAACTTATTATTATTATTAATGAATGGAACTTTGCGTTATTTAATTCTTGCACCATGTTCTATTTACATTACTGTACGATGATTCTGTGGTATTTGTACCTAGATGCGTTATTTAATAACATGTGATGTTTTGATTCCATGTTGGTTACTATATACTATATTATTACTACTTGCATACTGGATTTTGACTTGAGTCAAAATTTTTGTTTAGAACATCATGGCTAACGGTCGATCCATACCTACTGCTGCTCAAATTGAAGAGATGATCCAAGAACGTGTAGCCGCAGCCCTAGCAGAAAAAAACCTCCAAGCTCCACCGCCACCACCACCGGTTATCCCACCCGTTCGAAATGGGTGTACTTACAAGGAATTCCAGAGCTGTAAACCACACAACTTCAGTGGAACTGAGGGACCGGTTGGTCTCACCAGATGGTTCGAGAAACTTGAATCAGTATTCCGAGTTAGCAACTGTTCGGAGGACAACAAGACCAAGTTTGCATCTTTCACGCTATCTGACGGCGCACTAATGTGGTGGAACACGTTAGCTCAAGCGAAAGGTATCGATGAGGCGTATGCTACGCCATGGGAGGAATTCAAAGCGGCTATGATTGAGGAGTATTGTCCGAGAACCGAAATCCAAAAGTTGGAAATGGAATTCATGCAGTTAAAGGCCGTCGGGAACGACCTTGATAGTTACAACAGGAGATTTTTGGAACTAGCTCTTATGTGTCCGACCATGGTCACCCCGGAATTCAAGCGTATAGAGAGATACTTCTAAGGACTCCCTAAGTCCATCAAAGGAAACGTCACATCGTCCAAACCACCGAATGTTCCCGAAGCAATGCGCATGGTGCATACTCTCATGAACCAAATCATTATTGATGAGCCGGAGAAGGCTAAGTTTGATGCTGGTAGTAGCGAAAAGCGAAAGTGGGATAATAACAACAACAACAACAACAACAACCACAATAATAGGGGGAGAACCTATGACCAGACCCCCGCCAAGAGGCACAACAACGGTGGATACCCCAACCCCAACAACAACACTAACTCCAACCCAAACTACAAGGGAACCCTACCACAATGCAAGAGGTGTTACAAACACCACACTGGGTATTGCAATGTTGTCTGTGAGAAGTGCCAACGGTCTGGGCATGTTGGAAAAGACTGCAAGGTCACCACCTTGAATGGGAAGCTGAATACCAACGGACCAAAGAAGTGTTACGAATGCGGGCAGACGGGCCATTTCAGAAATGCATGCCCAAACAAGCGAAAAGACGGCGAACCACCCCGCGCTAGAGCTTTCAATGTTAATGCAAGGGACGCACGCGAAAACCCCGACTTGGTGACAGGTATATTCAAAATCAACAATCTTTTAGCTTCTGTCTTGTTTGATACTGGTGCGGATAGAAGTTATGTATGTAGACATTTTTGCGATAAGATTAATTGGTCATTAGTCCCGTTAAAAGAAAGTATGCTTGTCGAGGTCGCCAATGGAAAACTTGAAAAGGTTGACCATATTAGTCGTGGAGCTATTATCAACATAGCTGGTGCAGATTTCGAAATTAATTTGATACCTATCAAACTGGGAAGTTTTGACGTGATCGTTGGTATGGATTGGTTGATCAAGATAAAGGCTGATATTATTTGTGGAGATAAAGCACTTCGCATACCACAAGGAGATGGCGAGCCACTGGTTATCTATGGAGAGAGATGTACCTCGAAGTTGAACCTCATTAGTTGCGTGAAAGCGCAAAAGATTATGAAGAAGGGACGTCTTGCTGTCCTAGCACGTGTGAAAGCGGTAGAAACTGAGGTGAAGAGCGTGAACGATGTTCGAATTGTGAACGAATTTTCCGATGTCTTCCCAGAGGAATTGCCTGGATTGCCGCCGCAGAGAGCAGTAGAGTTTCAGATTGATTTAGTGCCAGGAGCTGCACCTGTAGCTCGCGCACCTTATAGACTCGCACCTTCCGAGATGCAAGAATTACAGAGTCAACTACAAGAACTACTTGACCGTGGATTTATTCAACCAAGTTTCTCACCTTGGGGCGCACCTGTGTTGTTTGTGAAGATGAAGGATGGATCCTTCCGTTTGTGTATCGACTACCGTGAACTCAACGAATTGACAATCAAGAATCGGTATCCTCTTCCATGAATTGACGATATTTTTGATCAACTACAAGGATCGAGCGTCTACTCAAAGATCGATTTGCGATCCGGTTATCACCAGTTGAGGGTGAAAGAAAGCGATGTAATGAAGACTGCATTTAGAACTCGTTATGGTCATTATGAGTTTCTCGTGATGCCATTCGGATTAACCAATGCACCTGCCGTGTTCATGGATCTCATGAATCGTGTCTGCAAGCCGTACTTGGATAAGTTTGTTATCGTCTTCATAGATGATATCCTCATCTACTCTAAGAGCGAAGAAGAGCATGAGCAACACCTCCGACTAGTACTTGAACTCTTGAGACAAGAGCAACTTTACGCCAAATTCTCCAAGTGTGAATTCTGGTTGAAGGAAGTTCAATTTCTGGGTCATGGTGTGAGCGACCAGGGTATCACAGTTGATCCCGCCAAGATTGAAGCCATCAGCAAGTGGGAGACCCCCACTACTCCAACTCACATTCGCTAATTCCTCGCCGGTTATTATCGAAGGTTTATCAAAGGTTTTTCTTTGATTGCGCGTCCTTTGACCGCGCTGACTCACAAGGGCAAGAAGTTCATTTGGGAACCCGCACACGAATCAGCATTCCAAACTTTGAATAAGAAGTTAATCTCCGCACCTATTCTATCGCTTCCCGAAGGCAGTGACGATTTCGTTGTTTATTGTGATGCATCGAAGAGTGGTTTTGGTTGTGTACTGATGCAACGATCAAAGGTTATTGCCTATGCCTCCCGCCAATTGAAGATTCACGAGCAGAACTACACTACTCACGATCTTGAACTTGGAGCCGTTGTCTTTGCGCTCAAATTGTGGAGACACTATTTGTATGTAACTAAGAGCACTATCTTCACCGATCACAAGAGTCTCCAGCACATCTTCGATCAGAAGCAACTGAATATGAGACAGCGTTGATGGATCGAGACACTCAACGACTACGATTGTGAACTCCGTTATCACCCTGGCAAGGCCAATGTTGTAGCTGACGCTTTAAGCCGAAAGGAGAGGACGGCACCTCTTCGTGTTAGGGCTCTGAACATCACCATCCATTCGAACCTCAACAACCAGATCAGAGTAGCCCAAGTTAAGGCTCTCAAGGAGGAGAACATATCTCATGAACATTTGAACATACTTGTCTCTCGATTCGAGGTTAGGGAGTCTGGACTCCGATGTTATGCTGGAAGAATTTGGGTACCTCTTTATGGAGAACTACAGAATCTTATACTTAATGAAGCACACAAATCGAGATATTCGATTCACCCTGGTGCGGGCAAGATGCACCACGACCTTAAAGAACAGTATTGGTGGCCGAATCTTAAGAAGGACGTTGCAACTTATGTTGGGAAGTGTTTGACTTGTTCGAAAGTTAAAACCGAGCATCAGAGACCTTCTGGGTTACTTTAACAACCAGAAATCCCACAATGGAAGTGGGAAAGGATCACAATGGATTTTATCACCAAGCTGCCAAAGACGGTGGGCGGATGCGATACCATTTGGGTTATTGTTGACCGCCTCACCAAATCTGCACACTTCCTCGCGATGAAGGAAACTGATACAATGGAAAGACTTGCTCAATTATACATTAAGGAGGTTGTATCACGACACGGTGTACCTTTATCGATCATCTCCGATCGCGACCCCCGTTTTGCTTCTAGATTTTGGCGTTCTTTACAAGAAGCCATGGGAACTCGTCTTGACATGAGTACTGCATATCACCCTCAAACTGACGGACAAAGTGAACGGACAATTCAGACCTTGGAGGACATGTTGCGTGCATGTGTTATTGACTTCGGAAAGGCCTGGGAAAGGCATTTGCCACTGGCCGAATTCTCGTACAACAACAGTTATCACTCGAGCATTAATGCCGCACCTTTCGTAGCGTTGTATGGCCGTAAGTGCCGATCTCCTATTTGTTGGGCCGAAGTAGGCAAAAAGCAAATCACCGGACCCGAGGTAGTCCACGAAACCACGGAGAAGATTGCTCAGATTCAAGCTAGACTTAAGACTGCCCGCGATCGCCAAAAGAGTTATGCCAATCTTAAACGTAAAGACTTTGAATTCAATGTTGGTGATTGTGTAATGTTGAAGGTTGCACCTTGGAAAGGTGCGATCCGTTTTGAAAAACGTGGAAAGTTAAACCCACGATACATTGGTCCTTTTGAAATTTTGGAGCGTGTTGGACCCGTTGCTTACTGTTTGGATCTACCAGCACAATTGAGCTCAGTTCATCCTACCTTCCACGTGTCGAACCTGAAGAAGTGTCTTGCTGCACCTGAACTTATCATACCACTTGAGAAATTACGAATGACGACAAACTCCACTTTGTGGAAGAACCAGTTGAGATTATGGATCGTGAGATCAAAACTTTGAAACGCAACAAGATTCCGATTGTACGAGTACGATGGAATGCCAAACGAGGACCTGAGTTTACTTGGGAGCGAGAGGATCAAATGATGCGGAAGTATCCTCACCTTTTCCCGACTCCTCCATCTACCTCAGCTTAAAATTTCAAGACGAAATTTTCTTTAACAGGTGGGTAATGTAACGACCCTGGATTTTCCAACGTTTATTTATTAATAATTATTATTATTAATACGTGTGATTAAACGAATGTATGTTATTACATATACATGATGCCATGACTAAACGTACTTGACTTTAAATGCTCGAAACGTCTTTGTGACACACGAAACTTGCACGAATAACATTTTCAAGTATTATTTACATTCATGATTAATTTTATTAATCATTTTAATTAACTATGGTGATTAGTTAGTTACTTGGGATTTAAATGGATTAATTTGTTAATTAAGTGAACTTGGGCTTTATTAGTGAAATGGACTTATGACTTTGGGCTTACAAGCCAACCCTACATTTTAAGTGGACTAACTAGCCCAATATTACATGTAAGTGATACTTAGAGTTGTAACTAGTTGGTTATGTTACTTGGAATCTAGTTAGCAACTTATCCCCATGCATGGCCACCTAATAACCACACTTTTAAGGCTTTACATGTAATAATCTAGTAGACAATTGACTCCCCCTTGACCCCATTTTGGCTGTCGGCCTACTAGTGCACAAGGAGGGTTTTTGGTTTCATTTTTGTGTTACATCTTTCACTTGTTTTCTCTCATTCAAACACTCACAACTTACTACACTTTTCTCTCAAACTTTCCTTTCAACTTTTCTCTCAAGTGTGAGTTCCTTTCAAGCTTCTTTCTCCCTTCTTTTTCTTGCTAAAACCGTGACCTTTCACCATCAATCATCATCATCTTTTGTTACTTGTAGTTTGATTACTTGTTATTGTTAGTTTGTTACATGTAATTGTTAGTTGTTCTTTACTAGTTACAAGATCAAACTTACTAGTTTGATTCTTCATAATATCTTGTATTTATCAAGAACACAAGAACATAAACTTACTAGTTTATGATTCTACTTTTATTGTTTCAAAGATTGTAAGTTCATGTGTTGAAATCATACTTGTAGTTCTTGAAGTAAACTTAAAGTTTACTTTACTTAAAGATCAAACTTTGGTTGAATCTTTAAAAGTATGAACAACCACGAACCTTTTACTTGTTTACTTAGTTTATGTCTTCATTTTATGCACTTTAATTTTATGATTTTGGTTGTTGTTGGTCAAGTACTACAAGTTAGTCTTGATCTCATATCTCTTGGAACTAAAAGTTAACTTAAAAGTTCAAGAACATGTAAATAAGTTTTCTTTAAATATAACTTTGTATACTTATGCTTGATCTAGACTTTTGGGTCTTGGATCTTCAAGATCTAACTAAGAACTATGTTCTACATCTTAAGATCTTGATTAGTTAGTTTACTTTCAAGTTTGTAACTTGTTATTAGCTTTAAAGTTCATGTATGTGTTAGATCTAAGACTTTGATGTAACATTGGTTCATCAAAACACTTGCAACACTTAAGTGAGTTGTGCTTCATGTCTTAGACTTGCACTTGGGTTATGATGGTCAAAACTTGGTAAATATGATGTAAACACATCAAAGAGTTGTACACTTGAAGCTATATGCATCAAGGATGAGAACCATGATGAACATCAAGCACCAAGACCACCGGAACTCACTTTTAACTTCCTGCTTTCTGTTTACAGCCCTCTGTCCTACTGTTTCTGTAACATACCAGTAGACCTGGGCTACTGAGACCTTTATTTTCAAATATATCTTTTCGATTAGATAACTTTTCATATAGTACTCGACTTAATCCGAGTTACGGTTTAGGATTTATGGCCCTCCGATCATCACTATGTCCTTTTAACGTTGTGCAGAAATTTCTGACCTACTCGCACTTAGACCGTCGCCACGGTCAAACGAAGACGAGTTTGCTTCTGTAAATTTTACCACAACTAAAGGACTCATAGATGGAGCCATGGCCACTGGTCTCACCTTAATTCAGTCAGGGTAGAGGCTGTGGTGACTGACTGAAGTCAGCCTTTGTTGTAAACTACTTTCATAACCGAAACTTACTTTACGACTTTTGTTTGATGATGAATGATGATGACCTTTAAGACCTTATTTACATACTTTTAAACATATTCGGCCGATTTACTGACTTAGTACTATTTGACTTAGGTTGAGGACTTTCGGACCGATTACTTGCACACCTTTTCCGAACCGACTTTACGACTACTTTATCATTGTGAGTTATAGCATTCCCTTTTTACTTTAACTTATTTTGGGAACTGAGAATACATGCGGATTTTATGTTTTACATACTAGGCACGAGTACTTAAACTTATATATGTGTGGGTTATACAACGGCATAAACATTCCCTTTAGCTCGGTAACGTTTAATCATTGGTTTTTGAACCGTGAACGCGAATCTTAGATATGGATACATAGGGTTTGACATCCCCACTCGGGCTAGTCGCGCTAGTATTTAATGAGTGTTTAATACTTCGTAGATATACGCACTTGCCAAGTGTACTTTCAGGGGATATAAACGTTAAGTTAGTTACCAAGTGCCCACGGTTAACATATACTTTATCATACTATTTTGAAACGCTCTTTGTAGCACTGAAATCTCGTGGCCTACCTTACTTACTGTTATACTTAAACTATAGCTCACCAACCTTTGTGTTGACGTTTTAAAGCATGTTTTTCTCAGGTGCTTGAGGATTAGCTTTCGCTGTGTACTAGTCGTGCTGTAGACACCCGCTGCTTAGAGTTGTTATCGCATGAACTACTTTATTTTGCATTCAAATATTAGTACTTTTGAACTACGACTTGTAACGACCGTTGTGGTCACATACACTTATTATTTGCTTCTACTTAGTGAAGCATGTTTTTGGATTGTAAAACATTCAATGTTGGTTTAGACATCACTTTATTAATGAATGCAAACTCTTTTTGAAAACGCATATAGTACTTAACCTTGTAATGATCCTGTTGTTGATGGTCCGTACATGATGATTTAGTACGGGGCGTCACACAGAGACCCTCATGCGATCGCATGAAGTTTTGCCTTCGGGCTCATGCGATCTCATGAGCTAGGGTTTCGGGCCACACTTTGGGCTGCTACAGTACCGGGCCGAGTGTTTTTTTTTTTTTTTCTGTTTTCTGATTTAATATTAAATAAAATATAAATAACTTAAATAAAAATATAATTTTGAAAACTAAAATAAAAATACTTTTATAAAATTTTTTTAACAACTCTTAACAACTAAAATATAGATTTTGTTTTTCTTTTTATATTTTTGGTTTTTAATATTTAAAACGTATATTTCTTTTATACAAAGAACTTAATAAAAACTTTAATTTTTTTTTTAAATTTAGCGTTGCGCTTTCGGCATTTTAGCTGTCCCCGGCAGCGGCGCCAAAAATACTTGATGTTTGCGAGGTGTACTAGGAAATAGTATTATTTTTACAACGAAATACTATAAAATACGATACAATTTTACACAAGATATTTATTTATTTATAGAATTGATATACCTAAACCTTGCTACAACACTTATAGGCAGTGTACCTAATCGTACAGTAGTGTAGTTTTTAGTAAGTCCGTTCGTTCCACAGGGATCTTTTAAACAAGCTTAACGCTATATTTTTAACTTATATTTGTAAAAATACAAAAATATATATAAGCAATATTATTATTATAAAAGGGGGGTTTTTACCGTTTAATGACCGGTTTGTCGATTTTAAAACTTTAGTCGCAGTTAAAATCTAATGTAAATTATTAAATAAATAAAAGAATTAATTTAAAGCGTAAAGTAAATAACGATAATGAAATTGCGATAAATAAAGGTGCTATAAAATAAAATTGCGATAATTAAAGAGTACGATAATTAAAAGTGAAATTAAATACAATGACAAAAAGTGCGATAATTAAAAGTGCAATTAAATATGAAATATATAAATTATGCTTATTTAAACTTCCGTAATCATGATGTTTGACGTGTTAATTTTTAGTTTATTCCCATGGGTTAATTGTTCTTTGTCCTGGATTATTCAATATGTCCGTCTGGTTTTTGTCCATAACAGTCCATCAGTCATAAATATAACGTGCGAGTGTCCTCGTCAAATTATCCTTATATTCGAAGTCAAATATTCCAACTAATTGTGGACTTAAACTGTAACAAGGTCTTAATACTTTGTTTAATAATTACACCAGGATATCGACTGCGTGTAACCCAAGGTTTTAATACTTTGTTAACAATTAAGCCAAGTGTCCTTGTACATAATTTCACCCCTGTTTTAATAATTCCATAGACTATTAATCCATTCCCGTGTCCGGTTAAATGAACGATTATTCGTACATATAAATATCCCGCCCATCGTGTCCGATCGAGTGTATATGGTTATTTATAGGTACGTCCAATTGTAAATCTTTATATTAAATTAACAAACTATCATTTAATTAAACAAATATAAAGTCCATTAATAGCCCATAGTCTAATTTCCACAAGTGTCGTTCTTTTGTCCAAACCCCAATTATGGTACAAAGCCCAATTACCCAATTTTAGTATTTAGCCCAACATCACGATTACTTCGGCATTAAATAAGCATAATAATAACTTAGCTACGAGACATTAATTTAAAAATAACAATAACCAATACTTACAGTGATTAAAAATAGCGTAGCGTTACACGGACATAATTTTAACTTACACCCTTACAACATTCGCTAACATACCCTTATTATTAGAATTTAAAATTAAAATTAAAATTAAAATATAAATATATATATATATACACGTTTATAGATAGAGAGATGGATAAAAGATGGATATATGATCAACCAAAACTGCGAATTTATAGGCATGTGGCCTCTCACCTACTGCCATGCGATCGCATGGAAAATGTGCTTCCAGGCCAAGCGATCGCATGGCCACTTTTTCCAGCTCACAAGACTTTGTTTCTTTATATGCCGACGGTTTTTATAAATAAATATAATATATAAATAATTATAAGAATTATTTAAATATTATATTATATTTATGTGCATAGTTGACTTGTAATTTTTAGTCCGTTACGTCGAGCATTGAGAGTTAACTTTGGTCCCGGTTTCGGTTTTTCGAACGTCCTTGCGTACAATTTAATATCTTGTATTTTGCGTTTCGCATCTTGTACTCTTGTAATTTTGAGACGTTTCTTATCAATAATTGGAACCACTTTGATTGTATTTTGTACTTTTGAGCTTTTTGGTCGTTTGCGTCTTCAATTCGTCGAATCTGTCTTTTGTCTTCACCTTTTATTATTTAAACGAATATCACTTGTAAATAGAACAATTGCAACTAAAAGCTTGTCTTTCTTGAGGGATAATGCTATGAAATATATGTTCGTTTTTAGCATTATCAGTGCGAAAGGAAGAATTCTAGCCTGGGCCTACATTGAAGAATTCAACATGTTTGCAGTTAAGCGAGAGTTTGGCGTTGATTATTTCAAACATGGTCCCGAATTCAAGTCACTACCGTACTTTGAGCTAATGCAGATTGTCAGGTTAAGAATGCTGTATTGTAGAATGAATGATCGATCTTCGTTGCTGGTGAAGAAGATTCGAATTGCATTTAATTCGAAGAATTGGGAAGGTTTTAGGCCACAGTTTCCTAGGATCAGTTACAAAGTTAATCCTAGAACTGGTAAATCCCGAAGGATTGTAAAGTACAAGCTGGTAAAGACTATGAAGAAGGTACCATTGAGGAAATTGCCGCAAAATTGGAGTCAGAGGTTCAGATGGTGGTTTTACGATGATCTTTCTGAAGAAGCTGTGATTGTTTTGGATAAGATGAAAGAGGATGATATTGAATGCATTCGTGTGTTGGATCCGATTTGGTTAAGAAACTGTACCGAGGCTATATTTTCACGTTGTATTATAACCGTATGCTCTATCGACGAGAGAAAAACGTGCAGGCTGAACAGTATGTGAAAGTAGCTAAGTTGTGCTACTTGAACAACATGGTAATCGATCCGTACGAATGAATTGGATGACGACTGAAGACTTTTGATATAGAACTAGGTCTTAGGGGGAGTTTGTTGGTGCATAATCCCGAGTTCTATGATGTAATAAGTTCTATTTATATTATCGTTTACATTTCAGTCGTGTATAAACATTGTCATTGATGCTGTGTGTTTGAATTGATTAAGCAATGACGTAAAATGGTTCGAGCTGTTTGGTTGGCAGCTCAGACCATCGACCGATGGTAGAGACCATTGGTCAAGGGACTATCACCATCGGCCGTAGGTCAGAGACCACCGGCCGATGGTCGCTGTAACTTTATATAAATACGGGTGTTGGGTTACATTGTTAGTTTACACACCCTACATCCCCTAGCTGTCATATTTCGCTGTTACTATTGTCCCAGACCATACCCCAATCGAATACAATCATCTAGGCGTCAATTATATCAACATATTGTAGGTTAGATTGATCCCAAAGTGAAACTTGTATTCGATTCATCCTAGTTTATCGTTTTCTGCCCTTATTCTAGGTTTAACGTTTAATCTAAGGTCCTAGATCATCTACAATTTTTGCTTTGTTCTGGTCGATTAAGGCTTTTTCGGTGGTTGGAGAGTTCTTTAGACGATTTATTCCTTTCTCCTCCGCCGTTCTCGTGGAAGGAATGATTTAGGTTGTTGGATGCTCTCATTCCGACATAGACGCCTTGATTCCTTGACCCGTATTGTCTCTCTGTTCTGGCTGCGGAGTGATAGATGTGTAGCTTTTTCGTTTACTGTTGCCGGAGCTGCTGTTTCTTTGTTGGCGAGTGGTTCCACCGCCTTGTTGGAGTAGGACACCGGATGCTACAGCTGTTTGGTGGCTTTCTTCCACCTTCTCTTATTGCTCTGGTGTTGGTGGTTTTCGATGGTGACCACCCTGTTGTGGTGACCGCCGACATTGGTTGTGCGTGTCGACGCTTGAAATCTTCCTTCGTC
The DNA here is from genome assembly GCF_046630445.1 of Rutidosis leptorrhynchoides. Classification (NCBI taxonomy): domain Eukaryota; kingdom Viridiplantae; phylum Streptophyta; class Magnoliopsida; order Asterales; family Asteraceae; genus Rutidosis; species Rutidosis leptorrhynchoides. Next base: position 49,505,965 of record NC_092338.1, read on the forward strand.
AGCGGTTGGCTGCCCAACCACTCATTTGGTGGTGGCTTTCCACAGCTGATGTGGGCGGGAGGAGGTGGGGGCATCGGGGCGGGCGGTGTGTTTCTTACCGTAAGAAGGTTTGTACTTGGTGTCGTGGTTTTGATTCATATCATATCCTTTCTTGTGTCGCCTTCGGAATAGAACCAGGGAAAGATCTCCCAGTTGGAGATCTGGCTCTCGTTCCGGAGTGTAGGATCCGTTTTTGAGCAGTCATGATTTTTTAGTGTCGGTTCGTGCTGCTTTGTATCTGTTGTTGCTTTATGATTTTCAGTGGCTCTGCGAATCTCGGTGTTCTCCGATGTTTTGTTAGTTGTCGAGAATGGTTTGTTTGTTGTTGCGGTGGCGATCGACGTTCTCCGATAGTTGTCAACTGGTTTATTGATGTTTTTAGTGCTTTTGTTACTTGGGTTTCCATGGCGTGTTAGGCTTATTTTATTTTCCTAGTCGACTGTATTCTACCTTGTTGGTATGACATTTTGTTTAGGATTGTAGATTTGACGCTTATTTGGCTTTCGAATTTTCTTATGTAACGATTGTACTTTTTTTGAACAGCGGTACGGGATCACCAAGGGGAATTAACCACTCACGTGTTCATCTTCTACAGTTGCATAACCCGCCCCCAACTTCTGCTCAGAAGGAAACTCGGCCCAATGCGAGGCCTTGGGCGGTAAAACCCCTCCTCCACTGCCCCACAACGCGATGTGCGAAAGGCACCATTGAAAGAAAGTCAAGAGTAAATGGACAACCTTTATACTTGTTGATTTCTAGATCCATTTAATGTTGTCACATTTTTCCCATAAAAACCTCAAGATTCATTATACATTATAGTTTTCAACGAAAACCACATAAATATTCACATAAACGTAACATGTTACATATAATTTTTACTTAATGTTAATTTTATTGACAAATAAAAGCTAAAAATCACAAAGATATATTAAATTATACATTATTTGAAATATTTGATGCCCAGTGATCAAATATCCACAAGTGTATAAAAAAATATAGATTTGATTTTAAAAGTAACTTTGAGGTTTTTTTTTTTTTTAACATATAATGTATTGTTTTTTAATCTTAATCTAAATTTAAATTCACATATATATATATATATATATATATATATATATATATATATATATATATATATATATATATATATATATATATATCCTTTCATATGTAAAAATCTCTATTATTTAAAAGATCTCTTACTTTTATATACTTTTTCTGGTTCTCTATTATTTAAGGTTTAAACAGAATCCATACAAATTAACATAACTAAGATAATTTAAAAATTAAAAAAGTTAAATATTTTTCATATGTTAATATCCTCAATCACATGTAAATATTGATATGTAATATTATATATATATATATATATATATATATATATATATATATATATATATATATATATATATATATATATATATTTAATTAAGAGGAAAGTACTTTTTTGGGGGAAGTAATTTTTTTCGTGTTTTTTGAATTTTTTTCAGGCATCAAGATTACATGAAAATATGAAGATTTAAAAAAACACTTCGTGATGAATATTATTATTTTGTTGGGAAAACGCTCGGAGAAATAAATGATAACATTCAGTGCAATGAATGTTTTGCTTCTGAGTTTGTTTTTTAGGGTTTAAAAATTAGAATTTAGAAATTAGGGTTCAGAAATTAGGGGTTAAAAATTAGGGTTTAGCTATTAGGGTTTAGAAATTAGGGTTTTGGGTTTAGAAATTAGGATTTAAGGTTTAGAAATTAGGGTTTAGATTGAATTTTTAACACGAACGGTTTAGAGTTTATGGTTTATGGTTTAGAGCTTAGGGTTTTGGGTTTTGGGTGTAGGGACTAAACCCAAAACCCTAAGCCCTAAGCCTTAAACCCTAAACCCTAAACTCTAAATCGGACTACATCTTGAAAAAAAACTTCACATATGATGGAAAAAAAACGCTCGAAGAATAACATTAAGCATGCTGCATGTTATCAGTTTTTTCTTCGAGCATTTTTCGCCAAAATAATAACATTTATCACAAAGTATCTTTTTTAAATGTTCATATTTTCATGTGCTCTTAATGCTGGAAAAAAATTCGAAAAAACGAAAAAAAAAAAAAATTTACTTCCCCTTCTCCAAAATTTTTTTTCCCCTCTTGATTATGACCATATATATATATATATATATATATATATATATATATATATATATATATATACACACACACACACACACACATATATATATATATATACACACACACACACATATACACACACACACACACACACATATATATATATATATATATATATATATATATATATATATATATATATATATGTGTGTGTGTGTGTGTGTGTGTGTGTGTGTGTGTCAATCAAGGTAACTCTCAATTTGCTTAAGCTCGAAAATGATTACGATTTTTTAATTTTGCTCGCACTACAAGAAAAATGAGCTTTAGTGACGAAGGCTATTGGTCACTAATAACACTAAAATGGTCACTAAATCAAGTTAGTGATCAAAATATATTGTCACTTCTCGTCACTATAGATCCGTCACAAAATATTTTTAGACACCAAAATTAGGGGTGTTCATAATATCCGAATCCGAATCTGGAATCCGAATAATCCGAAAATCCGATCCGAAAATATCCGAAAAATCGAATATCCGGATTTTCGGATATCCGAAAATCGGATATCCGATTTTTCGGATTCGGATATCGGATGCCATTTTCCAGAATTTTTCGGATATTCGGATATCCGAAACTACATATAGATATTTTTAGTATATATTTTATGATATCCTTAATTACTAATATTGTATGCCAATTAGTCATCTGAGAAGCAAAAATAACTAGAAATGTGCCATGCATCTCAGCCTTATAATTATAATATTTGCTTTTGAACAGATTGATGAACGTAACTGACGAACGTATATATGTGTAACTATATAATATCAAGTGTAATATATGCATCAAATGACCCATACATCTCAGCTCACGAAATTAAACATGAGTATATTAACATCGAAATAGGAAGCCAAATACATCGGCTATGATTAAAAAACGTTTTCAGTCCAAGGCAATTAGATCTCAAATTAAATTTAAGGTTCGGATATTTGGATAATCCGATATCCGAATCCGAAATTTCGGATATCCGAAAATCGGATATCCGAAATTTCGGATTCGGATATCGGATGGGCAAATCCACTATCCGAATTTTCGGATATCCGAATTTTCGGATATCCGGTTTTGAACACCCCTAACCAAAATACCAAAATTGGTCACTATAGTGACCATTTGTTTGGTCACTAATATAGTTTAGTGACCAAAATTTAGTGACCACTTTTTTAATGGTAACTAAATAGCATTATTAGTGACCAAATATTGAGCCGTCACTAAAAGATCATCACAAATGAGCATTTTTCTTGTAGTGCCGAAAAAGTAACATCGTCAAATTCATCAACAATCGTTAGTCAAAAATACACGGTTAGTCCCTAAAGTTTTTTAAAAAATTGCACCAAAAGTCTTCCTCATCATTACCATCAACTTTACTCATCTTCGTCACCACCATCTTCATCATCAGCTTTTTTTTTTTTCATTTTTTTTATAACCAAATATGTTCTTGAGTTATATATGAACAAGATTATCAAATGAAATAGGTTTCAGCATCATCGTTAATCATTTTTTTGTGAAGAATCCGAACCAATAACAACATCAAACATCACGAATCTTTGAAGAACACTAGCAGCGAGTTCTAAAGAACTTGAAAATCAAACTTCACGTTTCAATTGTTTTCAGGTGTTGATTTTTGAAACAAAATGTTTAAAAACATCTTATGAATACTCGACAATTATCTTCTTAACATGAATCATCAAATCGTTGTCAAATTTGAACAATGAAAAATAATTTGACTTTTGTTGACCACAAAAATAAATTTAGATCTAAGAATCAGGGGTGTTTTTCAGTTGGATTTGAACAATGAAAAAAAATTTGACTTTTGTTGTTTCATGTTTATATATAGTTATTAATTGATGAGGTCGAAGCTTTAGGATTCATAAAAATTAGCGAACAAATAAAATACATTGGTGGAATATATTTTGTTTTTTGTGAATTGTTTTTATGAGATATTTTGAGGAAATGATGAAGATGGTGGTGATGAAGATGAGTGAAGTTGATGATGAATATGGTGGTGATGAAGATGAGTGAAGTTGATGGAGATGATGAAAAGGACGATCGGTTCAAAATTTTATGAAACTTCAAGGATCAACCGTGTATTTCTAACTAACGATCGTTAATAAATCTGACAATGATTACCCTAATTTCACACTTTTTCAAATCGTAGTCATTTTCTGTTTCAAATTAAAAATCGTAATTCTTTTCGGGTTTAAGCAAATTGAGGGTTACCTTTATTGTCAAACTAGGTAACTTAGGTTACCTTTCGGGCCATTTGTCCTTAAACAATTACTTTTATTAATTCTCGTTTAAGCATACGGATTTTTTTCTTTGCTCCCCTTCGGGCCTGAGTTTTTGAATCGTTTTACAAGCAGACTAATCTCGAGACAAAAACCTGTTTTACAAGCTGCTCAGAGTCGTGCATGGGGAACCTTCGTGGCCATAAGGGTTTATTAATGCTCCATGGATTTGAACTCCTAAACCTCCCTTTCTACATTAGTGGAAAAACCAAAATCTTTACTCGGCTACTACCTCATAGTTAAACATATGGATTATAGATATATATTTATATAGAGATAAATACGTTGCTTAAAAAATTGATCATTTTAGAGAACTGTATGGAAGAAGGATTGGCATCAATTCTAACTAACTAGTTGTAGAATGTGATTAATGATCTGTGTCTCGTTTCATTAATAGCTATTATTGTTTAATATATAAAGTAGAAGTAGATTTGGAAGAATGCCATTTTTGACCATATCATAAAGCTATGTCAATGTAACTTAGGATGATAGTTTGAATAACTGCATCCAACAACTTAATGATTATTTCAATCTCCCTCTAAGCAAAAAAATTCATATTACTTTTAGATTTAGATGTAGAAAACTAATGAAGACCATGACTACTTTCAAATTTAATTTCTGCCCATGTTTCGTCTTTTATACTACGTACAAGTTTTCTATAGCAAATTACTAAAGGCAAATATATATGAAAAAATGAAGCTTGAACGTGTATATGAATGTTTTTTATGGAGTTTATTTGATATCTAAATTATTTTCTTTGTATATTCTTTTTTTTAACAGCCAAAAAATGTATATAAATGAACGCTCCCTATCAAGGCGTAAAATCACGAGTTTATTTAAATCACGAGTTTATTTAAATAAAACAATTTAATGATATGTTTTAGATATTAACTGAATGTAAATACTAAAGTCATTTAGTTTAATGAACCGTGGAATCAAAGATTCCGATTAAGAAATTTGTCATTGTTTTTTTACAAACATATTCATATATTTAATTTGATCAGAATAAATGAACTACATTTATTTTTCCAACATTCTCTTTCAATTTTCATCACAATTACTATTTTCCTTTTTATAAAAGTTCACATTACAACATTTTATTGAGACATGTATTTCGCATACATATGTAATGTAATTAATCTGTAAAGAGAACTCATATTTGAATAATTATAATATAATAATTATAATTATAATTATAAAGTTTACTTTAAAAATGAATATTTATATTTTTAATAATAATTATTAGTAATAACAAATGTCTCTTGAAATTTTTTCAAAAATTAAAATACAATTATTATATGAATGTTGTACAATATGTTTCAAAATTTTTACATGTGTTGTTTATGGGGTGTTTTGTAAAAGATTGTACAATTTGTTTTAAAGTTTGTACATATGATAATAAATGTGTTTTATTATAAGGTTGTACATGCTGCTTCAAATATTGTACATATGATTATGAGAGTATTTTACCATAAAGTTTTACATAATGCTTCAAATATTGTACATATGGTCATGTGGTGTTTTATTATAAGGTTATACATAATGCTTCATATATTATACAATTAACATGTTAATATTTTTATTAAATACAATTAATTGTTTTAATGACATCATCATGAGGGGTTTAGATTTTTTCTATTTATTTTTGAATTTTTTTAAAAACTTAAATAATCCTTATTTATGACATTATTATTTTAGAGATTCATATGATACTATAGATAGATACGTCAATGTTATGATAATCGTTTCAAAAGACTCCTCGAATTAGATCTCTCTCTTTCAATTGGGACTTGTATGCCTGATTATATATAATTGATTGCGGTTATGGAGATTCATCATGTATAACTCTGAACAACCCTCTTTGAAATTAGTCAATTTGAATAACGAGTTAGATCACTCTTTGAACAATCCGCTTTGAAATTAGTTAAATTTACATAACGAGTTATATCACTCTCATATGCTATATGAGAGGGGGGGAAAGTTGCAATATGTCATGTCAAGAGTTGATGGTGAAACTTCTAATCTTCACATTTAAATAAGATTTAAGTTCTCTAATAGCAACTTGAAATGAAATAAACTCTTATTTAATTTGATTGATAATTATTTGTAATTAACATGTTTGGTCAATTATGGATTACTAGACAATGACATTTAGTGATTAACTCTTTCCACAAATACGATTAGACGAATATCAAGCTTCTGCAAGACACGCAACTAACCAAGCAAGATCGAATATAGAAGAAAGTTCCAAAAACGGGTTCGTAAATACAACGAAAGTTATAAAAAGGATTTAGTTGAAACTTTACAGAACCTAATTAAAGTGGGTCATTAAGTCATTTAGATAATTAATTAAAACATGTCAACTCGACTAATTATTAGAGCCACGGTTGCCGTAAACTTCATGCTATGACAAATTAAGGAACCAGAAATACTAGTAGGTGGAGCAAACTCGGTAGCCTTTTTCTTTTATTGATATCCAAAATTTTGGAAAAATATACTTTGATACTAATTTCATGAGCGGAATGGAATGGTATCAAGTCTACTACTCAACGAGATCGCACCGCGAGTTGGGGATAAGTTTTTTTGGATAAGCGAGTAAACTCTCCTATTAACGAGCACATTGGCTCCCCATAGAAGGTAAAACCTCGGGAAATCAAGCCCCCGAGCGCGAGACCTGGTACAGGGTGAATTGCGCATTATGCGCACCTTCTAGTCACACTCCCTTTTTGAACAATTTGACATAACCAGAAATTGAACTCGAATGGTTAAATAAGTTAGTTAACTATGTATCTCATCTTGTTAGAAAGCAGAAAAAAATTAAGAGTTTTTGGTTATAAAGGGTTGATAATATAATTAATAATCCATAAAGCCATACCAGCCTATAATCGGATGTTAATTCGATAATGTGGTGGACATTTTTGAATCACTCAACGCTGTGACTTTAATCTTCGAACTTGACAAAAGTCCTCATCCATTACCGTTACGCATTATTGAAAAATAATAAAAATAAAAAAATAAAAGGAGGTTACATACACTGGCGGATCCAGAAACATTTTTCACCGGAGACGAAAATTTGCTAAAACATTTAGATTAGATAAATTGTACTCTATATAAAACAACGTCAAGTCAAATCGTAAAATAATTGTAATAATCAACATGTCAACATGAAAGATTAAAACAAAGAAATAAAAACCGAAAAGGTGAATGAGAAAATTAAAAAAAAAAAAAAAAAGTAGGTTTTGTGAAAGAAAAGAATATATAAATATTTGAAGTTGAAAGATAGGAGCAGTGGCGGAACGTGAAGATTTTGATTAGGAGGACCAGCAAACGTTAAACATACAAAATAAGCATCGTATTCATAAGATGAAAATTATTACAAAATACACATTGTATTCATAAGATGAAAATAATTACAAGTTGGCTCGACGGCCTTTAAGCATTTTAAAATCATCATTAACGGATTCTGAGTTAAACTTTTCGGCAATTTCTCGTTCAATGTAAACCACCAAACTATCCACTAGAAACTCGTCTGACATCTTGTTGCGAAGTCGAGTCTTGCAAATTTTCATTCCGGAAAATGCTCTCTCAGTTGTAGCAGTTGAAACGTAAAGTGTTAAGATTAGTCGAATCGACCTATCAAGCAAACTATAGTTCTCACACTTCTTAGTTTCCACAAGAACCCTACATAATTCTACAAGAGTCGATGCACCACTTAGCTTCGGGTTCTTTGACATCTCAATATTGAATAGCTCTAACTCTAACTTCAATCTAGTCCTCTCTTGCTCTGTAAAATCAGCAGGATAATATTTCTCAACAAGAGAGCAAAGATGATCAACATTCAACCCTTTAGAATTATTATTAATTTTTTTTTTTGGAACTAAAGTAGAACTAAAAGTTAATAACTCCATAGCTTGGTCATTAAATCTATTGTCTAATTCTAACAATTGTTTATCAAGCGTACTAATAAAGACATCAACCCGATAATAATGTTCAAAAGCAACATGATTATCTTATCGACAAGGCCGATATCGACTAGACCTATATAAAGCATTCAAATCGGGAATATCGACTTCGTGTTTCTCACAGAATAATTTTACCCGTGCAAGTAAAGAATCTCATCCATTATTTCTTAATTCGTTAAGGTTTTCCTTTGTTGCTGACACTAGATCCATGGCATTAATAATATCTTAGGACTAAAAAAATAACCAAGCAGGTTTCGAACATGTAACGTTGGTGTTAAAAGAACTACTAACCAACTAAACTATACCATTTATTGTGTTTATCTTCTTATATTTCTTATATGTCCTTATATGCTAGCACCGCTTTTAATAAAAATATATAAAAAAATCAAAAAAAAAATTCCGCTCACCGGAGGCGGGTGACCCCAATTGCCCCTTACTGGATCCGCCCATAGTAACATATGTTCTTTAACCAATTAAAAAGTATAGTTAACCCCAAGAATTGAACTTCCACAAACAAACCCCTGCATCGGTGCATTTATTTTATTTGATTGATTTTAAAAGAATGAAAGTAAACTAAAAAAATAACTTAGGGTTTTCAACTTCTTCGCAAATAATTATTACGGTATTAAAATGTGTAACACGACATAAAACTTAGACTAAATGACAACCCCCTATCAATGTTTGAGTAAACGAGTGGGGAAATGGGGGCTGAAATAATTTCACTTAGATAGCATAAATTGTGGTTCAGTAGTAGGTATAATCGCACATTATTGCGGGAAATTGTATGCGACAATACATGATTCGCTATACAAATTACTTGCTTAATGAAATAAAAGTACAAATTTGTTAATAAAATATGCAATTTTTATTGTGACAGCCCTTAAAACTGTCATTAAGAATTAATTTTATGCATATAGTGGTTGACATTATTATCAAAAAATGAGTGATTATTTATGATGTATAAACGATTTATGCATGCAGAATTTTTTTAAAAACAACCCTAGAAAAGTTCATAAAATATTTAACAAAATTCTAATTTACAATATTATACATCTTCTAAGAACAAGTGAAATTGCTGCTTTTCTATTGGGCCACGTCTCCTAGAGGTGGTCAGTATTTGGTTTGAAACCGTGGAACCCGAAAACCAAACCGGAAAAAAATCAAACCGAATTTGAAATACGGTTTTCAGATCGAGTCAAACCGAAACCGAATTTGAATTCGGTTTTCGGTTCGGTTTTTGGTTTTGAAAATTCTGAATTCGGTTTAACCAAAAACCGAATTCAAAACCGAATTCAATGTTTTTATATATTTAATTTGTATATTTATATTTTAATGTCATTATAATTTGTGATCCAATCAATAAAATATATTCTCACCCATATGACGATTTGGTAACTCACAATATAATTATGTTACTCAAATTATTATGTTCTTCTTCTTAATTACAGAAGCGGTAAACGTCATAATTAAGCTGTAAATATTAATAAATCATCGAATTCTTTATAATTTAATAGTACGTCAATGTTTTAGGATATAAATAACTAAGACATCAGTAACGCCACAATTAAACTACCATCGTTCTCAGTTTTTTCATAATGTTCGGTTTTAACCGAACCGAATCCGAATTTGAATTCGGTTTTCGGTTCGGTTCGGTTTTAACTTTGAATTCGGTTTTCGGTTTTGCCCAAAAAAAATTCAAAACCGAATACACCGAACCGAATAAACCGAACAAACTGAACCAAACCGATGAACACCCCTAACGTCTTCCCCTCTCCTCACAACAATTACTGCTCACCTTTTCCTTGGTTCTCAGCCACACAAATTTTTTTCTTTTATCTTTACCACTCCTTTACTCAAACACATCTCCTCCCATACCCTCCACGCCTTCTTTTGTCTCCTCTGTCTGATATCTTCCTCAACCTTTCTTTCTTCATTTTTTTTAATAAATACCGGTCCCAAAACAAAAAACCCTAGACCCTTCTTCATCTGATTTTTGGGTTCTTTAGTTGTTGTTTCTGCTATAGACGACACTGCTATCACAAAAACATCGTCAAAAGGTAAGCAATTCTTTCGATTTTAAAAAATCGATGTTAGAAAAAATGGGACGATGCTGTGGTGTGATATTTGCCAGGAAATCCATTGATTTGCAACTAGGGTTTTTTAAGTTTTTTGTGATTATTAATATACCAAAGCCGATTTATTGTTAATATACGGAGTAATAGTTTGATTTTACCCATTTTCCCTTTTTAAGTCAGGGTTTCTAATAAAATAATTTTGGTTTCTATCGACTGATTCACTTTATTTTTTATCCAGTATTGATGATGTTTCTGATAGCACTGCAGTTGCTGTTCGATGTCACTGTTCTACCAGATATGGTCTTCGTTGCCCACTATCGCCACTGTTCCATTCGATTTTCTGCTGTAAGTGTTTTTAATTTTGAGGTGTTTACATTTATTCGTCGGATTTGGTTGTGATTCTTATGAGATGAGGTCAGTTTTCTTATAAAATCCCATGTATAATAATATAGTCATGTGACTGTTTTCAAACTAAATTTTAGCCATCTTTAAGGCTCAAGTACTCTTTCGTTTGCAATAATATAGTTATGTTACAATTATATTACTCTACACTACTCCCTCCGTCCCAATTTAATAGTCCACAGACAAAAGGGCACACAGTTTTAGGAAATCTCACTAACTTCATTTATCCACCAATGAAATATTTTCTCTCTCCCGATCCACCAATCAAATATCCTCTTTCCTTTTTATTTATGGAAGTGGACTATTAATTTGGGACATCCTAAAATGGAAAAACAGGACTATCTAATTGGGACGGAGGTAGTATAAGTTATCGATAATCTCCATTAGGCTATAGTTGGTTTTATTTAAGAATTTACCTTTGGACATTGACAGGCCATGAGTACCGAATTCTTAGACGAAGCAACGATGTTTATTGTGTAATACAACTACAACAATTATGGGTAAATGAGATTTTTCATTGTTTTAGTGATTGTCAAATTGTGTTCAACTTTTAAAATAAGGTGTGCTTTATAGCTATAGTTATCTTGACGTTCAGACAATTGATCGAGCTCACTAAGAATGCCTCTAAACCAGTGGTCAAGAATGCTTACAAGAACTTCCATTGGTCAGAATTCTATTTAACTCATTAGGTTTTATTGCATTCCCATAAAGTAGATAATAATATTGTTTTGCATATATTACTTTTGAATGTGCATTACATTACACGACAGGAAGTGTACACAAAACAACATTAGACGTTATAATTTATCACTTCATAGGCTTATCACGAACAGCGAGTCAACAGACTCTGAAAGTATTGTAACATCCTGCATTTTTCCGTTAAATTATTTTAACGCCCGTCTTTTTATTTTGATAATATCTTTCGCTATCTAAATTCGTGTCCTCCGTTAGCTAACGTTCTTAATATTTTCGTTATTTAATTTTAACATCTCTCGTTTAATCTAGCGTATTTAAAATATTCGTTCGATTAATTCACGCACCCGCTTCCAAACTTGAGGGACTAACTTTGCCATGTGGTCAAAGATGTAACTAGTGGAACTAGTTTTCACCCACCACCACCACTCATTCATTTTTCACCTCCCCATTTCTCTACTACTTCCATCTTCTTTTCTCTCAAACACCCAATTCATTCAATCATCATCTAATTCGGATCTAGGAAGCAAACATCAAAACAAATTGTACTTTTGGAATCCTTGCATCTTCTCTACAACTTGATACTAATTTCATCTAGTTTGGGTAACTTTCTAAAAACTCTAGATTTCATGTTCTTGATGTTCTTGACTTAAAAGTGTGTTAATTAGTGTCTATAGCTCAAGTCTAACATGAATATGTGTTTGGTTTGTTCGATTTTGTTGTTTTGAGTAAGTAGCTTGAATATGAAAAATGGGTTAGTTAACTCTTTGATTTTGAATGATGAAATGTGTTTAGATGTTAATGTTTATGTGTTCAAAGTGTTAGTTACTTCATTAGCTTCGTTTTGGTATGTTGGATGACATGAAAACCTTACACAAACATGATTATTGATTTTGTGATTCTTGGTTAGGGTTTGATAGATTTTAAAACGAACATTTGATGCATGGAATGCTATGAGATGTTATTTGTAAGTGTTTAGTTGTATTGTATGTTTAATTACATTCGAAACGGAATATCGTATGTGTAGATTGGATTTCCGAATCATGAAATGCATTTTTTGAACTTGAAACTTTGATAATGAACTTTTAATAATCATTCGGCGATAATTCGGTTATTGTTGTGATGCCCCGTACAAAACCATCGTGTACGAATCATCAACAACAGGATCATTACAAGGTTAAGTACTATATGCTGTAATAAAAGAAGTTGCATTCACGATAAAAAGGTGACGTCATAACCGACATCAAATGTTTTACACCAACAGTATGCTTCTACGAATAGCAAGCATGAATAAATGTATGTGACCCTTAGGTCGTTACAAAACATAGTTTCAAATGTATTAAAGTTTGAATGCAGGATAAACAGTTCATGCGGTGATAACACTAGAGCAGCGGGTGTCTACGGCAAGTGATGTTATGCGAGGTGTAAATAAAATAGCTTTTAAATTTTACAAGGAAATACTATTAAATGCTATACAATTTTACACAAGATATTTATTTATTTATAGAATGGATATACTTAAACCTTGCTACAACACTTATAGGCAGTGTACCTAATCGTACAGTAGTGTAGTTTTTAGTAAGTCCGGTTCGTTTCACAGGGAAAAAAAATCTTTAAACAAAGCTTAACGCTATATTAGTTTAATTTATAAAAATACAAATATATATATATAAGTAATATTATTATTATAAAGGGGGGTTTTTACCGTTTAATGACCGGTTTGTCGATTTTTAAAACTTTAGTCGCAGTTAAAACAAAATGTAAAATATTAAATAAATAAAAGACTTAATTTAAAGCGTAAAATAAATAACGATAATGAAATTTCGATAAATAAAAGTGCGATAATTAAAAAGTACGATAATTAAAAGTGCAATTAAATACAATAACAATAAAATAAAGTGCGATAATTAGAAGTGCAATTAAATATAAAATAAAGGAAATTAAATATGAAATAAAAGAATTATGCTTATTTAAACTTCCGTAATCATGATGTTTGACGTGTTGATTTTAGTTTTATGCCCATGGGTTAATTGTCCTTTGTCCTGGATTATTTAATATGTCCGTCTGGTTTTTGTCCATAACAGTCCATCAGTCATAAATATAAAGTGCGAGTGTCCTCGTCAAATTATCCTTATACCCGAAGTTAAATATTCCAACTAATTGGGGACTTAAACTTTAACAAGATTTTAATACTTTGTTTAATAATTACACCAGGTTATCGACTGCGTGTAACCCAAGGTTTTAATACTTTGTTAACAATTATGCCAAGTGTCCTTGTACATAATTTCACCCCTGTTTTAATAATTCTAGTGACTATTAATCTATTCTCGTGTCCGGTTAAATGAACGATTATTCGTACATATAAATATCCCGCTCATCGTGTCCGATTGAGTGTATATGGTTATTTATAGGGACGTCCAATTGTAAATCTTTATATTAAAATTAACAAATTATCATTTAGTTAAATAAATATAAAGCCCATTAATAGCTCATAGTCTAATTTCCACAAGTGTCGTTCTTTTGTCCAAACCCTAATTATGGTACAAAGCCCAATTACCCAATTTTAGTAATTAGCCCAACATCATGATTACTTCGTTTTAAATAAGCATAATAATAACTTAGCTACGAGACATTAAATTAAAAAGGTTGAACATAACTTACAATGATTAAAAATAGCGTAGCGTTACACGGACAGAATTTCGACTTACACCCTTACAACATTCGCTAACATACCCTTATTATTAGGATTAAAATTAAAATTAAAAGTAAAATTAAAATATAAATATAAATATTTACGTATAGATATAGAGAGGATGGATATATTGATATTAAAAATGATCAAACTGCGTTGCCTTTTATAGGGATTTGAGTCCAGGGAATCTCCGCGACTCGCGGCACTTTTCCTCTTCAAACTCCGCGAGTCGCGGAGTTTGATTTTACAGCTCACTCCATTTTGGCTCCTTTCTTGCCGACGGATTTTTATATAAATATAATATATATATATATATAATTTATATAATTAATTATATATTATATTATATTTATATACATAGTTAACTTGTAATTTTTAGTCCGTTGCGTCGAGCGTTGAGAGTTGACTCTGGTCCCGGTTCCGGATTTTCGAACGTCCTTGCGTACAATTTAATATCTTGTACTTTGCGTTTTGAATCTTGTACTCTTGTAATTTTGAGACGTTTCTTATCAATAATTGGAACCTCTTTGATTGTATTTTGTACTTTTGAGCTTTTTGGTCGTTTGCGTCTTCAATTCGTCGAATCTGTCTTTTGTCTTCACCTTTTATTATTTAAACGAATATCACTTGTAAATAGGACAATTGCAACTAAAAGCTTGTCTTTCTTGAGGAATAATGCTATGAAATATATGTTCGTTTTTAGCATTATCAAATATTCCCACACTTGAGCGTTACTTGTCCTCAAGCAATATAGTCTTGAAATACTAGAATCACTTCTTTATTCTTCACACTTTGTACATCAGTGATTTCTTTATAGCGGTATAAATAATGGTAGTAACGATGTGGTTTACAGTCTCACATGACTATAAAAATTTAGATCCATTAAGAAATTGGATCTTTATGAAAACATTTGATCTTTTGAAAATTAAATCTAGCTTTTACCCTAGATAAGTTTTCCGAAATAACCCTTCACCGGTGTTTGCAAATTCTTTTTTGTGGGTTTGGTGGGTTTTAGATTTGAAAATTTTAGCTCAAAACTTATGGTTTTGTGTCACCCACTTGCTAACCTTGTATTAGGAAAGCAACACGTCCAGTATACTTGCTCCGTATATTACCTTTCGGTAAACTACCGTCCGGTTGTAAAGGAAAGCGTTGAACAAGCAACTGTTAAGGCAATGTGAAATGTCCCGTTCTTATTGATTAAAAACGTTCCATATTAATTGATTTCGTTGCGAGGTTTTGACCTCTATATGAGACGTTTTTCAAAGACTGCATTCATTTTAAAACAAACCATAACCTTTATTTCATAAATAAAGGTTTAAAAAGCTTTACGTAGATTATCAAATAATGATAATCTAAAATATCTTGTTTACACACGACCATTACATAATGGTTTACAATACAAATATGTTACAACAAAATAAGTTTCTTGAATGCAGTTTTTACACAATATCATACAAGCATGGACTCCAAATCTCGTCCTTATTTAAGTATGCGACAGCGGAAGCTCTTAATAATCACCTGAGAATAAACGTGCTTAAAACGTCAACAAAAATGTTGGTGAGTTATAGGTTTAACCTATATATATCAAATCATAATAATAGACCACAAGATTTCATATTTCAATACACATCCCATACATAGAGATAAAAATCATTCATATGGTGAACACCTGGTAACCGACATTAACAAGATGCATATATAAGAATATCCCCATCATTCCGGGACACCCTTCGGATATGATATAAATTTCGAAGTACTAAAGCATCCGGTACTTTGGATGGGGTTTGTTAGGCCCAATAGATCTATCTTTAGGATTCGCGTCAATTAGGGTGTCTGTTCCCTAATTCTTAGATTACTAGACTTAATAAAAAGGGGTATATTCGATTTCAATAATTCAACCATAGAATGTAGTTTCACGTACTTGTGTCTATTTTGTAAATCATTTATAAAACCTGCATGTATTCTCATCCCAAAAATATTAGATTTTAAAAGTGGGACTATAACTCACTTTCACAGATTTTTACTTCGTCGGGAAGTAAGACTTGGCCACTGGTTGATTCACAAACCTATAACAATATATACATATATATCAAAGTATGTTCAAAATATATTTACAACACTTTTAATATATTTTGATGTTTTAAGTTTATTAAGTCAGCTGTCCTCGTTAGTAACCTACAACTAGTTGTCCACAGTTAGATGTACAGAAATAAATCAATAAATATTATCTTGAATCAATCCACGACCCAGTGTATACGTATCTCAGTATTGATCACAACTCAAACTATATATATTTTGGAATCAACCTCAACCCTGTATAGCTAACTCCAACATTCACATATAGAGTGTCTATGGTTGTTCCGAAATATATATAGATGTGTCGACATGATAGTTCGAAACATTGTATACGTGTCTATGGTATCTCAAGATTACATAATATACAATACAAGTTGATTAAGTTATGGTTGGAATAGATTTGTTACCAATTTTCACGTAGCTAAAATGAGAAAAAATATCCAATCTTGTTTTACCCATAACTTCTTCATTTTAAATCCGTTTTGAGTGAATCAAATTGCTATGGTTTCATATTGAACTCTATTTTATGAATCTAAACAGAAAATGTATAGGTTTATAGTCGGAAAAATAAGTTACAAGTCATTTTTGTAAAGGTAGTCATTTCAGTCGAAAGAACGACGTCTAGATGGCCATTTTAGAAAACATACTTCCACTTTGAGTTTAACCATAATTTTTGGATATAGTTTCATGTTCATAATAAAAATCATTTTCTTAGAATAACAACTTTTAAATCAAAGTTTATCATAGTTTTTAATTAACTAACCCAAAACAGCCCGCGGTGTTACTACGACGGCGTAAATCCGGTTTTACGGTGTTTTTCGTGTTTCCAGGTTTTAAATCATTAAGTTAGCATATCATATAGATATAGAAAATGTTTTTAGTTGATTTTAAAAGTCAAGTTAGAAGGATTAACTTTTGTTTGCGAACAAGTTTAGAATTAACTAAACTATGTTCTAGTGATTACAAGTTTAAACCTTCGAATAAGATAGCTTTATATATATGAATCGAATGATGTTATGAACATCATTACTACCTTAAGTTCCTTGGATAAACCTACTGGAAAAGATAAAAATGGATCTAGCTTCAACGGATCCTTGGATGGCTCGAAGTTCTTGAAGCAGAATCATGACACGAAAACAAGTTCAAGTAAGATCATCACTTGAAATAAGATTGTTATAGTTATAGAAATTGAACCAAAGTTTGAATATGATTATTACCTTGTATTAGAATGATAACCTACTATAAGAAATAAAGATTTCTTGAGGTTGGATGATCACCTTACAAGATTGAAAGTGAGCTAGCAAACTTGAAAGTATTCTTGATTTTATGTAACTAGAACTTGTAGAATATATGAAGAACACTTAGAACTTGAAGATAGAACTTGAGAGAGATCAATTAGATGAATAAAATTGAAGAATGAAAGTGTTTGTAGGTGTTTTTGGTCGTTGGTGTATGGATTAGATATAAAGGATATGTAATTTTGTTTTCATGTAAATAAGTCATGAATGATTACTCATATTTTTGTAATTTTATGAGATATTTCATGCTAGTTGCCAAATGATGGTTCTCACATGTGTTAGGTGACTCACATGGGCTTCTAAGAGCTGATCATTGGAGTGTATATACCAATAGTACATACATCTAAAAGCTGTGTATTGTACGAGTACGAATACGGGTGCATACGAGTAGAATTGTTGATGAAACTGAACGAGGATGTAATTGTAAGCATTTTTGTTAAGTAGAAGTATTTTGATAAGTGTATTTAAGTCTTTCAAAAGTGTATAAATACATATTAAAACACTACATGTATATACATTTTAACTGAGTCATTAAGTCATCGTTAGTCGTTACATGTAAGTGTTGTTTTGAAACCTTTAGGTTAACGATCTTGTTAAATGTTGTTAACCCAATATTTATAATATCAAATGAGATTTTAAATTATTATATTATCATGATATTATCATGTATGAATATCTCTTAATATGATATATATACATTAAATGTCTTTACAACGATAATCGTTACATATATGTCTCGTTTAAAAATCATTAAGTTAGTAGTCTTGTTTTTACATATGTAGTTCATTGTTAATATACTTAATGATATAGTTACTTATCATAGTATCATGTTAACTATATATATATATATATATCCATATATATGTCATCATATAGTTTTTACAAGTTTTAACATTCGTGAATCACCGGTCAACTTGGGTGGTCAATTGTCTATATGAAACATATTTCAATTAATCAAGTCTTAACAAGTTTGATTGCTTAACATGTTGGAAACATTTAATCATGTAAATATCAATCTCAATTAATATATATAAACATGGAAAAGTTCGGGTCACTACAGTACCTACCCGTTAAATAAATTTCGTCCCGAAATTTTAAGCTGTTGAAGGTGTTGACGAATCTTCTGGAAATAGATGCGGGTATTTCTTCTTCATCTGATCTTCACACTCCCAGGTGAACTCGGGTCCTCTACAAGCATTCCATCGAACCTTAACAATTGGTATCTTGTTTTGCTTAAGTCTTTTAACCTCACGATCCATTATTTCGACGGGTTCTTCGATGAATTGAAGTTTTTCGTTGATTTGGATTTCATCTAACAAAATAGTGAGATCTTCTTTAGCAAAACATTTCTTCAAATTCGAGACGTGGAAAGTGTTATGTACAGCCGCGAGTTGTTGAGGTAACTCAAGTCGGTAAGCTACTGGTCCGACACGATCAATAATCTTGAATGGTCCAATATACCTTGGATTTAATTTCCCTCGTTTACCAAATCGAACAACGCCTTTCCAAGGTGCAACTTTAAGCATGACCATCTCTCCAATTTCAAATTCTATATCTTTTCTTTTAATGTCAGCGTAGCTCTTTTGTCGACTTTGGGCGATTTTCAACCGTAATCTGTCTATCCCCCACTTCACTCCAACAAATCGGAGACCTGCAGTTTCTACCATAAAGTGCTTCAAACGGCGCCATCTCAATGCTTGAATGGTAGCTGTTGTTGTAGGAAAATTCTGCTAACGGTAGATGTCGATCCCAACTGTTTCCGAAATCAATAACACATGCTCGTAGCATGTCTTCAAGCGTTTGTATCGTCCTTTCGCTCTGCCCATCAGTTTGTGGATGATAGGCAGTACTCATGTCTAGACGAGTTCCTAATGCTTGCTGTAATGTCTGCCAGAATCTTGAAATAAATCTGCCATCCCTATCAGAGATAATAGAGATTGGTATTCCATGTCTGGAGACGACTTCCTTCAAATACAGTCGTGCTAACTTCTCCATCTTGTCATCTTCTCTTATTGGCAGGAAGTGTGCTGATTTGGTGAGACGATCAACTATTACGCAAATAGTATCAAAACTACTTGCAGTCCTTGGCAATTTAGTGATGAAATCCATGGTAATGTTTTCCCATTTCCATTCCCGGATTTCGGGTTGTTGAAGTAGACCTGATGGTTTCTGATGCTCAGCTTTGACCTTAGAACACGTCAAACATTCTCCTACGTATTTAGCAACATCGGCTTTCATACCCGGCCACCAAAAATGTTTCTTGAGATCCTTGTACATCTTCTCCGTTCCAGGATGTATTGAGTATCTGGTTTTATGAGCTTCTCTAAGTACCATTTCTCTCATATCTCCAAATTTTGGTACCCAAATCCTTTCAGCCCTATACCGGGTTCCGTCTTCCCGAATATTAAGATGCTTCTCCGATCCTTTGGGTATTTCATCCTTTAAATTTCCCTCTTTTAAAACTCCTTGTTGCGCCTCCTTTATTTGAGTAGTAATGTTATTATGAATCATTATATTCATAGATTTTACTCGAATGGGTTCTCTGTCCTTCCTGCTCAAGGCATCGGCTACCACATTTGCCTTCCCCGGGTGGTAACGAACCTCAAAGTCGTAATCATTCAATAATTCAATCCACCTACGCTGCCTCATATTCAGTTGTTTCTGATTAAATATGTGTTGAAGACTTTTGTGGTCGGTATATATAATACTTTTAACCCCATATAAGTAGTGCCTCCAAGTCTTTAATGCAAAAACAACCGCGCCTAATTCCAAATCATGTGTCGTATAATTTTATTCGTGAATCTTCAATTGTCTAGACGCATAAGCAATCACCTTCGTTCGTTGCATTAATACACAACCGAGACCTTGCTTTGATGCATCACAATAAATCACAAAATCATCATTCCCTTCAGGCAATGACAATATAGGTGCCGTAGTTAGCTTTTTATTCAATAACTGAAATGCTTTCTCTTGTTCATCATTCCATTCAAATTTCTTCCCTTTATGCGTTAATGCAGTCAAGGGTTTTGCTATTCTGGAAAAGTCTTGGATGAACCTTCTGTAGTAACCAGCTAGTCCTAAAAACTGGCGTATGTGTTTCGGAGTTTTTGGGGTTTCCCACTTTTCAACAGTTTCTATCTTTGCCGGATCCACCTTAATACCATCTTTGTTCACTATGTGACCGAGGAATTGAACTTCTTCCAACCAAAATGCACACTTTGAAAACTTAGCGTACAATTCTTCCTTCCTCAATACTTCTAACACCTTTCTCAAATGTTCACCGTGTTCTTGGTCATTCTTTGAGTAAATAAGTATGTCATCAATGAAAACAATGACAAACTTGTCAAGGTATGAACCACACACTCAGTTCATAAGGTCCATGAACACAGCTGGTGCATTAGTTAAACCAAACGGCATGACCATAAACTCGTAATGACCGTAACGTGTTCTGAAAGCAGTCTTTGGAATATCATCTTCTTTCACCCGCATTTGATGATACCCGGAACGTAAGTCAATCTTTGAATAAACAGACGAGCCTTGTAGTTGATCAAATAAGTCATCGATTCTCGGTAGTGGGTAGCGGTTCTTGATGGTAAGTTTGTTCAACTCTCGGTAGTCGATACACAACCTGAATGTACCATCTTTCTTCTTGACAAACAAAACAGGAGCTCCCCACGGTGATGTGCTTGGTCGAATGAAACCACGCTCTAAAAGTTCTTGTAATTGGCTTTGCAGTTCTTTCATCTCGCTGGGTGCGAGTCTGTAAGGAGCACGAGCTATTGGTGCAGCTTCTGGTACAAGATCTATTTGAAATTCAACGGATCGATGTGGGGGTAATCCCGGTAATTCTTTCAGAAATACATCGGGAAATTCTTTTGCAATGGGAACATCATTGATGCTCTTTTCTTCAGTTTGTACTTTCTCGACGTGTGCTAGAACAGCATAGCAACCTTTTCTTATTAGTTTTTGTGCCTTCAAATTACTAATAAGATGTAGCTTCGTGTTGCCCTTTTCTCCGTACACCATTAAGGGTTTTCCTTTTTCTCGTATAATGCGAATTGCATTTTTGTAACAAACAATCTCTGCTTTCACTTCTTTCAACCAGTCGACACCGATTATCACATTAAAACTCCCTAACTCTACTGGTATCAAATCAATCTTAAATGTTTCGCTAACCAGTTTAATTTCTCGATTCCGACATATATTATCTGCTGAAATTAATTTACCATTTGCTAATTAGAGTAAAAATTTACTATCCAAAGGCGTCAATGGACAACTTAATTTAGCATAAAAATCTCTACTCATATAGCTTCTATCCGCACCCGAATCAAATAAAACGTAAGCAGATTTATTGTCAATAATAAACGTACCCGTAACAAGCTCCGGGTCTTCCTGTGCCTCTGCCGCATTAATATTGAAAACTCTTCCGCGGCCTTGTCCATTCGTGTTCTCCTGGTTCTGGCAATTTCTAATAATGTGGCCCGATTTTTGACATTTATAACAAACTACATTGGCATAACTTGCTCCGACACTACATGCTCCGCCATTACTCATTCCGACACCATTTGTTCCTTTCGTTCTATTAACCCCTGGTCCGTAGACCTCACACTTTGCCGCGCTATGACCATTTCTTTTACACTTGTTGCAAAATTTGGTGCAGAACCCCGAGTGATACTTTTCACACCTTTGGCATAGCTGCTTCTGATTGTTGTTGTTGTTGCGGTTATTATTGTTCTTGGGATGATTGTTGTAGTTGCTGTTGTTGTTGTTGTTGTTGTTGTTGTTGGGTCGTTTGTTTTAGTTGCGATTGATGTTGCGATTGTTGGGATAATTGTTGCGATTATTGTTGTAATTGCTGTTGTTGTTGTATTGGTGATTCTTATCACCGTTTTCCTCCCACTTTCTTTTGACTTGCTTCACATTGGCCTCTTCAGCAGTCTGTTCTTTAATTCTTTCTTCAATCTGGTTCACTAGCTTGTGAGCCATTCTACATGCCTGTTGTATGGAGGCGGGCTCGTGTGAACTTATATCTTCTTGGATTCTTTCCGGTAATCTTTTCACAAACGCGTCGATCTTCTCTTCCTCATCTTCGAAAGCTCCCGGACATAATAGGCACAATTCTGTGAATTGTCTTTCGTACGTGGTAATATCAAATCCTTGGGTTCGTAACCCTCTAAGTTCTGTCTTGAGCTTATTGACCTCGGTTCTGGGACGGTACTTCTCGTTCATAAAGTGCTTGAATGCTGACCACGGTAGTGCATACGCATCGTCTTGTCCCACTTGCTCTAGATAGGTATTCCACCATGTTAACGCAGAACCTGTGAAGGTATGCGTAGCGTACTTCACTTTGTCCTCTTCAGTACACTTACTTATGGCAAACACCGATTCGACCTTCTCGGTCCACCGTTTCAATCCGATCGGTCCTTCGGTTCCATCAAATTCCAAAGGTTTGTAGGCAGTGAATTCTTTGTAGGTGCATCCTACACGATTTCCTGTACTACTAGATCCAAGGTTATTGTTGGTATGTAGCGCAGCCTGTACTGCGGCTATGTTTGAAGCTAGAAAAGTACAGAATTCCTCTTCATTCATATTCACGGTGTGTCGAGTAGTCGGTGCCATTTCCTTCAAAATAGTCAAATGGAACAAGTTAATCATACAAAATATTAAGAGTAGTTAATAGTATTTCGTAGCATAATATGAACTCATTTATAAAAGCTTTTTCTTCATATTAGCATTTTATAAGTTTAAATTCGGGTAGTACCTACCCGTTAAGTTCATACTTAGTAGCTAATATACAATTCAACTACTACAATTCTATATGAAAAACTGATTATAATAATATTTCGCGTTCAAACTTTTACACAATATTTTACAAACTTACAATACCGCTTATTTTACATATAGCATGAAATATAGCACACAATAAATTTGATACAAGATGGTTGTGAAGATAATTCTAGCTAGTACACAAGTCGTTCAACAAAGGCAATAAAGACACGCAATTCATACGTCCAGAAACAAGTCATGCATTCTGGTTTTACTAGGATTACTTCCCATCCTTGGTCTTGTGGAACATAACCGTTATGGCCGTTGATAAGACATCGTGTTGTAACATCGTCAAAGGGACGAGGGTTACGTAATGTCCAACAGTCCCGTAACAATCTAAAAACCTCATTTCTTACCCCAATTACCGACTCCGTCACTTGTGGGAACGTTTTGTTTAATAGTTGTAGCCCGATGTTCTTGTTCTCACTTTGGTGAGAAGCGAACATTACTAATCCGTAAGCATAACATGCTTCTTTATGTTGCATGTTAGTTGCTTTTTCTAAATCACGAATTCCAATATTCGGATATATTGAGTCAAAATAATTTCTTAACCCATTGCGTAAAATAGCATTTGGGTTCCCCGCAATATATGCGTCAAAGTAAACACATCGTAACTTATGGATTTCCCAATGTGATATCCCCCATCTTTCGAACGAAAGCCTTTTATAAACCAAGGCATTCTTGGAACGTTCTTCGAATGTCTTACAAACTGATCTCGCCTTAAACAGTTGTGCCGAAGAATTCTAACCGACTCTAGACAAGATTTCATCAATCATGTCTCCGGGCAGGTCTCTTAAAATATTGGGTTGTCTATCCATTTTGTGTTTTTATACTGTAAAATAGACAAGAGTTAGATTCATAAAAAAAAATACTTATTAATACAAGTAATTTTTACATATATCATAAAGCATAAGCACACTATATTACATATATTACACCACACGAATACAACTATCTTATTCCGACTCGCTTGTTTCCTCTTCTTCGGTTTTGGATCGTTTTGCCAAGTTTCTAGGGATATATGATGTTTCCCTAATACGAGCCGTCGTTTTCCACATTGGTTTAGAAAAACCTGGTGGTTTAGAGGTTCCCGGGTCATAGTTACAACTTAAGGACTTCGGGGGTTGATGATACATATAAAGTTCATCGGGGTTGGAATTAGATTTCTCTATTTTTATGCCCTTTCCCTTATTATTTTCTTTTGCCTTTTTAAATTCAGTTGGGGTAATTTCTATAACATCATCGGAATTCTCGTCGGAATCCGATTCATCGGAGAATTGGTAATCCTCCCAATATTTTGCTTCCTTGGCGGAAACACCATTGACCATAATTAACCTTGGTCGGTTGGTTGAGGATTTTCTTTTACTTAACCGTTTTATTATTTCCCCCACTGGTTCTATTTCTTCATCCGGTTCCGATTCTTCTTCCGGTTCCGATTCTTCTTCCGGTTCCGACTCTTCTTCCGGTTCCTCTTCGGGAACTTGTGAATCAGTCCACGAATCATTCCAATTTACATTTGACTCTTCATTATTATTAGGTGAGTCAATGGGACTTGTTCTAGAGGTAGACATCTATCACATAATATCAAACGCGTTAAGAGATTAATATATCACATAATATTCAAATGTTAAAAATATATAGTTTCCAACAAAATTTGTTAAGCAATCATTTTTCAAGTAAACACGATCGAAGTCCAGACTCACTAATGCATCCTAACAAACTCGATAAGACACACTAATGCAAAATTCTGGTTCTGTCATAACCCGTCCTTAACCATAAGAACGAGTTAGATAACGTATGATTTCATTGCGAGGTATTGACCTCTATATGCGACATTTTTAAAAGAACAACTGCATTTATTTTACATTACAAACCATAACTCTTATTTTAATACAAGCTTTAGACAATAAAAAGATGATTATCGTTTAGCGATAATCTTAGACTTACAAACTTTACATGTGATGATAACAATACGATTTCTAGCATATTTTACATTACAAATTCTCCGATATGCAGTTTTATTTTTGACACAAATATGCATACTCAAGATCTTGTTTAAATTCAACATGTTGCAGCGGAAGCTTTTAGTTATCACCTGAGAATAGACATGTTTAAAACGTCAACATAAAGTTGGTGAGATATAGGTTTAATGCCGGCAGCGATATAAATATATAGACCACAAGATTTCATATATAAACATTTTAATAAAAATATTCTAAGTGGTTGAGCACTTGATAACCATACTTAACATTTAATCACGTCGCATATTCCCTTTATTATGAAATCTTACTACACCGTACCAAGTGTAGTCACGAAACGAAGTACTGTGCAACCGTTGAATACTGGTCGTCCAGTCCGGTTGGGGTTGTCAGGCCCGATAGATCTATCAACAGGATTCGTGTTTACAATACCGCTGTAAATAATAGTTACCAAGCTACAGGTAAGTATGCCAGTGGTACAACTCAACGTAGAATAAATTTTTCAGTTACTTGTGTCCATATCGTAAAACATAAAATACATGTATTCTCATCCCGAAATATTTAGAGTTTAAAAGTGGGACTATATACTCACTTTTGCCTTGAAGATATATATATTTTGACTTAGTCTCCGGTTGATATCACGAACCTATCCATATATAATATATCAATATATTTTCATTTTAAACAATCGTCACATATATATACTTATAATACTTTTAATGTCTTCTTAGTCCGTAGTTAGCAATTCAATTTTAATGGTTCATATTTAGGTGTTTAATAAATAAATAAAACCCCCATCGAAATAAAACCCCATTGTATTCGTATTGGTCGGGATTAATCTTGACCCACGGTACCGGTGTTGTCAAATGACGTGTTGCGTACATAAAGTACCGGTGTTGTCAAATGACGTGTTGCGTACAATCATGGGATCTTATGATTAATCTTCTCGTATTGTTTACGGGTGATCCTGAAATATATAAAATTAAATTATGAGTACATATATATAAAATATCATGTTATTTTAAAAAGATGTGATTTATTTAATTTTTCTCCAATTATTTTCGTGGCTAAACTAGTCTTGGATATCCGATTTTGTTTTGGTCATAGTTTCTTCGTTACAACTCCGTTTTCATTGGTTCAACTTGCCACTTCCTTGAATCGAGTCCTTCTTTAAGAATATGAACTGTAAATACCTTAGTTTGTATTCGAAATCACAGGTCATAGGTCAAACTTTGGTGAAACTTATGAAGTTAATCATTTTCCATCATGTAAACAACCTTAAATGATTATTTTTCTAAAAATACTTATACTTTGAGTTAAATCATGAAATTTTTATGTGTTATCATATTCATAGTAAATATCATTTTTCCAGAAAATAAACCTCCAATTCAAGGTTCAAGATAGTTTTTAATTATCCAACCCAAAACAGCCCCCGGTTGCACTCCGACGTCGTAAAAACAGTTTTTAAGGTGTTCTTTGAAAAACCAAGTTATACCTTGTTAAATTAGAATATATTTATGATATATTACAGGTCTTGAAGTATTTTAAAAGTTAAGTTAGAAGGATCTATTTAGTTTGCAAACAAGTTTGAAAACATTCAAACTATGTTCTTGTTGTTAAAATTTTATACCATAAAATAAGATAGCTATATATATATGAATCGAATAAGGTTATGAACAAAGTTACTACCTCAAGTTACTTGGACAAGATTGCTGTAAAAGAGGAGTAAAAACCTAGAACCAAAAGAGTAATGGAGTTGGATCAAAAGGTTGGAAATAAACTTGTATTCTTGAAAGGATTATTGAAGTGTTCTTGGAAGGTTTTTCTTATGATGATTAAGGGTTGTTTTTGAGCTAGATCTTCATGGTAACTTGCTGAATTGTTGAAGGTATTTAAGGGTTATGGAAGAGTGTGTGTTTAACTAAGAAATGATGTAGAAATTTGAATCAAAATGAAGTGCCCATGAAGCTTATAAAAACGTGGAACTAAGGTGTTCATGACAAGATTTTAGTTTGTTATCTTATGTAATTAGTCAATAAGCTTCCAAATTCCAATTACCTTATACCTAGGGCATGAACAAGGGCTGGTTGGTGGTGATTTGATGTGTATATACCAATAGTAAATACGTATAGAAGCTAGGTATGATACGGGTACATATACTCCAGATATACGTATAGAAATCTTGTGAAAACGGAATGAGGATTCAAATATAGCTATCTTTTGTGAATATACTTCTATGGTTTTATGTATTTAAGTCCTTAAAAAGTGATTAAATACATTATATATACGATATATGTATAAACATTATAGGTCATAAGTATTTATGTCAAATGACGTTACGTATGGTTATCGTTTTGAAAACTTAAGTTAGTAGTTTCAAAATATACTTATAACTTATTGTTATTAATACAAAATGAGGTATTAAAACATTCTTAGATCATGTTAAATATGTATATATACATATATATACACAAACGTATAATTATCATATGTTATATAGTTCGTGATATCATCGGTCAAACTAGACGGTCAAACGTTGTGTAAAACTCTTTTCAAAAACATAAATCTCAACAATTTGGATTGCTTATCATGTTGGTAAGGTTTAATTTATGTAAATATTAATCTTATAAGTATAGAACGATCGAAAAAGTGCGGGTCATTACAGTACCTACCCGTTAAATAAATTTCGTCCCGAAATTTTAAAATTGTACCTATTTTGCGTCATCGAGAAACAAGTGTGGATACTTTTGTTTCATCTGATCCTCTCGTTCCCAAGTAAACTCAGGACCTCTTCGAGCATTCTAACGAACCTTAACAATCGGTATGTTGCTCTGCTTGAGCTGTTTAACTTCACGGTCCATGATTTCGATTGGTTCTTCGATGAATTGTAGTTTCTCATCGACATGGATTTCTTCAAGAGGAATGGTGAGATCTTCCTTTGCAAGACACTTCTTAAGGTTCGAGACGTGAAATGTATTATGTACTCCGGCGAGTTGTTGCGGTAACTCGAGTCGATAAGCTACCGGTCCAATGCGTTCGATGATCTTGAATGGGCCTACATATCTTGGGTTCAGTTTACCCCTTTTTCCGAAGCGTATTACACCTTTCCATGGTGACACCTTTAACATAACCATGTCACCGATCTGAAACTCTAATGGTTTCCTTCGGACATCGGCGTAGCTCTTTTGGCGACTACGGGCTGTTTTCAATCTCTCCTTAATTTGTACTATCTTCTCAGTCGTTTCGTGTATGATCTCGGGACCAGTTAATTGTCGATCTCCTACTTCATTCCAACAAATAGGAGATCTACACTTCCTTCCATACAGTGCTTCGAATGGTGCAGCTTTAATGCTCGCATGATAACTATTATTATACGAGAATTCTGCTAACGGTAAATACTTATCCCATCCGTTTCCAAAATCGATCACACATGCCCTGAGCATGTCTTCAAGAGTCTGAATTGTTCTTTCACTCTTCCCGTCAGTTTGCGGATGATATGCGGTACTCATATCTAAACGAGTTCCTAGTGCCTCCTGTAGTGATTGCCAGAACTTTGAGGTAAATCTACTATCACGATCGGATATAATGGAAATAGGTATTCCATGCCTTGAAACAATTTCCTTTATATACAATCGTAATAATTTCTCCATTCTATCCGTTTCCTTTATAGGCAAGAAATGTGCAGATTTGGTAAGACGATCAACAATCACCCAAATGGTGTCGTATCCCCAGGCAGTCTTTGGTAACTTTGTGATGAAATCCATGGTAATACCATCCCATTTCCATTCTGGGATTTCTGGTTGTTGAAGTAACCCTGACGGCTTTTGGTGTTCTGCTTTGACTTTGGAACAAGTTAAACACTCCCCAACATATGTTGCAACGTCTGTCTTTAAATTAGGCCACCAATAATGTGTCTTAAGATCTTGGTACATCTTTCCAACTCCAGGATGTATCGAGTATCTTGTCTTATGTGCCTCGTTCAATATCAACTTCCTTAATCCACCCAACTTCGGTACCCAAATACGATTTGCAAAATATCGAATTCCATCTTCCCGTATAACGAGTTGCTTCTCATACTTCTTCATTATTTCATTTCCTATATTTTCTTTAGTAAGTGCTTCTCGTTGAACTTCTTTGATTTGTGAGTTGAGATTCATGCGAATTTTTATGTTCATCGCTCGTACTCGAATTGGTTCTCGTTCCTTTCTGCTTAGTGCGTCAGCCACCACATTCGCTTTCCCGGGATGATAACGAATTTCACAATCATAGTCGTTTATTAACTCGACCCACCTACGTTGCCTAATGTTCAGCTGTTTCTGATCAAAAATATGTTGAAGGCTTTTATGATCTGTAAACACAGTGCATTTAACCCCATACAAGTAGTGTCTCCATATCTTCAATGCAAACACGACTGCTCCCAGTTCTAGATCATGCGTCGTATAATTCCGCTCGTGAATCTTCAATTGTCGGGATGCGTATGCAATAACTTTCTTCCGTTGCATAAGAACGCAACCAAAACCTTGTCGCGAAGCGTCACAAAATATTTCAAAATCATCGTTCCCTTCTGGTAACGATAAAATAGGCACCGTAGTTAACTTCTTCTTTAGTAATTGAAATGCACTCTCCTGCTCAGAGGTCCATTCATATTTCTTCCCTTTTTGCGTTAACGCTGTCAACGGCTTAGCTATTCGGGAAAAATCTTGAATAAACCTTCTATAATAACCGGCTAAACCCAAAAATTGGCGTATCTGCGTTGGTGTCTTAGGAGTCTCCCATTTTTCAATGGCTTCAATTTTTGCTGGATCAACCTGAATTCCTTTGCTACTAACAACGTGGCCAAGAAATTGCACTTCTTTCAACCAGAAAGCACATTTAGAAAATTTAGCATATAGCTGTTCTTTTCTCAACAACTCTAATATCAACCTTAAATGCTGCTCATGCTCTTGCTCACTCTTGGAATAGATAAGAATATCATCAATGAAAACGATAACAAACTTATCTAAATATGGACTACAAACTCGATTCATGAGGCCCATGAATACAGCTGGCGCATTCGTCAATCCAAACGGCATGACCAAAAATTCGTAATGACCATAACGTGTCCGAAAAGCAGTTTTCGGAATGTCCTCTTCTTTGACACGTAATTGATGATAGCCCGACCTTAGGTCAATTTTTGAGTACACACATGATCCTTGGAGTTGATCAAATAAGTCGTCAATTCTCGGTAGTGGATACCGATTTTTGATAGTTAACTTATTTAATTCACGATAATCTATACACATCCTAAAAGATCCATCTTTCTTTTTAACAAATAAAATCGGAGCTCCCCACGGTGAAGTACTTGGTCGTATGAATCCACGATCCAGTAATTCTTTTAACTGACTCTGAAGTTCTTTTAACTCGGATGGTGCAAGTCTATATGGAGCACGGGCAACTGGTGCAGCTCCTGGTACTAAATCTATTTGAAATTCTACAGATCTAAATGGAGGTAATCCCGGCAAATCTTCCAGAAAAACTTCAGGAAAATCTCTTGCCACAGGCACGTCGTTGATGCACTTCTCTTTTCTTTCTTTTCGACTTTATTAACATGTGCTAGAATAGCATAACATCCCTTTTCTAAACACTTCTTGGCTTTCAAACAGCTAATGAGTTTTAGATTTGAGTTACCCTTCTCTCCATAAATCATCACCGGCATTTTATCCTTACAAGGAATGCGAATTGCCTTCTTGGCACACACAACTTCAGCTCCTACTTTGGACATCCAGTCCATGCCGACTATTACATCAAAACTTCCTAATTCTACGGGTATCAAGTCAATTTTAAACGTTTCACCGGCTAAATTTATTTTACAATCACGACAAATTTTATCGGCTTTAATTAGTTTACCATTAGCTAACTCAATCATGTACTTAGCATCTAGAGGTAATGATGAACAATTCAATTTAGCGTGAAAGTCTCTACACACGTAACTTCTATCAGCACCAGTATCAAATATAATAGATGCGGATAAGTTATTAATGGTAAACGTACCCGTAACAAGTTCCGGGTCTTCACACGCCTCTCTAGCATTAATAACAAATGCTCTTCCTCGTGCAGATCCATTATTCTTCTCTGGATTCGGACACTGGCTCTTATAATGACCCTGTTTTCCACACCCATAACAAGTAATGGTAGCCAAAGCAGTTCTATTTGCATTGGTGGCAGGAGTCTTGATACCATTTGTATTTGTAACGAGAGCCCTACAATCTTCAGCAAGATGACCCTTTCGATTACATTTGTTGCATACCACATTACAGTAGCCAGAGTGATGTTTGTGGCATAGGTTACATAAAGGATTTTGTCCTTTGTAACCAAAGCCTGAACCACTACCCGCACCTTGCGTGGTTTCTTGTTTCTTAAAAGATTGTTGTTGATTACCTCGATCATAACTTCCATTCCACTTTCTTTTGTTACCTGATACCTTCACATCAGTATTGGATTCTTTCTTATCCAAGATGACCTGATCCATTAGCTCGTTTGCCATGGTTATAGCTTCATGAATTGTCTTAGGTTTTGATGCTGTAACGTTTGCCTTGACCTTTGTGGGCAAACCATCTTTGTACATTTCAATCTTCCGTTCTTCGGTTGGAACCAATTCAGGACATAGCAAAACTAATTCCATGAATCGCTGATTGTAGTTGGTGATTTCAGTACCAACAACCTTCAGGCTTCGTAATTCATCTTCCAACTTCCTAACCTCGTTCCTTGGACAATACTCGTTGATTAACATTGTTTTGAATTCTTCCCATGGAGTATCATAAGCTACATCTCCTCCTACAGCCTTCACAAAATTTTTCCACCACGTGAGTGCACTATCTTGTAAAGTGCACGATGCATACTTGGTCATGTCCTTTTCAACACAACCACTGATTTTAAACACAGTCTCCATCTTTTCTATCCACTGGGTTAAACCGATCGGTCCTTCTGTTCCACTGAATGATGAGGGCTTGCAAGCTTGAAAAGTTTTGTAGGTGCATCCTACACGAGGATTTGGGTTAACTGCAGCAGCTCTTGCAGCCTCGACCCATAACATTCTGTGGTTCACTCGTTGGTTGATGAATTCCTCGACTTCTTGTTCCGTCATTCGATTCAATCGCGCCATTTCCTAATGAAAGAAAATAATTATTCACATGGATTATTATAGATGTAGTGTGTATTTATAGTACATTATAGCTTGTTAATAATATGAACCAGGTATTATTATAAAAGCCTTTTCTTCTTATTAGCATTTTATAATTATATCTAGGGTAGTACCTACCCGTTAATGTCCATACTTAATAGCTTAGTACAGAACCAATTACTACCATCTAAATAATACTTAACCATGGAAAATTATTGCATTTCATACTTCACTATTTTACATATGCTTATCTTACATCGAATATTAAGCAAACCACACTAGTAATATTATACAAAACATTATATGATCCCATGGTTTAATACGGCAGTGCATCGTTTGGTCTATTTTCTAGGACGTTTAGGTTCAAGGAATGGCCTAACGCTTATCCTAGCTGTCTGCCTATATTTTGGCGGTGGGGCTGAAGAACTAGATGCCGGGATAGAACGAATAGGGATAGCGGGAATAGGGGTGGTAGTGTCTAGTGGAGTTGGTGCCACATCATCCTCACTAAACTCGGGATTTGAATTTTCTAATTCATTAGCCTTTCGTTTCTTTCCTAGTTCGAACTTGTCTTTTGTAATTTCCTGTATTTCTTCCTCAGGTTCACTTTCCTCCTCGGGTTCACTTTCCTCCTCGGGTTCACTTTCCGAGTTCTTTATAGTTGGTTCATCCGGAATTTGTGAGTCTTCCCCAAAGATATCATTTTCGTCATCGGATAGGTTAATGACTGGAACACCATCTGAAGATTCTGATTCGGAGTCGCTGAATGTGATAACAAGTTTTGAGCCCGACATCTATCACACAACAACTAACCCATTAGTACTACATAATATTTACATATAAATTTTAACCAACAATGATAAGCAATGGTTTTTAAATCAGACCCGGTCAAAGTCCAGACTTACTAATGTATCCTAACGACTTATCAGTTAGACACACTAATGCAAACCTGGTTCGCTAAGACCACCGCTCTGATACCACATGTCATAAACCGTCCTTAACCATAAGAACGAGTTAGATAACGTATGATTTCATTGCGAGGTATTGACCTCTATATGCGACATTTTTAAAAGAACAACTGCATTTATTTTACATTACAAACCATAACTCTTATTTTAATACAAGCTTTAGACAATAAAAAGATGATTATCGTTTAGCGATAATCTTAGACTTACAAACTTTACATGTGATGATAACAATACGATTTCTAGCATATTTTACATTACAAATTCTCCGATATGCAGTTTTATTTTTGACACAAATATGCATACTCAATATCTTGTTTAAATTCAACATGTTGCAGCGGAAGCTTTTAGTTATCACCTGAGAATAGACATGTTTAAAACGTCAACATAAAGTTGGTGAGATATAGGTTTAATGCCGGCAGCGATATAAATATATAGACCACAAGATTTCATATATAAACATTTTAATAAAAATATTCTAAGTGGTTGAGCACTTGATAACCATACTTAACATTTAATCACGTCGCATATTCCCTTTATTATGAAATCTTACTACACCGTACCAAGTGTAATCACGAAACGAAGTACTGTGCAACCGTTGAATACTGGTCGTCCAGTCCGGTTGAGGTTGTCAGGCCCGATAGATCTATCAACAGGATTCGCGTTTACAATACCGCTGTAAATAATAGTTACCAAGCTACAGGGAAGTATGCCAGTGGTACAACTCAACGTAGAATATATTTTTCAGTTACTTGTGTCCATATCGTAAAACATAAAATACATGTATTCTCATCCCGAAATATTTAGAGTTTAAAAGTGGGACTATATACTCACTTTTGCCTTGAAGATATATATATTTTGACTTAGTCTCCGGTTGATATCACGAACCTATCCATATATAATATATCAATATATTTTCATTTTAAACAATCGTCACATATATATACTTATAATACTTGTAATGTCTTCTTAGTCCGTAGTTAGCAATTCAATTTTAATGGTTCATATTTAGGTGTTTAATAAATAAATAAAACCCCCATCGAAATAAAACCCCATTGTATTCGTATTGGTCGGGATTAATCTTGACCCACGGTACCGGTGTTGTCAAATGACGTGTTGCGTACATAAAGTACCGGTGTTGTCAAATGACGTGTTGCGTACAATCATGGGATCTTATGATTAATCTTCTCGTATTGTTTACGGGTGATCATGAAATATATAAAATTAAATTATGAGTACATATATATAAAATATCATGTTATTTTAAAAAGATGTGATTTATTTAATTTTTCTCCAATTATTTTCGTGGTTAAACTAGTCTTGGATATCCGATTTTGTTTTGGTCATAGTTTCTTCGTTACAAATCCGTTTTCGTTGGTTCAACTTGCCACTTCCTTGAATCGAGTCCTTCTTTAAGAATATGAACTGTAAATACCTTAGTTTTTATTCGAAATCACAGGTCATAGGTCAAACTTTGGTGAAACTTATGAAGTTAATCATTTTCCATCATGTAAACAACCTTAAATGATTATTTTTCTAAAAATACTTATACTTTGAGGTAAATCATGAAATTTTTATGTGTTATCATATTCATAGTAAATATCATTTTTCCAGAAAATAAACCTCCAATTCAAGGTTCAAGATAGTTTTTAATTATCCAACCCAAAACAGCCCCCGGTTGCACTCCGACGTCGTAAAAACAGTTTTTAAGGTGTTCTTTGAAAAACCAAGTTATACCTTGTTAAATTAGAATATATTTATGATATATTACAGGTCTTGAAGTATTTTAAAAGTTAAGTTAGAAGGATCTATTTAGTTTGCAAACAAGTTTGAAAACATTCAAACTATGTTCTTGTTGTTAAAATTTTATACCATAAAATAAGATAGCTATATATATATGAATCGAATAAGGTTATGAACAAAGTTACTACTTCAAGTTACTTGGACAAGATTGCTGTAAAAGAGGAGTAAAAACCTAGAACCAAAAGAGTAATGGAGTTGGATCAAAAGGTTGGAAATAAACTTGTATTCTTGAAAGGATTATTGAAGTGTTCTTGGAAGGTTTTTCTTATGATGATTAAGGGTTGTTTTTGAGCTAGATCTTCATGGTAACTTGCTGAATTGTTGAAGGTGTTTAAGGGTTATGGAAGAGTGTGTGTTTAACTAAGAAATGATGTAGAAATTTGAATCAAAATGAAGTGCCCATGAAGCTTATAAAAACGTGGAACTAAGGTGTTCATGACAAGATTTTAGTTTGTTATCTTATGTAATTAGTCAATAAGCTTCCAAATTCCAATTACCTTATACCTAGGGCATGAACAAGGGCTGGTTGGTGGTGATTTGATGTGTATATACCAATAGTAAATACGTATAGAAGCTAGGTATGATACGGGTACATATACTCCAGATATACGTATAGAAATCTTGTGAAAACGGAATGAGGATTCAAATATAGCTATCTTTTGTGAATATACTTATATGGTTTTATGTATTTAAGTCCTTAAAAAGTGATTAAATACATTATATATACGATATATGTATAAACATTATAGGTCATAAGTATTTATGTCAAATGACGTTACGTATGGTTATCGTTTTGAAAACTTAAGTTAGTAGTTTCAAAATATACTTATAACTTATTGTTATTAATACAAAATGAGGTATTAAAACATTCTTAGATCATGTTAAATATGTATATATACATATATATACACAAACGTATAATTATCATATGTTATATAGTTCGTGATATCATCGGTCAAACTAGACGGTCAAACGTTGTGTAAAACTCTTTTCAAAAACATAAATCTCAACAATTTGGATTGCTTATCATGTTGGTAAGGTTTAATTTATGTAAATATTAATCTTATAAGTACAGAACGATCGAAAAAGTGCGGGTCATTACAGGTTCTCTAAGACCAACGCTCGGATACCAACTGAAATGTCCCGTTCTTATTGATTAAAAACGTTCCATATTAATTGATTTCGTTGCGAGGTTTTGACCTCTATATGAGACGTTTTTCAAAGACTGCATTCATTTTAAAACAAACCATAACCTTTATTTCATAAATAAAGGTTTAAAAAGCTTTACGTAGATTATCAAATAATGATAATCTAAAATATCCTGTTTACACACGACCCTTACATAATGGTTTACAATACAAATATGTTACAACAAAATAAGTTTCTTGAATGCAGTTTTTACACAATATCATACAAGCATGGACTCCAAATACCGTCCTTTTTTAAGTATGCGACAGCGGAAGCTCTTAATAATCACCTGAGAATAAACATGCTTAAAACGTCAACAAAAATGTTGGTGAGTTATAGGTTTAACCTATATATATCAAATCATAATAATAGACCACAAGATTTCATATTTCAATACACATCCCATACATAGAGATAAAAATCATTCATATGGTGAACACCTGGTAACCGACATTAACAAGATGCATATATAAGAATATCCCCATCATTCCGGGACACCCTTCGGATATGATATAAATTTCAAAGTACTAAAGCATCCGGTACTTTGGATGGGGTTTGTTAGGCCCAATAGATCTATCTTTAGAATTCGCGTCAATTAGGGTGTCTGTTCCCTAATTCTTAGATTACCAGACTTAATAAAAAGGGGCATATTCGATTTCGATAATTCAACCATAGAATGTAGTTTCACGTACTTGTGTGTATTTTGTAAATCATTTATAAAACCTGCATGTATTCTCATCCCAAAAATATTAGATTTTAAAAGTGGGACTATAACTCACTTTCACAGATTTTTACTTCGTCGGGAAGTAAGACTTGGCCATTGGTTGATTCACGAACCTATAACAATATATACATATATATCAAATTATGTTCAAAATATATTTACAACACTTTTAATATATTTTGATGTTTTAAGTTTATTAAGTCAGCTGTCCTTGTTAATAACCTACAACTAGTTGTCCACAGTTAGATGTACAGAAATAAATCGATAAATATTATCTTGAATCAATCCACGACCTAGTGTATACGTATCTTAGTATTGATCACAACTCAAACTATATATATTTTGGAATCAACCTCAACCCTGTATAGCTAACTCCAACATTCACATATAGAGTGTCTATGGTTGTTCCGAAATATATATAGATGTGTCGACATGATTGGTCGAAACATTGTATACGTGTCTATGGTATCTCAAGATTACATAATATACAATACAAGTTGATTAAGTTATGGTTGGAATAGATTTGTTACCAATTTTCACGTAGCTAAAATGAGAAAAATTATCCAATCTTGTTTTACCCATAACTTCTTCATTTTAAATCCGTTTTGAGTGAATCAAATTGCTATGGTTTCATATTGAACTCTATTTTATAAATCTAAATAGAAAAAGTATAGGTTTATAATCTGAAAAATAAGTTACAAGTCGTTTTTGTAAAGGTAGTCATTTCAGTCGAAAGAACGACGTCTTGATGACCATTTTAGAAAACATACTTCCACTTTGAGTTTAACCATAATTTTTGGATATAGTTTCATGTTCATAATAAAAATCATTTTCTCAGAATAACAACTTTTAAATCAAAGTTTATCATAGTTTTTAGTTAACTAACCCAAAACAGCCCGCGGTGTTACTACGACGGCGTAAATCCAGTTTTACGGTGTTTTTTGTGTTTCCAGGTTTTAAATCATTAAGTTAGCATATCATATAGATATAGAACATGTGTTTAGTTGATTTTAAAAGTCAAGTTAGAAGGATTAACTTTTGTTTGCGAACAAGTTTAGAATTAACTAAACTATGTTCTAGTGATTACAAGTTTAAACCTTCGAATAAGATAGCTTTATATATATGAATTGAATGATGTTATGAACATCATTAATACCTTAAGTTCCTTGGATAAACCTACTGAAAAAGATAAAAATGGATCTAGCTTCAACGGATCCTTGGATGGCTCGAAGTTCTTGAAGCAGAATCATGACACGAAAACAAGTTCAAGTAAGATCATCACTTGAAATAAGATTGTTATAGTTATAGAAATTGAACCAAAGTTTGAATATGATTATTACCTTGTACTAGAATGATAACCTACTGTAAGAAACAAAGATTTCTTGAGGTTGGATGATCACCTTACAAGATTGGAAGTGAGCTAGCAAACTTGAAAGTATTCTTGATTTTATGTAACTAGAACTTGTAGAATATATGAAGAACACTTAGAACTTGAAGATAGAACTTGATAGAGATCAATTAGATGAATAAAATTGAAGAATGAAAGTGTTTGTAGGTGTTTTATGGTCATTGGTATATGGATTAGATATAAAGGATATGTAATTTTGTTTTCATGTAAATAAGTCATGAATGATTACTCATATTTTTGTAATTTTATGAGATATTTCATGCTAGTTTCCAAATGATGGTTCCCACATGTGTTAGGTGACTCACATGGGCTACTAAGAGCTTATCATTGGAGTGTATATACCAATAGTACATACATCTAAAAGCTGTGTATTGTACGAGTACGAATACGGGTGCATACGAGTAGAATTGTTAATGAAACTGAACGAGGATGTAATTGTAAGCATTTTTGTTAAGTAGAAGTATTTTGATAAGTGTATTGAAGTCTTTCAAAAGTGTATAAATACATATTAAAACACTACATGTATATACATTTTAACTGAGTCGTTAAGTCATCGTTAGTCGTTACATGTAAGTATTGTTTTGAAACCTTTAGGTTAACGATCTTGTTAAATGTTGTTAACCCAATGTTTATAATATCAAATGAGATTTTAAATTATTATATTATCATGATATTATCATGTATGAATATCTCTTAATATGATATATATACATTAAATGTCTTTACAACGATAATCGTTACATATATGTCTCGTTTAAAAATCATTAAGTTAGTAGTCTTGTTTTTACATATGTAGTTCATTGTTAATATACTTAATGATATGTTTACTTATCATAGTATCATGTTAACTATATATATATCCATATATATGTCATCATATAGTTTTTACAAGTTTTAACATTCGTGAATCACCGGTCAACTTGGGTGGTCAATTGTCTATATGAAACATATTTCAATTAATCAAGTCTTAACAAGTTTGATTGCTTAATATGTTGGAAACATTTAATCATGTAAATATCAATCTCAATTAATATATATAAACATGGAAAAGTTCGGGTCACTACACAATGTCCCCTGACATGCTTTTAATTATGGTCTATAACGTATCGGACGCAATTACTATTCTTGGTAGGAGCAATAGTAAAGCTCACCCTTATAATTTTTCGGTCTGGCACAAGGTCCTGTCTTCGACCATGCTATGCAACCACCGTTCTTACGGTTGACACCCGATTTGGTTCAGGTAACCTAATGAATTCCAGGTGAATTCCTAGGATTTTACGTTCAATGGTAATGAACGCATTGAAAATAGGGTTTTCAGAAAACAAATCGGTTTGTAATTTTGATCAAAATATTTTCTCGTTCAAGCTCGAGTTTAGATATCATCGAATTCTATGAGTTTGAATTCTCAATCTTTAAGGTCAATCTCTAGGATTGAGTAATATCAGTCTTAAAAGCTGATTTTTGATCTTTAAGGAGATTATCCTTTCTGGGGATTTGATTCATTAGTCTTATCCAGCTAATTTGCACGGCGTCCTCCCCATTTTACAAGACAGATCCTCTCATGGTTAGGATAAGTCTAACCACTTGGCGACCCTGTTTGATGCTGAGGTCCGTGGATTTCCTGCTGATTTTAGTGATGACTTTTCTAGTTTTTTCGTCAACCTACAGCTGGTCTGGACGACAACTTCATGACCTAAATCAGGAAACGCGTTTCTTTTTCGGAAGACTTTACTTCCTTTTAATGATGGAATTGATTCATCGTGTAGATCCATCTTTCTTACAGTAAATCGGGTAAAACAGTTAATTATCGTTCAAAACAAAAGTATTTTCAATTATTTGTTACAGAAATATGTGATATATGTTTAAAATAACTTGGTAAATTTTCCCACACTTGGCTTTTATTTTTCCTTTTTGTTCTCCTCTATTCCATTTTAAATGAATTCTAACATTTTGGTTTGTTTCTCAATTTATGTCCTTTCAAAGGTAACAATAATTTCGGTGTTAAAACCTAGTTTTATCGTTCATAAATATGTATAAACATGATTTTGAATTCATTTAATTGAAAATTTTGAAATTTTTTTCTAGAATTAGGTAGTCAGTATATAAGACTAGGGCTGTTCTTTGTTATCAGAGAGCACTAGATTCTAATACAACTACTGCTTTACTAGTATTTTTAATGGTAACCAAGTGTTTAAGATAAAAATTTTAAAAATCCGAAAGAATTTAACCCCTTCCCACACTTAAGATCTTGCAATGCCCTCATTTGCAAGAAATCAGTAACAATTTAAATTATTGAGGGTGATTAGCGTAGAAATGATTAAATTTTACCAAAGTTTCCAAACATATTGTTGTTTGTGTTGAATGATAAATGGTGCACAACATTTGTTCATTTCGTCTTGTTGTTATTTCACATATATTTTGCATCTTGTCGTCAAAATTAGTTGCTTTTGCTGAACTTAATGCCAGTCTTTGAAAATGCGTTGTTTTACCCTGTTGTGTACATAAGATAAACTGCAAACATATATACATATTTTTGAAGTTTGGTATATTACCCCACATTCAAAAATTATTAAAATCTAATAATAAAAGTTAGAAAATTATAAAAACTATTACAATATTAACATAAGTATTAAATGTATCAACATTACAAATAATAAAATAAATAAAACTAAGTAGACTAGGGATGATACTGATACCATTAGGGGTTCCATGCATAACCGTATGTGTTATAGAATGCTTCGGCTGGGTTATACGTAGGATACGGTGGTTGCATCTCTATAGACCAGGGAGGGAATACGGGCGTTGGAGTAGGAATATAGTTTCTACCTATATGTTGGCAATGAGCTATGATTTGGTTTTGATGAACTTGCCAATCTTCAAATGCTCTATGTCTAGCATTTTCATACTCTTGTGAAGCTATAAAACTTTGCATTTCTGTCATTTCATTTCCCCCTCCCACATTATCTGGCTGTTGATTTCTCTCAACCTGTGGATGTCTACCATTATATCGTACTGTGGCGTTATTTTGCCTCTTCAAAACTTTAGCACCATGGTATACATTTAAACCAATTGTATCGTGGGGTTCTGGATCTTCGATTAATAATCCCCCCCGACTTATATCCACATTGAGATATTCAGCAATCAAAGTAATAAATATACCACCTCCTATTATACTGTGCGGTCTCATCCCCTTAACCATAGCTGATAAATAATAACCCACACAATAAGGTATACTTACAGCGCCTTGTGGGTCTCGAATACACATGTGGTAAAACAAATCCTGTTCATTTACCTTTTCCTTATTCTTACCTCGTTGTGTAATCGAGTTGGCTAAAAACCTATGTATTACTCTTAATTCAGCTCTATCTATATCCAAATAAGAGTAATTTCATCCTTTAAATCGGTGATGGCTAGTCATTTGACTCCATACACCATGCGTATCAAAATTTTCATCAATTTTCCTACCATTTAATATCAACCCTCGACAATCGGCAGATGTTAGCTCCTCAGGCGTATATATACGTAAGGCCTGAGCCATGTCTAGTAGAGACATGTGGCGCATCGAACCTCCTAACAAAAATCTAATAAAAGATCGATCGGTTAAACTAGCTACCCGATCATTTATTTCTATACTACACAATAATTCTTCACACCATACTTTATATACAGGTCTACGCATGTTGAATAATCGTACCCAATTGTTAAAAGTAGAATTACCGTACCTCTGAGTAAGTAATTCCCTAATTGGCTCAGCCAATTCTAAGGCTTCTAACGGTTCCCATTCTATTACTCTAGGTACTTCAACAGCTTTAGAATGAAAAGTGTGCAAGCCCCTTTGGTATTTTGGATAATCTATCCAACGTCTGTCAAATCTCAAGTTCGGGTGCAAATTCTCCACGTGCATATCTGAAAATGTCATAACTGGATGAGGTATATCTTGTTTATAATAGCTATCAACATCCTGTTGTTCTGCATTCTCAGGAGGAGCATTGCGATCTTGGGATGAAGATTCACCCCTTTCAGTCTGCAAAACACATCAAACACAATTTTTGTGCATCCAAATATGCATTAGTGTCAGCAAAATCATCAATCAAAATAATTACAATGACATGTCCAATTTATATCAAACTTATGCTCATTTTCATATTTTTATCAAATCTACACTTTTTCAAATAAGCATATACGAAAATGTTCGCCAAGTTCATAAGCATTCAACTCAAATAACATGTCAAAATAATCATTACTAGCAATTAAACAAGTTTCAAATGGCATTATCTCTCAAAAATCAAGTTCATGAATTTTAGACTTGAAAAAGTTCACTTTAATTCTCAAAATCATGTTTAGGCTCAAAGTTTGGATCATTTAACTACCTAAACATGTTACACTACTTAATTTATCAACAATTCATAACAAAAATCGATCATAACCTGTTTATATCAAAAAGCCCCAAATTGCTCAAGAACACAAACCCCAGATTTCTCAAAATTTGAAGTTTAAGGCTTCTAATCATGTTAAATAGCATCAATCTAGGTTATACAAGCATAATACATAAGCAATTTAAGCATAATTACACTAAAAAGCATTAAAATCGAATTGGGTATAAAATTGCTCAAGAACACTAATTTTCGGATTAAATGGTGTTTAGGTGTAGAAATTTACCGTTTTTCTTGAGTAATTCCTTGATAGCATCCTTCTCAACATGATTTTGTGAAAGATTTGATGAAAAATGGTCAAAAATTGCGAATTTTGTGTGTGTTTTTCGGGTGTTTTTCGCAGTTATTTGGGGTGTTTGTGTTGGGGACTGTCTGTTTCTGGCATTTTTATTTTTTTCTGTATTTTACACCCTCCGCGAGTCGCGGCACTTTTGTTCTTCAAACTCCGCAAGTCGCGGAGTTTGACCTTTTTTTTTTTATAAAAACCTTAACTTATAAAACAATTAATTAATTAATTTTTAAAATTTTGTTTCCCTTGTTATTTTGGACGAGGTCGTTTCGGATCGATGTCCTAGTCCGTCCTTCGACAAAATTTTAAAATTTGTCTTTTTGTAGCGATTGTTTTAAAGGCTAAGATTTTTGGGTTTTTTTTAATGTTTTTGGCATACTTTAATTCAATAAGATTAAAAATAATGATAATAAAAGTTCTCGTCCCTCCCTCGGGTAAAGCAATTTCGGTTCAACGACCTAGTCTTCAACTTACGACGAATTT
Organism: Rutidosis leptorrhynchoides; assembly: GCF_046630445.1. NCBI lineage: Eukaryota > Viridiplantae > Streptophyta > Magnoliopsida > Asterales > Asteraceae > Rutidosis > Rutidosis leptorrhynchoides. The sequence continues at coordinate 49,549,923 of NC_092338.1, forward strand.
TAAAAATCATATTTTTAACTTAATGAGGAAAAGTAAATTTTGGTTTTTAAATTCACACAACTTAAATATAAAATTCAGAATTCATATTTAAAATTAAAAATTCACACCAAACTTAATTAAAAATTCATATTATAAATTCACTCCAAACTTATATTATATTTTTGTTTTTATACATACAAACTTAAAAATATCAATTGTTCAAATATTTACAATTTTAAATATATTAATTTAAAAAGTTTACAATATTAATTTAATATTTATATATTAATTTTAAAAAACATGGTAAAAATAAAATTAAAAATCTTTTTGGTCTTTTATCCCACTTTAATCAATCAAATATTATCAAAAATATACGCCCCTCTTTTTGGTAAAGTAATTTCTGTTCAATGACCTAATTTAACTCATGATGAATTTTTAAAATATTTTGGGTTGATTGATTAAAGATATTTATACCTTAAGAATAAACGTTAAATTTCGCAGTGATGTAATAAATTTTTGAATGATATCAATAATTTCGGTCACCAAACCTAATTTTATTCAATACCAATTTAATACTTTATAGCGAACAAATTAGCGTTTATTATCAAAAGGTTAAAAATAAAAATAAAAATAAAATGAAAACTGTACAAACTTACCTGTGAAATATATTTCTTAGTGATATGCTCTAGCCCACTCATAAGATAGTCGGACTAATTGATTTTCCATGGCTACATAGGCGTAACCTCGAGCATTTAATGTTTTTTTCTTCTAAACATATGAACGGTCCGTCTCTGCATAAAGTAACAAATTCGGTATTTGAATAGGTTTGATTATTTGAACATTTACCTTCGTGTGACCATTTTCCGCATTTGTGACATTTTTCAAGGTGTCGTGCTCTTCTTTTCGCTGCGGATTTTGATTTTCCTTTACCAAATTGTAACTTATTATCTTCGCATCTGGATTCTTTTCTTACTCCGTCCAATCTTTCTCTGATTACTGATACCAGTTCACTCAGTAGTGTGTCATTATTACGTTTAGTGATCAAAGCGTGTAGCATTAGACCATGGTTTAGTTCACAGGAAGTCTTCATTTCGTAAAAACCTAAAAAAAATAAAAATTTAGAATGGGGGGAGAATACTAGTTCTTTAGGGTCTGCTAGGGAAAGACCATTCAGGTTCCATTTTCGAGAACTACACGAAAACAGACAATCTAACTCTAACAGGAATACATGAAATCCTTAAAAGACTTGATTCTCCCCACACTTAGTTAGCTGTGGTATCGAAATTGTGATTAACTTCGTTGTCGACTTCCATTGGACTATCTATGTAGTGTTTAACTCTATGACCATTAATCTTAAATTCAATCCCATTTGAATATATTAATTCTACTGTTCCGTATGGGAAAACTCTTTTGACTATGAATGGTCCAGACCATCTTGATTTCAATTTTCCAGAAAATAGCTTGAATCGTGAATTAAAAAGAAGAACTATGTCTCCTTCTTTAAATTCTTTTGAACTTCTGATTCTTTTATCATGCCATTTCTTCGTTCTTTCTTTATAGATTAATGAATTTTCGTATGCTTCATGTCTTAATTCTTCTAATTCGTTTAGTTGACTTAACCGTAGACGTCCAGCTTCATGTAAATCAAGATTACATGTCTTCAAAGCCCAAAATGCTTTGTGTTCAATTTCTACTGGAAGATGACATGCTTTTACATAAACGAGTCTAAAAGGTGTGGTTCCAATTGGAGTTTTGTAGGCTGTTCTAAAAGCCCAGAGTGCATCCTCCAATTTAATGGACCATTCCTTCAGATTTGATCCTACGGTTTTTTCTAGAATACGTTTTAAAGCTCGGTTGGTATTTTTAACTTGTCCACTAGTTTGTGGATGATATGCGGTGGAGATTTTATGAGTTACTCCATATCTTTTAAGAACTTTCTCAAGTTGATTATTACAGAAATGAGTTCCCCGATCACTTATTAAAGCTTTCGGTGTTCCAAACCTTGCAAAAAGACGTTTTAAAAAGTTGACTACAACTCGTGCATCGTTAGTTGGGAGAGCTTGTGCTTCCGCCCATTTAGATACATAATCAATGGCTACAAGTATATATAGATTATTATGAGATTTTGGAAATGGACCCATAAAGTCAATACCCCAAATGTCAAATACTTCACATACTTGAATGACATTTTGTGGCATTTCATCACGTTGACTTATTTTTCCGGCCCTTTGACAAGCATCACAGGATTTGCAAAGAAGGTGTGCGTCTTTGTAAATTGTAGGCCAATAGAATCCAGCATCATAAACTTTTCTTGCTGTTAGTTGAGGCCCATAATGCCCTCCTGTTGGTCCTGTGTGACAATGGTTTAAGATTTTACTAGCTTCATCTCCGAATACACATCGGCGTATTATTCCATCTGGACAACTTTTAAACAAATGTGGATCTTCCCAGAAATAGTGTTTTATATCACTAAAGAATTTCTTTCGTTTTTGGTACGATAATCATTTTTCAAGGAATCCACATACTAAGTAGTTTGCATAGTCTGCAAACCATGGAATTTCATTATAATCTATCTTCAATAGATATTCATCAGGAAAGTTGTCTTGTATGGCCGATTCATTTAGAACTTCTAATTCGGGATTTTCAAGACGAGAAAGATGACCAGCGGCGAGATTTTCTGCTCCTCTTTTATCTCGGATTTCAATATCGAACTCTTGTAAGAGTAAGATCCAACGGTTTAATCTTGGTTTGGCATCTTGTTTCGAAAATAGGTATCTAAGAGCAGAATGGTCGGTATAGACTACCGTTTTTGCTAGAACGAGATATGAACGAAATTTGTCAAAAGCAAAGACAATAGCAAGGAGTTCTTTTTCAGTAGTTATATAATTTGTTTGTGCTCCTTGTAACTTCTTACTAGCATAATATATAGGTTGAAATCTTTTTTCAATCCTTTGTCCTAAAACGGCTCCCATTGCAAAATCACTTGCATCGCACATTAGTTCAAACGGTAAATTCCAATTTGGTGTTATCATGATCGGCGCATTAGTGAGTTTTTCTTTAAGAATATTAAAAGATTTGATACATTCATCTGAAAAGATGAATGGAGCATCCTTCTCTAGGAGTTTATTCATAGGAGTGGCAATTTTAGAAAAATCTTTTATGAAACGTCGGTAAAAACCGGCATGCCCTAGAAAACTCCTAACTCCTCTAACATTGGTGGGATGTGGAAGTTTAGCAATTACATCTACTTTAGCTCTATCCACTTCAATTCCTTCCTTTGAAATTTTATGTCCAAGAACGATGCCTTCTTTAACCATGAAATGACATTTCTCCCAATTAAGTACTAGATTTGATTGTTCGCATCTAATAAGCATTCGTTCAAGATTAACTAGACATGATTCAAATGTATCACTGAAGACTGAAAAGTCATCCATGAAAACTTCCATGCATTCTTCTATCATGTCGTGAAAAATCGCCATCATGCACCTTTGAAAGGTTGCAGGGGCGTTGCAAAGTCCAAATGGCATGCGTTTGTAAGCAAAAGTACCATATGGGCACGTGAATGTGGTTTTCTCTTGGTCTTCGGGTTCTATTGGAATTTGAAAATATCCGGAAAAACCATCAAGAAAACAATAGTAACTATTTCCGGCTAATCTTTCCAACATTTGATCAATAAAAGGTAAGGGAAAGTGATCTTTTCTGGTGGCGTCATTTAATTTTCTATAATCAATACATACACGCCATCCTGTTACAGTCCTAGTAGGAATAAGCTCATTTTTCTCATTTGTGATGACAGTCATGCCACCCTTCTTAGGCACGCATTGAACTGGGCTTACCCATGGACTATCAGAAATTGGATAAATTAAACCTGCATCTAGCAGTTTAATAATTTCTTTGTTAACAACATCTTGCATATTATGATTTAGTCTTTGTTGGCGTTGCACATACGTTTTATGACCTTCTTCCATAAGGATTTTATGTGTGCAATACGAAGGACTTATTCCTTTAATATCATGAATCTTCCATGCAATGGCTGGTTTATGAGCTTTCAACACAGAAATGAGTTGTGATTTCTCATTTTCAGTAAGAGAAGACGATATTATTACAGGTAATTCAGATTCACCATGTAAATAAGAGTATTCTAAATGGTTTGGAAGTGGCTTTAACTCTAATGTTGGAGGTTCTTCTATCGATGATTTGTATCGATATCTGTCTTCTTCTTTTAGCATTTGAATTTCTTCTGTTGTTGGTTCATATTCATTTGCTATTAGTGTAGCTAACATTTCAGCTTCATCAATTGGTTCAGTACTTTCTCCTAAAGAACATTCTCCTGTTCCTTGTAATTCTGGAAATTCTTCTAACAATTCTGCATGTGAATCTATAGTTTGAATATAATAACATGTATCATCTGCAGATTGCGGTTGTTGCATTGCTCTATCAACTGAAAAGGTAACACTCTCGTCCTCTATACTTAGGGTCAGTTTTTTACCAAACACGTCTATCATTGCTTTAGCCGTGTTTAAGAATGGTCTTCCTAATATGAGAGGAACTTGAGAATCTTCTTCCATGTCCAGAACAACAAAATCTACTGGAAATACTAAAGTACCAACTTTAACTAGCATGTTCTCCATTATCCCTCTAGGATATTTTATTGATCGATCGGCTAGTTGTATGCTTATTCTTGTTGGTTTCAATTCTCCAAGGTCTAGTTTAGCGTATAGTGAATACGGCATTAAATTTATACTAGCACCTAAGTCTGTCAATGCTTCTATTGAACTAAGACTACCCAGAAAACATGGAATTGTGAAACTTTCTGGATCAGATAATTTTTTTGGTATCTTATTCAACAGCACTGCAGAACAATTAGCATTCATAGTAACAGCCGAGAGTTCTTCCATTTTCTTTCTATTTGAGATTAGATCTTTCAAGAATTTAGCATATCTAGGCATTCTTGAAAATCACATCAATGAAAGGAAGATTTACATTTATCTGTTTAAACATATCCAAGAATTTGGATTGCTCGGCTTCAAGTTTTTCTTTTTTTATTTTACTCGGGTAAGGAAGTGGTGGTTGGTATGGTTTAACATAAGGTTTAGCCTTAACTATGTTATCTTCATTAACCTTTTCAACTACCGGTTCTTTTTCCTTATCTTGATCAGGTTGTGGTTCTTGTAGAGTAGGAATAGTTTCATCAGAAGTTACAGGTATTTCAGATGGTTTAAGTGTTGAACCACTTCTTGTGGTAATAGCTTTAGCTGTTTCATTCCGGGAGTTAGCATTTGTATCACTAGGTAAACTTCCCGGTTTTCTTTCACCTATTAACCTTGCTAGGTTACTTACTTCTTGTTCTAAGTTTTGAATAGAAGCTTGTTGATTTCTAAATGCTTGAGCATTTTGTTCATTAGTTTGTTTCTGAGATGTGAAAAACTGCGTTTGAGCTTCAACTAGCTTTGTCATCATATCTTCTAAATTCGGTTTTTTATCATCGGTTTGTGGTGGTTTGTTTTGAAAATTAGGTCTTTGCTGATTGTAAGTATTATTGGATACTTGTTGATTACTAGGACCTTGTTGGTTGTTGTATGGAATATTTCGATTATAATTCTGGTTTTGATTGTAAATTGGTCTTGGCGGTTGATAATTATTCTGATAATTATTTCCAGGCCTTTGGTTTATGTATGAAATATTCTCTCTTTGTTCCATTGTTAGTTCAATACTGAGACAATCTTTTATCAAATGTGGTCCTCCACACTGCTCACAACTAATTCGTATTGAGTGAATATCCTTAGTCATCTTTTCCATTCGTCTCTCGACAGCATCTATCTTTGCGGAAATAGAATCTAAGTCATGGCTAGAATCGGCTCTAGCTGCTTTAAATGATCTAACGATATCTTTTTCTTGGTGCCACTCATGTGAGTGAGAAGCAGTGTTATCAATAATTTTGTAAGCATCAGTTTCGGTTTTCTTCATAATAGAACCACCAGCTGCTATATCTATGTCTTTTCTTGTAGTGATGTCTCATCCTTGGTAGAATATTTGTACTATTTGACAGGTGTCTAAACCATGTTGCAGACATCCTCTTAATAACTTTTCAAATCTTGTCCACGCCTCATATAGAGTTTCATTCGGTTTCTGTGTGAACGTAACAATTTCTCCTTGAAGTCTCACAGCTTTAGATGCCAGAAAGAATTGTTGAAGAAAATTTTCAACTAAAACGTCCCATGTATCAATCGCCCCTTCAGGTAACGATTCTAACCAATCTTTGGCTTCTCCCTTTAAAGTCCAGAGAAATAACATGAGATATATCTGTTCATCCTCCACTTCTCGGATTTTAAATAGTGTACAGATCGTATTAAAGGTACGAAGATGTTCGTTTGGATCTTCCTTCGGCGCACCACTAAATTGGCATTGATTAGTCACCATATGTAGAATTTGTCCTTTGATTTCATAATCTGGCGCATTAATGTCAGGATGAGTAATTGTGTGACCTTGGCCAGTGCGTTTAGCTCTCATTCGGTCTTCCATGCTTAAAGGTTCCAGATTCTCCATAATTGAATTTGTTGAATCTGAATCACTAGAAGATTCTGATTTAATGGTTCGTTCCTCAACAATCTCTGTTTGAATGATTGGTGGTTTCGAAGGAAAAATTAATGGTTCAGGATCTACGAATCGTCCCTGAATATTTTCTGGATTCTCAATTGTGAGGTCGGTTTCAAAAAATAGATTATCGGAAATTTGAATTGGAGTACTTGGTCGACTGGATGACGATTCTAAAGAAAAATCAACGGCGGTAATATTTGCTAGATGTCTTGATCGAGTTACAGGTGGTGAACGTACAAAAGGTGGTGAACGTCTTGCTCGGTGCATTCACTGAATATCCTATTAGTTTTTAAAAGGAAAGAAAAATTATATAAGTTATCCAATTAATAGACTTTTCTGATTTTGCCCACGTTTCGAATAGCCAAAAGATGCAGCAGAGGGGCAGGATTCGTTTGGTCTCAATATAATTGAGGACTGTTTGGCTCCAATAACCCGGTCCACGTACAAATTCAACTATTACTACGAACCAGAAAATTTTGATGTCTATCAATTTAACCACTTAAAATAGATTTTCGTAATTTTAAGAAATTTAGATAAGAAGTAGAATAAAAATATATGTCCTAAAACTAGAATGGCGAGAAATAAGAAAGAAAAAGAGCGCGTCGAAAAAGGTCGAAAAAGAAAAGAATTGAAAAATAAAAGGCGTCGAAAAATAAGAAAGAAAAAGAAAATGACTATAAAACTTTAAAACACTCGACTAACCCAACCTTATTACTATCACTAACTTAAAATTAAAATTGCAAATTGATATTACTAATTGGAGTGATAATTGATACATAGGTAAAAGGCGTCGAAAAATAAAAATAAAAATGTAGTGCGTTGAAACTTAAAAAGGAACTAGAAACTAAAAACTAAAAGTTACGTCTAAAAATATTAAAGCTTACAAGTAAAACTATATCCCAAATGGAAATAACTTAAAAAGGAACTAAAACTTAGATAGGCGTCGCAAAATTCTAGAGCACTTAAATCTTAGTCTAAAGAAAAAGCACTTAAGGGATTTTACGGCAAAGCCTAAAATTCTAGATATAAAAATAACTATGGCAAAAATTATATCTTAAAACTAAATACGAGCGAAAAATACAAAAATTACGCTAAAACAATTAAAAAGGGACAAAATATAAAAATAAACTAAAAGTTGAAAAAAGTACAATTTTTATAAAAAATATTATTTTTATATTATTTATTTTATAAAAGTATCAATTTTATAAACTAATTACACTAATTTAACTAAAAATACAAAATAAAAATAAAAACTAAATTATTTAATAAAAATACCCTAATTAGGGTTTAATTTAAATAATAATAATAAAAATCCGTAATTAATGCAGGATTAGGGTTCTGTGTAACCCGTGTCAGACGGCTCCGCGAGTCGCGGTGTTTCCAGTTAAAAACCCCCGCAAGTCGCGGGGTTTGTATTTTCAAACGTGTACCAGGCTAAAATCGTTCGGTTTCTGTTTTTTATTTATATATATATATATATATATATATATATATATATATATATATATATATATATATATTTTTTTTTTCTGTTTTTAATTTAATTAAAATATTTATATAATTTAAATAAGACTTATCTTTAAAAACTAAGATAGAAATAAAATACTTTATAACAATCTAAAAAAATAGATTTATATATATTTATATTTTTTTCAGTTTTGATTTTATATTTTAAATAAACACAAAATATTTAAATAAAACTTATATTTTTATAAAATGAAAATAAAGAAACTTTATAAAACTTATATTTATAATTTTTGTTTTCTTTTTATGTTTTCGAATATTTAAAACGTATTTTTACAAAAACGTATTTTTATAAAAGTAAACTAATTTTTTTTTTTTTATATTAGCGTTGCGCTTCCGGCTTTTAAGCTAGATTTTAGGATCCCCGGCTGCGGCGCCAAAAATATATGATGTTATGCGAGGTGTATATAAAATAGTTTTTAAATTTTACAAGGAAATACTATTAAATGCGATACAATTTTACACAAGATATTTATTTATTTATAGAATGGATATACTTAAACCTTGCTACAACACTTATAGGCAGTGTACCTAATCGTACAGTAGTGTAGTTTTTTGTAAGTCCGGTTCGTTCCACAAGGAAAAAAAAATCTTTAAACAAAGCTTAACGCTATATTAGTTTAATTTATAAAAATACAAATATATGTATATATAAGTAATATTATTATTATAAAGGGGGGTTTTTACCGTTTAATGACCGGTTTGTCGATTTTTAAAACTTTAGTCGCAGTTAAAACAAAATGTAAAATATTAAATAAATAAAAGACTTAATTTAAAGCGTAAAATAAATAACGATAATGAAATTTCGATAAATAAAAGTGCGATAATTAAAAAGTACGATAATTAAAAGTGCAATTAAATACCATAACAATAAAATAAAGTGCGATAATTAGAAATGCAATTAAATATAAAATAAAGGAAATTAAATATGAAATAAAAGAATTATGCTTATTTAAACTTCCGTAATCATGATGTTTGACGTGTTGATTTTAGTTTTATGCCCATGGGTTAATTGTCCTTTGTCCTGGATTATTTAATATGTCCGTCTGGTTTTTGTCCATAACAGTCCATCAATCATAAATATAAAGTGCGAGTGTCCTCATCAAATTATCCTTATACCCGAAGTTAAATATTCCAACTAATTGGGGACTTAAACTGTAACAAGATTTTAATACTTTGTTTAATAATTACACCAGGTTATCGACTGCGTGTAATCCAAGGTTTTAATACTTTGTTAACAATTATGCCAAGTGTCCTTGTACATAATTTCACCCCTGTTTTAATAATTCTAGTGACTATTAATCCATTCCCGTGTCCGGTTAAATGAACGATTATTCGTACATATAAATATCCCGCCCATCGTGTCCGATTGAGTGTATATGGTTATTTATAGGGACGTCCAATTGTAAATCTTTATATTAAAATTAACAAATTATCATTTAGTTAAACAAATATAAAGCCCATTAATAGCCCATAGTCTAATTTCCACAAGTGTCGTTCTTTTGTCCAAACCCTAATTATGGTACAAAGCCCAATTACCCAATTTTAGTAATTAGCCCAACATCATGATTACTTCGTTTTAAATAAGCATAATAATAACTTAGCTACGAGACATTAAATTAAAAAGGTTGAACATAACTTACAATGATTAAAAATAGCGTAGCGTTACACGGACAGAATTTCGACTTACACCCTTACAACATTCGCTAACATACCCTTATTATTAGGATTAAAATTAAAATTAAAATTAAAATTAAAATATAAATATAAATATAAATATTTACGTATAGATATAGAGAGGATGGATATATTGATATTAAAAATGATCAAACTGTGTTGCCTTTTATAGGGATTTGAGTCCAGGGAATCTCCGCGACTCGCGGCACTTTTCCTCTTCAAACTCCGCGAGTCGCGGAGTTTGATTTTACAGATCACTCCATTTTGGCTACTTTCTTGCCGACGGATTTTTATATAAATATAATAAATATATATAATTTATATAATTAATTATATATTATATTATATTTATATACATAGTTAACTTGTAATTTTTAGTCCGTTGTGTCGAGCGTTGAGAGTTGACTCTGGTCCCGGTTCCGGATTTTCGAACGTCCTTGCGTACAATTTAATATCTTGTACTTTGCGTTTTGAATCTTGTACTCTTGTAATTTTGAGACGTTTCTTATCAATAATTGGAACCTCTCTGATTGTATTTTGTACTTTTGAGCTTTTTGGTCGTTTGCGTCTTCAATTCATCGAATCTGTCTTTTGTCTTCACCTTTTATTATTTAAACGAATATCACTTGTAAATAGGACAATTGCAACTAAAAGCTTGTCTTTCTTGAGGAATAATGCTATGAAATATATGTTCATTTTTAGCATTATCAGCAAGACTAGCACGACAGCGGAAGCAAATAACCTTAAGCACCTGAGAAAAACATGCTTAAAAACGTCAACACAAAGGTTGGTGAGCTATAGTTTAAGTATAACAGTATGTAAGGTAGGCCACGAGATTTCATTGCTACAAAGGGCGTTTCAAAACAGTATGATAAAGTATATGTTAACCGTAGGCACTTGGTAACTAACTTAACGTTTATACCCCCTTAAAGTACACTTGGCAAGTGTGTATGTCTACGAAGTATTAAACACTCATTATATGCTAGCGCTACTAGCCCGAGTGGGGATGTCAAACCCTATGGATCCATATCTAAGATTCGCGTTCACCGGTTCAAAAACCAATGACTAAACGTTACCGAGCTAAAGGAAATGTTTCTGCCGTTATATAACCCACACATATATAAGTTTAAGTACTCGTGCCTAGTATGTAAAACATAAAATCCACATGTATTCTCAGTTCCCAAAATAAGTTAAAGTAAAAAGGGAATGCTATAACTCACAATGATAATGTAGCGGTAAAGTATGACTCGGAAAGTAAGCAAGTAATGAAGGTTGTCCAAACGGGTCCTCAACCTAAGTCAAATAGTACTAAGTCAGTAAATCATCCAAAAAGGTTTAAAAGTATGTAAATAAGGTCTTAAAGTTCATCATCATTCATCATCAAACAAAAGGCGTAAAGTAAGTTTCGTTTATGAAAGTAGTTTAAAACAAAGGCTGAATTCTGTCAGTCACCACGGCCTCTACCCTTACTGAATTAAGGTGAGACCAGTTGCCATGGCTCCGTCTATGAGTCCTTTAGTTGTGGTAAAATTTACAAAAGCAAACTCGTCTTCGTTTGACCGTGGCGACGGTCTAAGTGCGAGTAGGTCAGAAATTTCTGCACAATGTTAAAAGGACATAGTGACGATCGGAGGGCCATGAATCCTAAACCGTAACTCGGATTAAGACGAGTCCTATATGAAAAGTTATCTAATCGAACAGAAATATTTGAAAATCATAATCACAACAGCCCAGGTCTTACTGATCAGACCCAGAATACAGAAAAAAGACAGGTCAGTAGGTTCCGGTGGTTCTTGGTGTTCGATGCTTATCACGGTTCTCATCCTTGATGCATGTAGCTTCAAGTGTACAACTCGTTGATGTGTTTGCATCATTTTCACCAAGGTTTGACCATCATAACCCAAGTACAAGTCTAAGATATGAAGCACAACTTACTTAAGTGTTGCAAGTATTTTGATGAACCAAAGTTACATCAAAGTCTTAGATCTAACACATACATGAACTTTAAAACTAATAATAAGTTACAAAATTGAAAGTAAACTCATGAAATCAAGATCTTAAGTTGTAGAACATAGTTCTTAGTTTGATCTTGAAGATCCAAGACTCAAAAGACTAGATCTAACATAAGTGTACCAAGTTATAATAATAGAAAGTTTACTTACATGTTCTTGAACTTTTAAAGTTAACTTTAAGTTTCAAGAAAGTATGAGATCAAGACTAACTTGTAGTACTTGACCAACAACAACAACAAACATGAAATTAAAGTGTATAAAATGAAGAAGTAAACTAAGTAAACAAGTAATTTGTTCATGGTTGTTCATACTTTAAAGATTCAAACCAAAGTTTGATCTTTAAGAAAGTAAACTTTAAAGTTTACTTCATGAAACACAAGTATGATTTTAATCAACACATGAACTTGCAATCCTTTAAGAAAGTATATGTAGAACATAACTAGTAAGTTTATGTTCTTGTTGTTCTTGTTATAACAAGATAAAATGAAGAATCAAACTAGAAAGTTTGGTTCTTGGAAACTAGTAAGTAAAGTAACTAACAAATACATGTAACTAAATAATAATCAAGAACAAGTAGCAAACAACAAATGATGATGATGATTTTGTGGTGTAAGGCCACGGTTTTGGCCAAAAAAAAGAAGAGAAGAAAGTTCTTGCTACTTACAATTTAGAGAGAAAAAGAAGAGAAAAGTTGAGAGGAATTTGTGTGTGTGTGTGTGTTTTGAATGAGAGAATGTTAGTAAATGAAGTGATGAAAAATGAAAACAAAACTCCCCTTATGCTTGCTATGGCCAACGGTTTTGGGTGGGTCAAGGGGGGAAGGATTTGTTCACTAGATTATTACATGTAAAGCCTTCAAAAGTGTGGTTATTTGGTGTATGTGCATGGGGATTATGGTAACTAGATTCCTTCAAGTAAAACTAACTAGTTAAATCCCTAAGTGGTACTTAATGAAGAAGAATGGGCTAGTTAAGTCCATATGTGATGTAGGGTGGGCTTACAAATCTAAATTCATGAGTCCATTACACTAAACAAGCCCAAGTTCCATTAGTTAACAAATAAATCCAATAAAAGCCCATGTAATTAACTAGTAACCTTAGTTAAATAAAATGATTAATAAACTTAATCATGAATGCAAATAATATCTAAAAATATTATTCGTGAAAGTTTCGGGTGTCACAAAGATGTTTCGGGCAATTAAAGTCAAGTTCGGGCAATCATGGCAACATGTAAATGTAATAACATACATTTGTTTAATCACACGTATTAATAATAATAATTATTAATAAATAAACGTTGGAAAATCCAGGGTCGTTACATTACCCACCTGTTAAAGAAAATTTCGTCCCGAAATTTAAGATGAGGTAGATGGAGGAGTCGGGAAAAGGTGAGGATACTTCCGCATCATTTGATCCTCTCGCTCCCAAGTAAACTCAGTTCCTCGTTTGGCATTACATCGTACTCGGACGATCGGAATCTTGTTGCGTTTCAAAGTTTTGACCTCTCGATCCATAATTTCAACAGGTTCTTCAACAAAGTGGAGTTTGTCGTCAATTGTAAGTTCCTCAAGTGGTATGATAAGTTCAGGTGCAGCAAGACACTTCTTCAAGTTTGACACGTGGAAGGTAGGATGAACTGAGCTCAATTGTGCTGGTAGATCCAAACGGTAAGCAACGGGTCCAACACGTTCCAAAATTTCGAAAGGACCAATGTATCGTGGGTTTAACTTTCCACGTTTTCCAAAGCGAATCACACCTTTCCAAGGTGCAACCTTCAACATTACATGATCACCAATGTTGAATTCAAAGTCTTTACGTTTAAGATCGGCATAACTCTTTTGATGATCGCGGGCAGTCTTAAGTCTAGCTTGAATCTGAGCAATCTTCTCCGTGGTTTCGTGGACTACCTCGGGTCCGGTGATTTGCTTTTCACCTACTTCGGCCCAACAAATAGGAGATCGGCACTTACGGCCATACAATGCTTCGAAAGGTGCATCATTAATGCTTGAGTGATAACTGTTGTTGTACGAAAATTCGGCGAGTGGCAAATGTCTTTCCCAGGCCTTTCCGAAATCGATGACACATGCACGCAACATGTCTTCCAAGGTCTGAATCGTTCGTTCACTTTGCTCGTCAGTCTGAGGGTGATAAGCAGTACTCATGTCAAGACGAGTTCCCATGGCTTCTTGCAAAGAACGCCAAAATCTAGAAGCATAACGGGGATCGCGATCGGAGATGATCGATAAAGGTACACCATGATGAGATACAACCTCTTTGATGTATAATTGGGCAAGTCTCTCCATTGTATCCGTCTCCTTCATCGCTAAGAAGTGTGCAGATTTGGTAAGGCGGTCAACAATAACCCAAATAGTATCGTATCCGCCCACCGTCTTTGGTAGCTTGGTGATGAAATCCATTGTTATTCATTCCCACTTCCATTGTGGGATTTCTGGCTATTGAAGTAAACTAGAAGGTCTCTGATGCTCGGCTTTAAGCTTCGAGCAAGTCAAACACTTCCCAACATAAGTTGCAACATCTTTCTTAAGATTCGGCCACCAATACTGTTCTTTAAGGTCGTGGTACATTTTGCCCGCTCCAGGATGAATCGAATATCTCGATTTGTGGGCTTCATCAAGTATAAGGTTCCGTAGATCTCCATAAGAAGGTACCCAAATTCTTCCGGCATAACATCGGAGTCCAGACTCCCTAACCTCGAATCGAGAGACAAGTATGTTCAAAAGTTCGTGAGATATGTTCTCCTTCTTGAGAGCCTCATCTTGGGCTACTCTGATCTGGCTGTTGAGGTTCGAATGGATGGTGATGTTCAGAGCCCTAACACGAAGAGGTGTCGTCCTCTCCTTTTAACTCAAAGCGTCAGCTACAACATTGGCCTTGCCAGGGTGATAACGGAGTTCACAGTTGTAGTCGTTGAGCGTCTCGATCCATCGACGCTGTCTCATATTCAGTTGCTTCTGATCGAAGATGTGCTGGAGACTCTTATGATCGGTGAAAATAGTGCTCTTAGTTCCATACAAATAATGTCTCTACAATTTGAGTGCAAAGACAACGACTCCAAGTTCAAGATCATGTGTAGTGTAGTTCCGCTCATGAATCTTCAGTTGACGGGAGGCATAGGCAATAACCTTTGATCATTGCATCAGTACACAACCAAAACCACTTTTCGATGCATCACAATAAACGACGAAATCGTCACTGCCTTCAGGAAGTGATAGGATAGGTGCGGTGGTTAACTTCTTCTTCAAAGTTTGAAATGCTGATTCGTGTGCGGGTTCCCAAATGAACTTCTTACCCTTGTGAGTCAGCGCGGTCAAAGGACGCGCAATCAGAGAGAAACCTTCGACAAACCTTCGGTAATAACCGGTGAGACCTAGGAATTGGCGAATGTGAGTTGGAGTAGTGGGGGTCTCCCACTTGCTGATGGCTTCAATCTTGGCGGGATCAACTTTGATACCCTGGTCGCTCACAACATGACCCAGAAATTGAACTTCCTTCAACCAAAATTCACACTTAGAGAATTTAGCGTAAAGTTGCTCTTGTCTCAAGAGTTCAAGCACTAGTCGGAGGTGTTGCTCATGTTCTTCTTCGCTCTTAGAGTGGATGAGGATATCATCTATGAAGATGATAACAAACTTATCCAAGTACGGCTTGCAGACACGATTCATGAGGTCCATGAATACGTCAGGTTCATTGGTTAATCCGAATGGCATCACGAGAAACTCATAATGACCATAACGAGTTCTAAATGCAGTCTTCATTACATCGCTTTCTTTCACCCTCAACTGGTGATAGCCGGATCGCAAATCGATCTTAGAGTAAACACTCGATCCTTGTAGTTGATCAAAGAGATCGTCAATTCGTGGAAGAGGATACCGATTCTTGATTGTCAATTTGTTGAGTTCACGGTAGTCGATACACATACAGAAGGATCCATCCTTCTTCTTCACAAACAAAACAGGTGCGCCCCAAGGCGAGAAACTTGGTTGGATAAACCCTCGATCTAACAGCTCTTGTAGTTGACTCTGTAATTCTTGCATCTCGGAAGGTGTGAGTCTATAAGGTGCGCGAGCTACAGGTGCAGCTCCTGGCACTAAGTCTATTTGAAACTCTACTGCTCTCTGCGGCGGCAATCCGGGGAAATTCCTCTGGGAAGACATCGAAAAATTCGTTCACAATTCGAACGTTGTTCACGCTCTTCACCTCAGTTTCTACCGCTTTCACATGTGCTAGGACAGCAAAACGTCCCTTCTTCATAATCTTTTGTGCTTTCACGCAACTAATGAGGTTTAACTTCGAGGTACATCTCTCTCCATAGATAACCAGTGGCTCGCCATCTCCTTGTGGTATACGAAGAGCTTTGTCACCACAGATAATATCGGCCCTTATCTTGCTCAACCAATCCATACCGACTATCACGTCAAAACTTCCCAGTTTGATAGGTATCAAGTCAATTTCGAAATCTGCACCAGCTATGTTGATAATAGCTCCTTGACTAATGTGGTCAACTTTTTCAAGTTTACCGTTGGCGACCTCGACAAGCATACTCTCTTTTAACGGGACTAATGACCAATTAATCTTATCGCAAAAATGTCTACATACATAACTTCTATCCGTACCAGTATCAAACAAGACAGAAGCTAAAAGATTGTTGATTGTGAATATACCTGTCACCAAGTCGGGGTTATCGCGTGCATCCCTTGCATTAACATTGAAAGCTCTAGCGCGCGGTGGTCCGCCATCTTTTCGCTTATTTGGACACGCATTTCTGAAATGGCCTGTCTGCCCGCATTCGTAACATTTCTTCGGCCCGTTGGTGTTCGGCTTCCCATTCAAAGTGGTGACCTTGCAGTCTTTTCCAACATGCCCAGACCGTTGGCACTTCTCGCAGACAATATTGCAATACCCAGTGTGGTGTTTGTAACACCTCTTGCATTGAGGTAGGGTTCCCTTGTAGTTCGGGTTGGAGTTGGTGTTGTTGTTGGGGTTTCCACCATTGTTGTTTCCTCTGAAACCCTCATGTCGTTTCGCCGGGTTTTGATCATAGTTCCTTCCCCTGTTGTTGTTGTTGTTGTTGTGGTTATCCCATTTGCGCTTCTCACTAGTACCTGCTTCAGACTTAGTTTTCTCCGGTTCATCGATGGTTATTTGATTCATCAAAGTATGCGCCATGCGCATCGCTTCGGGAACATTCGGTGGTTTGGACGAGGTGACGTTTCCCTTAATGCTCTTAGGGAGTCCCCAGAAGTATCTCTCCATTCGCTTGAATTCTGGGGTGACCATTGTCGGACACATCAGGGCTAGTTCCAAAAATCTCCTGTTGTAACCATCAAGGTCATTCCCAACAGCCTTTAACTGCATGAATTCCATTTCCATCTTTTGGATTTCGGTTCTCGGACAATACTCCCCAATCATGGCACATTTAAATTCTTCCCATGGAGTAGCATACGCCTCATCAATGCCTTGTGCCTGTGCCATTGTGTTCCACCACGTGAGCGCGCCGTCAGATAGCGTGCAAGAAGCAAATTTGGTTTTGTTGTCCTCCGAACAGTTGCTAACTCGGAATACTGATTCAAGTTTCTCGAACCATCTGGTGAGACCAACCGGTCCCTCAGTGCCGCTGAAGTTATGTGGTTTACAGCTCTGGAATTCCTTGTAAGTACACCCATTTCGAAAGGGTTGAATAACCGGTGGTGGTGGCGGTGGCGGTGGAGCTTGGGGTTGCATTTCCGCAATGGCTGTGGCTACACGTTCTTGGATCATCTCTTCAATTTGAGCAGCAGTAGGTGTGGATCGACCGTTAGCCATAGTGTTCTATACAAACATTTTGACTCAAGTCAAAATCCAGCCTTCAATATATAATAATAAAGTATATAACAACCAACATGTAAACAGCATAACACATGTTAATTAAGTAACGCAAGTTGATACAAGTACCGCAAAACACCATACAGTAATGTAAATAGAACACTTGTGCAAAAAGTAACATCACAAAGTTTCCATTCATTAATAATAAGTTTCATACATCATGATAGATTCGTACAATACATAATTGAAATATGAAACTACAACTAGATTACATCATGAAATCTAATACAAAAGGTCCTACGGTGAAGGTGGGTGTAGGATGTATAAAACCTGAGCCAACTGCTCCTCGAGCTCAGTAACCCGAGCTCGGAGGATTCCCACCTCCCTCCTCAGTTCCTCGTTAGAGAGAGATGGTGGGGCAGGCGATGCAGGTGGTGCCGGTGGTGCCGGTGGTGCAGACCGCATGAAACGGGGTGCAGATGTTCCGGCTCCAGAAATAGTCAGCACGTAACGGGATGCCTTACGTACTTGTGGGTCGGCAGGGTACGGCACAAGCCGCTTACGAGCAGTAACCCTACGACGCCGACCAAACGTGTCAGTGAAGGCTCGTCCTCCGTTGATCCCCGGAATGATGGTACCGTCGAAGCGATACCGCTTCTTCGGCGGGGTGGAGGGTGGCTGAATAGGTATATCAGCAGGGTCCTCATCATCACTGGAGTCGTCTGAGGAAGAGTCATCTGATGAAGAATCAGCGGATGATGAGTCATCCGAATCATGTGGTGGTGGCACGGGTGGCTGAACTGGCAGTCCGAAGGCGGCCAACATCTCTCTGTGTCTGCCTGGCGGAATCGGCACTAAACGTCCATTAGCAGCGCGTCGGCACGGCATGCGCATATGGTTACGGAATGGCCCTTCCCCGAACTCCGTGGGAATCACAACACCACCAATGCGGGGCTGTGGCTCTGAGGGTCCGGGAGCAGACGGAGCTGGAATCTCCGTAGGGCCCACGTGTCCATCAGAAGTAGTCACTACTACTAGCTTCGGAAGACGAAGCGCCGGGGTCACTGGTGCATATCGGGATCGGTGTGTCGGCAGCAGCAGCAGGTGGGGTGGTTGACGAGTCTAAACTACTCAAAACAATAGCAGGTGGTACATCCGACATCTGAACAAGGAAAAATAAATTTTCCATGTCAGTAAGTCATAAAGCAAGCACGTATTAGGCCAACAGTTTAAATCAGGTATAACAATAAGTAGCATGGCAATAATAACGAATCGTACAGAAGTAGCATGCAATCGAAAGCAAGTGATATCATACAGTAGTGAAATCATGTAGTAGCATACCGCATATAGCAGTAAAAGCAAGCAGCAGCATGCAGTAAGTTCAGCGGAAACAAGTAAACTAGCAAGTTGTAGATTAGTCCTATTAGTGAATCCTACTCGGGTCGGTCTTAGACTCACTAATGCAACCTAATTCCCTACAACCAATGCTCTGATACCAAATGTGATGCCCCGTACAAAACCATCGTGTACGAATCATCAACAACAGGATCATTACAAGGTTAAGTACTATATGCTGTAATAAAAGAAGTTGCATTCACGATAAAAAGGTGACGTCATAACCGACATCAAATGTTTTACACCAACAGTATGCTTCTACGAATAGCAATCATGAATAAATGTATGTGACCCTTAGGTCGTTACAAAACATAGTTTCAAATGTATTAAAGTTTGAATGCAGGATAAACAGTTCATGCGGTGATAACACTAGAGCAGCGGGTGTCTACGGCAAGACTAGCACGACAGCAGAAGCAAATAACCTTAAGCACATGAGAAAAACATGCTTAAAAACATCAACACAAAGTTTGGTTAGCTATAGTTTAAGTATAACAGTATGTAAGGTAGGCCACGAGATTTCAGTGCTACAAAGAGCGTTTCAAAACAGTATGATAAAGTATATGTTAACCGTGGGCACTTGGTAACTAACTTAACGTTTATACCCCCTGAAAGTACACTTGGCAAGTGCATATGTCTACGAAGTATTAAACACTCGTTAAATGCTAGCGCTACTTACCCGAGTGGGGATGTCAAACCCTATGGATCCATATCTAAGATTCGCGTTCACCGGTTCAAAAACCAATGACTAAACGTTATCGAGCTAAAGGGAATGTCTCTACCGTTATATAACCCACACATATATAAGTTTAAGTACTCGTGCCTAGTATGTAAAACATAAAATCCGCATGTATTCTCAGTTTCCAAAATAAGTTAAAGTAAAAAGGGAATGCTATAACTCACAATGATAATGTAGCGGTAAAGTATGACTCGGAAAGTAAGCAAGTAATGAAGGTTGTCCAAACGGGTCCTCAACCTAAGTCAAATAGTACTAAGTCAGTAAATCGTCTGAAAAGTTTTAAAAGTATGTAAATAAGGTCTTAAAGGTCATCATCATTCATCATCAAACAAAAGGCGTAAAGTAAGTTTCTTTTATGAAAGTAGTTTAAAACAAAGACTGATTTCAGTCCGTCACCACGGCCTCTACCCATACTGAATTAAGGTGAGACCAGTGGCCATGGATCCTTCTATGAGTCCTTTAGTTGTGGTAAAATTTACAAAAGCAAACTCGTCTTCGTTTGACCGTGGCGACGGTCTAAGTGCGAGTAGGTCAGAAATTTCTGCACAATGTTAAAAGGACATAGTGACGATCGGAGGGCCATAAATCCTAAACTGTAACTCGGATTAAGAAGAGTCCTATATGAAAAGTTATCTACTCGAACAGAGCTATTTGAAAATCATAATAAAAACAGCCCAGGTCTTACTGATCAGACCCAGAATACAGAAAACAGACAGGTCAGTAGGTTCCGGTGGTTCTTGGTGTTCGATGCTTATCACGGTTCTCATCCTTGATGCATGTAGCTTCAAGTGTACAACTCGTTGATGTGTTTGCATCATTTTCACCAAGGTTTGACCATCATAACCCAAGTGCAAGTCTAAGACATGAAGCACAACTTACTTAAGTGTTGCAAGTGTTTTGATGAACCAAAGTTACATCAAAGTCTTAGATCTAACACATACATGAACTTTAAAGCTAATAATAAGTTACAAACTTGAAAGTAAATCAGGAAATCAAGATCTTAAGTTGTAGAACATAATTCTTAGTTTGATCTTGAAGATCCAAGACTCAAAAGACTAGATCTAACATAAGTGTACCAAGTTATAATAATAGAAAGTTTACTTACATGTTCTTGAACTTTTAAAGTTAACTTTAAGTTTCAAGAAAGTATGATATCAAGACTAACTTGTAGTACTTGATCAACAACAACAACAAACATGAAATTAAAGTGTATAAAATGAAGAATTAAACTAAGTAAACAAGTAATTTGTTCATGGTTGTTCATACTTTAAAGATTCAAACTAAAGTTTGATCTTTAAGAAAGTAAACTTTAAAGTTTACTTCATGAATCACAAGTATGATTTTAATCAACACATGAACTTGCAATCCTTTAAGAAAGTATATGTAGAACATAACTAGTAAGTTTATGTTCTTGTTGTTCTTGTTATAACAAGATAAAATGAAAAATCAAACTAGAAAGTTTGGTTCTTGGAAACTAGTAAGTAAAGTAACTAACAAATACATGTAACTAAATAATAATCAAGAACAAGTAGCAAACAACAAATGATGATGATGATTTTATGGTGTAAGGCCACGATTTTGGCCAAAGAAAAAGAAGAGAAGAAAGTTCTTGCTACTTACAATTTAGAGAGAAAAAGAAGAGAAAAGTTGAGAGGAATTTGTGTGTGTGTTTTGAATGAGAGAATGCTAGTGAATGAAGTGATGAAAAATGAAAACAAAACTCCCCTTATGCTTGCTATGGCTGACGGTTTTGGGTGGGTCAAGGGGGGAAGGATTTGTTCACTAGATTATTACATGTAAAGCCTTCAAAAGTGTGGTTATTTGGTGTATGTGCATGGGGATTATGGTAACTAGATTCCTTCAAGTAAAACTAACTAGTTAAATCCCTAAGTGGTACTTACATGAAGAAGAATGGGCTAGTTAAGTCCATATGTGATGTAGGGTGGGCTTACAAATCTAAATTCATGAGTCCATTACACTAAACAAGCCCAAGTTCCATTAGTTAACAAATAAATCCAATAAAAGCCCATGTAATTAACTAGTAACCTTAGTTAAATAAAATGATTAATAAACTTAATCATGAATGCAAATAATATCTAAAAATATTATTCGTGAAAGTTTCGGGTGTCACAAAGACGTTTCGGGCAATAAATTCAAGTTCGAGCAATCATGACAACAAGTAAATGTAATAACATACATTTGTTTAATCACACGTATTAATAATAATAATTATTAATAAATAAACGTTGGAAAATCCAGGGTCGTTACAATTGTAAATGATGAATTTGATTGATGATATGTGTTTAGTTGTATTCCTCGTCAAAATACATTTCCAACGATATAAGATACGTGTTTTGAATGTTTACGGTTCATTAGTTATGGTTGTTTGAAGTTGGATTCGTGCATAAATCAAAACTGCCCAGATTTGCTGAACAGATATCTGAGCGGCGCTCCGGGCCCCGGCTGTCCAAAAGTGCACATTTTCGTTTAATTCTAACTATGCTACGCACCTTCGATTAACATGAAACTTGACCAACATACTTATATATGCTTAACTTTCATAGAAAAATTGTCGGATACCTGACCCGACCCCGTTGACTTTGACTTTGACCAAGTTTGACTTTTAGTCAAACTTAACCAAACACTTATGCAATCGTTCTAAGTGCTTTTATACTTATATCTTGCATGAAACTTGACAACTTGATTCACATGCTATATAATCGAGTCGTAATGAGCCATAGGACTAATTGAACAACTTTGACCAACCGTGTTTGTGAGGACCCGGAGATTTCCGACCAAATTTAAACTTAATCTTTATATGATTTCGATACGATAAGAAAAGTATGTAAAGTTGAGTCTCAAAAATTTTGAACTGTTTCATATACTCAATTGACTTTCGACTGTTCTCGACGATTCACGAACAACTATTTGTAAATAGATATGTGTATATATATAAATAAATATATTTATATAACAAATTGAAATGTTATTAATTATTTGTATGAAATTGTAATTATAAATAATTACGGAAAATAATATAATAATGAAATTATTATTTTATTGTATATATATATATATATATATATATGAATATTACTTGTAAATATATATAATACTATTAAATATAGTTGATAAAACTTGTTATTTAAATATGTATATAGATACATAAATATATATGTATATATATGTGTATTAGATGGTAATTAGGGGTTTTAAAGTATATTAAATATATAAATATGATTTCGAATTTATTTTGTAATTGACAGTAACACTCGTTTATCATTCGATCGATGTTAAACAAGTTAACAACGGACTACGAAATACTATTCTATTAAAACTATCGGTAGATTAAAAACAAATATTTTGGATCACCGGTTGATTCTGTTTTTCCATCCAATCCTTCATTTGAATTATTGTTATTTTCTTTTATAATTATTATATTATAAATTATATATTTCCTATTATCAATCAGCTATCGAATAGACATAATATGGTTGATTGCGTACCAAAATTTAGAGTCACTGACTACTTTAAATTATGTTATATTTCAAATTCATCAGATGTGTGTGAAAATTTTATATTATTATTATTATTATTATTATTATTATTATTATTATTATTAGTATTATTACTATTAATATATTTATTATTAATATTAATTAAATATAAAATTATATGACAGATAACAGAATTGATTCTATATCACTATCTGATTTTCTTTATTCTGTCTTCTTCCTCTTAACAATGAATCTTCTTGTCGATCACCATCCCACTACAAATCAAGTTTGAATTATTTGATATTGTATCTATCATTCAATATCACCACATAATCCCTTGCTCCTACCATTAAAAAAAAAAGAAAACACAGAAAATATAGGAAACGAACCAGTTTTCCTCTGTTCGAAATAACTTATACCCCAAAACCATAACCACAATCGAATCACCTTCATGTAATCCAATCACATGAACCTCACACGATCAAACTTTTGGTCAGATGCACAACTACTTTTCCATTATACTCGGTCAAGGTGCTACTCCTATCCTCCTACCTGCTTACTAACTATTCTGTTATTTACAGGTATTAGTATATATTAACAATCTTGTACGCCATCTATAGTAACTTGAATACAATTGAAATCACCGTAAACAACCATCATCAAACCGCCACCCTATCACTCTTCTTCCTCATCTTCACTCTCTCTTCTATTTTCTCCTACCATAAACCACCTTAGAATCACACCAATCACCACTTTGTAACCATGAACCACCATTGACAAATATCTAAGCCACTTGTTCTCTAATCTTTGTTTCTCTCATATATCTATTTCGAAACACCAAAACTGCAACCTTCAATTAACCGCTAATGCATATTCCTGTTTACTAATCGAGACCCAAACCAAAATCTCTTTCGTTTACTGCTACTGCTGTGAACCGTGATCTAACACCACCCATCACTACTTTCGTTTTATGGTTTGCTACCAATTTTCTATTTGTAAAACCCAACACCACCACCGAACACCCATCACCACTTACAACCATCTCTCTCCTTTTCTTTCTTATTTTCTTTTTCGTAAACCCTATACCAAACCCACATCAAACGCGTTTTTATTTCCTGTTTCCTTAATCGAACTCAACTTTGAATAATCATCGTTATCACCTTGTAAACCACTGCTTATGTTTTCTGTTTTGACAAACCACCTGCGTTTGTTATTACTGCCCGTAAACTACCACAAACACCATACAATCTTCATCACTATGGTTAACGACTTCTATTTCCATTTTCCTATCGAAGAACCACGTCACCACTATAAACTGTTACTGCTATTTCTAAGTTTCTGTTTCAACCGAATAAGATGATGTTTTATGATGAAGATTAGATTATGATGAGATGGATAGGATGCAAGATAAGCGAAGGTGAATAAGAAGGAGATGGTATGTACAGTGGGGTTATACATATATAAAAAGATGATGATATATGTGATCATATTTAAATGTATATTCATTTACACAAAGCATCATTGAATAAATGTCGGTAGGCTGTTTCTTATGATTTTGATTATGGAAAATGACATGGGGATGAGGTGAGAATGATGCAGTGGCAAATGGAAATGAAAAGCGTTTTCACATGTTAGATAAATAAATAAATGTGTGAGGCATTACATATATGTAACAAGCAGAGCCATGGTTGGGTATGTGTTGGTTATTTGAGAGGTCCTAGGTTCGATTCTTGTATGCTGCAGATTAATTTTTTTTAAACAGTCAGCCATCAAGTCAGGCCCATTGGGCTTGACAAAAATTATTTAGTGGGTCAATTAAAGTAGTAAATGGAATGGGCTGAGATTGGGTTATTGTTAGTTGGGCCGAATAAACGAGTTAAAGTGTATTGGGTCCATGAATTAATCAGAAAAACGGTTTAGTTTAGTTGGTTTGGTGTGATGTCAGATTAGCGGGAGGTTGCAGGTTCGAGTCCCGTTTGGGGCATTCTTTTTATAAAAAGCTTCAAAAGAGGGTATACTCCTTATCCTTATTTTTATAATTATCATTACTATTATTATTGTCATTATTATTATTGTAGTAATATTACTAGTATTAATTATAACTAGTATTACAATTATTATTACAAGTATTATAAATATTATTAATGAAACACATAACTTATTAAGATAATAATTATATCACTAATTAGATATAAAATCGTTCGATTTCAATTATATGTGTTAATATATATATAAATGATATAGGTTCGTGAATCCGAGGCCAAGCATGCATTGTTCAGTTCAGTCGTATGCATATTTTTACTACAAAATATCGTATCGTGAGTTTCATTTGCCTTTTTCCCTTTATATTTTTGGGCTGAGAATACATGCGCTGCTTTTATAAATGTTTTACGAAATAGACACAAGTACGTGAAACTACATTCTATGGTTGAATTATTAAACCGAATATGCCCCTTTTTAGTCTGGTAATCTAAGAATTAGGGAACAGACACCCTAATTGACGCGAACTCTAAAGATAGATCTATCGGGCCCAACAAGCCCCATCCAAAGTACAGGATGCTTTAGTACTTCGAAATTTATATCATGCCCGATGGAGGATCCCGAAATGATGGGGATATTCTTATATGCATATTGTGAATGTCGGTTACCAGGTGTTCAATCCATATGAATGATATTTTTGTCTCTATGCATGGGACGTTTATTTATGAGAATTGGAAATATGAAATCTCGTGGTCTATTAAAATTATGAAATGTTTGTTTATGATAAACTAATGAACTCACCAACCTTTTGGTTGACACTTTAAAGCATGTTTATTCTCATGTATGAAAGAAATCTTCCGCTGTGCTTTTGCTTATCTTAGAGATAATAATTGCAGTCATTCATGACATATTTCAAAAGACGTTGCATTCGAGTCGTTGAGTTCATCAAGATTATTATTAAGTCAATTATAGTAAGATATATTTTGAAATGGTATGCATGTCGTCAACCGTAGATGTAATAAAAGATTGACTTTTCAAAAATGAATGCAATGTTTGTAAAATGTATTATATAGAGGTCAAGTACCTCGCGATGTAATCAACTGTTGTGAATCGTTCATAATCGATGTGGACTTTGTCCGGATGGATTAGGACGAGTCCTTTCAGTTGGTATCAGAGCGGTGGTCTTAGCGAACCAGGTCTTGCATTAGTGTGTCTAACTGATAGTTGTTTAGATGCATTAGTGGGTCTGGACTTCGACCGTGTCTGCATGTCAAAAGTTTTGCTTATCATTTTGTATCGAAACTTACCTGCTACTCATTCTTAGAGAATCACTTGCTTACCATTCTTAGTCTAGACACATCTTATTGCAATGACTGCATGAATAGTGTATAGACAAAATTCATATCTTAGCGTATCTGCTAATTCATATCTTAGCGTATCTGTTATTGTTACCTTTTCTTGATAGCTCCGTAGATTCCTCCGTAATTTATGGGATTTTAGTATTATATATGCATATGTAAATTATGTATTGCAGGGTACTAATCTACATCTTATAATCTATTTCTTATCGAAAAGTCCTTCATCTGATCGTACGAGATAAATCCCTCAACCAGTTCGAATTTCTCGGATTCCGACAGCTATTCCGATATTAAGTTTCACCTATCAGCGTCACCAGAATGAATCAACCAATCAGTCATCCCCAATTCATCTAATGGGTTAGTAGTCGACTTAATCAATGGAGACGCGAAGGAGGCAATCCCTTCCACCAACCGAATTTATCTCTTGGTGAGGAACCTGAAGCACTTACCGGCGAACCTGTCCGAAACACCATTTTCACACTCATTTCCAGAGTATCTCGTCACGATTATATATTATCTCATATTCTAGATCTTATTCATCCACTCGTCCGAACCGACAATTATCCCGGAATAATAGAATAAGTCAACGAACTTCGCGCTCGAGTAATCAATTTGGAGAATATGATGCAAAATTTACCAGCTTCAACAACAGCACCGGCAACACCGGTACCGCCAACAACAACATTCGCAACACAAGCCTCAACATTACACGCCTCAAACTCACATTCTGTACCTCAAGCATAATCATCATTCTACGAATCATTTTACATTATTTATCTTCGTTCGACATGGTGATTATATAATCTTTAATATTTTAAGAGATTATATATTCATATTCTAACGGTAAATCAAATGAGTCTAATATCATATTGACCCATTAAATTCATGATTATATCTGAAGAAAATATATATGTAAGTATATTTTCATAAAGATTGTAATTAAAATTCTTTTGTACAAACTAATAATGGTGAAAATATTTCAACGGGTAGGTAATACCCGAGGAATATTTAAATTTCACATTAATAAGTTACACTGTACATTCTTCAAATCTGATTCAACAGTCATTTACTATTCTACTTACATCCACCGATATACGTATCCGTTCACCACAGAATAACCATTTTCATTCAATTTCATACTTGAATTTTGATCTATCAGAATCCAACAAGTGGCATAATGAAGAAAACATTGGACAAAATAAAATTTATTAGAAACAAACAAATTAACTATGAGAATATTGTTAAGAATCCACGCTAACAAAATCCTAGCTAACTGTTCCTAGCTAACTGACTACATTTTATTTATCGCAATTTTATTTATCGTCATTTAATTTCTGTTATTTATTTTACGCACTTTAAATATCGGGACACGTATACAAGGTTTTGACATATCATATCGACGCATCTATATATATTATTTAGAATAACCATAGACACTCTATATGCAGTAATGATCTAGTTCTCTATACAGGGTTGAGGTTGATTCTATAATAATATATATACTTTGAGTTGTGATCAAGTCTGAGACATGTACACGGGTCACGATACGTATTAATTAATTCGAATATTATATATTAAATTATATATGAATTATTGAATTGCTAACTGTGGACTATCAATAGAGGACCACCAACATTGGACAATTAAAATGAATTAAAATATTGATTATAACATATTAAACTAAACGATTCTTCAAGTTTGCCACTTGATTTCATCTTAAACCTCATTTGTATCTTGACGATTACAATCCGTGTTCAAACCTTTCATGATTCTTGAAAACACCTCACTCGAGAGGATGAACCAACCGCACTTCATCTATGGAAGGAAAGATTTATGCATATAGTAGTATACCTGAAAAACTCTCGGAAACTGAATAAACGTTTAACGCGTAGCTGTGCTAATTCCTTTAGCGTTATTATTACCGAAAATAACTTTGCAATTTCTTTCCAAATTAGCCAATTTTGTCACAGCTCCAAAAAGTCAACTTCAATTTTTCGTTCGAAACAACCTAATTATAACCTTGATATATATGCATGCTCTTTTATTGTTATCGGGGAACCTTTCATATTCCATCATATTACCATCAGCGTTTAATCATCTAAAAACACAGTTCTCCTGAAACCACCTCAAATTGATAACCGATGATTCAGATATCGTAGCATTAAATGCCAAGGAAACAGAAAAATGGTAGATGGTCTAAACAGCTAAAAGTTTGATGATAAAGAAAGGAGTGTTAGGAACGCTCGATAGAAAATTTGGTACAGAAAAACAGATTGAGTTAACCATGAAGGAGACCAATGACAAATACAAGGACCAACCCATATATTCAAAGAATCCAGGTAATTCTGGATCCGATGAAATCTTTAGAGAATATCTTGCTCCGAAGTCATGTTAAAATCTTGCGGAAAATTTTTCTTCATCAACCTTCGAACTTAGAAATTCCAAAATATCATCATAAATATCTTCGATATTTCTGAGGATATTTTTATAAATATTCTTGTCCAAAATTATCTACCTCTTCGTGCTTTCTGTATTCCATTATATTGAAAATTTCTGTAAAATCTAAGTATAAATTATGAATGAATTGTGGATAAGTGTTGGGAATTGTAGCATGGATTAGTATAATATAATGACGCCCGGCCAACGTGATTATATTACAGTAAGTCATGCTGAGTTTCTAAAGAAACGTGATGATGGTTCACAGTAGATCATACCATCATCATGTGTCATGTTACATAACTCTTTCATTCTACTTAACCTCTGAACATATCAAGAAAATATATTCTTGATAGTTCCATCCTCAAGGATTAGGGTGATTTGACAAAACAACTCGTGCTATTACTGTTCCTTTTTGCTTAATATGTTATAATCATTCGAAACTCCATACTTACGAATTCTGAACCGTTACTCGCTTTACTAGAGGTCGAGAAGAGAAGAAAAAGGCAAAGAGCTCCGAAATGTAAAGGAAGATATAAAACCCGACAACAACACAGAAATAACAAACCGTGTACATTAATACGAATAGCAATATAAAGACACGAGAGTATGATAAACACAATAACCCCAAGGTAATAGTAGAAGTGAATAGATTCCTCCGGCGGTAAATGGAAAAGAAGAATGGCAGATACGATAGTTAGGAAAATATCAAGAATCAGAACTGGATGGAGCATTTCCACAATATTTTGGAAGTAGGAATAGAGGAAGACAGTATAGGAATGGTAAAAATAATGGAACGGAAGAATTTAAATTATAATGGAAATATCAGACATAGCAATCGAGACAGATGATCGCATTTAATTATAGAGATCTTATTTTCTATAAATCCCGAAGAATCAGATCTTATAGATTTTCAAGATCTTCTTTAAATCCCTTGAATTCCGGAATTTAACCAAGGCAACGTCAAAAGTTAAGACGCGCCTTATTTTCTAAATTCAAATGTGACTACGTCAAAAGTTAAGTCATATTTTACTTTTCTTATTTCACTATTTAGTGATAGCTTCATTAGTACTCTTCGAAAAATCGAATTATTTTATCCATATTACTCAATGATGATAAAACTCTATTTACCAACTCATATTCATCATGAGAACATTTTTATTGTTAGTCATAACCACCTCACTCAAATTTCGGGACGAAATTTCTTTAACGGGTAGGTACTGTGACGACCCGGAGATTTCCGACCAAATTTAAACTTAATCTTTATATGATTTCGATACGATAAGAAAAGTATGTAAAGTTGAGTCTCAAAAATTTTGAACTGTTTCATATACTCAATTGACTTTCGACTGTTCTCGACGATTCACGAACAACTATTTATAAATAGATATGTGTATATATATAAATAAATATATTTATATAATAAATTGAAATGTTATTAATTATTTGTATGAAATTGTAATTATAAATAATTACGGAAAATAATATAATAATGAAATTATTATTTTATTGTATATATATATATATAAATATATGTATGTATATATATATATATATATATATATATATATATATATATATATAAATATATGTATGTATATATATATATATATATATATATATATATATGAATATTACTTGTAAATATATATAATACTATTAAATATAGTTGATAAAACTTGTTATTTAAATATGTATATAGATACATAAATATATATGTATATATGTGTGTATTAGATGGTAATTAGAGGTTTTAAAGTATATTAAATATATAAATATGATTTCGAATTTATTTTGTAATTGACAGTAACACTCGTTTATCATTCGATCGATGTTAAACAAGTTAACAACGGACTACGAAATACTATTCTATTAAAACTATCGGTAGATTAAAAACAAATATTTTGGATCACCGGTTGATTCTGTTTTTCCATCCAATCCTTCATTTGAATTATTGTTATTTTCTTTTATAATTATTATATTATAAATTATATATTTCCTATTATCAATCAGCTATCGAATAGACATAATATGGTTGATTGCGTACCAAAATTTAGAGTCACTGACTACTTTAAATTATGTTATATTTCAAATTCATCAGATGTGTGTGAAAATTTTATATTATTATTATTATTATTATTATTATTATTATTATTATTATTATTATTATTATTATTAGTATTATTACTATTAATATATTTATTATTAATATTAATTAAATATAAAATTATATGACAGATAACAGAATTGATTCTATATCACTATCTGATTTTCTTTATTCTGTCTTCTTCCTCTTAACAATGAATCTTCTTGTCGATCACCATCCCACTACAAATCAAGTTTGAATTATTTGATATTGTATCTATCATTCAATATCACCACATAATCCCTTGCTCCTACCATTTAAAAAAAAAAGAAAACACAGAAAATATAGGAAACGGACCAGTTTTCCTCTGTTCGAAATAACTTATACCCAAAAACCATAACCACAATCGAATCACCTTCATGTAATCCAATCACATGAACCTCACACGATCAAACTTTTGGTTAGATGCACAACTACTTTTCCATTATACTCGGTCAAGGTGCTACTCCTATCCTCCTACCTGCTTACTAACTATTCTGTTATTTACAGGTATTAGTATATATTAACAATCTTGTACGCCATCTATAGTAACTTGAATACAATTGAAATCACCGTAAACAACCATCATCAAACCGCCACCATATCACTCTTCTTCCTCATCTTCACTCTCTCTTCTATTTTCTCCTACCATAAACCACCTTAGAATCACACCAATCACCACTTTGTAACCATGAACCACCATTGACAAATATCTAAGCCACTTGTTCTCTAATCTTTGTTTCTCTCATATATCTATTTTGAAACACCAAAACTTCAACCTTCAATTAACCGCTAATGCATATTCCTGTTTACTAATCGAGACCCAAACCAAAATCTCTTTCGTTTACTGCTACTGCTGTGAACCGTGATCTAACACCACCCATCACTACTTTCGTTTTATGGTTTGCTACCAATTTTCTATTTGTAAAACCCAACACCACCACCGAACACCCATCACCACTTACAACCATCTCTCTCCTTCTTCTTTCTTATTTTCTTTTTCGTAAACCCTATACCAAACCCACATCAAACGCGTTTTTATTTCCTGTTTCCTTAATCGAACTCAGCCTTGAATAATCATCGTTATCACCTTGTAAACCACTGCTTATGTTTTCTGTTTTGACAAACCACCTGCGTTTGTTATTACTGCCCGTAAACCACCACAAACACCATACAATCTTCATCACTATGGTTAACGACTTCTATTTCCATTTTCCTATCGAAGAACCACGTCACCACTATAAACTGTTACTGCTATTTCTAAGTTTCTGTTTCAACCGAATAAGATGATGTTTTATGATGAAGATTAGATTATGATGAGATGGATAGGATGCAAGATAAGCGAAGGTGAATAAGAAGGAGATGGTATGTACAGTGGGGTTATACATATATCAAAAGATGATGATATATGTGATCATATTTAAATGTATATTCATTTACACAAAGCATCATTGAATAAATGTCGGTAGGCTGTTTCTTATGATTTTGATTATGGAAAATGACATGGGGATGAGGTGAGAATGATGCAGTGGCAAATGAAAATGAAAAGCGTTTTCACATGTTAGATAAATAAATAAATGTGTGAGGCATTACATATATGTAACAAGCAGAGCCATGGTTGGGTATGTGTTGGTTATTTGAGAGGTCCTAGGTTTGATTCTTGTATGCTGCGTATTAATTTTTTTTAAACAGTCAGCCATCAAGTCAGGCCCATTGGGCTTGACAAAAATTATTTAGTGGGTCAATTAAAGCAGTAAATGGAATGGGCTGAGATTGGGTTATTGTTAGTTGGGCCGAATAAACGAGTTAAAGTGTATTGGGTCCATGAATTAATCAGAAAAACGGTTTAGTTTAGTTGGTTTGGTGTGATGTCAGATTAGCGGGAGGTTGCAGGTTCGAGTCCCGTTTGGGGCATTCTTTTTATAAAAAGCTTCATAAGAGGGTATACTCCTTATCCTTATTTTTATAATTATCATTACTATTATTATTGTCATTATTATTATTGTTAGTAATATTACTAGTATTAATTATAACTAGTATTACAATTATTATTACAAGTATTATAAATGTTATTAATGAAACACATAACTTATTAAGATAATAATTATATCACTAATTAGATATAAACTCGTTCGATTTCAATTATATGTGTTAATATATATATAAATGATATAGGTTCGTGAATCCGAGGCCAAGCATGCATTGTTCAGTTCAGTCGTATGCATATTTTTACTACAAAATATCGTATCGTGAGTTTCATTTGCCTTTTTCCCTTTATATTTTTGGGCTGAGAATACATGCGCTGCTTTTATAAATGTTTTACGAAATAGACACAAGTACGTGAAACTACATTCTATGGTTGAATTATTAAACCGAATATGCCCCTTTTTAGTCTGGTAATCAAAGAATTAGGGAACAGACACCCTAATTGACGCGAACTCTAAAGATAGATCTATCGGGCCCAACAAGCCCCATCCAAAGTACAGGATGCTTTAGTACTTCGAAATTTATATCATGCCCGATGGAGGATCCCGGAATGATGGGGATATTCTTATATGCATATTGTGAATGTCGGTTACCAGGTGTTCAATCCATATGAATGATATTTTTGTCTCTATGCATGGGACGTTTATTTATGAGAATTGAAAATATGAAATCTTGTGGTCTATTAAAATTATGAAATGTTTGTTTATGATAAACTAGTGAACTCACCAACCTTTTGGTTGACACTTTAAAACATGTTTATTCTCAGGTATGAAAGAAATCTTCCGCTGTGCTTTTGCTCATCTTAGAGATATTAATTGGAGTCATTCATGACATATTTCAAAAGACGTTGCATTCGAGTCGTTGAGTTCATCAAGATTATTATTAAGTCAATTATAGTAAGATATATTATGAAATGGTATGCATGTCGTCAACCGTAGATGTAATAAAAGATTGTCTTTTCAAAAATGAATGCAATGTTTGTAAAATGTATTATATAGAGGTCAAGTACCTCGCGATGTAATCAACTGTTGTGAATCGTTCATAATCGATGTGGACTTTGTCCGGATGGATTAGGACGGGTCCTTTCAGTGTTTACCGTTATTGATACAACCTACTTGTTTAGGTCAACACTAGCATTCGTTCTTGCACACGTTTACTTGTGAAGTACTTTTATACTCTTGCACTCAGGGTGAGATCATAGTCCCACTTTACTCTTTTATACTTATATTTGGGATGAGAAAACATAAACGTTTCGTTTTACAAAGTGAACACAAGTACGAAAACAAGCATTCTACGTACGAGTTAGAACAAAAATGCCTCAATTTAATTATTATTAGTTACACTTGCAGGGTGTAAGCGAGAACTTATGTTGTGTGGCCATATGGGTTTGACAAACCCTCATTCGGACGGTTCGTTACCGTTAAGCGAATGATATATATTTTCGGGTATAAGTGTAGGTTCTAACACTTTATTTATGGGGTTCGTGGAAAGTTAAGCCTTGATAATTGGGTGCTCGTGATAACAACTTTTAGAATGGTTTACTATTATTTCAACGTTATAAATCTTATGGTTCAGCTTACTTACTTACGTACTCACTTACTAAACCTTTGATTTCACCAACGTTTTCGTTGATATATTTTCTATGTTTTTCTCAGGTCCTTGAACGATATGTGTTACATGCTTCCGCACTCTATTTTGATACTTGCTTGGATGTCGAGTATACTTGCATACATGGAGCGTCTTTTGACTTTACATTAAATCGTGTCGCATAGGATTCATTTGTACTTAAAAACGTTGTATCGTATTAGTCGTTGAACTACTTTGTAAACTTTGAAACATCTTTACATATGAAATGAATGCGACATATTTTGGTCAAACGTTGTTTTAAAGACTTATGACCACGTAATGGGACCTAAGTAGACGGCGCCGTCAATGACGATTTTGTCGGGTCGCTACAAGTATGATGTTGACATTGTTGAAACAGTCTCTGTTTTATGTGGTTGATGGTTATCTTTATTTTTAACGCTTTTGTTGTTGTATAAAGCAGATGTGGAAAATGGGCGGATGTGAAAGAATTGCACACTCTCCAAATGGGCAACAAAGATTACCTGGTAATAGCATTTTGTTTGATTATTTACTAAACTTTACATCTATCTTCATAATATATATGTATATCTGATGATTTTGAATAAATTGAGATATTGCGAGAGGTCAATTGTATAATCGGTGTTGCAAATGCGATAAACATCTCTTCTTTTTGTTTGAAAGTAGCACCATAGGTGGTAATATCGACACATTTACTATTAAATCGATGACATCCAAATTAGATTACCATAGGTTTTAATAGTTTTAATCAATTGGATAAAGTTACAAAAATGTTAAGAGATTAAAATTGATCAAACACCCTGAAGTGATGGTACGTTTAAGATTATAAACATGTGTGTTTTTTACTTTTGTGTGCATATGTTTTGTGATGTCAATAAGATTGGCCCTTTTTTCCTAGCTAATTGCTAACCATGGTTCTTGCAGGGATATCATTTGGGATAATATTTATATTCTTTTCACCGAAAAAATTTAAAAAAAAATTATATCCCAACTGAATATGGAAGTGATACTATTGAATCGTGTTTTGGTGCTTTTGCTATTCATCATGAAAAATCGTGTTTTGAGTATGATTTTCTATTAAGTTTGTATGCTATTCTTTAACTGAAGTGCTAAAAAATTATCGTGTTAGACAAAAAATGTTAGTTCAGTGTGAGTTGATCACATATGTAGGTCTTGCATAAGTTGTTAACATGTACATTTCATCTTATGCCTTATAGAGAGAATATTCTTCAGATATGTTTAGTGGTTAGTAGTACCATATTGTGAAGTTTGTTTTGTTTAGGTATTCGAAGATCACCACGATGCAATAGCAAAGGAGTGACAACAGTCGAAGACAACATAATAGGTCCGTAACCCACGTTATATGTATTATGTAATATGTAATAACCACGAACAAAAAACATAACTCCAACAGCTAACAAGCTCGCGTTTGTTGTGTAGTTTGATTACTTTTTTATATTTGTTTTTGTATAATAATTTGATTTATTTTTGAAGGCGTTCGTCAAAGCCCAGAAGTCAAGATCAGATGGCATCGCCTTTTGTTGTATTTGATTTCGCCACCCTTTTTGTTGCCTAATGATTGTTTTTTTTTTTTTTTTTTTTTTGCTTTATTTTTGTCAACAGGTTTTCGACTCCAGGGACTTTAGGTTAATATCATCAGGTTGCTTTTTATTTACTCTATAATGTTTATACAAATTCGTAAAATCTTATTGTTTTCTGACTTCATAATATATATTTCTTTTTGCAAACTTTGAGCGAACAATTGAGTTCTCTATGTATTAATTTCACTGAATTGTATCCCTTCTATGTTTGAAGTTTTGAAACTGATTCAAAACATGTCTAAATAGAAGTTGAGTCGGAACATTGATGTTCCATTAACTAACTCAAGGAGTTATGCGTACTGTGTGTAGGATGTTTATAATGGAATGGAAATCAATGTCAACAAGTATCAAAGGTGTGAAGGTGCTGATTTGGAGTGATCAATTTTTTTTTGTATATTTGATGTGTATATTAGATGTGTATATTGAGTTTACGGCAACAAAGTGTCTATGTTTATGTTATTGCAAACAAAAAATGATAGAACAATAATAGGATCGTTGTAAAAATTGCGTAAAATATTGAGCAGCAACGCGCAACCCCTAACTCTTGTTTTAATCAAATATAGAGTAAAAAACACTCCGACTAAAAACAAGGTCGGATTTATTGCTTTAGTAAGAGAAAAAAAAACTAGAACCCGGCCTTTAATTAATAAATAGCCCAAAAAGAGCCCAATTTATGATACCCTAATTCTAAATAGCCCAAACGATTTTAACCGACATAATAAAATTAAATGTGATCACCAATCTGAATCATACTTTCTTCGACCCATATTAATAGTAGACAAAAATACACAGTTTAAAAAATCTCACTATTACAATGTAATTTTTCTTTGCTTTACAGTTGTACCTTTAATTTTTACCTCTTTTTCCGTCTTATATGCAAAAGTTAATGGCATAAATAAATTTTACCTTTTTTTTTTTTTTTATGAAAGTGAATTACTAAATTTGCACAACTAAAAGAGAAATAATGGACGAGAGAAGTATTATTTATACATATATTTTCGGATGGCCGGTATGCCACTTCGAGTGAAAAAATAGAAATTTTGTCGTCGTTTACTACTGTTGGGATAGGGGTATTTTCGTAATTTTCATTTTTTATAAAATATGTCAAGTGATGTGACATTTAATTTGGGGCATGTGATAATCACGTGAGGTTTATTTTCTTCATTTTTCTTTTGAACGTCAACTTTTTTAAGTGTTTTACCTTTATTTTTTATATAATATATAATTTATAGTTTTGAATTTTTATCATTTATAATTACATATTATCAGGGATTTATCTATACATATATTAGCAAAAGGCCAGTATGCCGTAATAATACATATATTAGAAAAAGGCCAGTATGTAGAGACTCGTCCTAATCCATCCGGACGAAGTCCATATCGATTATAAACGATTCACAACAGTTGATTACATCGCGAGGTACTTGACCTCTATATGATACATTTTACAAACATTGCATTCGTTTTTGAAAAGACAATCTTTCATTACATCGAAGGTTGACATCATGCATACCATTTTATAATATATCTACTATATTTACTTAATAATAATCTTGATGAACTCAACGACTCGAATGCAACGTCTTTTGAAAGATGCCATAAATGACTCCAAGTAATATTTCTAGAATGAGCAAATGCACAGCGGAAGATTTCTTTCGTACCTGAGAATAAACATGCTTTAAAGTGTCAACCAAAAGGTTGGTGAGTTCATTAGTTTAACATAAATAATCATTTCCATCATTTTAATAGACCACAAGATTTGCATTTCTCATAAATATACGTCTCATGCATAGAGACAAAATATCATTCATATGGATTGAACACCTGGTAACCGACATTAACAAGATTCATATAAGAATATCCCCTATCATTCCGGGAAACCCTTCGGACATGATATAAACAAAACGAAGTACTAAAGCATCCGGTACTTTGGATGGGGTTCGTCGGGCCCATAGATCTATCTTTAGGATTCGCGTCAATTAGGGTGTCTGTTCCCTAATTCTTAGATTACCAGACTTAATAAAAAGGGGCATATTCGATTTCGATAATTCAACCATATAATGTAGTTTCAATTACTTGTGTGTATTTCGTAAAACATTTATAAAAATTGCGCATGTATTCTCAGCCAAAAAATATAAAGGGTAAAAAGGTAAATGAAACTCACCTAATGTATTTTGTAGTAAAAATACATATGACTAAATTGAACAACCGAACCATGCAGGGTTGGCCTCGGATTCACGAACCTATATCATTTATATATATTAAAACATATAATAACAACTAACAAGATTATATATTAGTAATTTTTAATATTGTATTACTAAATAAGTTATATTTATCCTATATACTTTAATTAGTTAATATTTATTTATATAATACATTTATTAATATAATAAATACTTATTAGAGTAGTTTAATAATATAATATTTATTATTTATCATAATATATTAAAATAGAAATTTGTTTCAAGGTTTATATGTGATAAGAATATACATATATATTTATATTAATTAATATATTTTATATATAGCTCACTAAATGTCATTTTTAATAATAAAAATCTAGCAATATGTAATATTAATATATGTGTAATGTATTTTGTAAAATAATATTTATTTGTAATAATATCAATAATAGTGATAATAATAATAATAATAATAATAATAATAATAATAATAATAATAATAATAATAATAATAATAATAATAATAATAATAATAATAATGATATTAATACTAGTAATACTTATTTAAATAATAATGATATTAATGATAATAATAATATTAATACTTATAATACTTGATACTAATACTTATTATGAATGATAATAATATTAATCATATAACAACAATAATAGTAATAATAACCATAATAATAGAAATAAAAATAATGGTAATAATAATAATAATAACTACCTTAATGGGAAGAGCTTCAAAAATAAATAAATAAACTGCCTACGCCCAGGCTCGAACTCGTGACCTGACGCTTAACCCATTACACTCATTACCATTCCTCTGCCATAACCTTTTGTTTTAAGTCACGAATTAATCATATATAACCCTTGTAACAGCTTCCTTAATATATACAATTGGGTTTCAGCCCAAGTTGCCTAGTCCATGAAGAACTCATTCGGCCCAATTTAATCCCTCACCCAAATCTTAGCCCAACAGCAATCGACCCAATATCCATTCATTTGGCCCAACATTTCTTTTCTGTTTCCTTTTTCTAAAAAAAACAAAACACCACAGTATGGATTGAACCCTTGACTTCATGCTAAACATAAACACTCCTAACCACTGCACTGCCTTGCTTTTCTGTTTTAATATCTATCCTAAATTCTTTTATTATCATATAACAGTCGTATTCATCTTAAAAACTAATAGACTTTGGAATCTCATCAACCATTATCATTCATCCTCTATTCTCACATCATTATCATGTAATCAACATCATCACCACTTCATCGACGTTATCATCACTTCCGATCACTGTAACAGTAAGCAGTAGTACGAACAGTATTTACAGCAGTGGTTCACGATGAAGGGGTGGTGTTTACAGATTCTCGAACAGGAACATGACAATAGCAGCTGCAGTTCTTGGCGATTTTCAACTGAATAGAAACAGAAAAAAAATACAACGGTGGTAATATTGATTCACGGTGATGATGGCTTACGGTGGTGGTAAAAATGAGTATACAAGGCGATGGATATGGTTCTTAGTAATAAAGAGATAGTTAGAGAGAGAAGAAAACGAGAAAGAGAAAAGAAGAGGTGAAGGAGATGGTGATTTTTGGTGACGGTTGTGATGAAGATGATAGGACGTCCAGTGGTGGTTGATGGTGATAGGGTGACGGTGGTTTGACGGTGGCAGAGGTGAGGTGAAATGGGTGTGAGTGAGTCAAGAAAAGTGGCAGATAAATACATTGAATCTCTATCTCCTCATATACATATAACATAAAATTTAATAATTATAATATTAATTATATTTAATAATAATTATAATATAATAATAAGTAACTGTTACACCTATGAGGTTTTGAAAATCACTCTGCCGACATCTCAAGTTGGATATAATATCGTGTCCATTGCTAAACAGTTAAAGTCTAAACGTCTTCCAAAAATTTCCAAAAATTTCCAAATTTTTAAATTAAATAGCTTTATTTATTCTGGTCATTATGATATAAAATTTGATCATTAATTTTTTTAAATAAGAATTACATCAACTGTCCCTCTCATTTTTGGGTAAAATGTAAAAAGTGTTAAAATTTAGTGACTAAGTCCTAAATGCATTTTTAGTAAGCCTAAAATTTATAGATCCCATTTTCGAAACATCGTTTATTTTAAAATTGAATAAGTTTGTTAAAATAACCATTTGATCGATATACGAGTGTCATTATTGTTTCCTAAATGAATTTAAAAACAAATAAATTTTCGAATTACATTATATTTACATAAATATATTTTAACTAACAATTTAATTATTAATTCAAAATATCAAATCATATAATACTTTATTTAATACCTCTAATTATTATTTATGCACTTATATATATATATATATATATATATATATATATATATATATATATATATATATATATATATATATATATATATATATATATATATATATATATATATATATATTCATATTTATTTTCAAATATTTGTTCGTGAATCATCGAGAATGGTCAAAGTCAAATGGTAATTGAATATATGAACATAGTTCCAAAATTTTCGAGACTCAACATTACAGACTTTGCTTATCGTGTCGAAATCATATAAGATTAAGTTTAAATTTGGTCGGAAATCTCCGGGTCATCACAGTACCTACCTGTTAAAGAAATTTCGTCCCGAAATTTGAGTGAGGTGGTCTTGGCTAACAATAAAAATGTTTTCATGACGAATATGAGTTGATAAATAGAGTTTTATCATCCTTGAGTAATATGGATAAAATAATTCGATTACTCGGAGAGTACGAGTGAAGCTATCACAAAAGAGTGGATTGAAGAAATAAAGTCTCGTCTTAACTTTTGATGTAGTCACGTTTGAATTTAGAAAAAAAGGTGCGTCTTAACTTTTGACGTTGTCTTGGTTGAATTCCGGAATTCAAGGGATTTAAAGAAAATCTTCAAAATCTGAAATATTTGATTCTTCGGCGAATAAGGAAATCAGGATTTCTCTAATTAAATGCGGAGATCTGTCTTGATTTCTCTATCAGATATTTTACTATAAATTAACTTCTTTCCTTCCGTTACTTTTACCATTTCTATACTCAATTCCCAAATTCAAAAGATTATGAAAATGCTTAATCCAGTTCTAATCCTTGTCCTTATCCTTACTATTGCAACAATTATTCTCCTTTTCCAACTTCCACCAGAGGAATCTGCTTACTTCTACTTTGTTCTTGGGGTTATAGTGCTTTTAATTCTCCCGTGTCTTTATGTTGCGATAAACATTGATATTCACGGTTTGTAATTTATGCGTTGTTATCGGGCTTTATATCTCCCCTTATATTTTAATGTCCCTATTTCTGTTTCCTATAATCATTGTCATCCACAGTTAATATTCTCTCCTATTTGCTGCGATTTATACTCCAATTTTCTATTTCAGGGCTTTGTCCCTTCGTTTCTTCTTCTGGCGATTTGGCATCTCTTGTAATGGTCCAGAATTCGCAGATATAAGTTTCAGAATGAACATTGTTAATGTTCTAAATAAGAAGGAACGTAATAGCATGATTTGATTTGTCAAATTACCAGATTCACTGAGAATAGAA
The DNA here is from genome assembly GCF_046630445.1 of Rutidosis leptorrhynchoides. Classification (NCBI taxonomy): domain Eukaryota; kingdom Viridiplantae; phylum Streptophyta; class Magnoliopsida; order Asterales; family Asteraceae; genus Rutidosis; species Rutidosis leptorrhynchoides. The sequence goes on from NC_092338.1 coordinate 49,592,029, forward strand.
TTATCAAGAATATACTTTCTTGATATGTTCAGAAGTTAAGCAGAATGACAGAGTTATGTAACATGGCACATGATGACGTTATGATATGTGAATCATCACGTCCCATTAGAAACTCAGCATGACTTACTGTAATATAATCATGTTGATTAAGTGTCATTATATTATACTAACTCATGCATCAATTCCCAACATTACTTCAATAACATTCATATTTTAAGCTCGAAAGTTTACAGAATATAGAAACTAATAGTTTCTCATATGATGTAACACTGATAGTTCAAAGAGATAAATGATTTCAGATAAGATTAGTTATGAAAATATATTCAGAAATATCGAGGATATTTAAAATGAAATATACGATAATATCTTTGAATATCTAAGATCAGAGGATGATGGAAACTATTGTCCGCAAGGGTTTAGAGTAAGGAGCAAGATATTCGCTAAAGACTTCAGCAGGCACTGAATCATTTGAATTCTTTAAAGTCAAACTTATTCTTTGTGATTTGTCCACGGTTTCCTTCATAGTTTCGCATAATGCGCTTTTCGGTACTAAATTTTCTATTGAGTGTTCCAATACTCCATTCTTTATCATCAAACTTTCGACAGTTAAGGTCGTGTACAGTTTTTGCTGCTATATTCAGCTTTTTCAGAATTTGTGGTATTGATTTGTAGACTGGGTGCTTTTCAGAATTTCAGAATGGAAGATCATAATTCTAAGAGATAAATGTTATATGTTTACATATAACTGTTGATGTAGACATGCTGCGAGATTTCAAAATACTGATTGCTGATTCTAAGTATTTGGTACGGCAATTCTCGTTATCAGATGCAGATGAGTAGATGATAGGATTTCAACGAATATAATAACTTTTCATAAGGTCAAAGATCAATGATGTTGCTGGTAAGTTTACTGCTAATGTAGTGAGATATAAACGGTTTTCCGATATTGATGACGAAAGGAAACTTTTATATCAGGGTTATAATAAGCTAATTCAAGTGAAAAGTCGAAGTTGACTTGTTGAAGCTGTGACAAAATTTACTACTTTGAAAAGGGATTGTAAAGTTATTTTGGGTAAAAATAATGCTAAAGGATCTAACACAGATACATGTTAAACGTTTACTCAGGTTCCGAGTGTTTTCAGGTGCATAGCTATATGCATCACTCTTTCCTTCCGTAAATGATGTGCGGTTGGTTCATCCTCTCGATTGAGATGTTTTCAAGAATCATGAAAGGTTTGAACGCAAATTGAAATTGTCAAGATACAAATGAGGTTTAAGATGAAATCAAGTGGCAAACTTGAAGAATTGTTTAGTTTCATATATTATAATTAATATTTTAATTCATTTTAATTGTCCAATGTTATTAGTCCACAGTCGATAGTCCACAGTAACAGTCTAATAATTCATATATAGTTTAATATATAATATTCGAATTAATTAATATGTATCGTGACCCGTGTACATGTGTCAGACTCGATCACAACTCAAACTATATATATTATTGTAGAATCAACCTCAACCCTGTATAGCGAGCTCGATCATTACAGCATATAGAGTGTCTATGGTTATTCCAAATAATATATATAGATGCGTCGATATGATATGTCAAAACCTTGTATACGTGTCCCGATATTTAAAGTGCGTAAAAATAAATAACAGAAATTAAATGACGATAAATAAAGTGCGAGAATGTAAATTGCGATAATTAAATTGCGATAAGTAAAATGTAATCAGTTAGCTAGGAACAGTTAGCTAGGATTTTGTTAGCATGGATTCTTAACAAAATTTCATATTGTTAATTAGTCTGTTTCTAATCAATTTTTATTGTGTCTATTATTTCTTCATTATGCCACTTGTTGGATTCTGATAGGTCAAAATCCAAATATGAAATTGAATTTGAATGAAAATAGCTATTCTTTGGTGAACTGATACGTATATCGGTGGATGTAAGTAGTATAGTTAATGACGGTTGAATCTGAATCGAAGAATGTACAGTGTAACTTATTAATGTGAAATCTAAATATTCCTCGGGTATTACCTACCCGTTAAAATATTTTCATCATTAGCAATTTGTACAAAAGAATTTTTTTATTTACAATTGTTATGAAAAAATATATTTACATATATATTTTCTTCAGATGTAATCATGGATTTAATGAGTTAACATGATATTAATCTCATTCGCTTTTCAGTTTGAGCTAGAATAAGTAATCTCTAAAACTTTTAGAAACCACATATTCTTCGCAGAATATTTCCTCAATGAAGTTATGAATTAATACTTCATCGTTCATTGTTGTTGGTACTCCTTGGTATCTATGGTGCGTATGACGTTGATGTTCGTGTGACAGATTGTGAAGTTGAGGTTTGCGATGCGGTTGTTGTTGGTGTTGGTGATACTGGTTATGCTGATGCTGGTGTTTGTAACATTTGCACCATATTCTCCAAAGCCACTACTCAAGCGCGAAGCTCGTTGACTTCTTCTATTACACTGGGGTGATTGTCGGTTCGGTCGAGCGGATAAATATGATCTAGAATTTGGTATAGTATATAATCGTGACGAGATACCCTGAAAATGAGAGAAAAAATGGTGCTTCGGACAGGTTCGCCGGTAAGTGCTTCAGGTTCTTCACTAAGAGGTGAATTCGGTTGGTGGAAGCGATCACTTTCTTCGCGTCTCCATTGATTAAGTCGACTACGAATCCATCAGATGAATTGGGGATGGCTGATTGATTGATTCATTCTGGTGACACTGCTTTCGGAGCTTAGGTGAATATCCATGTCGGAATAGCTGTCGGAATAACTATCGAAATCTGAGGGACTCGAACTGGTTGAGGGATTCATCTCGTACGATCAGATGAAGAATTTTCAATAAGAAATAGATTATAGGATGTAGATTTGTACCCTGAAATACATAATTTACATATGCATATATAATACTAAAATCCCATAAGTTACGGAGGAATCTACGGAAGCTGTCAGGCAAAGGTAACAATAACAGATACGCTAAGATATGAATTTATCTATACACTGTCTATGCAATAGAGGCAGTAAGACATGTCTAGACCAAGAATGATAAGCAGGTAATTTCCGACTAGAAATGATAAGCAAAACTTTTGACATGCAGACACGGTCGAAGTCCAGACTCACTAATGTATCCTAACGACTTATCAGTTAGACACACTAATGCAGACCTGGTTCGCTAAGACCACCGCTCTGATACCAACTATAGAGACCCGTCCTAATCCATTCAGACGAAGTCTATATCGATTATAAACGATTTACAACAGTTGATTACATCGCGAGGTACTTGACCTCTATATGATACATTTTACAAACATTGAATTCGTTTTTGAAAAGACAATCTTTCATTACATCGAAGGTTGACATCATGCATACCATTTTATAATATATCCACAATAATTGACTTAATAATAATCTTGATGAACTCAACGACTCGAATGCAACGTCTTTTGAAAGATGCCATAAATGACTCCAAGTAATATTTCTAGAATGAGCAAATGCACAGCGGAAGATTTCTTTCATACCTGAGAATAAACATGCTTTAAAGTGTCAACCAAAAGGTTGGTGAGTTCATTAGTTTAACATAAATAATCATTTCCATCATTTTAATAGACCACAAGATTTGCATTTCTCATAAATATACGTCTCATGCATAGAGACAAAATATCATTCATATGGATTGAACACCTGTTAACCGACATTAACAAGATGCATATAAGAATATCCCCTATCATTCCGGGAAATCCTTCGGACATGATATAAACAAAACGAAGTACTAAAGCATCCAGTACTTTGGACGGGGTTCGTCGGGTCCATAGATCTATCTTTAGGATTCGCGTCAATTAGGTTGTCTGTTTCCTAATTCTTAGATTACCAGACTTAATAAAAAGGGGCATATTCAATTTCGATAATTCAACCATATAATGTAGTTTCAATTACTTGTGTCTATTTCGTAAAACATTTATAAAAATTGCGCATGTATTCTCAGCCCAAAAATATAAAGGGTAAAAAGGCAAATGAAACTCACCTAATGTATTTTGTAGTAAAAATATATATGACTAAATTGAACAACCGAACCATGCAGGGTTGGCCTCGGATTCACGAACCTATATTATTTATATATATTAAAACATATAATAACAACTAACAAGATTATATATTAATAATTTTACATATCGTATTACTAAATAAGTTATATTTATCCTATATACTTTAATTAGTTAATATTTATTTATATAATACATTTATTAATATAATAAATACTTATTAGAGTAATTTAATAATATAATATTTATTATTTATCATAATATATTAAAATAGAAATTTGTTTCAAGGTTTATATGTGATAAGAATATATATATATACATATATATATATATATATATATATATATATATATATATATATATATATATATATATATATATATTTATATATATATTTATATTAATTAATATATTTTATATATAGCTTACTAAATGTCATTTTTAATAATAAAAATCTAGCAATATGTAATATTAATATATGTGTAATGTATTTTGTAAAATAATATTTATTTGTAATAATATCAATAATAGTGATAATAATAATGATAATAATAATAATACTGATATTTATACTAGTAATACTTATTTAAATAATAATGATATTAATGATAATAATAATATTAATACTTATAATACTTGATACTAATACTTATTATGAATGATAATAATATTAATCATATAACAACAATAATAGTAATAATAACCATAATAATAGAAATAAAAATAATGGTAATAATAATAATAATAACTACCTTAATGGGAAGAGCTTCAAAAATAAATAAATAAACTGCCTACGCCCAGGCTCGAACTCGTGACCTGACGCTTAACCCATAACACTCATTACCATTCCTCTGCCATAACCTTTTGTTTTAAGTCACGAATTAATCATATATAACCCTTGTAACAGCTTCCTTAATATATACAATTGGGTTTCAGCCCAAGTTGCCTAGTCCATGAAGAACTCATTCGGCCCAATTTAATCCATCACCCAAATCTTAGCCCAACAGCAATCGACCCAATATCCATTCATTTGGCCCAACATTTCTTTTCTGGTTCCTTTTTCTAAAAAAAACAAAACACCACAGTAGGGATTGAACCCTTGACTTCATGCTAAACATAAACACTCCTAACCACTGCACTGCCTTGCTTTTCTGTTTTAATATCTATCCTAAATTCTTTTATTATCATATAACAGTCTTATTCATCTTAAAAACTAATAGACTTTGGAATCTCATCAACCATTATCATTCATCCTCTATTCTCACATCATTATCATGTAATCAACATCATCACCACTTCATCGACGTTATCATCACTTCCGATCATTGTAACAATAAACAGTAGTACGAACAGTATTTGCAGCAGTGGTTCACGATGAAGGGGTGGTGTTTACAGATTCTCGAACAGGAACATGACAATAGCAGCTGCAGTTCTTGGCGATTTTCGACTGAATAAAAACAGAAAAAATACAACGGTGGTAATATTGATTCACGGTGATGATGGCTTACGGTGGTAAAAATGAGTATACAAGGCGATGGATATGGTTCTCGGTAATAAAGAGATAGTTAGAGAGAGAAGAAAACGAGAAAGAGAAAAGAAGAGGTGAAGGAGATGGTGATTTTTGGTGACAGTTGTGATGAAGATGAAAGGACGTTCAGTGGTGGTTGATGGTGATAGGGTGACGGTGGTTTGACGGTGGCGGAGGTGAGGTGAAATGGGTGTGAGTGAATCAATAAAAGTGGCAGATAAATACATTGAATCTCTATCTCCTCATATACATATAACATAAAATTTAATAATTATAATATTAATTATATTTAATAATAATTATAATATAATAATAAGTAACTGTTACACCTGTGAGGTTTTGAAAATCACTCTGCCGACATCTCAAGTTGGATATAATATCATGCCCATTGCTAAACAGTTAAAGTCTAAACGTCTTCCAAAAATTTCCAAATTTTTAAATTAAATAGCTTTATTTATTCTGGTCATTATGATATACAATTTGATCATTAATTTTTTTTTAAATAAGAATTACATCAACTGTCCCTCTCATTTTTGGGTAAAATGTAAAAAGTGTTAAAATTTAATGACTAAGTCCTAAATGCATTTTTAGTAAGCCTAAAATTTATAGATCTCATTTTCGAAACATCGTTTATTTTAAAATTGAATAAGTTTGTTAAAATAACCATTTGATCGATATACGAGTGTCATTATTGTTTCCTAAATGAATTTAAAAACAAATAAATTTTCGAATTACATTATATTTACATAAATATATTTTAACTAACAATTTAATTATTAATTCAAAATATCAAATCATATAATACTTTATTTAATACCTCTAATTATTATTTATGCACTTATATATATATATATATATATATATTCATATTTGTTAGTGAATCGTCGGGAATGGTCGAAGTCAAATGGTAATTGAATATATGAACATAGTTCCAAAATTTTTGAGACTCAACATTACAGACTTTGCTTATCGTGTCGAAATCATATAAGATTAAGTTTAAATTTAGTCAGAAATCTCCGGGTCATCACACAGTATGCCGTATCGAGTGAACAAAGGAAATTTTGACGTATTTTTCTACCGTAACGCTAGGGGTGTTTTTGTTTCTTTTTTTTTTTTTTCAAATAAGTCACATGATGTGACGTTTAATTTAGGGCATGTGATAATCATGTGAGGTTTATTTTTTGTTGCTTTAGAAGAAAACTTTTTTTGGCCTTTTTTTCTTTTTTTTTATAAGTGTTTTATATTTTACATTTGCTTATTTGATTTGTAGTTTCAACTCTTTTCTTTTATATTTGTATATTCTTTAAAAAAAATTTAACGATAGCCTTATTAGATATTGTAAATGGTCATATATTAATTGTACATAACGATTATTATTGACTTTTGTTTAACAATTATTCTTTGTGCAAACATTTTGAAACAACTAAAGTATGTGGGTTTGATTGGTTAAATAATACTCTGCAGATTTTGTAGGTAAAACTGGGCTTTGCCATTTTCTTAGTTAAGAGTTATCGACTTATCGTAGTTAAAAGTCATGAATTTACACAACCAATACTTTACCTTATAGACCGTTAGACTTGCCTTAATTATAAGGCTTAAAATACTTGTCTTAGCCAATACCTTGCCTTATCCTTTGCGAAACATGAATCTTTGGATTATATAACCATTGTTGCCATTCTAGCTAATCACTATTCGCCTATTTGCAATCCATTCAAATCTCTTAACATGTATTTCATTTAATGTCATCGGTCCATTTAGTCAGTTCTTGCAGAAAACGTATTGGTTCCCAAGTTTCCAAATTGTATTACCATTTATTCACTCGATTTCTTGCCATATTCTCCATTTCATTGAGTGACCCATATTTATTCCATTGCTTTCCAAGACCTCATTAATGCCCAAATTTGTAATATTTCCCATATGTCACCACTTATAAACACGATCTCAAATGTTGATAGCAACTTTGCAAATATTAATACTATGCTCCACTATTTCAATATCTTCATCACACATAGGACAACCACTTGAATCCAGATCAATACCTCTATTATCTAACTCGACTCTAACCAGTAACTTTCTTAACTTAGCTCGCCAAACAAAAATACCTACTTTCTGTAGTACAAAGTTGTTTCGTTGTGTTTTCAAACCCGATGCTCTTCTTTGGATTCATAAATCATCAATTTTAGCCGCGAGTGATCTTGTAGAGAATATCTTTGTTGTATCATGTAGCCAACACCATGTATCCGCCTCCAGACCCAAAGTTTGATAATTTTGCAGTTCGCTACAGTCTCTATTGATATTTTTATGGCCTCTATTTATGTAAAAAATATTACGGTAACCTCCAACGTACCGGTGCGACCACTAAAGAATTACGTATATACTAAACAACTGCTTACATACACTTACTAAAAGACTGACTTTTATCCATATTCAATTCATTAGGCCAACGTGAAACTAAAAAAGATAGATCCTACAAGTGATCCCCCATCCAGGATTGGAAGAAGTGCTACATGAGAACTTCGAGATCGGATATAATATGTTCCTTTCCATTCCTCGTGAGCCAATGATTTCTCTGAAACAAGAGATCAAACTGATCTTCCCTGATATAGTGTTATCATATTAAACGCTCAGTACAAATCATAATAACCTATTAGCTTAAGCACACATCTATGTTTGAAATGGTTGACGTGTTTGTTTAAGATAGTCTAAAGGAAAGATAGAAGACATGAATAAAATAAATTTACCTTTTAGACAAATCATTTATGAACTATTGTGTAAGACCTAAATATTTAATTGTACATAATGTATATATGGTGTACATAAAGTGTATGAAGCGTGGTGTAAAAATTAAAAGCTCAGAATCTGTTCAGACAAGTGTGCGCGCCGCACGTGGTTAAGGGTGCGCGCCGCGCACGGGGCCTGGTGACAGATTCTTGCTTTTTCCAATTAGAGTTAAATGAGGGGCTTTTTGGTCATTTCACTTGAGGACGGATCTGTGGCCATATCAGCTGATTTGGATCCAACTTTGGATCACTTTCACATCCATTAAACACTCTCATCCATTCTTAGAGAGAGAGAGAGATTTCTAGGGAGAGATTTGGGGTTTTGAAGAAGAAGAAGCTTGAATCGATCAAAAGCTCGAGTGTTAAAGTTGTTCACTTCGTTCCTAGCTATGTTTTGGTTGTTGTGGTAAGTTCTAACTCCGAATTTCATTGTTTGATTTGATATTCAAGTTAGGGTTTGAACTTGGTTGTTGAGAAACCCATTTAAACTCTTGAAGTGAGTTTATTGTTGCTAGTAATCGGGTTTATTGTTGTTGATGGTGGGTTTTGGATTGGAAACCGACTTGTCCATGATTCGGACTTGTAAATTGGGTATAATCACTAGTGTTAGTGATTGTATAATCACTAGTGTTAGTGATTATGGAAGTGTTGGAACCATTTTGGTTGTTTTGGTTGACTAATTTTGAATGGGTCAAAATTAGGGTTTATGTGTCAATTTGGGCAAGATAAGTGTTTAACACTTATGATTGGGTTCAATTGGTGTATTAGGACCATTTTCACTTGTGTTAATGATTATTGGTTAGTATGGGCGCGGTTTGTGCATGGAAGTGCATTTGGGTCAAAATTGCACTAAGTGTCAATTTGGGTTGATTTGTAAATTCACCCTAATTGTGTTGTTTGTAATGTGATTAATGGAATAGGTACATTGCATTGGCGATTGCGGATTATACGGTTGCATCCATCAAGATTTCAAGGTGAGTGTAAACATATTATATGCGTATGTATGCATAGGATTGGTGCGGGTTGGTAGAGTGATCCTTGCTCGGATTCACTCTACATGTGATGGGAGAATGGATTCTTAGAGTTGAGTCCATGTTGTACGCTTATGCGTTTTGGGTTACCACCTTTGGGGTGGTGAATCTTTGGAGTATACGGATTCACGTTGGCATGTTGGGCCAATCCCGTCGATGTTAATTATATTGAGGAGATGAATCTCGGGTAGTGCGGATTCATGATGACTCGGGTAGTTCGGTCATCTTATTGATGAGGTGGTGAATCTCGGGTAGTGCGAATTCACTAAGGCACAGGTAGTTCGGCCAACCTCAGTTGTGGAAGCGGTGAAGGAAGTGAATATCGGGTAGTGCGAATTCACTAAGGCTCGGGTTGTTCGGCCAACCTTCATAGGTATAAGGTTAAGGGGTTAACTTTGGTGTTTTGGTTATTTTGTGTATGCGTATATACTTGTTGTATGTTGTAGCTAATCTTGCGGATTTGGCTTGGTGGTACGTTATGTATAGCTTTGCTTAGTTATACTCGGTATGTGGTATGTGTTTACTATATGTGTTGGTTGTTGTGACGACCAGGAAATTTCCGACCAAATTTAAACTTAATCTTTATATGGTTTCGACATGATAAGTAAAGTCTATTAAACCGAGTCTCAAAATTTTTGAAAACTATATTAATGTAATCAATTACCTTTGACTATGCCCGACGATTCACGAACAATTGTGTGTAAATAAATATGCAAATATATATATTTCAAAATAAATATAAGGTTTTATAAATAATAAATTGAAATTAATAAAATATACTTTAATCAATCGGAATAAAAAATGTAAAATGATAAATAAAATAATTAAGTTACTATTAAAATGAATATATATAAATATATATGATTTATATTAATGATTATTATATTGAAATATATATAAAATATATAAATGATAAATATTCAAATATATTATTATATAGAATAAGTATTACATAAGTAATGAAATGTAAAGCTAATATATTATATGTAATTACAAGTTAATGTATAAATGTTGTATTATGATCACTACTTTCGCTAATGTTGATATTAATATTAATATTTGTACTATTAATATTATTAATTATTAATTTTAATGAGATTGGATATGTACAAGTTGTTATTATTATTATTATCATTAAAATCAGTATTATTAATAGTATTATTTTCAATATATAACATCTAGATATGAAGCTTGTTATATATGATTTGTTATAGTATTATTAACGCTAATATTATTATTATCATTAATAATATTAGTATTATTCTAATTAATATTATTATTGTTAATAATATTATGGTTATAAATTTTATAGTTATCATTAATAATAAAAGTATTATTATCACTATCATATTATTATTATTATTATTATTATTATTATTATTATTATTATTATTATTATTATTATTATTATTATTATTATTATTATTATTCATAATATTAAGAGTAATATTATTATTGTAGTTATATTTATAAGATTAATTATAATACATAAATTTAGATATATATATATATATATATATATATATATATATATATATATATATATATACACGTTATATGAATATAGATATATACATATACATAAATATATAAAAACAAATAAATATATATATAGATACTGAATTATATAGATACATTTACAATATATATAGATATATATATAAATATTGTAAATATATATATAAATATAGATAAATACATATATATATTTAGGAGAATTAGATTCAGTTTTCAATCATTTTCAAGCTTTATGTAAATTGATTTGCAGTCTCCTGAATCGTACCAATTAAAGAATCAATCACATAATATAGCCAAAATCCGTTTCCTATCACTCTCAAACTTTTCTTAATTTATTTTTTTATTTTTCTTGACTGTCTGTCGAATTCATTTCTCTTTATATAGACACATCGAGCATGGGGAGAAACCAGTTGATACCCCAATGTCATTACCAATCACAGAATACAATTTGATTGTAATTAATTGACGAAATTAATCAAAAAAGTCTGAAGAACACAGGTAGTCCCCTGTTCGTATTTTTTTTTTTAAACCTCAAAATTTCAAATCAATTTCAAAATGTATTGATGCAGTTTAGTTAGGAATCATGTGTTCAATCTTTCTGCAAAGTTTCGAAGTTCAATTTTTCTTATCGATTCCTAATTTTGAGGTCAAACTTATTTTTCAAAACGTCAACCATTTTGTTCATTGAGAAATTCGACCTCTGCTTGTTGTTTTCGGATCATCTAAGGATTCAGAAAGTTTCTAGGTTTGATTTGAAAACTTTTTCATGTAGAAAACGTTATCTAAAACGGCCTTAATTGTTGAATCAATGTTTGAGTTCATATGGGTTCATTCACGACTATAATTTCTGCTCAATTCCTTTTATTTTCTTTTCTTTCTTTTCTGTCGATCAAACCCTCATCATAAGTTGTGTATTTCAATTTCAAACTCTAAAGGCAAACATGTAAATTGATGTTTTGGATTGTTTCTGATCGAGCTAGTTTGGCGAAGAAGAAGAAATAGGAAGATTAGAGGATAAAGGTTATATTTATTTGGAAGTGATATTAATCATAAAAACACGCAGCAGCTTAATGGTTAAGGGTTAGTTTGGGTGAGCGGGAGGTCATGGGTTCGAGTCTCGTATGAAGCAATTTTTTTTAGAAAAGGTCTTTAAAGGGTATACACTCTTAAATTCATTTATATTATCATTATTATTATTATGATTATTATTATTAGCATTATAACTATTATTATTATTATCATTATTATTACTAATTATTGTTGTTATTATGATAATTGCTATTATTTCCTAAGAATTAAAAGTATAATTATTATTATCACTTATCTAATTAATAATATTATCATTATTGTTATTACTAATATTATCATTAATTATTATTATTATTATTATTATTATTATTATTATTATTATTATTATTATTATTATTATTATTATTATTACTATTACTATAGTTACTATTATTATTACAAGTATTAGTATTATTATTATCATTAGTATTATTATTATTATTGTATTATTATGATTATCATCATTAATATGATTATGAACATGTTAACAACATTCATGTTACGAAATTAATAATTAAAGTGATATAATAAAAATTATGGAAAAATGGTTATAATTATATGAATACAGGTACAATTATGAATATGATTACGAATTTAAGTTATAGCAACTGTAGTCATAAGTTTAGAAATTAAACACGAAGCTTATAATAAATCTAATTATTATTATTAACACTGTTATTATTATCATTATATTATTAATGTAAACTATCATTTTTACTTGAATTATTATTATTATTATCATTTTTATTATTATTAATATTATTATCATTTTCCTAAAAGTATCATTTTAATTAAAATTATCAAAACTATCATTTTTTTAAACCACCAATCTATATTAAAATAGACATTATTACTACTATTATTATTACTATTATTACTATCATTATTATTATCATTCTTATCAATATTATTATTATTACGGGTAGATATTTTTATATAAAAATACATTACAATAATATTAATATTACATCACACTATATTCTTATTTATTAAACTGATATTAATTAAGCTATATATATAAAAGATATCAATTATATATAAATATATATTTTATTCATATAAAAACTTTAATAAATTATAATTATTAATATGTTATACGGATGATAAAGATTAGTGATAATGCTAAAAATGAACATATATTTCATAGCATTATCCTTCAAGAAAGACAAGCTTTTAGTTGCAACTGTTCTATTTCCAAGTGATATTCGTTTAAATAATAAAAGGTGAAGACAAAAGACAGATTCGACGATTTGAAGACGCAAATAACCAAAAAGCTAAAAAGTACAAAGTACAATCCAAGTGGTTCAAATTATTGATGAGAAACGTCTAGAAATTACAAGAGTACAAGCCGCAAAATGCAAAGTACAAGATATTAAATTATACGAAAAGGCGTTCGAAAATCCAGAACCGAGACATGAACCAACTATCAACGTGCGACTCAACGGACCTGAAATTACAAGTTAACTATGCACAAGAATATAATATAATATATAATTAATTATATATATATATATATATATATATATATATATATATATATATATATATTATAAAATAATCAGCAGCCCACGTTTTAAATCAACAAATGAGCTGGAATCCAAAGCTCCGCGACTGCGGAGCTGTGAAGAAGGAAAGTACCGCACTCGCGGAGCTGCACAGTGCAAAATGGGCCTATAAAAGCCAACGCATTCGGACGATCTTCTCATCCCATTTTCTTTCTTTCTATCTACGTAATATATATATATATATATATATATATATATATATATATATATATATATATATATATATATATTATCATTTTAATTTTAATTTAAGTTTAATAATAATACGGTTATAGTGGCGAATGTTTTAAGTTTGTAAGTCGAAATTCTGTCCGTGTAACACTACGTGATTAATACTCATTGTAAGTTATGTTCAACCGTTTTAAATTAATGTCTCGTAGCTAAATTATTATTATGTTTATTTAAGCCGAAGTAATCGTGATGTTGGACTAAATATTAAGACGGAGTTATTGGGCTTTGGACCATAATTGGGGTTTGGACAAAAGACCGACACTTGTGGAAATTGGACTATGGGCTATTAATGGGTTTTATATTTGTTTAACTGAATGATAGTTCGTTAATTTAATATAGAGATTCACAATTTGAGGTAATTATAAATAACCACATACACTCGATCGGACACGATGGGCGGGATATTTATAAATACTAATAATAGTTCATTTAACCGGACACGGGGATGGATTAATAGTCAATGGACTCATTAAAACAGGGGTGGATTACATACAAGGACACTTGGTGTAATTGTTAACTACGTATTAAAACCTTGGGTTACACGCAGTCGATAACCAGGTGTAATCATTAACAAAGTATTAAGACCTTGTTACAGTTTAAGTCCCCAATTAGTTGGAATATTTGACTTCGGGTATAAGGGTAATTTGACGAGGACACTCGCACTTTATATTTATGACCGATAGACTGTTATGGAAAAAAACCAGATGGACATATCGATTAATCCAGGACAAAGGACAATTAACCCATGGTAATAAATTAAAATCAACACGTCGAACATCATGATTACAGAAGTTTAAATAAGCATAATTACTTTATTTTATATCTCATCACACTTTATTTATCGTCATTTAATTTATCGCACTTTTAATTATTGCACTTTTATTTATCGCACTTTTATTTATCATCATTTACTTTACGCTTTAAATTAAGTTATATTTATATTTAATATTTTACATTAGGTTTTAATTTTGACTTAAGACATAAAATCGACAATCCGGTCATTAAACGGTAAAACCCCCTTTTATAATAATAATAATACAACTTATATATATATATATATATATATATATATATATATATATATATATATATATATATATTTATACAAATATAGTTTAAAATATATATAGCGTTAAACTCAGCTAGCTCCCTGTGGAACGAACCGGACTTACTAAAAACTACACTACTCTACGATTAGGTACACTACCTATAAGTGTTGTAGCAAGGTTTAGGTATATCCATTCAATAAATAAATAACTTGTGTAAAATTGTATCGTATTTAATAGTATTTCGTAGTAAAATATAATCTATTTCGTACTACACCTCGCACACATCAAGTATTTTTGGCGCCGCTGCTGGGGACGCCATAGAACGCTGTAATAAAAAAAATAATTAGTTTTTAAGCTATTTTTGTAAAAATATATTTACATAAGTTTCAAAAATATAAAAACATAATATATATATATATATATATATATATATATATATATATATATATATATATATATATATATATATATATATATATATATATATATATATATATATTAAGTGTGTAAAATTAAAAAGTTTTTATTTTTAGTTACAAAAACTAATAAGTAATTTTTGTTAAAATATAAGTTTTATTTAAACTATATTTTCTAAAAATTAAAATCAGAAAAAGAAAATAAAAATCAAAATATAAAAAAATAAAACTGAACCTGCACGAATTTGGCCTGCACGAAATATGAATCTGCAAACTCCGCAGTCGCGGAGCTTTTTGGGCATCAAGCATCCGCACTCGCGGAGCTGTCTGACAACTGAAACCTTGTACGCATTAATTGCTGATTAGGGTTTTAATAATTTAATTATTATTATTAATCTAATTAGGTTTTGATTTATTTAATTAATATTTAGTTTTAGTTTTAGTTTTATTTTGTAATATTAACTTTATTAATTATTATTAAATATATAAAATTAATACTTTTATAAAATAATATAAAAATAATATTTTTATAAAAATTGTATTTTTTTATCATTTTAGTTATAATTTGTATTTTTATCATTTATTCGTAATTTGTAATTTATCGTTCGTAACTAATTTTAAGCTTAGTAATTTGCCATAGTATTTCTAGATTTCTAGGTTTTGCCTTAAAATCCCTTAAGTGCTTTTTTTTAGATTAAGATTTAGGCGCTTTAGAATTTTACGACGTCACTTATCGTTTTAGTTTTAAATAGATTTTAGTGCCTATTAAGTTATTGCCGTTTTGGATATAGAATTCCTTTTAAGCTTTAGTTCCTTTAGACGCAATCTTTAATTTTTAGTTTATAGACTTTTAAGTTTCGACGCTTTGCTTTCTTATTATTATTTTTCGACCTTTTATTTTTTTCGCCGTTGTTCGACGCACTCTTCTTCTTTCTCATTTCTACGCTCTAGTTTTTAGGACATAGAATTTTCTATATCATCTTCAAAATTTCAAAAAAAAATTAAATTATTTTAAGCGGTTAAATTGATAGACATCCAAAATTTTCTGGTTCGTAGTAATAGTTGGATTTGTTAGTGGCGAGTTGTGGGCTTCCGATTTAAAGGGTCCTGGCTACCTGCTGCATCTATTGGCTATTCGAAACGTGGGCAAAATCAAAAAAGTCTATTAATTTGATAACTTATATAATTTTTTTATTTTTATAACTAATAGGATATTCAGTGAATGCACCGAGCAAAACGTTCACCATCTTTCATACGTTCACCTCTTGTAACTCGATCAAGACATCTAGCTAATATTGTCGCCATTGATTTTTCTTTAGAATCGTCATCTAGTCGACCAAGTACTCCAATTCAAATTTTCGATAATCCATTTTTGAACCCGACCTCACAATTGAGAACCCGGAGGATATTCAAGGACAATTCAGAGATCCTGAACCACTAATCATTCCTCCTGAACCACAAATTACTCATCCAGAGATTGTTGAGGAAGAAACCATTAAATCAGAATCCCCTACTAATTCAGATTCAACAAACTCAATCATGGAAAATTAAGAACCTCTAAGTATGGAAGATCGAATGAGAGCCACACGCACTGGCCAAGGTCACGCCATTACTCAACCAGACATTAATGCGCCAGATTATGAAATCAAAGGACAAATCCTACACATGGTAACTAATCAATGCCAATTTAGTGTGCCGAAGGAAGATCCAAACGAACATCTTCGTACCTTTAATAGGATCTATAATCTATTCAAAATTAGAGAAGTTGAGGATGAACAAATCTATCTCATGTTATTTCCCTGGACTTTAAAGGGAGAAGCCAAAGATTGGTTAGAATCGTTACCTGAAGGGGCGATTGATACATGGGATGTTTTAGTTGAGAAATTTCTTAAAAGATTCTTTCCAGCATCTAAAGCCGTGAGACTTCAAGGAGAAATTGTTACGTTCGCGCAGAAGTCAAATGAAACTCTATATGAGGTGTGGACAAGATTTGGAAAGTTGTTGAGAGGATGTCCTCAACATGGTTTAGACACTTATCAAATAGTACAAATATTCTACCAAGGATGCGACATTACTACACGAAAAGACATCGATATAGCAGCTGGTGGTTCCATTATAAAGAAAACCGCAACTGAAGCTTACAAAATTATTGATAACACAGCCTCCCACTCACATGAGTGGCATCAATAAAAAGACATCGTTAGATCATCTAAAGCGGCTAGAGCCGA
Source organism: Rutidosis leptorrhynchoides (assembly GCF_046630445.1). NCBI lineage: Eukaryota > Viridiplantae > Streptophyta > Magnoliopsida > Asterales > Asteraceae > Rutidosis > Rutidosis leptorrhynchoides. The sequence goes on from NC_092338.1 coordinate 49,609,510, forward strand.
TTATAGGCATAACTTTGATTCCATTTCAGCAAAGTTAGACGCTATCGAGAGACGAATGGAAAAGATGACTAAAGATATTCACGCAATACGCATTAGTTGTGAACAGTGTGGAGGACCACATTTGACAAAAGATTGTCTCAGTATTGAACAAACAATGAAACAAAGAGAGAATGTTTCATATATGAACCAAAGGCCTGGAAATAATTATTTGAATAATTATCAACCGCCAAGACCAAACTACAATCAAAATCAGAATTATAACCGAAATGTTCTATACGATAACCAACAAGGTCCTAGCAATCAACAAGTATCTAACAATACTTACAACCAGCAAAGACCTATATTTCCAATTAAACCACCACAAACCGATGATAAAAAGCCAAATTTAGAAGATATGATGTCGAAGCTAGTTGAATCCCAAACTCAGTTTTTCACATCTCAGAAGCAAACTAATGAACAAAATGCTCAAGCATTTAGAAATCAACAAGCTTCAATCCAAAATCTGGAACAAGAAGTAAGTAACCTAGCAAGGTTGATAGGTGAAAGAAAACCAGGGAGTCTACCTAGCAATACAAATGCTAACCCTCGGAATAAAACAGCTAAATCCATTACCACAAGAAGTGGTATTACACTTAAATCACCAGAAATACCTATAATTTCTGATGACTCTATTCCTACTCCACAGGCACCACAGCCTGAGCAAGATAAGGAAACAGAACCGGTAGTTGAAAAGGTTAATGAAGATAACACAGTTAAGGCAAAACCTTATGTTAAACTATACTAACCACCACTTCCTTACCCGAGTAAAATGAGAAAAGAAAGACTTGAAGCCGAGCAATCTAAATTCTTGGATATTTTTAAACAAATAAATGTCAATCTTCCTTTCATTGATGTGATTTCAGGAATGCCAAGATATGCTAAATTCTTGAAAGATCTAATCACAAATAGAAAGAAAATGGAAGAACTCTCAGCTGTTACTATGAATGCTAATTGTTCTGCAGTGCTGTTGAATAAACTACCAGAAAAATTATCAGATCCAGGAAGTTTCACAATTCCATGTTTTCTGGGTAGTCTTAGTTTAATAGAAGCATTGGCAGACTTAGGTGCTAGTATAAATTTAATGCCATATTCACTATACGCTAAACTAGACCTTGGAGAATTGAAACCAATACGAATAAGCATACAACTAGCCGATCGATCAGTAAAATATCCTAGAGGGATAATGGAAAACATGCTAGTTAAAGTTGGTACTTTAGTATTTCCAGTAGACTTTGTTATTCTGGACATGGAAGAAGATTCTCGAGTTCCTCTTATATTAAGAAGACCATTCTTAAACACGGCTAAAGCAATAATAGACGTGTTCGATAAGAAACTGACCCTAAGTATAGAGGACGAGAGTGTTACCTTTTCTGTTGATAGAGCAATGCAACAACCGCAATCTGCAGATGATACATGTTATTATATTTAAACTATATATTCACATGCAGAATTGTTAGAAGAATTTCCAGAATTACAAGGAACAGGAGAATGTTCTTTAGGAGAAGGAACTGAACCAATTGATGAAGCTGAAATGTTAGCCGCACTCATGGCTAATGAATACGAACCAACAATAGAAGAACTTCAAATGTTAAAAGAGGAAGACAGGTATTGATACAAATCATCGATAGAAGAGCCACCGATATTAGAGTTAAAGCCACTTCCAAACCATTTGAAATACGCTTATTTACATGGTGAATCTGAATTACCTGTAATAATATCGTTTCTCTTACAGAAAATGAAAAATCTCAACTCATTTCTGTGCTAAAAGCTCACAAACCAGCTATTGCATGGAAGATTCACGACATTAAAGGTATAAGTCCTTCGTATTGCACACATAAAATCCTTATGGAAGAAGGTCATAAAACATATGTGCAACGCCAAAGAAGACTAAATCCTAATATGCAAGATCTTGTTAAGAAAGAAATTATTAAACTGCTCGATGCATGTTTAATTTAACCAATCTCTGATAGTCCATGGGTAAGCCCAGTTCAATGTGTGCCTAAGAAGGGTGGCATGACTGTCATCACAAATGAAAAAGATGAGCTTATTCCTACTAGGACTGTAACAGGATGGCATGTTTGTATTGATTATAGAAAATTAAATGACGCCACCAGAAAAGATCACTTTCCCTTACCTTTCATTGATCAAATGTTAGAAAGATTAGCTGGGAACAGTTACTATTGTTTTCTTGACGGTTTCTCCGGATACTTTCAAATTCCAATCGCATCCGAGGACCAAGAGAAAACCACCTTCACATGCCCTTATGGTACTTTTGCTTACAAACGCATGCCATTTGGACTTTGCAACGCCCCTGCAACCTTTCAAAGGTGCATGATGGCAATTTTTCATGACATGATAGAAGAATGCATGGAAGTTTTCATGGATGACTTTTCAGTCTTCGGTGATACTTTTGAAACATGTCTAGTTAATCTTGAACGAATGCTTATTAGATGCGAGCAATCAAATCTAGTACTTAATTGGGAGAAATGTCATTTCATGGTTAGAAAAGGCATCGTTCTTGGTCATAAAATTTCAAAGGAAGGAATTGAAGTGGATAGAGCTAAAGTATAAGTAATTGCTAAACTTCCACATCCCACCAATGTTAGAGGAGTTAGGAGTTTTCTAGGGCATGCCGGTTTTTACCGAAGTTTCATAAAAGATTTTTCTAAAATTGCCACTCCTATGAATAAACTCCTAGAAAAGGATGCTCCATTCATCTTTTTGGATGAATGCATCAAATCTTTTAATATTCTTAAAGAAAAACTCACTAATGCGCCGATCATGATAACTCCAAATTGGAATCTACCATTTGAACTCATGTGCGATGCAAGTGATTTTGCAATGGGAGCCGTTTTAGGACAAAGGATTGAAAAAAGATTTCAACCTATCTATTACGCTAGTAAGACATTACAAGGAGCACAAACGAATTACACAACTACTGAAAAAGAACTCCTTGCCATTGTCTTTGCCTTTGACAAATTTTGTTCACATCTCGTTCTAGCAAAAACGGTGGTCTATACTGATCATTCTGCTCTTAGATACCTATTTTCAAAACAAGATGCCAAACCACGATTAATCCGTTGGATCTTACTCTTATAAGAATTCGATATTGAAATCCGAGACAAAAAGGGAGCAGAAAATCTCGCCGCTGATCATCTTTCTCGCCTTGAAAATCCCTAATTGGAAGTTCTAAATGAATCAGCCATACAAGACAACTTTCCTGATGAATATCTATTGAAGATCGATTATAATGAAATTCCATGGTTTGCAGACTATGCAAACTACTTAGTTTGTGGATTCCTTGAAAAAGGGTTGTCGTACCAAAAATGAAAGAAATTCGTTAGTGATATAAAACACTATTTTTGGGAAGATCCATATTTGTTTAAAAGTTGTTCCAATGGAATAATACCCCGATGCGTATTCGGAGATGAAGCTAGTCAAATCTTAAACCATTGTCACACAGGACCAACAGGAGGGCATTATGGGCCTCAACTCACAGCAAGAAAAGTCTACGACGCTGGATTCTATTGGCCTACAATTTTCAAAGACGCATACCTTCTTTGTAAATTCTGTGATGCATGTCAAAGGGCCGCAAAAATAAGTCAACGTGATGAAATGCCACAAAATGTCATTCAAGTATGTGAAGTTTTTGACGTTTGGGGTATTGACTTTACGGGTCCATTTCCAAAATCTCATAATAATCTCTACATTCTCGTTGCCATTGATTATGTATCTAAATGGGCGGAAGCACAAGCTCTCCCAACTAACGATGCACGAGTTATAGTCAACTTCTTAAAACGTCTTTTTGCTAGGTTCGGAACACCGAAAGCTTTAATAAGTGATCGGGTTACTCATTTTTGTAATAATCAACTTGAGAAAGTTCTCAAAAGATATGGAGTAACTCATAAAATCTCCACTGCTTATCATCCACAAACAAGTGGACAAGTTGAAAATACTAACCGAGCTTTAAAACGTATTCTAGAGAAAACCGTAGGATCGAATCCAAAGGAATGGTCCATGAAATTGGAGGATGCACTCTGGGCTTTTAGAACAGCCTACAAAACTCCAATTGGCACCACACCTTTTAAACTCGTTTACGGAAAAGCATATCACCTTCCAGTAGAAATTGAGCACAAAGCATTTTGGGCTTTGAAGACATGTAATCTTGATTTATATGAAGCCGGACGTCTACGGTTAAGTCAACTAAACGAATTAGAAGAATTAATACATGATGCATATAAAAATTCGTTAATCTATAAGGAAAGAATGAAGAAAAGGCATGATAAAAGAATCAGAAGTTCAAAAGAATTCAAGGAAGGAGACAGAGTTCTTCTTTTCAATTCACGATTCAAGCTATTTCCTGAAAAATTAAAATCAAGATGGTCTGGACCATTCGTAGTCAAAAGAGTTTTCCCATACGGAACAGTAGAGTTAATAAATTCAAATGTGATTGAATTTAAGGTTAATGGTCACAGAGTTAAACATTACATAGATAATCAAATGGAAGTTGAAGATGAAGTTAATCACAATTTCGACACCACAGCTAACTAAGTGTGGGAAGATTCGAATCTTTTAAGGGTAATATGAATTTCTGTTAGAGTTAGATGTTCTGTTTTCATGTAGTTCTCAAAAATGGAATCTGAATGGTCTTTCCCTAGCAGACCCTAAAGAACTAGTCTTCTCCCTCCATTCTGAATTTTTATTTCTTTTAGGTTTTACGAGATGAAGAATTCCTTTGATCTGAACTGTGATGACCCGGGAATTTCCGACCAAATTTAAACTAAATCTTTATATGATTTCGATACGATAAGCAAAGTCTATTAAACCGAGTCTCAAAATGTTGGAACTATTATTCATAAATGCATTTGACTTTGACGATTTTCCGACGATTCACGAACAATTATTTGTATATAAAAAATGTGTATATATATATATATATATATATATATATATATATATATATATTATGTAAATATAAGTATATATAACAATCTGAGATTTATAAAATATAATTGAAACACTAGAATCAAATACGTAATGTATGATACAAAATAATTAAACTATTATTTAGAATGAATCTATGTATATATATATATATATATATATATATACAATTAATATACTATGTAAATTGTATTAAATATTCGAAAATGCTATATGAATAATATGTAATATTAATATATATAAAATACAAGATAGTTATTATATTAATGAATATTACTTTCATCATTAATATTGATATCAGTATTATTAATATTATTAAATTATTAATTTAATACATAGTACATAGAAATGAGGTTTGATAAGTATAATTTATTATATCAATATTATTTGTATTACTATTATAAATTATTATTATCAGTATTATTGTTATTTGAAAATAATACATTTTAATAATATTATTATTATTTTTATTATTAGTAGTATCATTATTATTTATTATCATTATTAATATAATTATTATCATTATTTATATAATTATTAATTATTAATATTAAATATATATATAAAAATAAATAAATAAAATCAATAAGATAGTACAAAGTTGTTACTAGTTGCTATCAAAACTGTATTACATCTCTGTTTTATTGTTGAATGGGATCACAAATCAAATTTAATCACAAGTAACTTCCAAATATTTGTTACCAATCCTTGTCCACCTTAGTCTTTATTTTCTTTCCCTTTATCTGTAATTAAACATGTCGACACACACTCAATTATATATGAATCATTTTTTTTATTTGATAATATAGTCAATGCTTTCTCCATCATCTATATCAATTATAGTTGTAAGTATCTATTTCTATTTAACGAATTTAATCAGTATATTTTTTTTTACTCATTACCTCTGTTCTTACATTTTCTTATCATATTTCGATTTCAAACGATTTTACAAATTGTAAAAATGCAATCTTGTTAGTTTTCCTTTACTAAAACTATCTGCAAATTTACAGATTTCAATTCTTTATAATCATCAAGAATTTTTGAGTCAAAGTTTGGGACTCAAAAAGTCAAACAATGTTCTTCAATTAAATTCTAATTTTATGTTAAGATTCAAGTGAAATTGAGTATTGAAATAGATTATATGAATGATTTTAAACTTAATTCATGTTATAACAATTGTCTAAAACTTTCACAAAAAGGAAATTATTTTTATTTTTTTTACAATAACAGCGACGGTAACCTTCTTTTTTTATATATTTTTTTATTTGATTTAACTAATTTTATCTGGGTTATTTATAAACCTATTTAAACACCTAAATTTAATTGGTAAGTGGTGATAAGTTGATTCTGGGTTCTGTTAGTCTAGTCGATCTAAAGAAGAAGGAGAAACACGGTTTTTACAGCTTAATTGATTTTAGTTTATAATACAAAACAGAAAACGGGCAATAGCCCAATTGGTTTGGTGTGTTGGTGATATTCTAGAGGTCATGGGTTCAAACCCAAGCAACTATATTTTTTTTATATATTAACCAAAGCTGTTGTTGGGCTTGGCTTGCTGCTGGGCCGATACCTCCTTCCTGTTGGGCCGTGAGTAAACGATGTTGGGTCGAAAATGAAGATGAGCCAAAGAAATTAAGAATAAGAAAATGGAAACGGTGTGTAATGGGTTATAAATATTTTCAAAGATTTAAAATCGAAAAGAATTAATGGAGGGATGGTTAGGGTGTTAAGCGGGTGCGCGAGAGGTCTTGGGTTCGAGCCCGTGCGTAGGCATCTTTATTCTTTTTGGGACTCTTTAATTGTGAGGTAGTTTTCCTTATTAATATTGATTATTATTATTATTATTATCATACTTATAAGTTTTATTATTATTATTATCATTATTATATTTATTATTATTACTATAATGGGACTCTTTCATTGTGAGGTAGTTTTCCTTATTAATATTGATTATTATTATTATTATCATACTTATAAGTTTTATTATTATTATTATCATTATTATATTTATTATTATTACTATAATTAGTTTTAAAATTATTAAGATAGGTATTACTACAAATGTATGATGTATGATAGAAACCCATTTATAGATACAAATACGAATATTATTATTACTAATGTGTTTACTAATATCATTTAAAATATAACTTTAACATTTTACTACTAGTATAACTATTATTATTATTATTATTATTATTATTATTATTATTATTATTATTATTATTATTAATATGATTATTAGAATGGTTATAATTAAACTTATAACCATGATTTACAAAATAGATATCTCTATAATTATTATTATTATCACTATTAACATAAGTACTACTATTATTAATATTATCATTATCATTATTAGCATTATTATTAAAAATTATTATTTTTACAACTATATTATTATTAAGAGAATCAATATTAGTAAAACTATCATTTTTATTATAGGTATTAACATCTTTACCTTAATAGTATTATAAATATTAATTTTACAAACAAAAGAGACTTGTATGTAGAAAGTATATTACATACTATATTTTCATATGAAATATTAATAATCATATGAAATATTAATAACTGTAATAATAACTAAATTACATATACTGTATAAAAATATTTTAAGATACTATAAGTAGTAATAAACACATATATAAATATTGAATTCAGCACATTATATATCTATAACCATAAGTTACAATTTAATAAAATATTATAATATATATATATATATATATATATATATATATATATATATATATATATATATATATACAACATTGTTCAATTACAATATTATGTGTTAATAAATATATATATGATATAGGTTCGTGAATTCGAGGCCTACCCTGCATTGTTCAATGTCGTCATATGTATTTTTACTACAAAATACAGTACTGTGAGTTTCATTTGCCTTTTTACCCTTTATATTTTTGGGCTGAGAATACATGCGCAACTTTTATAACTATTTTACAAAATAGACACAAGTAATCGAAATTACGTTCTATGGTTGAATTATTAAACCGAATATGCCCCTTTTTATTAAGTCTGGTAATCTAAGAATTAGGGAACAGACACCCTAATTGACGTGAATCCTAAAGATAGATCTATCGGGCTCAACAAGCCCCATCCAAAGTACTGGATGCTTTAGTACTTCGAAAGTTATATCATGTCCGAAGGAGGATCCCTGAATGATGGGTATATTCTTATATGCATATTGTGAATGTCGGTTACCAGGTGTTCAATCCATATGAATGATATTTTAGTCTCTATGCATGGGACGTATGTTTATGAGAAATGGAAATATGAAATCTTGTGGTCTATTAAAATTATGAAATGATTATTTATGTTAAACCAATGAACTCACCAACCTTTTGGTTGACACTTTAAAGCATGTTTATTCTCAGGTACGAAAGAAATCTTCCGCTGTGCATTTGCTCATCTTAGAGATATTACTTGGAGTCATTCATGATATATTTCAAAAGACGTTGCATTCGACTCATTGAGTTTATCAAGATTATTATTAAGTCAATTATAGTTAGACATGTTATAAAATGGTATGCATGCCGTCAATTTTCGAAGAAATGAAAGATTGTACAATGCAGGGTAGGTATACATATATCATATGACGACATTGAATGATATTTTAGTCTCTATGCATGGGACGTATGTTTATGAGAAATGGAAATATGAAATCTTGTGGTCTATTAAAATTATGAAATGATTATTTATGTTAAACTAATGAACTCACCAACCTTTTGGTTGACACTTTAAAGCATGTTTATTCTTAGGTACGAAAGAAATCTTCCGCTGTACATTTGCTCATCTTAGAAATATTACTTGGAGTCATTCATGATATATTTCAAAAGACGTTGCATTCGACTCATTGAGTTTATCAAGATTATTATTAAGTCAATTATAGTTAGACATATTATAAAATGGTATGCATGCCGTCAATTTTCGATGAAATGAAAGATTGTCTTTTCAAAAACTAATGCAATGTTTGTAAAACGTATCATATAGAGGTCAAGTACCTCGCAATGTAATCAACTGTTGTGAATCGTTTATAATCGATGTGGACTTCGTCCGGATGGATTAGGACGGGTCTCTTCAGTTGGTATCAGAGCTGGTATAACGCCGTCCATGTGTGGCGGGTTAGTCGTAAAGGAGGTTCTCACAGTGTTACCTGTGATGAAGCATTGGCTCTTACTCCTAGCGATCCCTTACGAGGGTTGGCAGTAGCCGAGAGGCGGGCCCTAAAATCAGTATCTGAGGTACACTCAGTGGTCACCAGGCGGTTAGCTGGGAAGGCACTGGGTGGGACGGTGGTTGTCCCCAACTGTTCTTCAGTTGGTATCAGAGCGGTGGTCTTAGCGAACCAGGTCTGCATTAGTGTGTCTAACTAATAAGTCGTTAGGATACATTAGTGAGTCTGGACTTCGACCGTGTCTGCATGTCATAAGTTTTGCTTATCATTTCTAGTCGAAAATCATTTGCTTATCATCCTTAGTAAATTACCTGCTCATTATTCTTAGTCTAGACACATCTTATTGCATTGACTGCATGAAAAGTGTATAGACAAAATTCATATCTTAGCGTATCTGCTAATTCATATCTTAGCGTATCTGTTATTGTTATCTTTGCCTGACAGCTTCCGTAGATTCCTCCGTAACTTATGAGATTTTAGTATTATATATGTATATGTAAATTATGTATTGCAGGATACTAATCTACATCCTATAATCTATTTCTTATCGAAAATCCTTCATCTGATCGTACGAGATGAATCCCTCAACTAGATCGAGTCCCTCGGATTCCGACAGCTATTCCGACAGTTATCCCGACAGTTATTCAGAATGGATAGTCATCTAAGCTCCGGAAGCAACGACACCAGAATGAATCAACCAATCATCCATCCCCAATTCATCTGATGGATTCATAGTCAACTTAATCAACAGAGACGCGCAGAAGGCGATCCCATCCACTAACCGAATTCACCTTTTGACGAAGAACCTGAAGCACTTACCGGCGAACCTGTTCGTAACACCATTTCACCCTCATTTCCCAAATATCTCGCCACGACTATATCATAACTCAGATTCTAAACCTTATTCATCCGCTCGTTCCGACCGACTATCATCCCGGAATAATAGAAGAAGTCAACGAATTTCACGCTCGGGTAGTGACTTTGGAGAATAGGATGCAAAATTTACTAGTTTCAGCAACATCATCAGCACCAACATCAATACCAGTACCACCAACAACCCAAGTTCAATATCACACACCTCAACATCTCATTATGTACCTCGAGTATAGTCATCGTTCTACGTATCGTTCTACATCATTTATCTTCGTTCGACATGGCGATTATGTAATCTCTAATGTTTTAGAGATTATATATTCTTGTTTTAACCATAAATCAACTGAGTTTAATATCATATTGACTCATTAAATCTATGATTACATCTGAAGAAAATATATATGTATATATTTTCATAAAGACTGTAATTAAAAATTCTTTCGTACAAACTGTTAATGGTGAAAATATTTTAACGGGTAGGTAATACCCGAGAAATATTTAGATTTCACAATAATATGTTATACTGTACATTCTTCAATTCAGATTCAACCGTCATTAACTATACTACTTACATCCACCGATATACGTATCCGTTCACCAAAGAATAGCTATTTTCATTCAAATTCAATTTCATATTTGGATTTTGACCTATCAATATCCAACAATGGCATAATGAAGAAATAATAGACACAATAAAAATTGATTAGAAACAGACTAATTAACAATATAAAATTTTGTTAAGAATTCACGCTAACTGTTCCTAGCTAATTGTTCCTAGCTAACTAATTAATTCCGTATTACATTTTATTTATTGCAATTTATTTATCGTAATTTATTTATCGTAATTTAAATTCTCGTAACTTTATTTATCGTCATTTAATTTCTGTTATTTACTTTACGCACTTTATTTATCGTCATTTAATTTCTGTTATTTATTTTTACGCACTGTAAATATCGGGACACGTGTACAAGGTTTTGACATATCATATCGACGCATCTATATATATTATTTGGAATAACCATAGACACTCTATATGCAGTAATGACCGAGTTCTCTATACAGGGTTGATTGATTCTATAATAATATATATAATTTGAGTTGTGATCGAGTCTGAGACAGGTACACGGGTCACGATACGTATTAATTAATTCGAATATTATATATTAAACTATATATGAATTATTGAATTGCTAACTATGGACTATCAACTGTGGACTATCAACATTGGACAATTAAAATGAATTAAAATATTAACTATAACATATGAAACTAAACAATTCTTCAAGTTTGCCACTTGATTTCATCTTAAACTTCATTTGTATTTTGACGATTACAATCTGCGTTCAAAATCTTTCATGATTCTTGAAAACACCACAATCGAAAGGATGAACCAAATGCACTTTACCTATAGAAGAAAAGATCGATGCATATAGTTATGCACCTGAAAACTCTCAAAAATTGAGTAAACATTTAACGCGTAGCTGTGCTAACTCCTTTAGCGTTATTATTATCGAAAAAAACTTTGCAATCTCTTTCCAAATTAGCCAATTTTGTCACAGCTCCAACAAGTCAACTTCGACTTTTCGTTCGAAACAACCTTATTATAACCTTGATATATATACGTGCTCTCTTATTGTTACCGGGGGACCTTTCATATTTTACCATATTACCAGCAGACGTACCAGCAACCTCGTTGCTTCTTGGTTTAAATCTCTCCAATAAATCATTATATTTATTCATTGAAACCCTATCATGTACTCATCCGCATCTTGTAACAAGAACTGCCATATCAACTACCGGGTATCAGCAATTAGTACTTTGAAAAACTCACAGCATATATACATCAACAGTTATATGTATAACATTTATCTTTTTAGAATTATGGTCTTTCATTCTGAAATCCTGAAAAGCACTCAGTCTACAAATCAAATACTCTGAATGTTGAAAAAGCTGAATGAAGCAGCAGAAATCGTAGACAACCGTAAACGACCTTAATCGTCGGAAGTTGATGATAAAGAATTGTAGGTTGGCAAAGCTCGGAAAAAGTTTGAAACTGAAAAACTGATTGAGCAAACTATGAAGGAAACCGTGGACAAATCACAAAGAATAAGTTTGACTTCAAAGAATCTAAATGATTCAGTACCTGCTGAAGTCATTAACGAATACCTTGCTTTTGATTCCAAACTCTTGCGGACAAATTTTCTTCACCGTCCTTCGATATTAGAAATTCCAAGATATCATCGTATCTTTCATTATAAATATCTTCCATATTTCTGGAGATATTTTCATAACTATTCTTATCGGAACTCATTAATCTCTTCGTGCTATCAGTGTTACATCATATAGAAACTGTTAGTTTCTATATTCTATAAAATTTCGAGCTTAAAATATGAATGTTATTGAAGTAATGTTGGGAAATGATGCATGAGTTAGTATAATATAATGACACTTGATCAACGTGATTATATTATAGTAAGTCATGCTGAGTTTCTAATGGAACATGATGATTCACAGATCATAACGTCATCATGTGTCACGTTACATGACTCTTTCATTCTGCTTAACTTCTGAATATATCAAGAAAGTATATTCTTGATAGTTCTATTCTCAATGATTCTAATAATTTGACAAATCAAAACGTACGATTTCGTTCTTTCTTGGTTAGAACATTAAGTTCATTCGAAACTCCGTACTTATTAATTCTGGACAGTTGCTTGCTTTACCAGAGCTCGAGAGAAGAATAAAAAGGCAAAGAACTCCAGAATATAAGAGAAAATATAAAGCCCAATAACCACATGGAGGTCACTATCCGTGGGCATTAATAGCAATAGCAATATAAAGATACGGCATAATTAAGAATAGTATCACCCGAAGGTTATATTAAAAAGTAAACAGATTTTTCTGGTGGAAGATTAAAAAGAATGATGACAGAAATGATAATTAGAAAAATATCAAGGATTAGAACTGGATTAAGCATTTTCAAAATCTTTTGGATGTATGAACTAAGAAAGAAAGTATAGGAATGGTGAAAATAATGGAACGGAAGAGCTTAATTTATAATGGAAATATCAGACAGAGTAATCGAGGCAGATCACCGTATTTATTATATAGAGATCTTAATTTCCTTATTCGCCGAAAAATCAGATCTTATAAATTTCAAAAATTTCCTTAAATCCCTTGAATTCTGGAATTCAATCAAGACAACGTCAAAATTTAAGACGCATCCTATTTTCTAAATTCAACCATGACTAGTCAAAAGTTATGATGAAACTTGTCATTTTCCTTTCACTATTTAGTGATAGCTTCACTCGTACGCTTCACATAATCGAGTCGTTTTATCTATATTATTCAATAATGATAAAACTCTATTTATCAACTCATATTAGTCATGAAAACATTTTTTATTGTTAGCCATGACCACCTCACTCAAATTTTGGGACGAAATTTCTTTAACGGATAGGTACTGTGATGACCCAGGAATTTCCGACCAAATTTAAACTAAATCTTTATATGATTTCGATACGATAAGCAAAGTATATTAAACCGAGTCTCAAAATGTTGGAACTATTATTCATAAATGCATTTGACTTTGACTATTTCCCGACGATTCACGAACAATTGTTTGTATATAAAAAATGTATATATATATATATATATATATTATGTAAATATAAGTATATATAACAATCTGAGATTTATAAAATATAATTGAAACACTAGAATCAAATACGTAATGTATGATACAAAATAATTAAACTATTATTTAGAATGAATCTATGTATATATATATATATATATATATATATATATATATATATGATATTTGTACACAATTAATATACTATGTAACTTGTATTAAATATTCGAAAATGTTATATGAATAATATGTAATATTAATATATATAAAATACAAGATAGTTATTATATTAATGAATATTACTTTCATCATTAATATTGATATCAGTATTATTAATATTATTAAATTATTAATTTAATACATAGTACATAGATATGAGGTTTGATAAGTATAATTTATTATATCAATATTATTTGTATTACTATTATAAATTATTATTATCATTATTATTGTTATTTGAAAATAATACATTTTAATAATATTTTTATTATTTTTATTATTAGTAGTATCATTATTATTTATTATCATTATTAATATAATTATTATCATTATTTATATAATTATTAATTATTAATATTAAATATATATAAAAAAATAAAATAAATAAAATCAATAAGATAGTACAAAGTTGTTACTAGTTGCTATCAAAACTGTATTACATCTCTGTTTTGTTGCTGAATGGGATCACAAATCAAATTTAATCACAAGTAACTTCCAAATATTTGTTACCAATCCTTGTCCACTTTAGTCTTTATTTTCTTTCCCTTTATCTGTAATTAAACATGTCGACACACACTCAATTATATATGATTCATTTTTTTTTATTTGATAATATAGTCAATGCTTTCTCCATCATCTATATCAATTATAGTTGTAAGTATCTATTTCTATTTAACGAATTTAATCAGTATATTTTTTTTTTGCTCATTACCTCTGTTCTTACATTTTCTTATCATATTTCGATTTCAAACGATTTTCCAAATTGTAAAAATGCAATCTTGTTAGTTTTCCTTTACTAAAACTATCTGCAAATTTACAGATTTCAATTCTTTATAATCATCAAGAATTTTTGAGTCAAAGTTTGGGACTCAAAAAGTCAAACAATGTTCTTCAATTAAATTCGAATTTTATGTTAAGATTCAAGTGAAATTGAGTATTGAAATAGATTATAGGAATGATTTTAAACTTAATTCATGTTATAAAAATTGTCTAAAACTTTCACAAAATGGAAATCATTTTTTTTTACAATAGCAGCGACGGTAACCTTCTTTTTTTTATATTTTTTTTATTTGATTTAACTAATTTTATCAGGGTTATTTATAAACCTATTTAAACACCTAAATTTAATTGGTAAGTGGTGATAAGTTGATTCTGGGTTCTGTTAGTCTAGTCGATCTAAAGAAGAAGGAGAAACACGGTTTTTACAGCTTAATTGATTTTAGTTTATAATACAAAACAGAAAACGGGCAATAGCCCGGTTGGTTTGGTGTGTTGGTGATATTCTAGAGGTCATGGGTTCAAACCCAAGCAACTATATATTTTTTTTTATATATTAACAAAAGCTGCTGTTAGGGTTGGCTTGCTGCTGGGCCGATACCTCCTTCCTGCTGGGCCGTGAGTAAACGATGTTGGGCCGAAAATGAAGCTGAGCCAATGAAATTAAGAATAAGAAAATGGAAACGGAGTGTAACGGGTAATAAATATTTTCTGAGATTTAAAATCGAAAAGAATTAATGGAGGGATGGTTAGGGTGTTAAGCGGGTGTACGAGAGGTCTTGGGTTCGAGCCCGTGCGTAGGCATCTTTATTCTTTTTGGGACTCTTTCATTATGAGGTAGTTTTCCTTATTAATATTGATTATTATTATTATTATCATACTTATAAGTTTTATTATTATTATTATTATCATTATTATATTTATTATTATTACTATAATGGGACTCTTTCATTGTGAGGTAGTTTTCCTTATTAATATTGATTATTATTATTATTATCATACTTATAAGTTTTTTTATTATTATTATCATTATTATATTTATTATTATTACTATAATTAGTTTTATAATTATTAAGATAGGTATTACTACAAATGTATGATGTATGATAGAAACCCATTTATAGATACAAATACGAATATTATTATTACTAATGTGTTTACTAATATCATTTAAAATATAACTTTAACATTTTACTACTAGTATAACTATTATTATTATTATTATTATTATTAATATTATTATTAGAATGGTTATAATTAAACTTATAACCATGATTTACAAAATAGATATCTCTATAATCATTATTATTATCACTATTAACATAAGTACTACTATTATTAATATTATCATTATCATTATTAGCATTATTATTAAAAATTATTATTTTTACAACTATATTATTATTAAGAGAATCAATATTAGCAAAACTATCATTTTTATTATAGGTATTAACATCTTTACCTTAATAGTATTATAAATATTAATTTTACAAACAAAAGAGACTTGTATGTAGAAAGTATATTACATACTATATTTTCATATGAAATATTAATAATCATATGAAATATTAATAACTGTAATAATAACTAAATTACATATATTGTATAAAAATATTTTAAGATACTATAAGTAGTAATAAACACATATATAAATATTGAATTCAGCACATTATATATCTATAACCATAAGTTACAATTTAATAAAATATTATAATAAATATATATATATACAACATTGTTCAATTACAACATTATGTGTTAATAAATATATATATGATATAGGTTCGTGAATCCGAGGCCTACCCTGCATTGTTCAATGTCGTCATATGTATTTTTAATACAAAATACAGTACTGTGAGTTTCATTTGCCTTTTTACCCTTTATATTTTTGGGCTGAGAATACATGCGCAACTTTTATAACTGTTTTACGAAATAGACACAAGTAATCGAAATTACATTCTATGGTTGAATTATTAAACTGAATATGCCCCTTTTTATTAAGTCTGGTAATCTAAGAATTGGGGAACAGACACCCTAATTGACGCGAATCCTAAAGATAGATCTATCGGGCTCAACAAGCCCTGTCCAAAGTACCGGATGCTTTAGTACTTCGAAAGTTATATCATGTCCGAAGGAGGATCCCTGAATGATGGGGATATTCTTATATGCATATTGTAAATGTCGGTTACCAGGTGTTCTGTAGTGACCCGAACTTTTCCATGTTTATATATATTAATTGAGATTGATATTTACATGATTGAGATGGCGCCGTTTGAAGCACTTTATGGTAGAAAGTGCAGGTCTCCGATTTGTTGGAGTGAAGTGGGGGATAGACAGATTACGGGTCCGGAGATTATACAAGAAACTACCGAGAAGATCATCCAAATTCAACAACGGTTGAAAACCGCCCAAAGTCGACAAAAGAGCTACGCTGACATTAAAAGAAAAGATATAGAATTTGAAATTGGAGAGATGGTCATGCTTAAAGTTGCACCTTGGAAAGGCGTTGTTCGATTTGGTAAACGAGGGAAATTAAATCCAAGGTATATTGGACCATTCAAGATTATTGATCGTGTCGGACCAGTAGCTTACCGACTAGAGTTACCTCAATAACTCGCGGCTGTACATAACACTTTCCACGTCTCGAATTTAAAGAAATGTTTTGCTAAAGAAGATCTCACTATTCCGTTAGATGAAATCCAAATCAACGAAAAACTTCAATTCATCGAAGAACCCGTCGAAATAATGGATCGTGAGGTTAAAAGACTTAAGCAAAACAAGATACCAATTGTTAAGGTTCGATGGAATGCTCGTAGAGGACCCGAGTTCACCTGGGAGCATGAAGATCAGATGAAGAAGAAATACCCGCATCTATTTCCAGAAGATTCGTCAACACCTTCAACAGCTTAAAATTTCGGGACGAAATTTATTTAACGAGTAGGTACTGTAGTGACCCGAACTTTTCCATGTTTATATATATTAATTGAGATTGATATTTACATGATTAAATGTTTCCAACATGTTAAGCAATCAAACTTGTTAAGACTTGATTAATTGAAATATGTTTCATATAGACAATTGACCACCCAAGTTGATCGGTGATTCACGAACGTTAAAACTTGTAAAAACTATATGATGACATATATATGGATATATATATATATATATATATATAGTTAACATGATACTATGATAAGAAAACATATCATAAAGTATATTAACAATGAACTACATATGTAAAAACAAGACTACTAACTTAATGATTTTTAAACGAGACTTATATGTAACGATTATCGTTGTAAAGACATTTAATGTATATATATCATATTAAGAGATATTCATACATGATAATATCATGATAATATAATAATTTAAAATCTCATTTGATATTATAAACATTGGGTTAACAACATTTAACAAGATCGTTAACCTAAAGGTTTCAAAACAACACTTACATGTAACGACTAACGATGACTTAACGACTCAGTTAAAATGTATATACATGTAGTGTTTTAATATGTATTTATACACTTTTGAAAGACTTCAATACACTTATCAAAATACTTCTACTTAACAAAAATGCTTACAATTACATCCTCGTTCAGTTTCATCAACAATTCTACTCGTATGCACCCGTATTCGTACTCGTACAATACACAGCTTTTAGATGTATGTACTATTGGTATATACACTCCAATGATCAGCTCTTAGCAGCCCATGTGAGTCACCTAACACATGTGGGAACCATCATTTGGCAACTAGCATGAAATATCTCATAAAATTACAAAAATATGAGTAATCATTCATGACTTATTTACATGAAAACAAAATTACATATCCTTTATATCTAATCCATACACCAACGACCAAAAACACCTACAAACACTTTCATTCTTCAATTTTCTTCATCTAATTGATCTCTCTCAAGTTCTATCTTCAAGTTCTAAGTGTTCTTCATAAATTCCAAAAGTTCTAGTTTCATAAAATCAAGAATACTTTCAAGTTTGCTAGCTCACTTCCAATCTTGTAAGGTGATCATCCAACCTCAAGAAATCTTTATTTCTTACAGTAAGTTATCATTCTAATACAAGGTAATAATCATATTCAAACTTTCGTTCAATTTCTATAACTATAACAATCTTATTTCACGTGATGATCTTACTTGAACTTGTTTTCGTGTCATGATTCTGCTTCAAGAACTTCGAGCCATCCAAGGATCCATTGAAGCTAGATCCATTTTTCTCTTTTCCAGTAGGTTTATCCAAGGAAATTAAGGTAGTAATGATGTTCATAACATCATTCGATTCATACATATAAAGCTATCTTATTCGAAGGTTTAAACTTGTAATCACTAGAACATAGTTTAGTTAATTCTAAACTTGTTCGCAAACAAAAGTTAATCCTTCTAACTTGACTTTTAAAATCAACTAAACACATGTTCTATATCTATATGATATGCTAACTTAATGATTTAAAACCTGGAAACACGAAAAACACCGTAAAACCGGATTTACGCCGTCGTAGTAACACCGCGGGCTGTTTTGGGTTAGTTAATTAAAAACTATGATAAACTTTGATTTAAAAGTTGTTATTCTGAGAAAATGATTTTTATTATGAACATGAAACTATATCCAAAAATTATGGTTAAACTCAAAGTGGAAGTATGTTTTCTAAAATGGTCATCTAGACGTCGTTCTTTCGACTGAAATGACTACCTTTACAAAAACGACGTGTAACTTATTTTTCCGACTATAAACCTATACTTTTTCTGTTTAGATTCATAAAATAGAGTTCAATATAAAACCATAGCAATTTGATTCACTCAAAACGGATTTAAAATGAAGAAGTTATGGGTAAAACAAGATTGGATAATTTTTCTCATTTTAGCTACGTGAAAATTGGTAACAAATCTATTCCAACCATAACTTAATCAACTTGTATTGTATATTATGTAATCTTGAGATACCATAGACACGTATACAATGTTTCGACCTATCATGTCGACACATCTATATATATTTCGGAACAACCATAGACACTCTATATGTGAATGTTGGAGTTAGCTATACAGGGTTGAGGTTGATTTCAAAATATATATAGTTTGAGTTGTGATCAATACTGAGATACGTATACACTGGGTTGTGGATTGATTCAAGATAATATTTATCGATTTATTTCTGTACATCTAACTGTGGACAACTAGTTATAGGTTACTAACGAGGACAGCTGACTTAATAAACTTAAAACATCAAAATATATTAAAAGTGTTGTAAATATATTTTGAACATACTTTAATATATATGTATATATTGTTATAGGTTCGTGAATCAACAGTGGCCAAGTCTTACTTCCCGACGAAGTAAAAATCTGTGAAAGTGAGTTATAGTCCCACTTTTAAAATCTAATATTTTTGGGATGAGAATACATGCAGGTTTTATAAATGATTTACAAAATAGACACAAGTACGTGAAACTACATTCTATGGTTGAATTATCGAAATCGAATATGCCCCTTTTTATTAAGTCTGGTAATCTAAGAATTAGGGAACAGACACCCTAATTGACGCGAATCCTAAAGATAGATCTATTGGGCCTAACAAACCCCATCCAAAGTACCGGATGCTTTAGTACTTCGAAATTTATATCATATCCGAAGGGTGTCCCGGAATGATGGGGATATTCTTATATATGCATCTTGTTATTGTCGGTTACCAGGTGTTCACCATATGAATGATTTTTATCTCTATGTATGGGATGTGTATTGAAATATGAAATCTTGTGGTCTATTGTTACGATTTGATATATATAGGTTAAACCTATAACTCACCAACATTTTTGTTGACGTTTAAAGCATGTTTATTCTCAGGTGAATATTAAGAGCTTCCGCTGTTGCATACTAAAATAAGGACAAGATTTGGAGTCCATGTTTGTATAATATTGTGTAAAAACTGCATTCAAGAAACTGATTTCGATGTAACATATTTGTATTGTAAACCATTATGTAATGGTCGTGTGTAAACAGGATATTTTAGATTATCATTATTTGATAATCTACGTAAAGCTTTTTAAACCTTTATTTATGAAATAAAGGTTATGGTTTGTTTTAAAAATGAATGCAGTCTTTGAAAAACGTCTCATATAGAGGTCAAAACCTCGCAACGAAATCAATTAATATGGAACGTTTTTAATCAATAAGAACGGGACATTTCAGTTGGTATCAGAGCGTTGGTCTTAGAGAACCAGAAAATTTGCATTAGTGTGTCTTATCGAGTTTGTTAGGATGCATTAGTGAGTCTGGACTTCGACCGTGTTTTCTTTAAAAATGATTGCTTAACATTTTTGTTGGAAACTATATATTTTTAACATATGAATATTATGTGATATATTAATCTCTTAACGTGTTTGATATTATGTGATAGATGTCTACCTCTAGAATAAGTCCCATTGACTCACCTAATAATAATGAAGAGTCAAATGTAAATTGGAATGATTTGTGGACTGATTCACAAGTTCCCGAAGAGGAACCGGAAGAAGAGTCGGAACCGGAAGAAGAATCGGAACCGGAAGAAGAATCGGAACCGGATGAAGAAATAGAACCGGTGGGGGAAATAATAAAACGGTTAAGTAAAAGAAAATCCTCAACCAACCGACCAAAGTTAATTATGGTCAATGGTGTTTCCGCCAAGGAAGCAAAATATTGGGAGGATTACCAATTCTCCGATGAATCGAATTCCGACGAGAATTCCGATGATGTTATAGAAATTACCCCAACTGAATTTAAAAAGGCAAAAGAAAATAATAAGGGAAAGGGCATAAAAATAGTGAAATCTAATTCCAACCCCGATGAACTTTATATGTATCGTCAACCCCCGAAGTCCTTAAGTTGTAACAATGACCCGGGAACCTCTAAACCACCAGGTTTTTCTAAACCAATGTGGACAACGACGGCTCGTATTAGGGGAACATCATATATCCCTAGAAACTTGGCAAAACGAACCAAAACCGAAGAAGAAGAAACGAGCGAGTCGGAATAAGATAGTTGTATTCGTGTGGTGTAATATATGTAATATAGTGTTCTTATGCTTTATGATATATGTAAAAATTGCTTGTATTAATAAGTATTTTTTTATGAATCTAACTCTTGTCTATTTTACAGTTTAAAAGCACAAAATGGATAGACAACCCAATATTTTAAGAGACCTACCCGGAGACATGATTGATGAAATCTTGTCTAGAGTCGGCCAGAATTCTTCGGCACAACTATTTAAGGCAAGATCAGTTTGTAAGACATTCGAAGAACGTTCCAAGAATGTCTTGGTTTATAAGAGACTTTCGTTTGAAAGATGGGGGATATCACATTGGGAAACCCATAAGTTACGATGTGTTTACTTTGACGCATATATTGCGGGGAACCCAAATGCTATTTTACGCAACGGGTTAAGAAATTATTTTGACTCAATATATCCGAATATTGGACTTCATGATTTAGAAAAAGCGGCTAACATGCAACATAAAGAAGCATGTTATGCTTACGGATTAGTAATGTTCGCTTCTCACCAAAGTGAGAACAAGAACATCGGGCTACAACTATTAAACAAAACGTTTCCACAAGTGACGGAGTCGGTAATTGGGGTAAGAAATGAGGTTTTTAGATTATTACGGGACTGTTGGACATTACGTAACCCTCGTCCCTTTGATGACGTTACAACATGCTGTCTTATCAACGGCCATAACGGTTATGTTGCACAAGACCAAGGATGGGAAGTAGTCCTAGTAAAACCAGAATGCATGACTTGTTTCTGGACGTATGAATTATGTGTCTTTATTGCCTTTGCTGAACGACTTGTGTACTAGCTAGAATTGTCTTCACAACTATCTTGTATCAAAGTTATTGTGTGCTATATTTCATGCTTTATGTAAAATAAGCGGTATTGTAAGTTTGTAAAATATTGTATAAAAGTTTGAACGCGAAATATTATTATAATCAGTTTTTCATATAGAATTGTAGTAGTTGAATTGTATATTAGCTACTAAGTATGAACTTAACGGGTAGGTACTACCCGAATTTAAACTTATAAAACGCTAATATGAAGAAAAAGCTTTTATAAATGAGTTCATATTATGCTACGAAATACTATTAACTACTCTTAATATTCTGTATGATTAACTTGTTCCTTTTAACTATTTTGAAGGAAATGGCACCGACTACTCGACACACCGTGAATATGAATGAAGAGGAATTCCGTACTTTTCTAGCTTCAAACGTAGCCGCAGTACAGGCTGCGCTACATACCAACAATAACCTTGGATCTAGCAGTACAGGAAATCGTGTAGGATGCACCTACAAAGAATTCACTGCCTGCAAACCTTTGGAATTTGATGGAACCGAAGGACCGATCGGATTGAAACGGTGGACCGAGAAGGTTGAATCGGTGTTTGCCATAAGTAAGTGTACTGAAGAGGACAAAGTGAAGTACTCTACGCATACCTTCACAGGTTCTGCGTTAACATGGTGGAATACCTATCTAGAGCAAGTGGGACAAGATGATGCGTACGCACTACCGTGGTCAGCATTCAAGCACTTGATGAACGAGAAGTACCGTCCCAGAACCGAGGTCAATAAGCTCAAGACAGAACTTAGAGGGTTACGAACCCAAGGATTTGATATTACCACGTACGAAAGACGATTCACAGAATTGTGCCTATTGTGTCCGGGAGCATTCGAAGATGAGGAAGAGAAGATCGACGCGTTTGTGAAAGGATTACCGGAAAGAATCCAAGAAGATATAAGTTCACACGAGCCCGCCTCCATACAACAGGCATGTAGAATGGCTCACAAACTAGTGAACCTGATTGAAGAAAGAATTAAAGAACAGACTGCTGAAGAGGCCAATGTGAAGCAAGTCAAAAGAAAGTGGGAGGAAAACGGTGATAAGAATCACCAATACAACAACAACAGCAATTACAACAATAATCGCAACAATTATCCCAACAATCGCAACATCAATCGCAACTACAACAAACGGCCCAACAACAACAACAACAACAACAACAACAACAACAGCAACTACAACAATCATCCCAACAACAATAATAACCGCAACAACAACAACAATCAGAAGCAGCTATGCCAAAGGTGTGAAAAGAATCACTCGGGGTTCTGCACCAAATTTTGCAACAAGTGTAAAAGAAATGGTCATAGCGCGGTGAAGTGTGAGGTCTACGGACCAGGGGTTAATAGAACGAAAGGAACAAATGGTGTCGGAACGAGTAATGGCGGAGCAAGTAGTGTCGGAGCAAGTTATGCCAATGTAGTTTGTTATAAATGTGGAAAACCAGGCCACATTATTAGAAATTGCCCGAACCAGGAGAACACGAATGGACAAGGCCGTGGAAGAGTTTTCAATATTAATGCGGTAGAAGCACAGGAAGACCCGGAGCTTGTTACGGGTACGTTTCTTATTGACAATAAATCTGCTTACGTTTTATTTGATTCGGGTGCGGATAGAAGCTATATGAGTAGAGATTTTTGTGCTAAATTAAGTTGTCCATTGACGCCTTTGGATAGTAAATTTTTACTCGAATTAGCAAATGGTAAATTAATTTCAGCAGATAATATATGTCGGAATCGAGAAATTAAACTGGTTAGCGAAACATTTAAGATTGATTTGATACCAGTAGAGTTAGGGAGTTTTGATGTGATAATCGGTATGGACTGGTTGAAAGAAGTGAAAGCGGAGATCGTTTGTTACAAAAATGCAATTCGCATTATACGAGAAAAAGGAAAACCCTTAATGGTGTACGGAGAAAAGGGCAACACGAAGCTACATCTTATTAGTAATTTGAAGGCACAAAAACTAATAAGAAAAGGTTGCTATGCTGTTCTAGCACACGTCAAGAAAGTACAAACTGAAGAAAAGAGCATCAATGATGTTCCCATTGCAAAAGAATTTCCCGATGTATTTCTGAAAGAATTACCGGGATTACCCCCACATCGATCCGTTGAATTTCAAATAGATCTTGTACCAGGAGCTGCACCAATAGCTCGTGCTCCTTATAGACTCGCACCCAGCGAGATGAAAGAACTGCAAAGCCAATTACAAGAACTTTTAGAGCGTGGTTTCATTCGACCAAGCACATCACCGTGGGGAGCTCCTATTTTGTTTGTCAAGAAGAAAGATGGTACATTCAGGTTGTGTATCGACTACCGAGAGTTGAACAAACTTACCATCAAGAACCGCTACCCACTACCGAGAATCGACGACTTATTTGATCAACTACAAGGCTCGTCTGTTTATTCAAAGATTGACTTACGTTCCGGGTATCATCAAATGCGGGTGAAAGAAGATGATATTCCAAAGACTGCTTTCAGAACACGTTACGGTCATTACGAGTTTATGGTCATGCCGTTTGGTTTAAATAATGCACCAGCTGTGTTCATGGACCTTATGAACCGAGTGTGTGGACCATACCTTGACAAGTTTGTCATTGTTTTCATTG
This sequence comes from Rutidosis leptorrhynchoides, assembly GCF_046630445.1. NCBI lineage: Eukaryota > Viridiplantae > Streptophyta > Magnoliopsida > Asterales > Asteraceae > Rutidosis > Rutidosis leptorrhynchoides. Next base: position 49,634,700 of record NC_092338.1, read on the forward strand.
ATGACATACTTATTTACTCAAAGAATGACCAAGAACACGGTGAACATTTGAGAAAGGTGTTAGAAGTATTGAGGAAGGAAGATTGTACGCTTAGTTTTCAAAGTGTGCATTTTGGTTGGAAGAAGTTCAATTCCTCGGTCACATAGTGAACAAAGAAGGTATTAAGGTGGATCCGACAAAGATAGAAACTGTTGAAAAGTGGGAAACCCCGAAAACTCCGAAACACATACGCCAGTTTTTAGGACTAGCTGGTTACTACAGAAGGTTCATCCAAGACTTTTCCAGAATAGCAAAACCCTTGACTGCATTAAAGCATAAAGGGAAGAAATTTGAATGGAATGATGAACAAGAGAAAGCGTTTCAGTTATTGAAGAAAAAGCTAACTACGGCACCTATATTGTCATTGCCTGAAGGGAATGATGATTTTGTGATTTATTGTGATGCATCAAAGCAAGGTCTCGGTTGTGTATTAATGCAACGAACGAAGGTGATTGCTTATGCGTCTAGACAATTGAAGATTCACGAACAAAATTATACGACGCATGATTTGGAATTAGGCGCGGTTGTTTTTGCATTAAAGACTTGGAGGCACTACTTATATGGGGTCAAAAGTATTATATATACCGACCACAAAAGTCTTCAACACATATTTAATCAGAAACAACTGAATATGAGGCAGCGTAGGTGGATTGAATTATTGAATGATTACGACTTTGAGATTCGTTACCACCCGGGGAAGGCAAATGTGGTAGCCGATGCCTTGAGCAGGAAGGACAGAGAACCCATTCGAGTAAAATCTATGAATATAATGATTCATAATAACATTACTACTCAAATAAAGGAGGCGCAACAAGGAGTTTTAAAAGAGGGAAATTTAAAGGATGAAATACCCAAAGGATCGGAGAAGCATCTTAATATTCGGGAAGATGGAACCCGGTATAGGGCTGAAAGGATTTGGGTACCAAAATTTGGAGATATGAGAGAAATGGTACTTAGAGAAGCTCATAAAACCAGATACTCAATATATCCTGGAACGGGGAAGATGTACAAGGATCTCAAGAAACATTTTTGGTGGCCGGGTATGAAAGCCGATGTTGCTAAATACGTAGGAGAATGTTTGACGTGTTCTAAGGTCAAAGCTGAGCATCAGAAACCATCAGGTCTACTTCAACAACCCGAAATCCCGGAATGGAAATGGGAAAACATTACCATGGATTTCATCACTAAATTGCCAAGGACTGCAAGTGGTTTTGATACTATTTGGGTAATAGTTGATCGTCTCACCAAATCAGCACACTTCCTACCAATAAGAGAAGATGACAAGATGGAGAAGTTAGCACGACTGTATTTGAAGGAAGTCGTCTCCAGACATGGAATAACAATCTCTATTATCTCTGATAGGGATGGCAGATTTATTTCAAGATTCTGGCAGACATTACAGCAAGCATTAGGAACTCGTCTAGACATGAGTACTGCCTATCATCCACAAACTGATGGGCAGAGCGAAAGGACGATACAAACGCTTGAAGACATGCTACGAGCATGTGTTATTGATTTCGGAAACAGTTGGGATCGACATCTACCGTTAGCAGAATTTTCCTACAACAACAGCTACCATTCAAGCATTGAGATGGCGCCGTTTGAAGCACTTTATGGTAGAAAGTGCAGGTCTCCGATTTGTTGGAGTGAAGTGGGGGATAGACAGATTACGGGTCCGGAGATTATACAAGAAACTACCGAGAAGATCATCCAAATTCAACAACGGTTGAAAACCGCCCAAAGTCGACAAAAGAGCTACGCTGACATTAAAAGAAAAGATATAGAATTTGAAATTGGAGAGATGGTCATGCTTAAAGTTGCACCTTGGAAAGGCGTTGTTCGATTTGGTAAACGAGGGAAATTAAATCCAAGGTATATTGGACCATTCAAGATTATTGATCGTGTCGGACCAGTAGCTTACCGACTAGAGTTACCTCAACAACTCGCGGCTGTACATAACACTTTCCACGTCTCGAATTTAAAGAAATGTTTTGCTAAAGAAGATCTCACTATTCCGTTAGATGAAATCCAAATCAACGAAAAACTTCAATTCATCGAAGAACCCGTCGAAATAATGGATCGTGAGGTTAAAAGACTTAAGCAAAACAAGATACCAATTGTTAAGGTTCGATGGAATGCTCGTAGAGGACCCGAGTTCACCTGGGAGCATGAAGATCAGATGAAGAAGAAATACCCGCATCTATTTCCAGAAGATTCGTCAACACCTTCAACAGCTTAAAATTCCGGGACGAAATTTATTTAACGAGTAGGTACTGTAGTGACCCGAACTTTTCCATGTTTATATATATTAATTGAGATTGATATTTACATGATTAAATGTTTCCAACATGTTAAGCAATCAAACTTGTTAAGACTTGATTAATTGAAATATGTTTCATATAGACAATTGACCACCCAAGTTGATCGGTGATTCACGAACGTTAAAACTTGTAAAAACTATATGATGACATATATATGGATATATATATATATATAGTTAACATGATACTATGATAAGAAAACATATCATAAAGTATATTAACAATGAACTACATATGTAAAAACAAGACTACTAACTTAATGATTTTTAAACGAGACTTATATGTAACGATTATCGTTGTAAAGACATTTAATGTATATATATCATATTAAGAGATATTCATACATGATAATATCATGATAATATAATAATTTAAAATCTCATTTGATATTATAAACATTGGGTTAACAACATTTAACAAGATCGTTAACCTAAAGGTTTCAAAACAACACTTACATGTAACGACTAACGATGACTTAACGACTCAGTTAAAATGTATATACATGTAGTGTTTTAATATGTATTTATACACTTTTGAAAGACTTTAATACACTTATCAAAATACTTCTACTTAACAAAAATGCTTACAATTACATCCTCGTTCAGTTTCATCAACAATTCTACTCGTATGCACCCGTATTCGTACTCGTACAATACACAGCTTTTAGATGTATGTACTATTGGTATATACACTCCAATGATCAGCTCTTAGCAGCCCATGTGAGTCACCTAACACATGTGAGAACCATCATTTGGCAACTAGCATGAAATATCTCATAAAATTACAAAAATATGAGTAATCATTCATGACTTATTTACATGAAAACAAAATTACATATCCTTTATATCTAATCCATACACCAACGACCAAAAACACCTACAAACACTTTCATTCTTCAATTTTCTTCATCTAATTGATCTCTCTCAAGTTCTATCTTCAAGTTCTAAGTGTTCTTCATAAATTCCAAAAGTTCTAGTTTCATAAAATCAAGAATACTTTCAAGTTTGCTAGCTCACTTCCAATCTTGTAAGGTGATCATCCAACCTCAAGAAATCTTTATTTCTTACAGTAAGTTATCATTCTAATACAAGGTAATAATCATATTCAAACTTTCGTTCAATTTCTATAACTATAACAATCTTATTTCACGTGATGATCTTACTTGAACTTGTTTTCGTGTCATGATTCTGCTTCAAGAACTTCGAGCCATCCAAGGATCCATTGAAGCTAGATCCATTTTTCGCTTTTCCAGTAGGTTTATCCAAGGAAATTAAGGTAGTAATGATGTTCATAACATCATTCGATTCATACATATAAAGCTATCTTATTCGAAGGTTTAAACTTGTAATCACTAGAACATAGTTTAGTTAATTCTAAACTTGTTCGCAAACAAAAGTTAATCCTTCTAACTTGACTTTTAAAATCAACTAAACACATGTTCTATATCTATATGATATGCTAACTTAATGATTTAAAACCTGGAAACACGAAAAACACCGTAAAACCGGATTTACGCCGTCGTAGTAACACCGCGGGCTGTTTTGGTTTAGTTAATTAAAAACTATGATAAACTTTGATTTAAAAGTTGTTATTCTGAGAAAATGATTTTTATTATGAACATGAAACTATATCCAAAAATTATGGTTAAACTCAAAGTGGAAGTATGTTTTCTAAAATGGTCATCCAGACGTCGTTCTTTCGACTGAAATGACTACCTTTACAAAAACGACTTGTAACTTATTTTTCTGACTATAAACCTATACTTTTTCTGTTTAGATTCATAAAATAAAGTTCAATATGAAACCATAGCAATTTGATTCACTCAAAACGGATTTAAAATGAAGAAGTTATGGGTAAAACAAGATTGGATAATTTTTCTCATTTTAGCTACGTGAAAATTGGTAACAAATCTATTCCAACCATAACTTAATCAACTTGTATTGTATATTATGTAATCTTGAGATACCATAGACACGTATACAATGTTTCGACCTATCATGTCGACACATCTATATATATTTCGGAACAACCATAGACACTCTATATGTGAATGTTGGAGTTAGCTATACAGGGTTGAGGTTGATTCCAAAATATATATAGTTTGAGTTGTGATCAATACTGAGATACGTATACACTGGGTCGTGGATTGATTCAAGATAATATTTATCGATTTATTTCTGTACATCTAACTGTGGACAACTAGTTATAGGTTACTAACGAGGACAGCTGACTTAATAAACTTAAAACATCAAAATATATTAAAAGTGTTGTAAATATATTTTGAACATACTTTAATATATATGTATATATTGTTATAGGTTCGTGAATCAACAGTGGCCAAGTCTTACTTCCCGACGAAGTAAAAATCTGTGAAAGTGAGTTATAGTCCCACTTTTAAAATCTAATATTTTTGGGATGAGAATACATGCAGGTTTTATAAATGATTTACAAAATAGACACAAGTACGTGAAACTACATTCTATGGTTGAATTATCGAAATCGAATATGCCCCTTTTTATTAAGTCTGGTAATCTAAGAATTAGGGAACAGACACCCTAATTGACGCGAATCCTAAAGATAGATCTATTGGGCCTAACAAACCCCATCCAAAGTACCGGATGCTTTAGTACTTCGAAATTTATATCATATCCGAAGGGTGTCCCGGAATGATGGGGATATTCTTATATATGCATCTTGTTATTGTCGGTTACCAGGTGTTCACCATATGAATGATTTTTATCTCTATGTATGGGATGTGTATTGAAATATGAAATCTTGTGGTCTATTGTTACGATTTGATATATATAGGTTAAACCTATAACTCATCAACATTTTTGTTGACGTTTAAAGCATGTTTATTCTCAGGTGAATATTAAGAGCTTCCGCTGTTGCATACTAAAATAAGGACAAGATTTGGAGTCCATGTTTGTATAATATTGTGTAAAAACTGCATTCAAGAAACTGATTTCGATGTAACATATTTGTATTGTAAACCATTATGTAATGGTCGTGTGTAAACAGGATATTTTAGATTATCATTATTTGATAATCTACGTGAAGCTTTTTAAACCTTTATTTATGAAATAAAGGTTATGGTTTGTTTTAAAAATGAATGCAGTCTTTGAAAAACGTCTCATATAGAGGTCAAAACCTCGCAACGAAATCAATTAATATGGAACATTTTTAATCAATAAGAACGGGACATTTCATGTTCAATCCATATGAATGATATTTTAGTCTCTATGCATGGGACATATGTTTATGAGAAATGGAAATATGAAATCTTGTGGTCTATTAAAATTATGAAATGATTATTTATGTTAAACTAATGAACTCACCAACCTTTTGGTTGACACTTTAAAGCATGTTTATTCTTAGGTACGAAAGAAATCTTCCGCTGTGCATTTGCTCATCTTAGAGATATTACTTGGAGTCATTCATGATATATTTCAAAAGACGTTGCATTCGAGTCGTTGAGTTTATCAAGATTATTATTAAGTCAATTATAGTTAGACATATTATAAAATGGTATGCATGCCGTCAATTTTCGATGAAATGAAAGATTGTCTTTTCAAAAACTAATGCAATGTTTGTAAAATGTATCATATAGAGGTCAAGTACCTCGCAATGTAATCAACTGTTGTGAATCGTTTATAATCGATGTGGACTTCGTCCGGATGGATTAGGATGGGTCTCTTCATGAACCATGGTCTACTACTACACGCTATGATTACTAAACGTAATAATAACATCTTCCCGAGTGAACTGGTATCATTCATAAGAGGCAAAATGGACGAAGTGAGGAAAGAACTCAGGAAGAATCATAATAAGATACATTTTGGTAAAGGAAAATCAAAATCCACAACAAAAAGAAGAGCACGACACCTTGAAAGATGTCATAAATGCGAAAAATGGTCACACGAAGGGAAATGTTCTAACAATCAAACACATTCCAATACCGAATTCGTTACTCTATGCAGAGAAGGACCATTCATATATTTAGAAGAAAAGTTATTGAAAAATCGAGGTTACGCTTATGTAGCTATGGAAAACCAAATTGAACGACTCTCCTATGAGTCGACTAAAGCAGGTCTCTGAGAATTCTTTCTCACAGGTAAGTATGCACAGTTTTTATTTGTTTTTATTTATTGCTTTTAACCTTTTGATAATAAACGCTGAATCGTTCGCTATAAAGTATTAAATTGATATTCAATAAAATTAGGTATGCGAAACCGAAATTATTGATATCATACAAAAATTTATTACATCACTGCCAAATTTACCGTTTATTCATAAGGTATAAATATCTTTAATCAATCAATCCAAAATATTTTAGAAATTCGTCCGGAGTAAAACTAGGTAATTTAGCCGAAATTACTTTACCCAAAAGAGGGACGTATATTTTTGATAATATTTGATTGATTAAAGTGGGATAAAAGACCAAAAAGATTTTAATTTGATTTTTACCTTGTTTTTAAAATTATTAAATATTAATTTAATATTATTGTAAATTTTTAACAACCAATATATAATTATAATATTTTAAATGTAAGTTTGTAAACTAATGTATATAAATAATATTTATATGAAATTTTAAAATTTTAAATTTATGTTTGGTGTGAATTTAAAAACAAAAATATACTTTATTTCATTAAGTTAAAAATATGATTTCTAAAATTCGTCGTGAGTTGAAGACTAGGTCGTTGAACTGAAATTGCTTTACCCAAGGGAGGGACGAGAAATTTTATTATCATTATTTTTTAATCTTATTGATCTAAAGTATACCAAAAACATTGAAAAAACCTAAAATCTTTGCTTTTAAAACAATCGCTTTAAAATGACAAATTTTAAATTTTGTCGAGGGACGGACTAGGCAAACGTACCGAAACAACCTCTGCCTATATAAAAAGGAAACAAAATTTTAAAAATTAATTAATTAATTGTTTTAGTAGTTAAAAGGTTTTATTTAAAAAAAAAATCCGCACTCGCGGAGGTTTTTGGGGCAACCACATCCGCACTCGCGGAGAATCAAAAATCCAGAACAAATAAACTGGTCGACAGACCAGTCCCAAACACACACATACACATATTTTCTGCGAAAAACCCACAAAAACGCTCCCAAAAACGCGATTTTTCACCGTTAATCATCAAATTTCTTGCTAAAATCATTTTGAGAAGAATCCTACCAAGAAGTTTTTCAAGGAGATCGGTAATTTCTACATCTAAACACTCTTTAATCCGGATTTTAGTGTTCTTGAGCAAAATTATACCTAATTTGATTTTGATGATTTCTAGTCTATTTGTGCTTAAATTGTTTGCATATTATGCTTGTATAACCTAGATTGATGCTATTTAACATGATTAGAAGCCTTAAACTTCAAATTTTGAGTAATCTAGGGTTTGTGTTCTTGAGCAAAATTGAGGCTTTTTGATATAAATGGGTTATGGCCGAATTTTGTTGTTAGTTCATGCTTAATTAAGTAGTGTAACATGTTTAGGTTGCTAAATGATCAAAACCTTGATCATAAACATGATTTTTGAACAAGATGGTTGACTTTTTGCGTCAAAAATGCATGAACTTGATTTAATTGACATGAATGCCATTTGGAATTTGTTTAATTGCTATAATGATTATTTTTGACATGTTTTAGAAGATGAATGCTAAGGAACATTGTATACATTTTTATATATGTTTATTTGTAAAAGTGTAGAATTGTGAATATTATGAAAATGTGTATAAGTTATTATTGTTAAAACATGTCATTACGGTTATTTTAAGTTATAATTTTGCTAACACTAATGCATATTTGGATGCACAAAATATTGTGTTTAATGTGTTTTGCAGACTGAAAGGGGTGAATCTTCATCCGCTTCCCAAGCTTACAATGCTCCTCATGAGAATGCAGACAAACAGGAGATTAACGACCAATACGGACAAAATCTACCGCATCAATTCATTTCATATTCAAATATACAATTGGCAGATTTACACCCTAATTTAAGATTTGACAGATATTGGATAGATTATCCAAAATATCAGAGGAACTTACACATTCTTCAGTCAAAGAATGCTGAAGTACCCAGGGTGATAGATTGGGAACCATTAGAAATAGTGGGATCAGAGAATTACTTACACAAAGGTATGGTAATTCTACTTTATATGATTGGGAACGATTATTCAATATACGTAGGCCTGTATATAGAGAATGGTGTGTGGAATTATTATGTAGTGTTGAAATAAATGATCGGGTAGCTACCTTAACCGATCAGAGCTTTATTAGATTTTTGTTAGGAGGTGTGATGCGCCATATGTCTCTATTAGATATGGCTCAGGCTTTGTGTATATATACGCCTGAGGAACTAGCATCTACTGATTGTCAAAGGTTGATAATTAATGGTAGGAGGGTTGATGAAAATTTTGATATGAATGGAATATGGAGTAGAATGACTAGCCATAACCGATTTCGTGGGGGAACTCACTCTTATACAGATATTAATAGAGCTGAGCTAAGAGTGATCCATAGGTTTTTAGAAAACTCGATTACACAGCTAGGTAGGAACAAAGAGAAGGTAAATGAAAATGATTTATTTTACCTCATGTGTATTCGAGACCCACAGAGCGTTGTGAGTATACCTTATTGTGTGGGTTATTATTTATCGGTAATGGTTAGGGGTATGCGGCCTAATAGTATAATAGGAGGTGGTATCTTTATTACTTTAATTGCTGAGTATCTCAATATGGATAGAAGTCAGGGGGGATTATTAATTGCAGTACCAGAACCCCGTGATAGAATTGGTTTGCAAGTATATCATGGTGCAAAGGTTTTAAAGAAATGACATAACGCTACAGCACCATATGATGGCGCGCATCTACAGGTAGAAAGAGATCAGGAGCAAGGTAATGTGGGAGGAGGGAATCAGATGACAGAAATACAAATTTTTTTGGCCCAAAATGAGTATGAAATGGCTAGACAACGAGCATTTGCAGATTGACAATATCATCAAAGCCAAATCATAAGCCATTGTACCTACAATAACACAAACTACATTCCTACTCAACCGACCATATTTTCTCCCTGGACTATACAGACCCGACCACCGTTCCCTACATATAACCCAGCTCAGCATTCTACAGCACTTACGGCTATGAATGAAATCACTACTGGAACCATCCTCATCAATCGTAATTTTCTTTTATTTCTATTTTTATTTATTTTGTAACTTGTAATTTTATACTTTTAATACTTCTTTTGATACTGTAATAGTTTTTATAATTTTCTAACTTTTATTATTATATTTTAATAATTTTTGAATGTGGGGTGATATTCCAAACTTCAAAAATATGTATATATGTTTGTATTTTATCTCATGTACACAGTAGGGTAAAACAGAGCACTTTCAAAGACTGGCGTTAAGTTCAACAAAAGCAACTAATTTTGACGACAAGATGCAAAATATATGTGAAATAACAACTGCAGGAATGAACAAATGATGTGCACCATTTATCAATCAAACAAACAACAATATGTTTGGAAACTTCGGTAAAATTTAATCATTTTTCTACGCTAATCACCTTCAATAATTTAAATTGTTACTGATTTCTTGCAAATGAGGGCATTGCAAGATCTTAAGTGTGGGAAGGGATTAAATTCTTTCGAATTTTAAAGGTTTGACTTATACACTTGGTTTAATAGCCACCGTTAAAATACTTGTAAAGCAGTAGTTGTATTAGAATCTAGTGCTCTTTGATAATAAAGAACAGCCCTAGTCTTATATACTGACTACCCACTTCTAGTAAAATTTTCAAATTTTTTTTTCAACTAAATGAACTCAAAATCATGTTTATACATATTTATGAACGGTAAAACTAGGTGTTAATACCGAAATTATTGTTACCTCAGAAAAGACATAAATTGAGAAACACCCCAAAATGCTTGAGTTCATTTAAAATGGAATAGAAGAGAATAAAAAGGCAAAGAAAGAAAAATAAAAGCCAAGGGTGAAAAAAATTTACCAAGTTATTTAGAACATATATCACATATTTTTGTATAAATAATTGAAGATGCTTTTGTTTTGGACGATATTAATCAGTTTTACTCAGTTTATTATAATATAAATAAAATTTAAAAGGAAGTACAGTCTTCCGAGAAAAAGACACGCGCTTCTTGATTTAGGTCAGGAAGTTGTCGTCCAGACCAGTTGTATAGTTTACGAAAAACCTTGAAAAGTTTTCTCAAAAATCAGCTGGAAATTCACAGACCTCAGCATCAAACAGGGTCGCCAAGTGGTCAGACTTATCCTAACCATGAGAGGATCTGTCTCGTATAATGGGGGGCACCGTGCAAATTAGCTTATAAGACTAATAAATCAGATCCCCAGAAAGGATAATCTCCTTAAAAGATTAAAAATCGGCATTTAAGCCTGATATTACTCAATCTTTGAGATTGACTTTTAAAGATTGAGATTTACAAACTCATAGAATTCAATGATATCTAAACTCGAGCTTGAACGAGAAAATATTTTGATCAAATTATAAACCAATTTGTTTTCTGAAAACCCATTTTCAATGCATTCATTACCATTAAACATAAAATCATAAGAATTCACCGAAATTCATTAGGTCACCTGAACCAAATCGGGTGTCAACCGTAAGAACGGTGGTTGTATAGCATGGTCGAAGACATGACCTTGTGCCAGACCGAAAAACTATAGGATGATCTTTACTATTTATAACGACCCTCATTTTTCCATTCTATATTTTTCCAATATTAAAAGCCCAAACAATATAATTAAAACTTAATGATTAAACTTTAATCAACAATTGTTAAGTGTTAAGAGTTAGAAAACATATTAATTAACTTTGTACAAAAATTGACAAGTTAATAAAAGATGAAAATAATAAACTTTTAGTCGACACTCACTGCTAATTAAAATTTATGCATTTATGTAATATTATAACTAATAACCTATAAGTAATAAATAAAAAGTGACATTTATATAAATAATAAAACAATTGGGAACTAAATATATACAAGTCATGAATTAGTAAAAAGAAAATAATACTTATCATGTAGTAAATGTAAAAATAATAATAATAATAATAATGAGACTAAAAAAATCTTACATCCTTATGTTGACTAAAAATAAAGTGTAAACTAGTACATCCTTATGTTGACTAATTATAAACTAGTACCACCTATTGTTGACTAAAAATTATAAAATAAAATAAAATCATTAATTAGAACATCCTTATGTTGACTAACACTCTAATACTTGCACTATATAAACACCTAGTTTCTCATTCACAAATCACACCAAAATCCTCTCTCAAAAACAATCTCTCCCTCTCCCTCTCTTGTGGTATTCGGATCTTCAAGCTTGTTCTTCGTGTTCTTCAAGAATCTTCAAGGAGTTCTTCAAGAATTTCAAGGCTTTGATCTTCCATCTTCATCGTGTTCATCTTTTCTTTGTTAATTATCTTGAATCTTCAAAGGTATAACATAAACCCTAAACTATTTACATAAACTTTGATCTTTGATAATTCATATTCATATTATAAACTTGTTATTCATAAGTATATACATAAACACACCTAGATTTATATATACATATATACATGTAAAAAAAAATATTTATATATATATATATATACACATATATATACGAATTATATATACATATACATATTAAAACCTTAAACCCTAATTACACCTAAACTATAATTCTTAAACCCTAATTAATTAAACTCTAAACATTTATGAAACCCTAGGACATTAATTACTAAACCCTAGTTATTAATTACTACTTTAATTAACTAACCCTAATTAATGAAACCCTAATACTACTTATACTAGTACTTAACATGTATACACTATTACTATTACTAGCACCTATAACCTACTAATTATATTGTAGCACAAAAACATTTTGGGATATGTATTAGAGATGTATAGATCTTCGAACTTTCTTGACGAATGGTTTCTACGAGATTCTAGGCAGAGGGTTTGGATTTCCGATTTAAAGGGTCCTATGGCTCAAGCCCCTAGATCTAAATTAGCCATTCGAAGGGAAAGGGGTGATTGGAAGCTTATCTAATACGGCAAGTATCCTAAAATGGAAACAATCATAAAAGTAGAAACTCTCTAGTCATAGAAACTTAGTAAAATAAGAAACTTTCTAAAAATGGAAACTTTATAAAAATAGTAACTTACTAGGAATAGAAACTTAGTAAAACAAACTATACTTAAACACATACTTAAACTTAAACATGGGCAAAACACTTAACTACTCTTAAATGTCAATAGGTTGACTTTCCTGCTCACTCGTTCAACTCTCTATTCCGAGGAATAACTCTCGCTACTTACTAAGGTGAATTCATAGCCCCACTTTTTACTGTTTCATAACTGTTTTATAACTTTTGGGGTGAGAATACATGCACAACTTTTATAACTGTTTTACACGTATTAACTATTAATCTGTGATATGTTGGGCTATGACCAGCAAGCCCCCAACTGATAAGTATAAACGATAACTTGTTACGGGGTAAACTTGAAAGTCTAGTCTAAATATCAGTACTTACACGTATCAACTAGTAAACTGTGATATGTTGGGCTATGACCAGCAAGCCCCCAACCGACAAGTATAAACGGTAACTTGACACGGGGTAAACTTAAAAGTCTAGTCTAAATATCAGTACCAACTGTTAAAACTATGCTATACCCGGCTATGTCCGACTAAGTCCCCACAGTGATATTTTTAATTGCTGCGGCATGCTTAATTATTGGGGGTGGCCTATCGGGAGTAACGTCCCCGATACATTTGACCGTGATGTCTTTGTATTACTTAATAATGATTTAAACATGGTGATAAGGTACTGCCAACTTATCATCGGGGCAACAAAACAAACGTTTAGTCTAAATATCACGCACTGGCATAACTTTTGGATCTGCGAGATCTACTTTTTGATCCTGCGGGAGATCAACTTTACAACTAAATCTTGTGGTCTAAAAACAACGATAACTACTTTTGTTAAACCTATGAACTTCACTCAACCTTTTTGGTTGACACTTTAGCATGTTTTGTCTCAGGTGCTGTTTGATTCAAGCTTTCTTATCTACTACTTATGTGATGCTACTTGGACTTAGGATCAAGAGATATCGCATTTATTACTTCTGCATATGAACAATTACTTTATAGTTATTTCCATTATTGTAACGACATTTCATTTTCCGCTGCGTACTCAATAAAGTTAAATTTTCGCATTTAGTATTGTTCTCGTATTATAATATGTTGGTTTATTTGATATTAGTAACGTTTCTTCCAGACCCTATTGGGAGGACGTTACAGATTGGTATCAGAGCATAACCAGGCTGTTATAGAGAACCAGGATTGCATTTTTATGTGTGCCTTACTTGCTAGCTAGGGTGCCTTAGCAATCTAGGAAACTATAACCTTTCCTGCCTTACACTTAAAGCACTTAGGATTGCCTTATAATCTTAACAATCATGCTTTACCAAACTTGACTTAAAGATTCTAATCAAAGTCTCTTTCCTAATGTAGGACTACAACTTTTCTTGACCATAGTGCCTTTAATTGTTGCCTTTAACTGTTAAATGCTACACTATACTTTAGAAACTTTACTTATCTTAGAATGCTGAGCTAATCTAAGAACTCTGTTCACTTTCCTGAGTACTATCCAATTACACCACCGCATCTAAATGCGACACAATGATTTCAGAAATTCTTGACATTCATAAGTCATCTATCATGGTTATGTGTATTACATATGTATTACATGAAATATTATCCATGATTTTGAAACTCTTATAATTGTTACTACTCACACACAAACGTATATAACTCCCTGTTATATCACGTACCTATATGCCTTATGCCTTTATGCATCGGTTTGTGAATCGAAAAATGTCATTGGGTTATCACAGTATACGAATTGAAAGTCTTTAATCAAAAGATTATTAGATTACATACTTATCACTTTATGATCTCGACACGTCATACTTCCATTATTAAAGTATAGACACATCATATCTTATTATATCTTATCGTATCTATCCCAATAGATTTTGTCTAACACTTTTCCTAAATTCTCTCCGTAAATTACGGAAATCTTTTTACTATATACACGTATTCGAGGAGACGAATATATCATCCACTATTCAAAACTAATCTCATATCAAAAACCCTAATTCCAAACACATAATATGGATTCCTCGAACTCTTCGAGCTCCAATGGCAGCGTAACCGGAATGAACCAACCAATCAGCCATCATCTATTTTGGATGAATTGGGGATGGGTTCGTAGTAAACTTAATCAATGGAGACAAGAAGAAGGTGATCCCTTCCACCAACCGAATTCACCTCTTGGTGAAGAACCTGAAGCACTTACTGGCGAACCCGTTCGGAACACTATTTTCACCCTCATTTCCAGGATATCCAGTCACGAATATATAATATCTAAAATTTTAGATCTTATTCATCCACTTGTCCGAACCGCCAATCATCCCGGAATAATAGAAGAAGTCAACGAGCTTCGCGCTCGAGTAGTGGCTCTGGAGAATATGGTGCGAAACCTACGAACACCAGCAGCAGCACCAGCAGCATAACCAGTACCACCAGTACCATCGGCATCACCACCAACATCACCACCAACATCACCAGCTTCACCAACGACAACATCCGCATTCCACGCCTCAACATCACACTCAGTACCTCAAACATTAACATCATACGCCCCATAGATACCAAGGAATATTAGTAATAATGAGTTAAGATGTATTGACTCATTCTTCCTGAAGAATTACATATGTATACTTTATATATATGGATTGGAACAATAATAAATCTTTTCGTACTAAGCTATTACGTGTGAATCTTAACTAGTATGTACTACATGGTTAATTCATATCACAATATGCTATGATGTACATCTTTTGTTAATAACTTAACAATCGTTAATCATTGCTTCAATACAATAAACTCCATTTCGTAATAAACCAAGTGTATTACTCAAATACATGATTGATTGTATACTTTAATTTTCGATGTACTCGAAACTTTCTAGAAAATATCATTAGTGCCTTATGAATTTCACAAGAATTCCAAGAGCACCAACATCATATACCGAAGTATATCAATAACAATGAACGATGAAGTATTAATTCATAACTTCATTAGCGAAATATTTCACGACAATTATGAAATCTCTAAGGTTTTGGAGATTATTTATTCTCGTTTCAACAACAAATCAAATGAGTTTAATATTATATTAGCTCATTAAAACCATGATTACATCTGAAGAATACATATATGAACGTATATCTTCTCTTTTGTACAAACTGTTAATTGTAAAAAAATATTTTAACGGGTAGGTAAAACCCGAGAGATATTCATATCTCATATAAATATGTTACATTGTACATTTTTCCATTCTGATTCAGCAGTTGTTAACTATACTACTTACATTCACATGATATATGTATATGTTCACCAAAGAAAAACCATTTTCATACAAATTCAGTTACATACTCTGATTTTGACATATCGGAACTTAAGTAAAGCTTTAGCAAGTGTTATCTTCCTAAAGATCACTACATTCATGAATTATATTCATTCGTATTCTATGATGAATTATCAAATCAAACCACCGAACATACCATTCCTTACTTTTGAAAATCACAACATTTCTTCGTCAACCGTTAGATCCATTGATGGATGCATCTTACGCTTAAACACTTCAAATTCAAAATTCTTGAAAACATCCTTTGAATCTTGACGATCGCAATCAGCGTTTAATCATCTAAAAATGAAATTTCTTGAAACCATTTCGGATTGATAACCGATGATTCAAATATGGCTGCATTAAATGTAGAGGAAACAGAAAAATTGTAGATGGTCTTAAGGGCCAACAGTTTGATAATAAAGAATGGTACGTTGGAAAAGCTCAAAAGAAAATTTGGAACTGAAAAACGGATTGAGCTAACCATGGAGGAGACCAAGGACAAACACAAGGGCCAAACCCTATATTCAAAGAATCCAGGTAATTTTGGATCCGGTGAAATCTTTAGAGAATATCTTGCTCCGAAGTCATGTTAAAAGCTTGCGGAAAGTTTTTCTTCATCAACTTTCAAACTTAGAAATTCCAAAATATCATCATAAATATCCTCTATATTTCGGAAGATATCTTCATAACGATTCATGTCCGAAATTAAGTATCTCTTTGCGATATCTTTATAAATGAAACTGTTTTAGTTTATATATTCTGTAAAATTCGAGTTTAAATTATAAATGCTTTGAAGAAGTGTTGGCAATTGAAGCATGAGTTAGTATAATATAAAGACGTCAGGCCAACGTGATTATATTACAGTAAGTCATGCTAAGTTTTTAATGGAAGATGATGATTCATAGATTTTATAATCATCATTTGCCATATTACACGACTCTTACATTCTATTTAACCTCTAAACATATCAAGAAAATATTTTTCTTGATGATTCGGTCTTTTCCGGATATTCTGGTAATATGACAAATCAAATCGTGCTATTACCTTTCCTTTCTACTTTATATATTATGATCATTCGAAACTTCATACCTATGAATTCTGGACCATTACTCGCTTGACTTGAAGTCGGGAAGAAGAAACAAAAGCATAAAGCTCCGACATATAAGGGAAAATATAAAGCCCAATAACGACTCCGAAATTACAAACCGTGTATATCAATGCGTATAGCAATATAAAGACACGGGATAATTAAAAACACTATAACCCCAAGAGCATAGTAGAAGTAAACAGATTCCTCTGGCGGTAAAAGAAAAAGAAGAATGACTGCATAGATGGTCAATATAATAACCAGGACCAGAACTGGATTAAGCATTTTCTTAATCTTTTGGAAGTTTGAATTGAGAAAGAAAGTATAGAAGTGGTGAAGATAATGAAACGAAAGAAGCTAATTTATAGCAAAATTCCAAACACATCAATCGAGGCAAATCACCGCATTTAATCAAACAAATCTCAAAATTTCGTAAATACTGGAGAATCAAATCTTATAGATTACGAAGATTTCCTTTAATTCCTTGAATTCCGGAAATCAATTGTGACTACGTCTAAAGTTAAGGCGAACATTTAATTTTCTCATTTCACTCTTTTATGATAGCTTCATTTATACTCTTCCTATAAACGAATCGTTTTATCCATATTATTCAATAGTGATAAAACTTTATTATTCAACTTATATTCATCATTAAAATATTCTTGTTGTAAACAATGAAGATCTCTATCAAATTTCATGACTGTGATTTTCACGAACTCCTCTTTGTTTGTCTGCCCTAATATTGTGGCATAAAATGCTCAAGGTTTTAAATGAGCTCAATACTATTCATAACACATTTCATGTATCCAATTTACTGAAATGACTTGTATAACATCATCATTTTGAATGATCTTCGCATTAATGATAAAATGCACTTCGTTGAATAACCTATAGAAATCATGGAAGGAGAGGTCAAACAAACGCGTAAAAGCAATATACCTATCGTTAAAGTCCGTTGGAATTCGCGTAGAGGCCCCGAATATACCTGGGAACGCAAAGACCATATGAAACGGAAATATCCCCATCTCTTCTCAACTGCTGATGCAAACGAGGAAACTACCTAAAAACTTCGGGACGAAGTTTTCAATAACGGGGAGGTACTATAACGACCCTCATTTTTCCATTCTATATTTTTCCAATATTAAAAGCCCAAACAATATAATTAAAACTTAATGATTAAACTTTAATCAACAATTGTTAAGTGTTAAGAGTTAGAAAACATATTAATTAACTTTGTACAAAAATTGACAAGTTAATAAAAGATGAAAATAATAAACTTTTAGTCGACACTCACTGCTAATTAAAATTTATGCATTTATGTAATATTATAACTAATAACCTATAAGTAATAAATAAAAAGTGACATTTATATAAATAATAAAACAATTGGGAACTAAATATATACAAGTCATGAATTAGTAAAAAGAAAATAATACTTATCATGTAGTAAATGTAAAAATAATAATAATAATAATAATGAGACTAAAAAAATCTTACATCCTTATGTTGACTAAAAATAAAGTGTAAACTAGTACATCCTTATGTTGACTAATTATAAACTAGTACCACCTATTGTTGACTAAAAATTATAAAATAAAATAAAATCATTAATTAGAACATCCTTATGTTGACTAACACTCTAATACTTGCACTATATAAACACCTAGTTTCTCATTCACAAATCACACCAAAATCCTCTCTCAAAAACAATCTCTCCCTCTCCCTCTCTTGTGGTATTCGGATCTTCAAGCTTGTTCTTCGTGTTCTTCAAGAATCTTCAAGGAGTTCTTCAAGAATTTCAAGGCTTTGATCTTCCATCTTCATCGTGTTCATCTTTTCTTTGTTAATTATCTTGAATCTTCAAAGGTATAACATAAACCCTAAACTATTTACATAAACTTTGATCTTTGATAATTCATATTCATATTATAAACTTGTTATTCATAAGTATATACATAAACACACCTAGATTTATATATACATATATACATGTAAAAAAAAATATTTATATATATATATATATACACATATATATACGAATTATATATACATATACATATTAAAACCTTAAACCCTAATTACACCTAAACTATAATTCTTAAACCCTAATTAATTAAACTCTAAACATTTATGAAACCCTAGGACATTAATTACTAAACCCTAGTTATTAATTACTACTTTAATTAACTAACCCTAATTAATGAAACCCTAATACTACTTATACTAGTACTTAACATGTATACACTATTACTATTACTAGCACCTATAACCTACTAATTATATTGTAGCACAAAAACATTTTGGGATATGTATTAGAGATGTATAGATCTTCGAACTTTCTTGACGAATGGTTTCTACGAGATTCTAGGCAGAGGGTTTGGATTTCCGATTTAAAGGGTCCTATGGCTCAAGCCCCTAGATCTAAATTAGCCATTCGAAGGGAAAGGGGTGATTGGAAGCTTATCTAATACGGCAAGTATCCTAAAATGGAAACAATCATAAAAGTAGAAACTCTCTAGTCATAGAAACTTAGTAAAATAAGAAACTTTCTAAAAATGGAAACTTTATAAAAATAGTAACTTACTAGGAATAGAAACTTAGTAAAACAAACTATACTTAAACACATACTTAAACTTAAACATGGGCAAAACACTTAACTACTCTTAAATGTCAATAGGTTGACTTTCCTGCTCACTCGTTCAACTCTCTATTCCGAGGAATAACTCTCGCTACTTACTAAGGTGAATTCATAGCCCCACTTTTTACTGTTTCATAACTGTTTTATAACTTTTGGGGTGAGAATACATGCACAACTTTTATAACTGTTTTACACGTATTAACTATTAATCTGTGATATGTTGGGCTATGACCAGCAAGCCCCCAACTGATAAGTATAAACGATAACTTGTTACGGGGTAAACTTGAAAGTCTAGTCTAAATATCAGTACTTACACGTATCAACTAGTAAACTGTGATATGTTGGGCTATGACCAGCAAGCCCCCAACCGACAAGTATAAACGGTAACTTGACACGGGGTAAACTTAAAAGTCTAGTCTAAATATCAGTACCAACTGTTAAAACTATGCTATACCCGGCTATGTCCGACTAAGTCCCCACAGTGATATTTTTAATTGCTGCGGCATGCTTAATTATTGGGGGTGGCCTATCGGGAGTAACGTCCCCGATACATTTGACCGTGATGTCTTTGTATTACTTAATAATGATTTAAACATGGTGATAAGGTACTGCCAACTTATCATCGGGGCAACAAAACAAACGTTTAGTCTAAATATCACGCACTGGCATAACTTTTGGATCTGCGAGATCTACTTTTTGATCCTGCGGGAGATCAACTTTACAACTAAATCTTGTGGTCTAAAAACAACGATAACTACTTTTGTTAAACCTATGAACTTCACTCAACCTTTTTGGTTGACACTTTAGCATGTTTTGTCTCAGGTGCTGTTTGATTCAAGCTTTCTTATCTACTACTTATGTGATGCTACTTGGACTTAGGATCAAGAGATATCGCATTTATTACTTCTGCATATGAACAATTACTTTATAGTTATTTCCATTATTGTAACGACATTTCATTTTCCGCTGCGTACTCAATAAAGTTAAATTTTCGCATTTAGTATTGTTCTCGTATTATAATATGTTGGTTTATTTGATATTAGTAACGTTTCTTCCAGACCCTATTGGGAGGACGTTACACTATTGCTCCTACAAAGGATAGTAATTGCATCCGACACGATATGGACCATAATCAAAAGCATGTCATTAGACATTGCCTTAACAGTTGCTTGTTCAACGCTTTTCTTTATAACCGGACGATAGTTTACCGAAAGGTAATATACGGAGCAAGTATACTGGACATGTTGCTTTTCTAATACAAGGTTAGCAAGTGGGTGACACAAAACCACAAGTTTTGAGCTAAAATTTTCAAATCTGAAACCCACAAAACCCACAAAAATAATTCGCGAACACCGGTGAAGGGTTATTCCGGAAAACTTATCTAGGGTAAAAGCTAGATTGAATTTTCAAAAGATCAAATGTTTTCATAAAGATCCAATTTCCTAAAAGGATCTAAATTTTTATAGTCATGTGGGATTGTAAACCACATCGTTACTACCATTGTTCATACCGCCATATCAAAATCACTGATGTACAAAGTGTGAAGAATAAAGAAGTGATTCTAGTAAAGTTATATTCAAATTCTATATTGCTTGAGGACAAGCAACGCTCAAGTGTGAGAATATTTGATAATGCTAAAAACGAACATATATTTCATAGCATTATCCTTCAAGAAAGACAAGCTTTTAGTTGCAATTGTTCTATTTCCAAGTGATATTCGTTTAAATAATAAAAGGTGAAGACAAAAGATAGATTCGACGATTTGAAGACGCAAATGACCAAAAACCTAAAAATACAAAGTACAATCCAAGTGGTTCAAATTATTGATGAGAAACGTCTTGAAATTACAAGAGTACAAGCCGCAAAACGCAAAGTACAAGATATTAAATTATACGAAAAGGCGTTCGAAAATCTAGAACTGAGACATGAACCAACTATCAACGTGCGACTCAAGGGACCTGAAATTACAAGTTAACTATGCACAAGAATATAATATAATATATAATTAATTATATATATATATATTATATTATAAAATAATCAGCAGCCCACGTTTTAAATCAACAAATGAGCTGGAATCCAAAGTTCCTCGACTGCGGAGCTGTGAAGAAGGAAAGTACCGCACTCACGGAGCTGCACAGTGCAAAATGGGCCTATAAAAGCCAACGCATTCGGACGATCTCCTCATCCCTTTTTCTTTCTTTCTATCTACGTAAAATATATATATAATTTTAATTTTAATTTTATTTTAATTTTAATTTAAGTTTAATAATAATAAGGTTATAGTGGCGAATATTTTAAGTTTGTAAGTTGAAATTTTGTCCGTGTAACACTACGCGATTAATACTCATTGTAAGTTATGTTCAACCTTTTTAAATTAATGTCTCGTAGCTAAATTATTATTATGTTTATTTAAGCCGAAGTAATCGTGATGTTGGAGTAAATATTAAGACGGGGTTATTGGGCTTTGGACCATAACTGGGGTTTGGACAAAAGACCGACACTTGTGGAAATTGGACTATGGGCTATTAATGGGCATTATATTTGTTTAACTGAATGATAGTTCGTTAATTTAATATAGAGATTCACAATTTGAGGTAATTATAAATAACCACATACACTCGATCGGACACGATGGGCGGGATATTTATAAATACTAATAATCGTTCATTTAACCGGACACGGGGATGGATTAATAATCAATGGACTCTTTAAAATAGGGGTGGATTACATACAAAGACACTAGGTGTAATTGTTAACTACGTATTAAAACCTTGGGTTACACGCAGTCGATAACCTGGTGTAATCATTAACAAAGTATTAAGACCTTGTTACAGTTTAAGTCCCTAATTAGTTGGAATATTTGACTTCGGGTATAAGGGTAATTTGACGAGGACACTCGCACTTTATATTTATGACCGATGGACTGTTATGGACAAAAACCAGATGGACATATCGAATAATCCAGGACAAAGGACAATTAACCCATGGTAATAAATTAAAATCAACACGTCGAACATCATGATTACGGAAGTTTAAATAAGCATAATTCTTTTATTTTATATCTCATCGCACTTTATTTATCGTCATTTAATTTATCGTACTTTAAATTATTGCACTTTTATTTATCGCACTTTTATTTATCGTCATTTACTTTACGCTTTAAATTAAGTTATATTTATATTTAATATTTTACATTAGGTTTTAATTTTGACTTAAGACATAAAATCGACAAACCGGTCATTAAACGGTAAAACCCCCTTTTATAATAATAATAATACTACTTATATATATATATATATATATATATATATATATATTTATACAAATATAGTTTAAAATATATATATAACGTTAAACTCAGCTAGCTCCCTGTGGAACGAACCAGACTTACTAAAAACTACACTACTCTATGATTAGGTACACTGCCTATAAGTGTTGTAGCAAGGTTTAGGTAAATCCATTCAATAAGTAAATAAATAACTTGTGTAAAATTGTATCGTATTTAATAGTATTTCGTAGTAAAATATAATCTATTTCGTACTACACCTCACACACATCAATTAGTATATAAAATATATAAAATCTACCTATATCTATATAACATATAATATAACAGGTATATTATTAATAATAAAATATATAAATTGTTCGATAACAATTATGTATTTTAATATATATACAAATGATATAGGTTCGTGAATCCAAGGCCACCCTGCACTTGTTCAATGTCGTCATATGTATTTTTGCTACAAAATACAGTATAGTGAGTTTCATTTGCTCCCTTTTTAAATGCTTTTGCAATATATATTTTTGGGACTGAGAATACATGCGCTGTTTTTATAAATATTTTACGAAATAGACACAAGTAAGCGAAACTAAATTCTATGGTTGGATTATTAAACCGAATATCGCCCCTTCAAGTCTGGTAACCTAAGAATTAGGGAAATGGACCCTAATTGACGCGAATCCTAAAGATAGATCTATGTGCCTAACAAACCCCATTCTGGAATTTGGAATGCTTTAGTACTTCGATTAATGGTGATTGCGATTGCCAGTATATGGCATACTTGCGAGTATGCGGGGGATATTCTATATGCATTATGTTAATGTCGGTTACCAGGTGTTCATCATACGAATGATTTTTGTTACACTTGTGAGTGTAATGTTATGAAAAATGAGAATCTTGTGGTCTATTATATTATTGGAAATGATTGTTTATGATAAACTAATGAACTCACCAACCTTTTAGTAGACACTTTAAAGCATGTTTATTCTCAGGTATGAAAGAAATCTTCCGCTGTGCATTTGCTCATTTTAGAGATATTACTTGGAGTCATTCATGACATATATCAAAAGACGTTGCATTCGAGTCGTTAAATTCATCAAGATTATTATTAAGTCAATTATAGTTGGATATATTATGAAATGGTATGCATGTCGTCAACTTTCGATGAAATGAAAGTTTGTCTTTTAAAAACGAATGCAATGTTTGTAAAATGTATCATATAGAGGTCAAGTACCTCGCAATGAAATCAACTATTGTGAATCGTTTATAATCGGTATGAACGGGTCCTTTCAATTGGTATCAGAGCGGTGGTCTTAGCGAACCAGGTCTTGCATTAGTGTGTCTAACTGATAGTTTTTTAGATGCATTATTGGGTCTGGACTTTGACCGTGTCTGCATGTCAAAGGTTTTGCTTATCATTTCTTGTCGAAAATTAGTTGCTTATCATCCTTAAAGTCTAGACACATTTTACTGCCTCTATTGCATAGATAGTGTATAGATAAAATCGTATCTTAGCATATTTGTTACTGTTACCTTTGCCTGACAGCTTTCGAAATTTTCTCCGTAATCTGCGAAATCTTTATGCTATATATAAGTATTCTATGTAGTTAGAATATCATCTAATATTCGAAAATTATTTCATATTGAAAAATCCTTTATTCACTCGTACGAAATGGAACTCGCCACTAGTTCAAGTTTCTCGGATTCCGACAGCTATTCCGATATGGAGACACACTTGAGCTCCGAAAGCAGTATAACTGGAATGGATCAACAAATCAGTCATCACCAATTCTGGATGAATTGGGGATGGTGTGTGTATATATATATATATATATATATATATATATATATATATATATATATATATATATATATATATATATATATATATATATATATATATTCATAGCTTACTTGATCATTGGAGACAAGAAGAAGGCGATCCCTTTCATTCACCACATTTTTCTCTTGACGAAGAACCTGAAGCACTTACCAGCGAACCTGTCTGTAATAGCATTTTCTCTCTCATTTCCAGAGTATCTCGCCATGATCATATACTATCTCAAATTCTGGTTCTACTCGCCCGCTCATCCGAACCCACAATCATACCGGTATAATAGAAGAAGTCAACGAGCTTCGCACTCGAATAGTGACTCTGGAGAATATGGTGCAATATCTACGAGCATCAGCAGCACCAGCAGCATAACCAGTCCACCATCCACAACATCCACATCCCATGATTCAACATCAAAAAATGTCCCACGAACATCAACGTCATACGCACCATAGATACCAAGGAGTATCAATAACAATAACTGATGAAGTATTAATTCATAACTTTATTGGAGAAATATTAGGCGGAAATTATGTAATCTCTAAAGTCTTAGAGATTATTTATTCTAGCTCAAACCAAAAAGCAAATGAGATTAATATCATATTTTCATAAAGATTGTAATTAAAAATTCTTTTGTACAACCTGTTAATGGTGAAAATATTTTAACGGGTAGGTAATACCCGAGGAATATTTAGATTTCATATTAACATGTTATACTGTACATTCTTCAAATTCGATTCAACAATCATTTACTATCCTACTTACATCCACAGACATACGAATCCGTTCACTACAGAATAACCATTTTCATTCAATTTCATCTGTGGATTTTGACTCATCAGAATCCAACAAGTGGCATAATGAAGAAAACATTGGACAAAAATAAAATTTGTTAGAAACAAACAAATTAACTATGAGAAATTTTGTTAAGAATCCACGCTAACAAAATCCTAGCTTACTGTTCCTAGCTAACTGTTAATTCCTTATTACAATTTATTTATCACAATTTTAATTCTCGCAATTTTATTTATCGTCATTTAATTTTTGTTATTTATTTTACGCACTTTAATATCGTCGTATAAATCAGGACACATATACAATGTTTTGACATATCATATCGGCGTCATCTATATGTATTATTTGGAATAACCGTAAGTCACTCTATATCGCGGTAATGCTCGAGTTAGCATATAAAGGGTCGAGGTTGATTCTAAATAATATATATACTTTGAGTTGTGATCGAGTCTGAGACATGTATACAATGGGTAACGATACGTATTAATTAATTCGAATATTATATATTAAACTATATATGAATTATTGAACTGCTAACTGTGGACTATCAATTGTGGACTATTAACATTGGACAATTAAAATGAATTAAAATATTGATTATAACATATGAAACTAAACATTTCATCAAGTTTGCCACTTGATTTCATCTTAAACCTCATTTGTATCTTGATGATTACAATCTGCGTTCAAACCTTTCATGATTCTTGAAAACACCTCAATCGAGAGGATGAATCAATCGCACTTCAACTACGGAAGAAAAGATTGATACATATAGTTATGCAACTGAAAACACTCGGAACCTGAGTAAATGTTTAACACGTATCTGTGCTAGCTCCTTTGGCATTGTTATTACCGAAAATAACATTGCAATGCTTTTTCAAATTAGCCAATTTTGTCACAGCTCCAGCAAAGCAACTTCAATGTTTCATTCAAATAAACCTTATTATAAAGATTACCCCTTCATCATCGTTACCGGAGAACCGTTTATATTCCACCACATTAGCAGTAAACTTACCAGCAACTTTATTACTCATTGGCTTAAGTCTCTTCGAAAAACCATTATAATTGTTCATTAAAACCTTATCATATACTCGTCCGCATCTTATAACGAGAATTACCATACCAGTTACTGAGAATCAGCAACCAGTATTTCGAATCTCATAGCGTTTCTACAACAACAGTATATATATGTACATATAACATCTATTTCCTAGACTTACGTACTTCAATTGTGAAATTCTGAAAAAGTACCCAGTTTACGAACCGATACTCCAACTTTTGAGAAAGTTAAATGAAGCAGCAAAAACTGTAAATGACCTTAACTGTCGGAAGTTTGATGATAAAGAATAGTATGTTGGCAAAGCTCAGAAAAGTTGGTACTGAAAAATGGATTGAGCAAACCATGAAGGAGGCGGTGGACAAATCACAAAGACTAAACCTGCCTTCAAAGAATCCAAATGATTCAGTGTCTGCTGAAGTCATTAATGAATATCTTGCTCCTGACTCTAAACCTTTGCGGACAAATCTTCTTCATCATCCTTTGATATTAGAAATCCTAAGATATCATCGTATCTTTCATTATAAATATCCTCGATATTTCTGCAGATATTTTCATAACTATTCTTATCTGAAATCATTTATCTCTTCGCACTATTTGCGTTACATCATAAAAGAAACTGTTTTAGTTTCTAAAATCTGAAAAATTCGAATTTAAAATATGAATGTTTTTGAAGTATTGTTGGGAACTGAAGCATGAGTTAGTATAATATAATGACACTTGATCAACGTGATTATATTACAATAAGTCATGCTGAATTTCTAATGGAACATGATGATTCACAGATCCTACCGTCACCATGTGCCATGTTACACGACTCTTACATTCTACCTAATCTTCAAACAGATCACGAATATATCTTCCTGATAGTTTTATCCTTTCTCTTGAATTTTGGTAATTTAACCAATTAAGATCGTGCTATTACAATCTCTCTCTTAGAACATTGGTCATGTTTATTCGAAACTTCATACCTACGAATTCTGGACCATTATTCGCTTGACTTAAAGTCGGGGAGAGAAAACAAATGTATGAGCTGTAAAAATAAGGAAAAGAAGGGAATGGATTTATAGTGAAATATCAGACAAAGCAATCAAGACAGATCATCGTATTTAACCAAAGAAGATTCTAATTTCCTTAATTACCGAAGAACCAAATCTTATTACTAAGATTTCCTCTAAATCCCCTGAATTTCGGAAATCAACCGTGACTACGTCAAAAGATATGACGAAACTTTATTTTCTAATTTCACTCTTTTACAATAGCTTCACTCGTACTCTTTGAGTAATCGAATTATCTTATCCATATTACACAACAGTAATAAAACTCTATTTATCAGCTCATATTCATCAGGAAAACATTATTATTGTTAGCCATGACGATCTCTGTGATGCCCCGTACAAAACCATCGTGTACGATTCGTCAACAACATGATCTTTACACGGTCAAGTACTACATACTGTTTGAAAACCAGTTTTGCATTCATAAAAAGATAGCGTTTACAAAAGATAACGTGACACAAATGTCGCTACAAAGTCATTATTTGAAAATAACATAAGTTACGAATGCAGGATAAAAGTTTCATGATTGAGACATCTCTAAGTAATGCAGCGGAAATCTAACATAGCAGGTCCATAACAGCAAGTCTATAACACCAAGACAGCAATTATAACAGCGAAAGCAACATCATCTAAGCACCTGACAAAATACACGCTTAAAAGTCAACACGAATGTTGGTGAGCTATAGTTTGTAAACAGTAAAGTAATGTAGACCACGAGTTATCGTATTCAAAACAGTATGAAAAGTATATGCTTATCCGTGGGCACCCGGTAACTAACTTAACGTAATAGTAATACCCCCTAAAAGTAAACTCGGCGAGTGCGTATGTCCTTGAAGTATCAAACACCCGTTAAATGCTAGCGCGACTAGCCCGAGTGGGGATGTCAAACCCTATGGATCCATATCTAATATTCGCGTTCACCGGTTCAAAACCAATGATTAAACGTTACTGTGCTAAGGGGAATCTTTATGCCGTTATATAACCCACACATATGTAAAGTTTAAGTTCTCGTGTCAAGTAAGTAAAACATAAAAAGCGCATGTATTCTCAGTCCCCAAAATAGTATAAGTAAAAAGGGAAGCTATAACTCACAGTGAATAAGCAGTAAAAGTCGATACGAAACGTATGCAGGTAGTAAGTCGTTCCGAAAGGTCGTCAACCTAAGTCAAAGGTCACTAGTTCAGTATGTTGTCTCAATAAGTTTAAAAATGAATAAATTAAGTTTAAGTGTCATCATCATCATCATTCATCATCATAAAAGCTAAGTAAGTTTGACAAGAATAGAGATCGAAACAATAGGCTGACTTCGGTCAGCTGCTACGACCTCTATACAAAACGAAAAGATACGTAGTCAGTGGATATGGCTCCGTATATGAGTCCTATAACCGCTGACCAATTTTCAGAACCTAACTCGTCTTCGTTTGACCGTGGCGACGATTTAAGTGCGAGTAGGTCAGAAATTTCAGCACAACGTTACAACGGCGTAGTAACTTTCGGAGGGCTATAAATCCTAAACCATATATTGGATTAAGACGAGGCCTAAACTAAAAGTCATATAATCAAAATGAACTAACTGAAAATCAATTTTTCAGAAGTACAGAAACCTGATAAGATCCCAAAAAACAGTAAACAAGTGCTCTGGTGGGGTTCTTGGTGCTTGATGCTCATCATGGTTCTCATCCTTGATGCTTGTAGCTTCAAGTGTACAACTCATTGATAGGTTAGCATCACCTTGACCAAGATTCTACCATCAACACACAATATGTTAAGACCAAGTAAGAACACAACTCATTTAAGAGTCTTAGATGGATGATGAACCAAGGTTACATCATATCCTTAGTCTTAACACAATTACAAGTTCTATTTACAATGAAAGCTACAAACTTTACTTCAATCAAACAAGTATGAACATAATCTAAATCAAATAAAGTGATGGAACCCTAAGCTAGAGAGCTTGGATCCTTCTCACACATGTTATAAGATTACAAAGCTAGAAAGCTTGAACCTTTACAAGATTAATGAGACCATAAGCTATAAAGCTAAGATCTTTAACAAAATAATGAAAGTAATGAGACCATAAGCTAAAAAGCTAAGATCTTTAATATAATAATGAGACCCTAAGCTAAAAAACTTGGATCTTTAGTGTTCTTGAAGATCTTGAAGCATAAAGCTTGGATCTTTAAGATACATGAAGATTACAAACACAAGTTTGAATCTTTATAACAAATTAACAAGATTAAAGCTAAAAGATTTAGATCTACAAAGTAGGTGAAGATTCAAAGCTAGAAAGCTTGAATCTTCCATGTTCTTGAAAGATTCAAATCCATGTTTGAATCTACAAGATGTAAGCAAGATCAAAAGCTAATAAGCTAGACCCATGATGATGATGATGATTTCGTGAGAGTGAGAGGAAGAAGAAGAAGAAAAATCAAATACTTACACTTTTTAGAGAGAGAAAGAACTAGAGAAAGAATTAGAGAGTAAGTGTGTGTAAATTACAAATGAAAGCAAGTGTAAAATGGATGGAATAAGGCTTGTATTTATAGGTGGTGAGGGTGTGGGTGGGTGGTGATGACCATGATTTTCAAGGGGGACAAGGGGGGACAAACTTTTGCTTTTTGGTTAATGGTTGTCTAAAGTTGGTGCTTATGTTAGGATCCCATGCAACATTAAGGATAATACTTGACAAAAATGCTAGTATGCTCCCTCTAATAAATGGGTATTTGTCTTTCATATTAATGGGTCACTAACTTATTTAAATTGGGCTAATTAAATAGTCCACTAACTAGTGTAGGGTGGGCTAAGGTCCAATAAGGTAGAAAGTCCAACAAGACTAACTAGTAAGCATAAGTAAATTACTAAGCATAATTAAGCATCCAAAAACCCAAGTAATTATTATTATAAAATAACAATTAGTATTTCGTAGTCATAATATTCCGATTACGACAAAAGTTAAATGTGTACGCAGTACGCAGTTCGTTAAAAACGTCAAGTAACAGTAACGGTCATAAAGGATTCCGGGGGTTGAGTTAAGTATCCTACGTACTTAATGATACGTTTTAACATATAAACGAAAGTAATCAACATTTAGGGAGTCCCCAGAGTATAATATAGCTCAGTACGCACAAATACGCAATTTCGTGAAAACACAAAGCACAAAAGCAAGTCGAAAAAGTCGGGTCGTTACATTACCCACCTGTTAATGAAAATTTCGTCCCGAAATTTTAAGCTGAGGTAGATGGTAGAGTCGGGAAGAGGTGAGGATACTTCTGCATCATTTGATCCTCTCGTTCCCAAGTAAACTCAGGTCCTCGTTTTGCATTCCATCGTACTCAGACGATCGGAATCTTGTTGCATTTCAAGGTCTTGACCTCACAGTCCATAATTTCACCAGGTTCTTCCACAAAATGAAGTTTGTCATCAATCGTAAGCTCCTCAAGTGGTATGACGAGTTCTGGTTCCGCAACACACTTCTTTAGATTCGATACATGGAAGGTAGGATGAACGGCACTCAACTGAGTCGGAAGATCCAAACGGTAAGCAACGGGTCCAACACGTTCCAAAACTTCAAAAGGACCAATGTATCGCGGGTTCAACTTCTCACGCTTTCCGA
The DNA here is from genome assembly GCF_046630445.1 of Rutidosis leptorrhynchoides. NCBI lineage: Eukaryota > Viridiplantae > Streptophyta > Magnoliopsida > Asterales > Asteraceae > Rutidosis > Rutidosis leptorrhynchoides. The sequence goes on from NC_092338.1 coordinate 49,665,950, forward strand.
AACGGATTACACCTTTCCAAGGTGCGACTTTCAACATAACGCGGTCGCCCCGATTTGAAATTCGCGATCCCCACGTTTAAGGTCGGCATAGCTCTTCTGACGATCACGGGCCGTCTTGAGCCTCGCTTGAATTTGAACAATCTTCTTCGTTGTCTCATGGACGAGTTCGGGACCGGTGAGTTGTTTTTCACCTACTTCGGCCCAACAAATAGGAGAACGGTATTTGCGGCCATACAACGCTTCGAAAGGTGCGGCATTAATGCTCGAATGATAGCTGTTGTTGTAAGAAAATTCGGCTAGTGGCAAATGCTTTTCCCAAGCTTTTCTGAAATCAATAACGCAAGCACGCAACATGTCCTCCAAAGTCTGAATCGTTCGTTCGCTTTGTCCATCAGTTTGCGGGTGATATGCAGTGCTCATGTCGAGACGTGTTCCCAAGGCTTCTTGCAAAGAACACCAAAATCTAGAAGCAAAACGGGTATCGCGATCTGAGATAATCGATAAGGGTACACTGTGGCGAGAAACAACTTCCTTTATGTATAGCTGCGCTAGTCTTTCCATCGTATCAGTTTCCTTCATGGCTAGGAAGTGAGCAGATTTGGTAAGATGGTCAACGATAACCCAGATGGTATCATAACCTCCTATCGTCTTCGGTAGCTTCGTGATGAAATCGATTGTTATTCCTTCCCACTTCCATTGCAGGATTTCGGGTTGTTGGAGTAATCCAGACAGCTTCTGATGTTCGACTTTGATCTTGGAACAAGTCAAACACTTTCCAACATAAGTCGCAACATCCTTCTTCAGGTTCGGCCACCAATATTGAAACTTTAGGTCGTGGTACATCTTACCAGTTCCTGGATGAATTGAATACCTTGACTTGTGGGCTTCGTCTAGAATAAGGCTCCGTAAATCTCCATATTTAGTCACCCAAATTCTTCCGACAAAGTATCGGAGTCCAGTCTCCTTGACCTCGAATCGAGAAACGAGAATGTTCAAGTGCTCTTGAGAAATATTCTCCTCCTTGAGAGCTTCCTCTTGGGCTACGCGGATCTGGTTATTGAGATTCGTTTGAATGGTGATGTTCAAAGCACGGACACGAAGAGGTACCATTCTCTCCTTTCGGCTCAAGGCATCAGCTACAACATTTACCCTTCCGGGATGATAACGTAGTTCAAAATCATAGTCGTTCAACGTCTCGATCCATTGACGCTGTCTCATATTCAGCTGCTTCTGGTTGAAAATGTGTTGGAGGCTTCTGTGATCGGTGAAGATAGTACTCTTGGTTCCATAAAGATAGTGTCTCCACAGTTTTAGTGCAAAGACAACGGCTCCAAGTTCAAGATCGTGCGATGTGTAATTTCGCTCGTGAATCTTAAGTTGTCGAGAGGCATAAACAATAACCTTCGTTCTTTTCATCAATACGCAACCAAAACTATTTTTCGAGGCATCACAGCACACAACAAAATCATTACTGCCTTCGGGAAGTGATAAGATAGGTGCGGTGGTTAACTTTTGCTTCAGGGTTTGAAATGCTGACTCTTGCTCGGTTGCCCAAACGAACTTCTTTCCCTTATGAGTTAATGCAGTCAAAGGACGTGCAATCAGAGAGAAACCTTCAATGAATCTTCGGTAATAACCGGCGAGGCCTAAAAATTGGCGGATATGAGTAGGAGTAGTGGGGGTTTTCCATTTGCTGATAGCTTCGATCTTTGCGAGATCAACTTTGATACCCTGGTTGCCCACAATATGACCCAGAAATTGGACTTCTTTCAACCAAAACTCACACTTAGAGAATTTGGCATAAAGTTGCTCTTGTCTCAAAAGTTCCAACACTAGTCGAAGATATTGTTCATGCTCTTCTTCACTTCTAGAATAGATGAGGATATCATCTATGAAGACGATAATGAACTTGTCCAGGTAGGGTTTGCATACTCGATTCATGAGATCCATGAATACATCAGGTGCGTTGGTTAAATCGAATGGCATCACGAGAAACTCATAATGACCATAACGGGTTCTGAACGTAGTCTTCATCACATCGCTCTCCTTCACCCTCAACTGGTGATATCCTGATCGCAAATCGATCTTAGAGTAAACGCTTGATCCTTGCAGCTGATCAAAAAGATCGTCAATCCTGGGAAGAGGATATCGATTCTTAATCATCAACTTGTTCAGCTCACGATAATCGATACACATGTAGAAAGATCCGTCCTTCTTCTTCACAAACAAAACAGGTGCGCCCCAAAGCGATGAACTCGGATGGATAAATCCACGGTCTAGCAATTCCTGCAGTTTACTCTGCAACTCTTGCAGTTTAGAAGGTGCTAGTCGATAAGGTGCATGGGCTACAGGTGTAGCTCCTGGTACTAGATCAATCTGGAACTCCACTGATCACGGTGGCGGTAATCCAGGCAACTCTTCTGGAAAGACGTCGGGAAATTCATTCACAATTCGTACATCATCCACGCTTTTCTCTTCAACTTCTAGCTTCTTCACATGTGCCAGAATAGCAAAGCATCCCTTCTTCATAACCTTTTGTGCCTTCAAGCAACTAATAAGGTTCAACTTCGGACTACATCTATCTCCATAAACAATCAGAGGCTCACCATCTTTACGAGGTATATGAAGAATCTACTCACCACAGATAACTTCTGCTCTTACTTTGGACAACCAGTCCATACCGACAATCACATCAAAGCTTCCCAATTTGATGGGTATCAATTCAATCTCAAAATCTTTACTAGCTAAGTTTATTATACCTCCTCGGCCAATTTGGTCGACTTTCTCAAGTTTTACATTGGCTACCTCAACAAGCATACTCTCCTCCAAAGGTACTAATGATCAATCTATCTTAGAGCAAAAGTGTCTATCTACATAACTCCTATCGGCACCGGTATCAAATAGAACAGAAGCTAGTAGGTTATTGAAGCTAATAGACCAAGTCAGGATCCTCACGGGAATCTCGGGCGTTCATGTTGAAGACTCTTCTGCGTGCTGGCCCGCCATCCTTCTTCTTGTTCGGGCACTCATTCTTGAAGTGGCCCTGTTGACCGCACTCAAAACACTTTCTTGGTCCAGTAGGGTTTGTCTTTACAGCTGAGGTGGTGATCTTGCAGTCCCTGCCAATGCACCCAGTCCTCTTACACTTTTCACAGACCACGTTGCAGTACCATGTATGATGCTTGTAGCATCTCTTGCACTGCGGAAGACTACCCTTGTAGTTATGGTTCGAGCTAGGGTTCGGGTTGGGGTTCCTCCAGTCGTTGTTTCCCTTGAAACCCTCATGCCTTTTAGCTGGGTTCTGATCAAAGACCTTCCCTTTGTTGCTCTCCCACTTACGCTTCTCATAACTAGCTTCTGATTCTGGTTTTGCTTTCTCTGGTTCATTGCGGACGATCTGGTTCATCAGGGTGTGCGCCATGCGCATAGCTTCCGGGACATCAGCTGGTTTCAAAGAGGTAACATTTCCCTGAATGGTCTTGGGAAGTCCCCACAAGTATTGTTCCATTCGCTTAAATTCCGGGGTAACCATCGTTGGGCACATCAAAGCTAACTCCAAATATCTTCGGTTATAGCCGTCAAGGTCGGTTCCCACAACCTTCAGCTCCCAAAAATCAGCTTCCATTTTTTGAATTTCGGTTCGGGAGTAGTACTCCTCGATCATAGCACTCTTAAACTCCTCCCACGGGGTAGCATAAGCCTCGTCAATTCCCTTATCCTGAGTAAGCGTGTTCCACCAGGTTAAAGCGCCGTCCGACAGAGTACAGGAGGTGTACTTAGTTTTGTTCACTTCCGAGCAGTTGCTCACACGGAACATAGCTTCCAACTTCTCAAACCATCTCGTCAGTCCAACTGGCCCTTCAGTACCACTGAAATTGTGGGGCTTGCAGTTCTGGAATTCCTTTTAGGTACACCCGTTCTGAACAGCTGGGTTGGCCGGTAGAGCTGGAGCAGGGTTGGCATTTTCCATAGCGGCGGCTACTCGAGCAGCAATCATTTTCTCAATCTGTGCTGCTGTGGGCGTTTCCCTTGGGACACTTCCGTTTGCCATTGTTCCTCTGAACAAAAGTTTCGACTTACGTCAAAATTCCGCATTCAATAATATTATAGCATAAGGCACCCAGTATGGAACACAACACACAATTAAGTAAAGCAACCAGATACAGATACCACAAAATCATCATACAGTAGTGTAAATAGAACACCGTACAAAATTTCAAACAACATTAAGTTCTATTCATTAATAAGAAATTGGCATACATCTGTGATGACCCGGAAATTTCTGACCAAATTTAAACTTAATCTTTGTATGATTAACATTTCCGACACGATAAGCAAAGTCTGTAAAACTGAATCTCAAAATTTTTGAACTACTTTTATATATTTAAATACCCTTCGATTGTTTTCGACGATTCGCGAACAATTATATAGATACATATATACTATAACTTGAAAAGGTAACAATGTATTAATTGTTTGATACCGTACATTAAACTTATTGGTTTAAATATCTATTTGAATATATATGATAAGTTGAAATATTTATTATTAAAATTTATTTATAAATAACTTCCAATGTGTATTTAAAAACTGATTTATGTATATTAAAAAGATATATACATATATATAATTTCAAGTTATTTAGTAAACGATGGTAACATTCGTTTATTGATTCGATTGATATTCAGATAAGTTAACTAAAGCGTTTAAGATGAACCAGTAAAACACTAATTTGCTACAGTATTTTCAAATTTCTACAGTACCCAAAATGCTACAGTGTTTTCGAAAATCACTATTTGCTACAGTGAAATTGACTTTGCTACCGTGAATTGCTACAGTAAAAATTGACTTTGCTACAGTAACTTGCTACAGTAAACACTATTTTAAAATGTATTTTAACAAATAGCGAGACAATGATTTATAGAAGTAAATGACCAAAACACTCAAATGTATAAGTTATATTTTGAGTGATATAATTTAGGGATAATTTAAGGCCATATTTTGACTAAGGTACGTGTCCCAAAATGTAATGTACAAGTTTTCTCAGCGTACGAAGGGACATTCGAAAAACCGGAACCGGGACATAAGTCGAGTGACGACGTACGACTTATCGAAACAAAAATTACAAGTCAACTATGCACGTAAATTTAATATAATATATAATTAATTATATAAATTAAATATATATTATATATATATATTAATATTTAATTAAGTCGACAAGCTAAATTACAAAATCATATGTGAGCTGGAAAAGGGGTCCATGCGATCGCATGGAGTCCCTCACAACATCCATGCGATCGCATGGCAGGGATTTTCAGGCCACATTATAAAAGCTCGATCATTTTGGCAGTTTGAAGAACACACATACACATACACGATACATCTTACATTTATATTATTATTATTATTATTATTATTATTATTATTATTATTATTATTATTATCATTATTATTATTATTATTATTATTAAGATTAATTATTATTATTATTATTAATCTTATTATTAGTAGTATTATTATACATAAAATACTACGACGAAGTCATGAGTGTGTCATTTTAAAAATGAGTTTTACGAGCGGGATAGAGCTAAGGAAATTATGGGTTATTGCCAAGGAGGTTATGGGTAATGTTCAGGGGTATATTTATGAATCAAACCTAGTATTTATCATCTCCGTTACGTCTACATACTTTCCTACAATATTGAATCTCAATATTGATACGTTGAGATCTACGGTTATTTGGTAATCCGAGTTTCGGTCACATTTTGGTGAACGAATTTATATGCTGCTAAGATGAGTTTCATTGATCCCTTTTTAATTGCTTTTGAAATATATATTTTTGGGCTGAGAATACATGCACTTTATTTTAAACGCAATGGATACAAGTACATACTAAATTCTACACTGAGTTTGAACCGAAAATCCCTTAGCTTTGGTAACTGTTAACTGCCAGTTATAAGAACGGGTGGCCGCGAGTAGTAGTATATGGATCCATAGGTCTTGATATCCCCATCCGAGCTAGAGCACTAGCCTTTTAACGGACGTATGCTATTTGAGAAGCGTACAGTATTATTAAGATGATTATACAAAGGGTACAAATTATATATACGTTAAGTTTAGTTACCAGGGTGCTCAATTTCGTAGAATATTTTGATAAACGTTTCTGGATTGAACAACTGAAATCTTGTGATCCACCTTTATATACAGATTATGCGCAACATTAAAACTATGAACTCACCAACTTTTATGTTGACACTTGTTAGCATGTTTATTCTCAGGTTCCCTAGAAGTCTTCCGCTGTTTGCTTATATGTTAGACAAGCTATGTGCATGGAGTCATACATGGCATATTTTTCAAGGAAACGTTGCATTCACCAAATCATCACCATGTATCTTATTTTGACTGCATTGTCAATGGAAGTATTATTGTAAATTATTATATTAAGGTGATTGTCTATATGTAGAAATCATCAGATGTCGAAAACCTTTGATTTAAATATTCATTTATGATGTGCCTTTTCAAAAGAATGCAATGTTTACAAAACGTATCATATAGAGGTCAAATACCTCGCAATGAAATCGATGAATGACGTGTTCGTCCATATGGATTTGGAGCAATCGTCACAACATCCGCATAAGGTTCGTACAATACATGAGTAAAACATGAAACTACTAACAGAGTTTCAAAAGGAAATCTAATACAATAGCCTTATGGTGAAGGTGGGTGAATGATATCCATCAGGTGGGACATCTGATCCTCGAGCTCAGTTACCCGAGCACGGAGGATATGCACTTCCCTCGTCAGTTCTTCGATGACGGGGGATGCTGGTGGGGCAGGCGGTGCAGATGGTGCAGATGTAGATGGCACAGTGCGGGTGGTCTTACTCACGAATGGATCGGCGGGATACGGTACGACCCACTTACGGGCTGTGACCCTAACTAACTGTCCATGTGCATCCACGAATGGTCTTCCTCAGTTAATCCCTAGGATAATAGTACCATCGAAACGATACCGCTTTTTCGGCGGGGTAGAGGGCGGCTGCACGGGCTCCTCCTCAGGGTCCTCCTCCGAATCCTCCTCGGGATCCTCCTCGCTGGAGTCGTCGGATGATGAATCGTCTAAATCATCTGAAGGTGGATCTGCCCGGCCGGTGGTCATAAGTCGATATCTGCTAGGTGGCACGACACGTCCATCAGCAAGGTGTCTGACCCAATGTCCTCGCTCATTACGGAAAAGAACCGTTACCATTTCCCCCAGGAATCACAGTACCACCGGGATGGTGCTGTGGCCCCGGGAGTCTAGGGCTAAGTGGAGCTGAAATCTCCTCTGGATCCTCGTCTCCATCTGAGACGTCCATAAGGTCAAGCACGAGTCCACTGGAAGGTGAATCGCCAGAGTCGTCGACGGGTAGCGGTGAGTCAGCAACAATCGAAGGCGAGGCAACAGTCGTCTCTGAGTCACTCTCGAAGTCAAAGGTCATGGGCAGCATGTCTGACATTTGAACAATGAAAAATAACTTTTTCATGTCAGTAAGACATATAGAAAGCACGTATTTAGGCACTACATCATCCTAGCAGTACATATCATGACAATATTAACAAAATCCTACAAAAGTATCATGCAATCGAAAATAGATAGTAGCATGCAGCAGCGAGAATAAGCAGTAGTATGCAGCAAGTACACATAGTGGTAAAAGTAAGCAGTAGCATACAGTAAGTTTCGCAGAAACAGTTAAACAAGCAAGTTGTAGATTAGTCCTATTAGTGAATCCTACTCGGCTCGGTCAAGACTCACTAATGAAACCTAATTCCCTACAATCGATGCTCTGATACCAAATGTGATGCCCCGTACAAAACCATCGTGTATGATTCATCAACAACAGGATCTTTACACCGTCAAGTACTACATGCTGTTTGAAAACCAGTTTTGCATTCATAAAAAGATAGCGTTTACAAAAGATAACATGACACAAAGGTCGTTACAAAGTCATTATTTGAAAATAACATAAGTTACGAATGCATGATAAAAGTTTCATGATTGAGACATCTCTAAGTAATGCAGCGTAAATCTAACACAGCAGGTCCATAATAGCAAGTCTATAACACCAAGATAGCAAGTCTAACAGCGGAAACAACATCGTCTAAGCACCTGAGAAATACACGCTTAAAGTCAACACGAATGTTGGTGAGCTATAGTTTGTAAACAGTAAAGTAATGTAGACCACGATTTATCGTATTCAAAACAGTATGAAAAGTATATGCTTATCCGTGGGCACCCGGTAACTAACTTAACGTAATAGTAATACCCCCTAAAAGTACACTTGGCGAGTGCGTATGTCCTCGAAGTATCAAACACCCATTAAATGTTAGCGCGACTAGCCTGAGTGGGGATGTCAAACCCTATGGATCCATATCTAATATTCGCGTTCACCGATTCAAAACCAATGATTAAACGTTACCGTGCTAAGGGGAATCTTTATGCCGTTATATAACCCACACATATGTAAAGTTTAAGTACTCGTGTCAAGTAAGTAAAACATAAAAAGCGCATGTATTCTCAGTCCCAAAAATAGTATAAGTAAAAAGGGAAGCTATAACTCACAGTGAATAAGCAGTAAAAGTCGATACGAAACGTATGCAGGTAGTAAGTCGGTCCGAAAGGTCGTCAACCTAAGTCAAAGGTCACTAGGTCAGTATGTTGTCCCAATAAGTTTAAAAATGAATAAATTAAGTTTAAGTGTCATCATCATCATCATCATTCATCATCATAAAAGCTAAGTAAGTTTGACAAGAATAGAGATCGAAACAATAGGCTGACTTCGGTCAGATGCTACGACCTCTATACAAAACGAAACGATGCGTAGTCAGTGGCTATGGCTCCGTATATGAGTCCTCTAACCGCTGACCGTGACGACGGTTTAAGTGCGAGTAGGTCAGAAATTTCAGCACAACGTTACAACGGCGTAGTGACTTTCGGAGGGCTATAAATCCTAAACCGTATATCGGATTAAGATGAGGCCTAAATGAAAAGTCATATAATCGAAACTAACTAAAAATCAATTTTCCAGAAGTCAAGGAACCTGATCAGATCCCGAAAAATAGTAAACAAGTGCTCCGGTGGGGTTCTTGATGCTTGATGCTCATCACGGTTCTCATCCTTGATGCTTGTAGCTTCAAGTGTACAACTCATTGATGGGTTAGCATCACCTTGACCAAGATTATACCATCAATACACAATATGTTAAGACCAAGTAAGAATAAAATTCATTTAAGAGTCTTAGATGGATGATGAACCAAGGTTACATCATATCCTTAGTCTTAACACAATTACAAGTTCTATTTACAATGAAAGCTACAAACTTTGCTTCAATCAAACAAGTATGAACATAATCTAAATCAAATAAAGTGATGGAACCTTAAGCTAGAGAGCTTGGATCCTTCTCACACATGTTATAAGATTACAAAGCTAGAAAGCTTGAACCTTTACAAGATTAATGAGACCATAAGCTATAAAGCTAAGATCTTTAATAAAATAATGAAAGTAATGAGACCATAAGCTAAAAAGCTAAGATCTTTAACATAATAATGAGAACCTAAGCTAAAAAGCTTAGATCTTTAGTGTTCTTGAAGATCTTGAAGTATAAAGCTTGGATCTTTAAGATACATGAAGATTACAAACACAAGCTTGAATCTTTATAACAAAATAACAAGATTAAAGCTAAAAGATTTAGATCTACAAAGTAGGTGAAGATTCAAAGCTAGAAAGCTTGAATCTTCCATGTTCTTGAAAGATTCAAATCCATGTTTGAATCTACAAGATATAATCAAGATTAAAAGCTAAAAAGTTAGACCCATGATGACGATGATGATTTCGTGAGAGTGAGAGGAAGAAGAAGAAGAAAAATCAAATACTTACACTTTTTAGAGAGAGAAAGAACTAGAGAAAGAATTAGAGAGTAAGTGTGTGTAAATTACAAATGAAAGCAAGTGTAAAATGGATAGAATAAGGCTTGTATTTATAGGTGGTGAGGGTGTGGGTGGGTGGTGATGGCCGTGATTTTCAAGGGGGATAAGGGGGGACAAACTTTTGCTTTTTGGGTAATGGTTGTCTAAAGTTGGTGCTTATGTTAGGATCCCATGCAACATTAAGGATAATACTTGACGAAAATGCTAGTATGTTCCCTCTAATAAATGGGCATTTGTCTTTCATATTAATGGGTCACTAACTTATTTAAATTGGGCTAATTAAATAGTCCACTAACTAGTGTAGGGTGGGCTAAGGTCCAACAAGGTAGAAAGTCCAACAAGACTAACTAGTAAGCATAAGTAAATTACTAAGCGTAATTAAGCATCCAAAAACCCAAGTAATTGTTATTATAAAATAACAATTAGTATTTCGTAGTCATAATATTCCGATTACGACAAAAGTTAAACGTGTACGCAGTACGCAGTTAGTTAAAAATGTCAAGTAACACTAACGGTCATAAAGGCTTCCGGAGGTTGAGTTAAGTATCCTACGTACTTAATGATACGTTTTAACATATAAACGAAAGTAATCAACATGTAGGGAGTCCCCAGAGTATAATATAGCTCAGTACGTACAAATACGCAGTTTCGTGAAAACACAAAGCACAAAAGCAAGTCGAAAAAGTCGGGTCGTTACAATCTCGATCAAATTTCGGGGACGAAATTTCTTTAACGGGTAGGTACTGTGACGACCCAGAAATTTCCGACCAAATTTAAACTTAATCTTTATATTATTTCAAAATGATAAGCAAAGTCTATTAAACCGAGTCTCAAATTTTTTGGAAACTATATTAATGTAATCAATTACCTTTGATTATGTCCGACGATTCACGAAGAATTGTGTGTAAATAAATATGCAAATATATATATCAAAATAAATATAAGGTTTTATAAATAATAATTTGAAATTAATAAAATGCACTTTAATCAATCGGAATTAAAAATGTAAAATGATAAATAAAATAATTAAGTTACTATTAAAATGAATATATATATAAATATATATGATTTATATTAATAATTATTATATTGAAATATATATAAAATATATATAAATGATAAATATTCAAATATATTATTATATAGAATAAGTATTACATAAGTAATGAAATGTAAAGCTAATATATTATATGTAATTACAAGTTAATATATAAATGTTGTATTATGATCACTACTTTCGCTAATGTTGATATTAATATTAATATTTGTACTATAATTTTATTAATTATTAATTTTAATGAGATTGGATATGTATAAGTTGTTGTTATTATTATTATTATTATCATTAAAATCAGTATTATTAATAGTATTATTTTCAATATATAACATCTAGATATGAAGCTTGTTATATATGATTTGTTATAGTATTATTAACGCTAATATTATTATTATCATTAATAATATTAGTATTATTCTAATTAATATTATTATTATTAATAATATTATGGTTATAAATTTTATAGTTATCATTAATAATAAAAGTATTATTATCACTATTATATTATTATTATTATTATTCATAATATTAAGAGTAATATTATTATTGCAGTTATATTTATAAGATTAATTATAATACCTAAATTTAGATATATACAGATATATACATATACATAAATATATAAAAATAGATAAATATATGTATAGATACTGAATTATATAGATACTGAATTATATAGATACATTTACGATATATATAGATATATATATATAAATACTGTAAAAATATATATAAATATAGATAAATACGTATATATATTTAGGAGAATTAGATTCAGTTTTCAATCATTTTCAAGCTTTATGTAAATTGATTTGCTGTCTCCTGAATCGTACCAATTAAAGAATCAATCACAGAATATAGCCAAAATCCGTTGCCTATCACTCTCAAACTTTTCTTAATTTATTTTTTTTATTTTTCGTGACTGTCTGCCGAATTGATTTCTCTTTATATAGACACATCGAGCATATAGTGTTGGGGAGAAACCAGTTGATACCCCAATGTCATTACCAATCACAGAATACAATTTGATTGTAATTAATTGACGAAATTAATCAAAAAACTTGGAAGAACACAGGTAGTCCCCTGTTCGTATTTTTTTTTAAACCTCAAAATATCAAATCAATTTCAAAATGTATTGATGCAGTTTAGTTAGGAATCATGTGTTCAATCTTTCTATGAAGTTTCGAAGTTCAATTTTTCTTATCGATTCCTAATTTTGAGGTCAAACTTATTTTTCAAAAAGTCAACCATTTTGTTCATTGAGAAATTCGACCTCTGCTTGTTGTTTTCGGATCATCTAAGGATTCAGAAAGTTTCTAGGTTTGATTTGAAAACTTTTTTCATGTAGAAAACGTTATCTAAAATGGCCTTAATTGTTGAATCAATGTTTGAGTTCATATGGGTTCATTCGCGACTATAATTTCTGTTCAATTCCTTTTATTTTATTTTCTTTCTTTTCTGTCGATCAAACCCTCATCATAAGTTGTGTATTTAAATTTCAAACTCTAAAGGCAAACATGTAAATTGTTGTTTTGGATTGTTTCTGATCGAGCTAGTTTGGCGAAGAAGAAGAAATAGGAAGATTAGAGGATACGGGTTATATTTATTTGGAAGTGATATTAAACAGAAAAACACACAGCAGCTTAATGGTTAAGGGTTAGTTTGGGTGAGCGGGAGGTCATGGGTTCGAGTCTCGTATGGAGCAATTTTTTTTAGAAAAGGTCTTTAAAGGGTATACACTCTTAATTTCATTTCTATTATCATTATTATTATTATGATTATTATTATTAGCATTATAACTATTATTATTATCATCATTATTATTATTATTATTACTGATTATTGTTGTTTTAATGATAATTGTTATTATTTCCTAAGACTTAGAAGTATAATTATTGTTATCACTTATCTAATTAATAATATTATCATTATTGTTATTACTAATATTATCATTAAGTATTATTATTATTATTATTATTATTATTATTATTATTATTATTATTATTATTATTATTACTACTATAGTTATTATTATTACTATAGTTATTATTATTACAAGTGTTAGTATTATTATTATCATTAGTATTATTATTATTGTATTATTATGATTATCATCATTAATATGATTATGAACATGTTAACAACATTCATGTTACGAAATTAATAATAAAAGTGATATAATAAAAATTATGGAAAAATAGTTATAATTATATGAATACAGGTACAATTATGAATACGATTATAAATTTAAGTTATAGAAACTGTAGTCATAAGTTTAGAATTTAAACACGAAGCTTATAATAAATCTAATTATTATTATTAACACTGTTATTATTATCATTATATTATTAATGTAAACTATCATTTTTACTTGAATTATTATTATTATTATCATTGTTATTATTATTAATATTATTATCATTTTACTAAAAGTATCATTTTAATTAAAATTATCAAAGCTATCATTTTTTTTAAACCACCAATCTATATTAAAATAAACATTATTACTACTATTATTATTACTATTATTACTATCATTATTATTATCATTCTTATCAATATTAGTATTATTACGGGTAGATATTTTTATATAAAAATACATTACAATAATATTAATATTACATCACACTATATTCTTATTTATTAAACTGATATTAATTAAGCTATATATATAAAAGATATCAATTATATATAAATATATATTTTATTCATATAAAAACTTTAATAAATTATAATTATTAATATGTTATGATGGATGATAAAGATTAGTATATAAAATATATAAAATCTACCTATATATATAACATATAATATAACAAGTATATTATTAATAATAAAATATATAAATTGTTCGATTACAATTATGTATTTTAATATATATACAAATGATATAGGTTCGTGAATCCAAGGCCACCCTGCACTTGTTCAATATCGCCATATGTATTTTTACAACAAAATACAGTATAGTGAGTTTCATTTGCTCCCTTTTTAAATGCTTTTGCAATATATATTTTTGAGACTGAACATGCGCTGTTTTTATAAATGTTTTACAAAATAGACACAAGTAAGCGAAATTACATTCTATGGTTGGATTATTAAACCGAATATCGCCCCTTCAAGTCTGATAACCTAAGAATTAGGAAAATGACCCCTAATTTACGCGAATCCTAAAGATAGATCTATGGGCCTAACAAACCCCATTCTGGAATTTGGAATGCTTTAGTACTTCGATTAAATGGTGATTGCGATTGCCAGTATATGGCATACTTGCGAGTATGCTAGGGATATTCTATATGCATTATGTTAATGTCGGTTACCAGATGTACATCATACGAATGATTTTTATTACACTTGCGAGTGTAATGTTATGAAAAATGAGAATCTTGTGGTCTATTATATTATTGAAAATGATTGTTTATGATAAAATAATGAACTCACCAACCTTTTGGTTGACACTTTAAAGCATGTTTATTCTCAGGTATGAAAAAAATCTTTCGCTGTGCATTTGCTCATTTTAGAGATATTACTTGGAGTTATTTATGACATATTTCAAAAGACGTTGCATTCGAGTTATTGAATTCATCAAGATTATTATTAAGTCAATTATAGTTGGATATATTATGAAATGGTATGCATGTCGTCAACTTTCGATGAAATGAAAGTTTGTCTTTTAAAAACGAATGCAATGTTTGTAAAATGTATCATATAGAGGTCAAGTACCTCGCAATGAAATCAACTATTGTGAATCGTTTATAATCGGTATGAACAGGTCCTTTCAGTTGTACGTATTCATTTTATGCATATGTATGTATATAGTATATTCTCACTCACTAAGCATTAGCTTACCCTCTCATTGTTTACATTTTTATAGATTCTCGTGGAGGTGGAGGTGGAGGCTCGGGTAAGCATGGGAACTAGTAACTTGCGTAGGTTGCTTTAGAAGATGTACTTTTGGATTGATTAGGATTGTGTAGCATATCCCCAATCGCTATGCTCGGTCTTTATTTTGTGTCAAACTAATGTGGTCGAAACTTGTATTTTGCAATTCGATGGTTAAACGGGTCAATGTGGGCCCGGAGTCGTAAAACGTGATTTGTTGTAAAAACATGCTTAGAATACTTAACTTAATGTTGTATGACGATCGGTTAAATTTAAAAGTGTTATGAAACGTGTTTTACGAACGTGCATAAAAAGAAAATGGACAGACCACTTTGGAGCGACGCTCCATATGTCCGAAACTAGTATTTAATAAAAAAAAAAAGATTTAGTGTTTTCGGTTGGATAACGGGTTGGGTCGTTACATATTGACAAGATTTTACTCGTTTTCTCACTGTAGGTCTACATATGATTTATAAAAAAAAACACAGATTGGTAAATACCAAAAAACGGGGTGGTCTTGGAGTGATTAGGGTCTACTTTCCAACCCACAGGCCATGAATTTGAATCCACTAAACTATCTGCAAAAGCGAATAGTTGCTTTGTGATTAGTCGGTTTGCAAAGCAGATCGAAAGCTCGGGCATAAGAACAATGGTTAGTACATTCGTTCGTCGTTATCACACACACACAATATATATATATATATATATATATATATATATATATATATATAAACAAAAAAACTTGCAAAAATGGGGTGAAAGTCCTCACATCTTTTTTTTTTTTGAAAAAATTAATGATAACATTAAACCTAGCCTTTTCATCATAGGATCAAAAGGACAAACGAAGATACAAAGTCCGTGCAAACGCTACAAGGTTCGAAAGTAGAAAACAATTCCTATCAAGCTAACTAAACCCGAGCCTTGAGCAACGAGCTTTTACAAACCAACACACAAATTCAAAATATGACTATTACCGACACACAATACAAATCAACCAATATACGACCAATAATACCGTCTAACCACTTTAACTTTTTTAGTTTTAATAATTGGTTAACCACCACACCATCCACCTTCAAATGATTAAAAATCTTACCTTTCTTTCTTAATCACATAGGAAGATACAATTGTAGATCCACATCTAATTCTAATGCCCGGTACGGAAGAAGGAAGCGACCCTTCCATATCAAGCTCCTAAAAAAAACCAACCTCCCTATCTTTCAACAAGATCACACTCGTGATCCTCTCTACAAACACTTGGCCCGATGTAAGGACACCCGAAAAACTAACTTGAGTTGCGTCCACAAACACCTTTTAAATCGTTTGTCCACACACTAAGTCACCATCATAGTCTTTAAGCATAAAAGAACGTGAAACCCCTTTCATCTTCAATCTCGACTCCTTTTTATCAATCCTTCATCCCGACATCCATTAATAACCGCCTTCCTTTTCAACCTATCCTTTTGTAAGACTTCGAATCTTTCAGCAAAACAAAGCTTAGGTTGAAGCTAAGTAGGGCCATGAACATGATCCACAACCGGCAAAACAAGCCCATCAGGTTGCACTTCACACACATCATCAACCTGTCCATGATTCTGTAACGCAACAAGCCCAACAGTTTGAACATTACTCTCACAATCAAACGGGCCATGGACCTGGGTCACAACAAGCACATTCAGTTAAAGTAGATCTGGGCGCATCCCACTATCCGAAGACGATCCAGGAGATACAGTGCACAAACTAGGCCCAACAACGGATGGAAGGCCCGCAACAACCAAACCAATAACAACCAAACCCGACATATTAGCATCAGTTGTCGAAACCGCAATAGGAGGATTAACAACACAGGGATGACGAGCAACAGAGGGTGTCACCATATGCGACTTACAACCCTTACAATCTGATTCCACGAATCGATTAGTAGAAGCACGCAATTCACGATCAAAAGAATCATACATCCGATCAAGAGATTTAACAGTAGACACCTCGAAAACCCAAACATTAGTCGAAGTACACATCGAAAAAGATTCATCTTCTAAATGCACCATAATTGAGTCATGAATATGCTTCGGGTTAGCGGACTTCACAAAAAAGAAAAAGAGAACCCTCATTGTCCAAATTGGAAGTAGATTTAGCAACCGCAATAACATCCCCAAACAATTGTCCACAATTGAAGTGTTACCTTTGGAAACAAACGACACCGGGATCCCTAAGATCTCAAGTCAAGCAAAACGAAAAAACTTTTTTGCTATCACCTCAAATGGGGACACCATCACGAAATCAGGGGCATTAGCATTAGTTAAGTTGTCATAACTAACTAAATCACTACAAACGCAAATGCAACCAAAAACACCAAACTTACTAACATGAGAAACCTGTGCTGTTGAAAAAAATTAAAAGTAAGAGACCTTTGTATCAACAATTGGAATCAATCAAAATAACCGATAAGTGCAATTGATTATTCACATAGGAGTTGGGAAAAAAATTACACCGTAATTGATTGCTAGTTTTACCTTTGAGCTTCTAAATTACTCAAACGAATATCTTTTCACATTACCTATGCTTAGTAAACATTAAACAGCATAATTTAATTTAAGAATAACTTACACAAGCACTAAACAAAAGTATATAAAAACCAAAAAAATAAAGATAAACTAATAAAATAATATTTCCACAGCTTGTTCTATCTAAAACTATGTGAAAGAGTTACTTTTTGTTCTGATACTTGAAGTGGGGATTCTTGACTTCACTTCAGGTCACACAGTCACACACCATGGGCCTCTTCCAACTTGGATGTCCTTTGCATTAACTTAATTCTGAGTATTTCTTATATTACCCTTAAAATAAACATCTTTATATAAGATTATAATATTCTTTCTTATTCTTGTTTATTTGATTTGATTTTTTTCTACCCATGATTGATTATATTGCATTCTCAAGCTGGGATCTTTTTCCAGCTAGGTTTAGTTATATCAAATCTCCACCTTTTATTGTTCATCTCAAATCTCTCCATTAAACTAACTTTTGAGTTGTCTAAACACCCTAACTCTCAGTTCTTTTTTGCATCCAAGAGCTCAACCTGAAGTTTTTTTTTTTCAATCATTCTTGTATTTCTCGTTTGGATTTACAATTCTTGATTGTTTTTCTTATTTTTCTAGTTAAATCTTTTGTGGGTTTTGGTTATTCATACAGTATCTCCACCTGGGTACCCACAAAATCTTATTCCATTGTTGGGTTTCATCACTTTCAGCTCTTTTTTCAAGAAAAAGATTACCTTTATTGATCTTATTTACTTCTTGTTCAACTTGAGCATACTCAATGAAGAACCCAACTAGGGTTTATCAAGTTTGTCTGATACTTTTGCTGATTCCATTTTTTTGTTGGATGAAACCAGTGAATGGAATTGGGGCTAATTGGGGGACCCAGTCATCTCACCCACTGCCTCCAGAAACAGTAGTGAGGATGTTGGTGGAAAATGGGATCCAAAAAGTAAAGCTTTTTGATGCAGATTATGGTGCACTAAGAGCTTTGAGCAAGTCTGGAATTCAAGTTATGGTTGGTATTCCTAATGACTTGCTTGCTACTATGGCTGGTAGCATGAAGGCTGCTGATAAATGGGTTTCAAAAAATGTTTCAGATCATCTCTCTAATAGTGTTGACATCAGGTGTAGTAGCTCAAATCTTAACTATCTTTCTAATTTTCAGCTTATGGTAGCTTATTAGAGCTTACCTTTCATGGTATTGTTTGATTGTTTGATAAATATCCAGAGCTTATGGAAGGAATAAACAATAAACTTTAGAAAAATTAGCCACTTTAGCTTTAAAGCTAAACTCCTAACTTATGAGATGATGATAAATTATATAATCACCCTCTATAATGTATTTATTTCCCTTTTAGTTAATTCACTTTGTAATTACCCTCTATACTGTATTTATTGTCCTTTTAGTTGATTCACTCTCAATTACCTACTTTATCAACACTTGTAAAAAAGTAATAAATTATCGCTTTCAGCTTTCACTTTAGTGCGATGTAGATGATGTCCGAAATGATATCCTTTGTACTTTGTAGAGTCTTGACATTCTTTCGTATTCATTGCTATATGAGTGTTCTATATGTTTGAATGTTTGATAATGCTTGTGCAACGATGAATATGCATAATGAATTATCTTCTTGTTATTTGTGGTCAAACAGATATGTAGCAGTTGGGAATGAGCCATTTTTGGCAACTTATAACGGTTCGTTTTTAAGATACACTTTTCCAGCTCTTCGAAACATCCAAGCTGCTCTTGTAAAAGCGGGTCATGGGAACAAGGTTAAAGTCACAGTACCTCAGAATGCAGATGTCTACTCGAGCTCAACTTCGGCCCCATCTAGTGGTGACTTTCGAGCTGACATTCACGACTACATTTTCCAAATCACCAAATTTTTGAATGACAACGGATCCCCTTTTACCGTCAATATCTACCCCTTCATAAGTCTTTATATCGATTCCAATTTCCCAGTTGAATACGCGTTCTTTGATGGTCAAGCAACTCCGGTGAATGATGGTGGGACAACTTACACCAACATGTTTGATGCCAATTACGATACCCTTGTGTGGGCCCTACAAAAGAATGGGTTCCCAAATATGGGAATTATAGTGGGAGAAATCGGGTGGCCTAGTGATGGGGACCGAAATGGTAACATCGAGTATGCTCAAAGGTTCATGCAAGGGTTCATGACCCATATAGCCCAGGGGAAAGGGACACCTATGAGACAGGGGCCGATTGAAGCATATTTATTCAGTTTAATCGATGAAGATGGAAAAAGCATTCAACCCGGAAACTTTGAAAGACATTGGGGAGTGTTTTACTTTGATGGTCAACCGAAATACTCGTTGAACCTTGGAACAACACAAACCGGGGCCCTTGTTCCAGCTCGAAACTTAAAATATCTACAACGGAAATGGTGCGTATTTAAGGATTCGGTTAGGTTGGATGACCCTTCAATAGCTCAAGCGGTAAGTTACGCTTGTGCCCTTGGGGATTGTACTAGTCTTGGGTACGAAACATCTTGTGGTGGATTAGATGCTAAACAGAACATTTCATATGCTTTTAAT
This sequence comes from Rutidosis leptorrhynchoides, assembly GCF_046630445.1. Lineage (NCBI taxonomy): Eukaryota > Viridiplantae > Streptophyta > Magnoliopsida > Asterales > Asteraceae > Rutidosis > Rutidosis leptorrhynchoides. The sequence goes on from NC_092338.1 coordinate 49,685,953, forward strand.
AGTTATTATCAGATAAACAATCAGCTTGATGAAGCATGCAAGTTCCCTAATGTTTCCACTATCACTAAAGAAGACCCTTCAACCGGAAGCTGCAGGTTTGGGATTATGATTGAGCCGTATTACGGGGGTGCTAACAAACGGGTCAGTTTGGGTGGTTTACTTGCAGGACTAGCTGTGTTACTGCTTACAGTTCTGTAAATGATTTGTATGGTTTCATGTCTCAAACATGTGATCTTATTTAGTGAAGAGCATCTGTCTAATTGTGATATTTGAGCTCTTCAATTTTGTATGCAACTTTTAAAATTTATTAGTAGCTTTTTGTCACTTGAATTTTTGTGGTAATTTTAGGTCAAAAGCTGGCATCTTTACTGTTGTGATCAGTTGGATTTGTCATTTTTTGGTCATACATGATAAACTTGCAACTTTACCTTTGTTCAAATACTGGTAAACGTTTATGTAAAAAATTCTTGAAAGTCATTTTTTATTTATCTAGGGTAAAATAATGTATTTTCGTTTTTTTTTTTTTTTTTACTGAAACATTGTTGTTGGTTGAAGTTGATGAAACCTTGACATGTAACTTTGAACTTGGTTGTATTTCCGGTCTTTTTGTGCTGGCATGCTTATTTATGGGGCGATACAGGATTAGGATCACCATGTTATCGTTATTGATCAGACTTTTTTGCTCCCTTGTTGATCAGACTTTTTTAACTAAAGGTTGACGGAGGGATGATGATTACAAATTTTTGAAAATAAAATGATAAAAGCAAAATTGACGTGACTGCAATAATATGAGTATTGTTGAGATTCTAACCTCGAAGGGTTGATCCTTAGTTAGAATGGTTGAGATGGAAGGGGTGTTGGGGGTTGACTTTTGTCGAGCTTCCAAAATGATCGTAAGGTATTGGGTTGGATAAAGTGTGTGAATTGACCTCCTATATGACACTTAGCCGTGTTATTTATAGCGTAGTAACTAAAGGTTATTAATATAACCGTTCTTTCAAAACTGTCATTTCTTAACTACTATTCAAGAACGTTCATATCAGACCTACCACCTGCTCCGCATCTTCTTACGTTGTCTGAGAAATCTGAACACGTGTCATGGTCCTGAATGCCAACGTGGCAGAGAGAACGCTACACCTTGACACCGCGTAGCGCATGTTTAACTTTGCCTCATGCCAATTTAATTAATAATCTGCTCAATACTTAAGCGAAGTACAACTCATACACCATGCGTTGCACGTAACCGTGGCATGGCGTGACTCACGTCATTAGCTATCATTAAGAGTCCTACTAGTAGAATATTAGTAAAAGTTTGCCAAAGAAAAGATCAAGACTCAAGAGTGCATTTTAAAGGTATTGAGTAATAAAAACAGCCAAAGGGCTATTTGCCTAACAATATTAGGATAACTCATCAACTCTACGTAAGTTTCAAGTTTTGGGTACAAAATGTTTGATACCATATTGTAACGCCCTCGTAGCTAAATCAATGGACTAACCAGATTACAAGCTAGATATTTTCAAGTTTCAATTAAAATTATAGTGAAAAATATTAATTAGCCACTAATTTAGTCTAGTATTGAAAGTATTGAAAGGTTATATAAGGCTTGTTTGGTCTATTGTAACATAGTTTAAGCTTTTATCGATGACCTTGTCATTAAAGAATTTTTCCTAAGCCTCACACATACTATATCCGTGATATAACAGAAGGGAATCAGTGGCAGAGAGAGTGAAACTAGTGTAATGGGTAAAAAAATAAATAAGACAAAATTACATGGGTTTGCAAAAAACTACACAGATAGTCCAAACTTGATTTTTTTAACATTTTTAGTCCCGAAGTATGCATTTTATTCGCGGATAGTCCAATCAGCTGACAGACGTTCAACTAATTCTGTTTGTTGCTTGCACGTGCCAAGCCAGTGAGGGTATTTTCGTCATTTTTTATCTCTGTCGTTGTTTTCTTACATTTTCTTTTCTCCTCTCCGTTATCATTTTATGAAGAATTGTGTCTTTTATCAAAAAAAAAAAAAAAAAAAAAAAAAAAAAAAAAAAAAAACTACTACTAACAAATATACCTTTCAGTTTAATAACTCTAGTTAGCTTAATCAAATGTTCACTTCACATTCTCCTAACTTGTAACAAAACTCAACTCGAAATCTATTTGTCTCAAGTAAATCACAATCACACCAAAATGGCCAATAACACTAAATTACCGACATATGAACACAATAACAAGAGTCGTGAAATGTCCCGTTCTTATTGATTAAAAACGTTCCATATTAATTGATTTCGTTGCGAGGTTTTGACCTCTATATGAGACGTTTTTCAAAGACTGCATTCATTTTTAAAACAAACTATAACCTTTATTTCATAGATAAAGGTTTTAAAAAGCTTTACGTAGATTATCAAATAATGATAATCTAAAATATCCTGTTTACACACGACCATTACATAATGGTTTACAATACAAATATGTTACAACAAAATAAGTTTCTTGAATGCAGTTTTTACACAATATCATACAAGCATGGACTCCAAATCTCGTCCTTATTTAAGTATGCGACAGCGGAAGCTCTTAATAATCACCTGAGAATAAACATGCTTAAAACGTCAACAAAAATGTTGGTGAGTTATAGGTTTAACCTATATATATCAAATCATAATAATAGACCACAAGATTTCATATTTCAATACACATCCCATACATAGAGATAAAAATCATTCATATGGTGAACACCTGGTAACCGACATTAACAAGATGCATATTTAAGAATATCCCCATCATTCCGGGACACCCTTCGGATATGATATAAATTTCGAAGTACTAAAGCATCCGGTACTTTGGATGGGGTTTGTTAGGCCCAATAGATCTATCTTTAGGATTCGCGTCAATTAGGGTGTCTGTTCCCTAATTCTTAGATTACCAGACTTAATAAAAAGGGCATATTCGATTTTGATAATTCAACCATAGAATGTAGTTTCACGTACTTGTGTCTATTTTGTAAATCATTTATAAAACCTGCATGTATTCTCATCCCAAAAATATTAGATTTTAAAAGTGGGACTATAACTCACTTTCACAGATTTTTACTTCGTCGGGAAGTAAGACTTGGCCACTGGTTGATTCACGAACCTATAACAATATATACATATATATCAAAGTATGTTCAAAATATATTTACAACACTTTTAATATATTTTGATGTTTTAAGTTTATTAAGTCAGCTGTCCTCGTTAGTAACCTACAACTAGTTGTCCACAGTTAGATGTACATAAATAAATCGATAAATATTATCTTGAATCAATCCACGACCCAGTGTATACGTATCTCAGTATTGATCACAACTCAAACTATATATATTTTGGAATCAACCTCAACCCTGTATAGCTAACTCCAACATTCACATATAGAGTGTCTATGGTTGTTCCGAAATATATATAGATGTGTCGACATGATAGGTCGAAACATTGTATACGTGTCTATGGTATCTCAAGATTACATAATATACAATACAAGTTGATTAAGTTATGGTTGGAATAGATTTGTTACCAATTTTCACGTAGCTAAAATGAGAAAAATTATCCAATCTTGTTTTACCCATAACTTCTTCATTTTAAATCCGTTTTGAGTGAATCAAATTGCTATGGTTTCATATTGAACTCTATTTTATGAATCTAAATAGAAAAAGTATAGGTTTATAGTCAGAAAAATAAGTTACAAGTCGTTTTTGTAAAGGTAGTAATTTCAGTCGAAAGAACGACGTCTAGATGACCATTTTAGAAAACATACTTCCACTTTGAGTTTAACCATAATTTTTGGATATAGTTTCATGTTCATAATAAAAATCATTTTCTCAGAATAACAACTTTTAAATCAAAGTTTATCATAGTTTTTAATTAACTAACCCAAAACAGCCCGCGGTGTTACTACGACGGTGTAAATCCGGTTTTACGGTGTTTTTCGTGTTTTCAGGTTTTAAATCATTAAGTTAGCATATCATATAGGTATAGAACATGTGTTTAGTTGATTTTAAAAGTCAAGTTAGAAGGATTAACTTTTGTTTGCGAACAAGTTTAGAATTAACTAAACTATGTTCTAGTGATTACAAGTTTAAACCTTCGAATAAGATAGCTTTATATGTATGAATTGAATGATGTTATGAACATCATTACTACCTTAAGTTCCTTGGATAAACCTACTGGAAAAGAGAAAAATGGATCTAGCTTCAACGGGTCCTTGGATGGCTCGAAGTTCTTGAAGCAGAATCATGACACGAAAACAAGTTCAAGTAAGATCATCACTTGAAATAAGATTGTTATAGTTATAGAAATTGAACCAAAGTTTTAATATGATTATTACCTTGTATTAGAATGATAACCTACTGTAAGAAACAAAGATTTCTTGAGGTTGGATGATCACCTTACAAGATTGGAAGTGAGCTAGCAAACTTGAAAGTATTCTTGATTTTATGTAACAAGAACTTGTAGAATATATGAAGAACACTTAGAACTTGAAGATAGAACTTGAGAGAGATAAATTAGATGAAGAAAATTGAAGAATGAAAGTGTTTGTAGGTGTTTTTGGTCGTTGGTGTATGGATTAGATATAAAGGATATGTAATTTTGTTTTCATGTAAATAAGTCATGAATGATTACTCATATTTTTGTAATTTTATGAGATATTTCATGCTAGTTGCCAAATGATGGTTCCCACATGTGTTAGGTGACTCACATGGGCTGCTAAGAGCTGATCATTGGAGTGTATATACCAATAGTACATACATCTAAAAGCTGTGTATTGTACGAGTATGAATACGGGTGCATACGAGTAGAATTGTTGATGAAACTGAACGAGGATGTAATTGTAAGCATTTTTGTTAAGTAGAAGTATTTTGATAAGTGTATTGAAGTCTTTCAAAAGTGTATAAATACATATTAAAACACTACATGTATATACATTTTAACTGAGTCGTTAAGTCATCGTTAGTCGTTACATGTAAATGTTGTTTTGAAACCTTTAGGTTAACGATCTTGTTGAATATTGTTAACCCATTGTTTATTATAACAAATGAGATGTTAAATTATTATATTATCATGATATTATGATATATAATATATCTTAGTATGATGTATATACAGTTAAATGTCGTTACAACGATAATCGTTACATATATGTCTCGTTTCGAAATCATTAAGTTAGTAGTCTTATTTTTACATATGTATTTCATTGTTAATACACTTAATAATATATTTACTTATCATTTAACATAATTAACCAAGTGTATCAATATCTTAATATGATTCATATGTACCTAGTAAGACGTTGTTATAACAATAATCGTTATATATATCGTTTTCGAGTTTCTTAAATTAATAGTCTCATTTTTATGTATATAACTCATTGTTAAAATACCTAATGAGATACATACTTATAATAAAAACATGTTAACTATATATATAACCATATATATGTCATCGTATAGTTTTTACAAGTTTTAACGTTCGTGAATCACCGGTCAACTTGGGTGGTCAATTGTCTATATGAAACATATTTCAGTTAATCAAGTCTTAACAAGTTTGATTGCTTAACATGTTGGAAATATTTAATCATGTAAATATCAATCTCAATTAATATATATAAACATGGAAAAGTTCGGGTCACTACAGTACCTACCCGTTAAATAAATTTCGTCCAGAAATTTTAAGCTGTTGAAGGTGTTGACGAATCTTCTGGAAATAGATGCGGGTATTTCTTCTTCATCTGATCTTCACGCTCCCAGGTGAACTCGGGTCCTCTACAAGCATTCCATCGAACCTTAACAATTGGTATCTTGTTTTGCTTAAGTCTTTTAACCTCACGATCCATTATTTCGACGGGTTCTTCGATGAATTGAAGTTTTTCGTTGATTTGGATTTCATCTAACAGAATAGTGAGATCTTCTTTAGTAAAACATTTCTTCAAATTCGAGACGTGAAAAGTGTTATGTACAGCCGCGAGTTATTGAGGTAACTCAAGTCGGTAAGCTACTGGTCCGACACGATCAATAATCTTGAATGGTCCAATATACCTTGGATTTAATTTCCCTCGTTTACCAAATTGAACAACGCCTTTCCAAGGTGCAACTTTAAGCATGACCATCTCTCCAATTTCAAATTTTATATCTTTTCTTTTAATGTCAGCGTAGCTCTTTTGTCGACTTTGGGCGGTTTTCAACCGTTGTTGAATTTGGATGATCTTCTCGGTAGTTTCTTGTATAATCTCCAGACCCGTAATCTGTCTATCCCCCACTTCACTCCAACAAATCGGAGACCTGCACTTTCTACCATAAAGTGCTTCAAACGGCGCCATCTCAATGCTTGAATGGTAGCTGTTGTTGTAGGAAAATTCTGCTAACGGTAGATGTCGATCCCAACTATTTCCGAAATCAATAACACATGCTCGTAGCATGTCTTCAAGCGTTTGTATCGTCCTTTCGCTCTGTCCATCAGTTTGTGGATGATAGGCAGTACTCATGTCTAGACGAGTTCCTAATGCTTGCTGTAATGTCTGCCAGGATCTTGAAATAAATCTGCCATCCCTATCAGAGATAATAGAGATTGGTATTCCATGTCTGGAGACGACTTCCTTCAAATACAGTCGTGCTAACTTCTCCATCTTGTCATCTTCTCTTATTGGCAGGAAGTGTGCTGATTTGGTGAGACGATCAACTATTACCCAAATAGTATCAAAACCACTTGCAGTCCTTGGCAATTTAGTGATGAAATCCATGGTAATGTTTTCCCATTTCCATTCCGGGATTTCGGGTTGTTGAAGTAGACCTGATGGTTTCTGATGCTCAGCTTTGACCTTAGAACACGTCAAACATTCTCCTACGTATTTAGCAACATCGGCTTTCATACCCGACCACCAAAAATGTTTCTTGAGATCCTTGTACATCTTCCCCGTTCCAGGATGTATTGAGTATTTGGTTTTATGAGCTTCTCTAAGTACCATTTCTCTCATATCTCCAAATTTTGGTACCCAAATCCTTTCAGCCCTATACCGGGTTCCGTCTTCCCGAATATTAAGATGCTTCTCCGATCCTTTGGGTATTTCATCCTTTAAATTTCCCTCTTTTAAAACTCCTTGTTGCGCCTCCTTTATTTGAGTAGTAAGGTTATTATGAATCATTATATTCATAGATTTTACTCGAATGGGTTCTCTGTCCTTCCTGCTCAAGGCATCGGCTACCACATTTGCCTTCCCCGGGTGGTAACGAATCGCAAAGTCGTAATCATTCAATAATTCAATCCACCTACGCTGTCTCATATTCAGTTGTTTCTGATTAAATATGTGTTTAAGACCTTTGTGGTCGGTATATATAATACTTTTGACCCCATATAAGTAGTGCCTCCAAGTCTTTAATGCAAAAACAACCGCGCCTAATTCCAAATCATGCGTCGTATAATTTTGTTCGTGAATCCTCAATTGTCTAGACGCATAAGCAATCACCTTCGTTCGTTGCATTAATACACAACCGAGACCTTGCTTTGATGCGTCACAATAAATCACAAAATCATCATTCCCTTCAGGCAATGACAATATAGGTGCCGTAGTTAGCTTTTTCTTCAATAACTGAAACGCTTTCTCTTGTTCATCATTCCATTCAAATTTCTTCCCTTTATGCGTTAATGCAGTCAAGGGTTTTGCTATTCTGGAAAAGTCTTGGATGAACCTTCTGTAGTAACCAGCTAGTCCTAAAAACTGGCGTATGTGTTTCGGAGTTTTCGGGGTTTTCCACTTTTCAACAGTTTCTATCTTTGCTGGATCCACCTTAATACCTTCTTTGTTCACTATGTGACCGAGGAATTGAACTTCTTCCAACCAAAATGCACACTTTGAAAACTTAGCGTACAATTCTTCCTTCCTCAATACTTCTAACACCTTTCTCAAATGTTCACCGTGTTCTTGGTCATTCTTTGAGTAAATAAGTATGTCATCAATGAAAACAATGACAAACTTGTCAAGGTATAGTCCACACACTCGGTTCATAAGGTCCATGAACACAGTTGGTGTGTTAGTCAATCTAAACGGCATAACCATAAACTCGTAATGACCATAACGCGTCCTAAAAGCAGTTTTTAGAATATCATCCTCCTTTACTCGCATTTGATGATATCCAGAACGTAAATCGATCTTCGAATAAACCGACGAGCCTTGTAGTTGATCAAATAAGTCGTCAATTCTCGGCAGTGGATAACGGTTTTTGATGGTAAGTTTGTTCAACTCTCTATAGTCAATACACAACCTAAATGTACCATCCTTCTTCTTGACAAACAAAACAGGAGCTCCCCATGGTGATGTGCTTGGTCGAATGAAACCACGTTCTAATAGTTCTTGCAGTTGGCTTTGCTGTTCTTTTATCTCGCTGGGTGCGAGTCTATAAGGAGCACGAGCTATTGGTGCAGCTCCTGGTACAAGATCTATTTGAAATTCAACAGATCGATGTGGAGGTAGTCCCGGTAATTCTTTTGGAAATACATCGGGAAATTCTTTTGCAACGGGAACATCATTGATGCTCTTTTCTTCAGTTTGTACTTTCTCGACGTGTGCTAGAACAGCATAGCAACCTTTTCTTATTAGTTTTTGTGCCTTCAAATTACTAATAAGATGTAGCTTCGTGTTGCCCTTTTCTCCGTACACCATTAAGGGTTTTCCTTTTTCTCGTATAATGCGAATTGCATTTTTGTAACAAACGATCTCTGCTTTCACTTCTTTCAACCAGTCCATACCGATTATCACATCAAAACTCCCTAACTCTACTGGTATCAAATCAATCTTAAATGTTTCGCTAACTAGTTTAATTTCTCGATTCCGACATATATTATCTGCTGAAATTAATTTACCATTTGCTAATTAGAGTAAAAATTTACTATCCAAAGGCGTCAATGGACAACTTAATTTAGCACAAAAATCTCTACTCATATAGCTTCTATCCGTACCCGAATCAAATAAAACGTAAGTAGATTTATTGTCAATAAGAAACGTACCCGTAACAAGCTCTGGGTCTTCCTGTGCCTCTGTCGCATTAATATTGAAGACTCTTCCGCGGCCTTGTCCATTCGTGTTCTCCTGGTTCGGGCAATTTCTAATAATGTGGCCCGGTTTTCCACATTTATAACAAACTACATTGGCATAACTTGCTCCGACACTACTTGCTCCGCCATTACTCGTTCCGACACCATTTGTTCCTTTCGTTCTATTAACCCCTGGTCCGTAGACCTCACACTTCGCCGCGCTATGACCATTTCTTTTACACTTTTTGCAAAATTTGGTGCAGAACTCCGAGTGATACTTTTCACACCTTTGGCATAGCTGCTTCTGATTGTTGTTGTTGTTGCGGTTATTATTGTTGTTGGGATGATTGTTGTAGTTGCTGTTGTTGTTGTTGTTGTTGGGCCGTTTGTTGTAGTTACGATTGATGTTGCGATTGTTGGGATAATTGTTGCGATTATTGTTGTTGTTGTATTGGTGATTCTTATCACCGTTTTCCTCCCACTTTCTTTTGACTTGCTTCACATTGGCCTCTTCAGCAGTCTGTTCTTTAATTCTTTCTTCAATCTGGTTCACTAGTTTGTGAGCCATTCTACATGCCTGTTGTATGGAGGCGGGCTCGTGTGAACTTATATCTTCTTGGATTCTTTCCGGTAATCCTTTCACAAACGCGTCGATCTTCTCTTCCTCATCTTCGAACGCTCCCGGACACAATAGGCACAATTCTGTGAATCGTCTTTCGTACGTGGTAATATCAAATCCTTGGGTTCGTAACCCTCTAAGTTCTGTCTTGAGCTTATTGACCTCGGTTCTGGGATGGTACTTCTCGTTCATCAAGTGCTTGAATGCTGACCACGGTAGTGCGTACGCATCCTCTTGTCCCACTTGCTCTAGATAGGTATTCCACCATGTTAACGCAGAACCTGTGAAGGTATGCGTAGCGTACTTCACTTTGTCCCCTTCAGTACACTTACTTATGGCAAACACCGATTCGACCTTCTAAGTCCACCGTTTCAATCCGATCGGTCCTTCGGTTCCATCAAATTCCAAAGGTTTGCAGGCAGTGAATTCTTTGTAAGTGCATCCTACACGATTTCCTGTACTGCTAGATCCAAGGTTATTGTTGGTATGTAATGCAGCCTGTACTGCGGCTATGTTTGAAGCTAGAAAAGTACGGAATTCCTCTTCATTCATATTCACGGTGTGTCGAGTAGTCGGTGCCATTTCCTTCAAAATAGTCAAATGGAACAAGTTAATCATACAGAATATTAAGAGTAGTTAATAGTATTTCGTAGCATAATATGAACTCATTTATAAAAGCTTTTTCTTCATATTAGCGTTTTATAAGTTTAAATTCGGGTAGTACCTACCCGTTAAGTTCATACTTAGTAGCTAATATACAATTCAACTACTACAATTCTATATGAAAAACTGATTGTAATAATATTTCGCGTTCAAACTTTTATACAATATTTTACAAACTTACAATACCGCTTATTTTATATAAAGCATGAAATATAGCACACAATAACTTTGATACAAGATAGGTGTGAAGATAATTCTAGCTAGTACACAAGTCGTTCAGCAAAGGCAATAAAGACACGTAATTCATACGTCCAGAAACAAGTCATGCATTCTGGTTTTACTAGGACTACTTCCCATCCTTGGTCTTGTGGAACATAACCGTTATGGCCGTTGATAAGACAGCGTGTTGTAACGTCGTCAAAGGGACGAGAGTTACGTAATGTCCAACAGTCCCGTAACAATCTAAAAACCTCATTTCTTACCCCAATTACCGACTCCGTCACTTGTGGGAACGTTTTCTTTAATAGTTGTAGCCCGATGTTCTTGTTCTCACTTTGGTGAGAAGCAAACATTACTAATCCGTAAGCATAACATGCTTCTTTATGTTGCATGTTAGCCACTTTTTCTAAATCACGAAGTCCAATATTCGGATATATTGAGTCAAAATAATTTCTTAACCCATTGCGTAAAATAGCATTTGGGTTCCCCGCAATATATGCGTCAAAGTAAACACATCGTAACTTATGGATTTCCCAATGTGATATCCCCCATCTTTCGAACGAAAGCCTTTTATAAACCAAGGCATTCTTGGAACGTTCTTCGAATGTCTTACAAACTGATCTCGCCTTAAATAGTTGTGCCGAAGAATTCTGACCGACTCTAGACAAGATTTCATCAATCATGTCTCCGGGTAGGTCTCTTAAAATATTGGGTTGTCTATCCATTTTGTGTTTTTATACTGTAAAATAGACAAGAGTTAGATTCATAAAAAAAATACTTATTAATACAAGCAATTTTTACATATATCATAAAGCATAAGCACACTATATTACTTATATTACACCACACGAATACAACTATCTTATTCCGACTCGCTTGCTTCTTCTTCTTCGGTTTTGGTTCGTTTTGCCAAGTTTCTAGGGATATATGATGTTCCCCTAATACGAGCCGTCGTTATCCACATTGGTTTAGAAAAACCTGGTGGTTTAGAGGTTCCCGGGTCATTGTTACAACTTAAGGACTTCGGGGGTTGACGATACATATAAAGTTCATCGGGGTTGGAATTAGATTTCTCTATTTTTATGCCCTTTCCCTTATTATTTTCTTTTGCCTTTTTAAATTCAGTTGGGGTAATTTCTATAACATCATCGGAATTCTCGTCGGAATCCGATTCATCGGAGAATTGGTAATCCTCCCAATATTTTGCTTCCTTGGCGGAAACACCATTGACCATAATTAACCTTGGTCGGTTGGTTGAGGATTTTCTTTTACTTAACCGTTTTATTATTTCCCCTACCGGTTCTATTTCTTCATCCGGTTCCGATTCTTCTTCCGGTTCCGATTCTTCTTCCGGTTCCGACTCTTCTTCCGGTTCCGACTCTTCTTCCGGTTCCTCTTCGGGAACTTGTGAATCAGTCCACGAATCCTTCCAATTTACATTTGACTCTTATTATTATTAGGTGAGTCAAAGGGACTTGTTCTAGAGGTATACATCTATCACATAATATCAAATGCGTTAAGAGATTAATATATCACCTAATATTCACATGTTAAAAATATATAGTTTCCAACAAAATTTGTTAAGCAATCATTTTTCAAGTAAACACGGTCGAAGTCCAGACTCACTAATGCATCCTAACAAACTCGATAAGACACACTAATGCAAAATTCTGGTTCTCTAAGACCAACGCTCTGATACCAACTGAAATGTCCCGTTCTTATTGATTAAAAACGTTCCATATTAATTGATTTCGTTGCGAGGTTTTGACCTCTATATGAGACGTTTTTCAAAGACTGCATTCATTTTTAAAACAAACCATAACCTTTATTTCATAGATAAAGGTTTTAAAAAGCTTTACGTAGATTATCAAATAATGATAATCTAAAATATCCTGTTTACACACGACCATTACATAATGGTTTGCAATACAAATATGTTACAACAAAATAAGTTTCTTGAATGCAGTTTTTACACAATATCATACAAGCATGGACTCCAAATCTCTTCCTTATTTAAGTATGCGACAGCGGAAGCTCTTAATAATCACCTGAGAATAAACATGCTTAAAACGTCAAAAAAATATTGGTGAGTTATAGGTTTAACCTATATATATCAAATCATAATAATAGACCACAAGATTTCATATTTCAATACACATCCCATACATAGAGATAAAAATCATTCATATGGTGAACACCTGGTAACCGACATTAACAAGATGCATATTTAAGAATATCCCCATCATTCCGGGACACCCTTCGGATATGATATAAATTTCGAAGTACTAAAGCATCCGGTACTTTGGATGGGGTTTGTTAGGCCCAATAGATCTATCTTTAGGATTCACGTCAATTAGGGTGTCTGTTCCCTAATTCTTAGATTACCAGACTTAATAAAAAGGGCATATTCGATTTTGATAATTCAACCATAGAATGTAGTTTCACGTACTTGTGTCTATTTTGTAAATCATTTATAAAACCTGCATGTATTCTCATCCCAAAAATATTAGATTTTAAAAGTGGGACTATAACTCACTTTCACAGATTTTTACTTCGTCGGGAAGTAAGACTTGGCCACTGGTTGATTCACGAACCTATAACAATATATACATATATATCAAAGTATGTTCAAAATATATTTACAACACTTTTAATATATTTTGATGTTTTAAGTTTATTAAGTCAGCTGTCCTCGTTAGTAACCTACAACTAGTTGTCCACAGTTAGATGTACATAAATAAATCGATAAATATTATCTTGAATCAATCCACGACCCAGTGTATACGTATCTCAGTATTGATCACAACTCAAACTATATATATTTTGGAATCAACCTCAACCCTGTATAGCTAACTCCAACATTCACATATAGAGTGTCTATGGTTGTTCCAAAATATATATAGATGTGTCGACATGATAGGTCGAAACATTGTATACGTGTCTATGGTATCTTAAGATTACATAATATACAATACAAGTTGATTAAGTTATGGTTGGAATAGATTTGTTACCAATTTTCACGTAGCTAAAATGAGAAAAATTATCCAATCTTGTTTTACCCATAACTTCTTCATTTTAAATCCGTTTTGAGTGAATCAAATTGCTATGGTTTCATATTGAACTCTATTTTATGAATCTAAACAGAAAAAGTATAGGTTTATAGTCAGAAAAATAAGTTACAAGTCGTTTTTGTAAAGGTAGTCATTTCAGTCGAAAGAACGACGTCTAGATGACCATTTTAGAAAACATACTTCCACTTTGAGTTTAACCATAATTTTTGGATATAGTTTCATGTTCATAATAAAAATCATTTTCTCAGAATAACAACTTTTAAATCAAAGTTTATCATAGTTTTTAATTAACTAACCCAAAACAGCCCGCGGTGTTACTACGACGGCGTAAATCCGGTTTTACGGTGTTTTTCGTGTTTCCAGGTTTTAAATCATTAAGTTAGCATATCATATAGGTATAGAACATGTGTTTAGTTGATTTTAAAAGTCAAGTTAGAAGGATTAACTTTTGTTTGCGAACAAGTTTAGAATTAACTAAACTATGTTCTAGTGATTACAAGTTTAAACCTTCGAATAAGATAGCTTTATATGTATGAATTGAATGATGTTATGAACATCATTACTACCTTAAGTTCCTTGGATAAACCTACTGGAAAAGAGAAAAATGGATCTAGCTTCAACGGATCCTTGAATGGCTCGAAGTTCTTGAAGCAGAATCATGACACGAAAACAAGTTCAAGTAAGATCATCACTTGAAATAAGATTGATATAGTTATAGAAATTGAACCAAAGTTTGAATATGATTATTACCTTGTATTAGAATGATAACCTACTGTAAGAAACAAAGATTTCTTGAGGTTGGATGATCACCTTACAAGATTGGAAGTGAGCTAGCAAACTTGAAAGTATTCTTGATTTTATGTAACAAGAACTTGTAGAATATATGAAGAACACTTAGAACTTGAAGATAGAACTTGAGAGAGATCAATTAGATGAAGAAAATTGAAGAATGAAAGTGTTTGTAGGTGTTTTTGGTCGTTGGTGTATGGATTAGATATAAAGGATATGTAATTTTGTTTTCATGTAAATAAGTCATGAATGATTACTCATATTTTTGAAATTTTATGAGATATTTCATGCTAGTTGCCAAATGATGGTTCCCACATGTGTTAGGTGACTCACATGGGCTGCTAAGAGCTGATCATTGGAGTGTATATACCAATAGTACATACATCTAAAAGCTGTGTATTGTACGAGTACGAATACGGGTGCATACGAGTAGAATTGTTGATGAAACTGAACGAGGATGTAATTGTAAGCATTTTTGTTAAGTAGAAGTATTTTGATAAGTGTATTGAAGTCTTTCAAAAGTGTATAAATACATATTAAAACACTACATGTATATACATTTTAACTGAGTCGTTAAGTCATCGTTAGTCGTTACATGTAAATGTTGTTTTGAAACCTTTAGGTTAACGATCTTGTTGAATATTGTTAACCCATTGTTTATTATAACAAATGAGATGTTAAATTATTATATTATCATGATATTATGATATATAATATATCTTAGTATGATGTATATACAGTTAAATGTCGTTACAACGATAATCGTTACATATATGTCTCGTTTCGAAATCATTAAGTTAGTAGTCTTATTTTTACATATGTATTTCATTGTTAATACACTTAATAATATATTTACTTATCATTTAACATAATTAACCAAGTGTATCAATATCTTAATATGATTCATATGTACCTAGTAAGACGTTGTTATAACGATAATCGTTATATATATCGTTTTCGAGTTTCTTAAATTAATAGTCTCATTTTTATGTATATAACTCATTGTTAAAATACCTAATGAGATACATACTTATAATAAAAACATGTTAACTATATATATAACCATATATATGTCATCGTATAGTTTTTACAAGTTTTAACGTTCGTGAATCACCGGTCAACTTGGGTGGTCAATTGTCTATATGAAACATATTTCAATTAATCAAGTCTTAACAAGTTTGATTGCTTAACATGTTGGAAACATTTAATCATGTAAATATCAATCTCAATTAATATATATAAACATGGAAAAGTTCGGGTAACTACAAGTCGGTCATAGCCTGGACACAACAATGCAATGATCAAAGGTGCGCTCCTTGCTAATAGCCCGCCATGTACAATGCCGAAAGCGAGAGAAACCGTTTCTTACTCATGAGCTTGGTCTTAATTCGCTATTAAAAAACAAAAGAAAACTTCATCGTCAAGTTTAACTCAGTTAAGAAGTAACTCCATTTTTAAATTGTGAAGTAGTAGTGTCAGCTGTTAGATTTTTCGTAAGCGGTTTTGTCAACTAACAAACTAACTAGTTAAGCATTTTAATTAAATTACAATAGCTACCAAGCCACCCGCAACACCGAATAGATCACATTTCATTTAGTATTGAGTAAGAAAATTCAAACTAGAAACCTTTTACAAGATAGGCAGTACCGAACGAATCACAAGCCATTCGGTTTTCGGTACTGGTAATCTGAAATCTTTGTTCAGTTTGTCAAATTTTTTTTTCAAGCTTCATAATACTAAACATTAACCACATATTCATAAAACATTAGCACTTCATAATATGGAGGTGATATGATGCAGCCTCACTTTCTAGTTGTTAGAATTTTAGGACCCAACAATATGAGTAATTAAAGAAAATTACTCAACCCACAAAAGATAAACGAAAGAACAACGCGAAAAATTAAATCGACACAAGCAAAATAACATGGTTATATGCAGTCGTTGTGATTGCTTTAGTTCACGGCCAACTAGAGAATTTTATTGATAATTTTCGTACTCAATGGTACAGGTTACATCATAGGTATATTTATATTACAAAAATAAATAAGGAATACGTAAGTCAACTTGCTAGACAAGTTGAAACCTCAAATTTGGTGAGAAATGTCACCATACGTGACAAACATATTGCAACAGCTCCAAAAAGTGCTCGAATGCATTTGTCACGTTTTGGACCAAATACCTCACATTGAGCAATGAAGATTAATTCTTTCACCAACCATTCAAATATGAACTAAAAAGTCACCAATGTTATAATTCAGTAGGCTTATAACTACCTTTAGTGGCTTGGTTCTTGACTGTAGAAATTTTATGAAGAGTAATTGATAGGTATTGGTTGATGAGTAATTGGAAGAAAGAAAGGATTGGCCAAAAGAAAAATATATGTTTTTTAAGTGTGTGTATTATGTGTTCATAACACACATATATATATTAAAAAAATTTTACTGTACAATGTTTATAATAATAATAAAATTATAATCCATGACTTATAACACTCCCCCTTGGATGACAATTTTATTATAGAATAACTAGTACTGCCTCGTTAAAAACCTTGCTAAAGAAAATCTATTGGGATAAAACTTTAGCTAAGGGAAAAAGAGTGCAGCATAGAGTTGACTCCCCCTCAAGTAGGCAACGCCTGAGTTGTTACATCTTCTGAACATGCCTCATACCAATATTATGAACGTGTGTTCTGAAAATAGCAGTTAGAAGTGCTTTGGTGAAAAGGTCAGCAGAGTTTTTGCTGGACTGAACATATCTCATTTCAATCTGGTTGTCCTTAATGAGATTTTGAGTGTATGAGAAGAATCTAGGAGGTATGTGTTTTGTTCGGTCACTTTTGATATACCCTTCTTTCATCTGTGCTATGCAAGCTACATTATCTTCATAGATAGTTGTTGGAATTTTATCGCGTTCTAGTCCACAAGAATCAGTAATGAATTGTGTCATTGATCTCAACCAAAAACATTCCCGAGTAACTTCATGTAACGCAATCACTTCGGCATGATTTGATGATGTTGCAACAAGTGTTTGTTTTTGAGAACGCCATGATATTGCGGTACCTCCATTTAGGAATACATATCCATTTTGAGATTTAGCTTTATGTGGATCAGATAAATAACCTGCATCTGCATAACCAACCAAATCTTGTTTCGATTCGTTAGAATAAAATAATCCTAAATCAGTAGTTCCTCGAAGGTATCGAAATATGTGTTTGATCCCATTCCAGTGTCTTTTGGTAGGAGCTGAGCTGAACCTTGCCAACAAATTAACTGCAAAAGAAATGTCAGGTCTTGTACAATTTGTAAGATACATAAGAGCTCCAATTGCACTAAGATATGGTACTTCTGGTCCCAGAATATCTTCATGATCTTCACAGGGACGAAATGGATCAGTGTCAACATTAAGTGATCTAACAACCATAGGAGTACTTAATGGTTTTGCCTTGTCCATATTAAAACGTTTTAAAATCTTTTCAGTATATGTTGTTTGATGTACAAGTAAACCATTAGGCATATGTTCAATTTGTAAACCAAGGCAATACTTAGTTTTTCCGAGATCTTTCATTTCAAATTCTTTCTTTAGAAGTTGAATGGCTTCATGGATCTCTTTATTTGTACCTATGATATTAAGATCATCAACATAAACAGCTATGATCACATATCCGGATGTTGTTTTCTTAATGAAAACACATGGGCAAATAAGATTATTGGTATACCCTTTGCTTATCAAGTAATCACTTAATCGTTTATACCACATGCGACCCGATTGTTTCAACCCATATAAAGACCTTTGTAACTTGATTGAGTACATTTCTTTGGGTTTTGCATTGGTTGCTTCTGATACCTTAAATCCTTCAGGTATCTTCATATATATATCACTATCAAGTGATCCATAAAGATAAGCAGTCACAACATCCATGAGATGCATTTCTAAATTTTTAGAAACTGCCAGGCTGATTAAGTATCTAAAAGTAATTGCATCCATAACAGGAGAATAAGTTTCCTCATAATCAATTCCTGGTCTTTGAGAAAAACCTTGAGCTACAAGTCTAGCTTTATACCTTGTAACTTCATTTTTCTCATTTCTTTTTCGCACAAAAACCCATCTATATCCTACAGGTTTCACATCTTTAGGTGTGAGAATGATAGATCCGAAAACTTTTCTTTTATTGAGTGATTCAAATTCAGCTCGTATTGCTCCTTTCTAATGATCCCAATCATGTCTATTTTGACATTCCATGACAGATTTTGGTTCTGGATCATCATCATCATTCATGATTTCATATGCAACATTATATGAAAATATCTCATCAAGATTTTTCATTTCATTTCGGTTCCATAATATTTTTGAATGTGCGTAATTGATTGAAAATTCCGTATTGACATCATCAATCTCCTCTGCAGAAGGAGTATTGATTTGTAGTTCTTCTTGAACACTTTCTTTTACCTCATTATCAGCTGATTTTCTTTTCCGAGGATTTTTATCTTTGGAACCAATTGGTCTCCCACGTTTCTGGCGTGGCAAAGACTCAAGAATAACATTATTGTCAGTTTTTGAAATTTCAATTCGAGCTGGAGCATTTGCTGCTGGTATATGTGATTTAGTCACTCTTTTTGTATCTGTAAATGCATCAGGCAATTTATTTGCAAGTTCTTGCATATGCATTATTTTTTGAACTTCGGTCTCGCATTCTTTTGTGCGAGGATCAAGATACATTAATTGAGGTTCACACCATGAAACATCATTTTCTTTATTTTTTATTTCTCCCCCTAATCTAGGGAATAATGTTTCATTAAAGTGACAATCAGCAAAATGTGCTGTAAAAACATCACCCGTCATGGGTTCAATATATCTTATTATTGAAGATGTTTCATATCCAACATATATTCCCATCCTTCTTTGAGGACCCATTTTAGTGCGTTGTGGTGGTGCGATAGGGACATAAACCGCACAACCAAATGTTCTAAGGTGGGAAATATTTGGCTGATGGCCAAAAGCAAGTTGCAAGGGAGAATATGTATGACTTGCGCTTGGTCTAATGCGAATCAATGATGCAGCATGCAAAATTGCATGGCCCCATACAGATACTGGGAGTTTTGTTCGCATTATCAATGGTCTAGCTATTAGCTGCAATCGTTTAATTAATGATTCAGCTAAACCATTTTGTGTATGCACATGGGCAACGGGATGTTCAACAATAATCCCAATAGACATGCAAAAGTTATTAAATGCTTGAGACGTAAACTCACCGGCATTATCTAGTCTCACCCTTTTAATAGTATAATCAGGGAAATGTGCTCTCAATTTAATAATTTGAGCAAGAAATTTTGCAAATGCCATATTTCGACTTGATAATAGACAAACATGAGACCATCTACTAGATGCGTCTATTAGAACCATAAAATATCTAAATGGTCCACATGGTGGATGAATTGGTCCACATATATCACCTTGAATTCTTTCAAGAAACATTGGTGATTCTTTTTCAACCTTAAGAGGTGATGGCCTTATTATCAACTTTCCAAGTGAGCATGATGTACATGGGATAAGTGCATCATGAGGGATCCTTTGATCCGCCAATGGATGTCCATGTGTATTTTGTATTATTCTTTTCATCATTGTTGATCCTGGGTGGCCTAATCTCTCATGCCACAAATTGATCATTACAGGATCACATGATTTATCTTTAACTACCACATTTACTTCAGCTACATTTATATGTGTATAATGTAAACCGGAATGAAGTCTTGGTAGTTTTTCAATTACACGATTCTTATCAGTGATACTTAAATATTTTTCATTTTCTGTTGTCACTGACTGATAATCATATCCATTTTGGTATATGTCAGAGAAACTTAACAAATTTCTTTTTGACATGGGAGAAAATAAGGCATTATTTATCAGAAAATTCGTACCATTTGGTAACATGAATTTTTCCTTTCCCATTCCTTTTATTAAGTCCACAGGACCTGATATAGTATGTATAGTTCCTTCCGTTGCTTTCAAGTCTGTGAAATATTTTTTAGATTTGAGTATGGTGTGAGTGGCACCACTGTCTGCAATACAAATATCTCCACCATTTGACTGATTTTTTACTCCAGCAGTATACATCATGAACTTCAAAAAAAAATAAAAATATGAGAAACAAATAATGAGTACATAATTCATCAATATATTACATTCAAAACATGTTACAAACGATAGCACATAATAAGGAAATATGTAGTAAACTAGATATGGTGTAGATTGAAAATCTACAACCATTTATTTAACGAGAGCATATAATAGGATATATATATATATATATATATATATATATATATATATATATATATATATATATATATATATATATATATATATATATATATATATATATATAGATATTAGAAATTTATTCATTAAAGTAGTCACAAGTTGGCTCAGTGATTTTTGTATCAAGGTCATCCACAAGATTTGCTTCTTTTCCTTTTCCCTTTAGGGATTCTTGATACCGATTAACAGAATGCTGATTTGTTCGGCAGTTTTTAGACCAGTGGCCAATTTTACCACATCGGTAACAAGAATCTTCAACATTCTTTGAAGAGCCTTCTTCAACATTGTGATTTATGGGATTGTATGGTGTTTGGATTTTATAATTTTGTGGATTATTATTTCTTTGTCCACGACCACGACCACCACGACCACGACCACCACCACGACCATTACCATAAGGGTGATTTCGAACATAGTTATGATTTTTATTATTGTTATGGTAATTTCCATGATGATGGTTTTGGCCAATATGGCTACGACCTTGTCCACGCCCTCGTCCATGTGCATTTCTTCTTTTATTATTATTATTGTTAATAGCATTAGCTTCAGGAAATGATAGCGCACCGGTAGGACGAGATTCTTGATTTTTCATCAGTAATTCTTTATTAACTTCTGCAACTAAGAGATAAGTTTGAAGTTTTGAAAAAGTTTTATAATTCTGCAATCTTAAATTTTCTTGCACAGTTATGTTTGCAGAATGCATTGTGGAGAAAGTTTTCTCCATCATATCAGCATCACTTATTTCTTGATCACAGAATTGAAGCTTTGAACGGATCTTGAACATGGCCGAGCTGTATTCACTTACCTTTTTGAAATCTTGGAACCTTAGATTTCTCCATTCTTCCCTCGCAGCCGGGAGTAATATTTCCTTTTGATTATCGAATCTACTCTTGATACTTTCCCATAAAACATGTGGATCTTTGATAGTGAGAAACATATGTTTTAAGGTGGTATCAATATGTTTGCGAATAAAAGCAATTGATTTTAATTTATCTTGATCGGAACAAGTATTATTTTCTTTTAAAGTTTCTAGAATACCCAATGATCCAAGATTTATTTCTACGTCCATAACCCATGATGTGTAGTTTGTTCCCGATACGTCTAAGGCATCAAACTCAAGCTTTGATAAGTTTGACATTTTCTATTTTCAGAAAGATGAACAACATAAATCATAATCATAATCATAATAATTTTTTTTTATAGATAAGTAACAACATGAAATTAGAATTAGTTTAGATTCATAAGTAGCAAACAAAGGAATAATGGTATGATTACAAATAATAAAATCATAAGGGAATATAGGTTCATATTATATTATTAATGATATTATTATAATATATATCATTATAATATATTTTTCTTATTTTAACCTTTAAGATTTACTTTTAATAAAAATACAAACTACTTTTTTTATTTTGACTTTTAAGATAAACTTTTAATAAAAATACAAACTACTTTTTCTATTTTAACTTTTAAGATTTACTTTTAATAAAAATACAAACTACTTTTTCTATTTTAACTTTTAAGATTTACTTTTAATAAAAATACAAACTACTTTTTCTATTTTAACTTTTAAGATTTACTTTTAATAAAAATACAAACTACTTTTTCTATTTTAACTTTTAAGATTATAAATTTAAGAATAAACATTAGTATGCATGAAATAAATAATGATTAATTGCATAAGTAATCATAAATGTTAGATAACATATAAAGACCCCATCGTATTCGTATTGATCGGAATTAATCTCGACCCATGGTACCGTGTTATCAAATGACGTGTTGCGTACATAAAGTACCGTGTTGTCAAATGACATGTTGCGTACAATCATGAGGTCTTATTAACATAAATATAAATGTTAGTGAAGTTAATAAGAGTTAGATTACAGAAAATATAATTCAGGCGGTATAACCGACCATATATAACTTAAATAACATAAATATAAATGTTAGTGAACATAATTGTAAATGTTAGTATACATAAATAAATGTTAGATAACATAAATGTAAATTAGGCGACAGTGTCAACCATATATCATTTAGGTGGTATAACCGACCATATATTAGTTAGGTGGCAGAGCCAACCATTTTTAGTATAAATGTTGAGATAATCGTGCTGATAACGTGTTATAATTCAGTAGGCTTATAAATACCTTTAGTGGCTTGGTTCTTGACTGTAGAAATTTTATGAAGAGTAATTGATAGGTATTGGTTGATGAGTAATTGGAAGAAAGAAAGGATTGGCCAAAAGAAAAATATATGTTTTTTAAGTGTGTGTATTATGTGTTCATAACACACATATATATATATTAAAAAAAATTTACTGTACAATGTTTATAATAATAATAAAATTATAATCCATGACTTATAACAACCAATAGTTACTTCTTGCTTGATCCCAATTATTTGTTTTAATCTTACTTCACCTCCAACACTAGTACGACTCCTTGTGTTGACTTTTGTTTCATCATAGGCAATCAGTTGTAATTCACAATACATGGGTTTCTTATAACCAAAGTTGCAAAATTCGTTATTTGGGGATTAATCGGTTGGGACTTTAAAAGGATTAATCGATAATTCAAGGATTAATCGGATTGTACTGTATACACTTAAATACTAAATTTTAAAAATTATATGTGTAAATATAGAAAAAACTATAAATATAAAGATAAACTCTAATGTAATTGTCTAAAATTATCTATTTTGCTCAAAAACTATAAAGTTCTAGCATAAATTCATGTTAAAATGTTAACCATTTTTAACTTTGACCAATTTTGTTTACCAAATTCGATTTTGACCCATTAATTGGCGTTGACCGTTTAATTAAATGGATTTTTGGAAATCGGAACGGAATGCTCTTAAAAATGATTAATCGGGGATTAATCGGCGAGTAATCGGATTTTTTGCAACATTGCTTATAACCATTGTCACACTGACCACTCTCTATCGTAACATGCTTTCACAGAACTTTTCTTTTTCACATCAGCACAAACACCTTTAACATTCATTTCACAAATCCCCCTATCATAAAATCTATCATCCAACTTTACCCATTGTAATTACTATTTAAATATAAAATATTAATGAAACATTACATTTTATTAAATAAAAATAACATTACATTAATATAAATTAAACATTACATTAAATAATTAAAAACTAAGTATGTGGTCCGCGCTTCACGGCGGATATTGGTATGCCTTGTCGAAATTGACAATTATCGAATTTGAAACCGCCTTGCAATGCGTTCGGGTTGCAGTTGACGGCTGGAACGCAACAGTACATAAAAAATGGAATGACTGATTTAATATTTATACAAAACACAATTGTTGAACAACACAACAGTTAGCAGGTCATTAAATTAGTAAAAACATGTGGATGTTACCTTTAGATTCAAGATGAATACAAAAGTTGCACGATCGACGGCATTCTTCGGTGTTGGAGCAGATAACTGTGTAAATTGTTGACATGGAATAGAAGAATCCTCACCTATGAATGCGGATATAAGAGAAAAATAAAGTTAATGAACCAAATTAAGAGATATCTACCAAATAAGAGTAGTTAGTTAAGCCAAAGAGTAAGATGACAAAACACAAAGTAACATACATTTATAAGAGGTAATAACGACGGTGGTAACACGACATATAATTCATTGTATGTGATGACCCATCCAAATCCATTTTGGACGAATACATCATTCATTGATTTCATAGTGAGGCTTTGACCTCTATATGATACCTTTTGTAAACATTGCATTCTTTTGAAAAGGCACACCATAAATGAATATATAAATCCAAGGTTTTCGATGTCTGATGATTTCTACGTATAGACAATCACCGTATATAATAGTTTACAATACTACATCCGTTGACAATGCAGTCAAAATAAGATACATGGTGATGATTTTGTGAATGCAAAGTTTTCTTGAATAAAGCATGCATGACTCCATGCACATAGCTTGTATAACGTATAAGCAAACAGCGGAAGACTTCTAGAAACCTGAGAATAAACATGCCTAAAAGTGTCAACACAAAGGTTGGTGAGTTCATAGTTTTAATGTTGCGCATAATCTGTATATAAAGGTGGATCACAATATTTCAGTTGTTTCATCCAGAAACATTTATCAAAATATTCTACAAGATTGAGCACCCTGATAACTAAACTTTAACGTCTATATAATAAGTACCCCTGTTTTAACATACATGCAACCAACATGTACAATACACGCAAACCAACGTGTACTAAACTCAAATAGCATACGTCTGTTTTATAGTTCAGGCTAGGGTTTCTATACCTGAAACAGACGTTGATGTCAAGCCCTATGGATCCATATACAACTACTCGCGCCCACCAGTTCTTATAACCGGCAGTTACTAGTTACCAAAGCTAAGGGATTTTCGGTTCAAACTCATTGTAGAATTAAGTATGTACTTGTGTCCATTGATTTTAAAATAAAGTGCATGTATTCTCAGCCCAAAAATATAGATTGCAAAAGCAATTAAAAAGGGAGCAAATGAAACTCACCTTAGCAGCACATAAGGTCATTCACCAAAAAGTGACCGAAACTCGGAATGCAAAATTAACCGTAGATCTCAACCTTGAGAACATATGTTGGTCAATACATGTCTGATAAGCTAGGTTGGGTCATAGTGTATCACAATCCTAATGCTCGAGACCGACATGCAAAAGTTAACAAAAGTCATCTCAAAAGTCAACCTGACCCAATATGATCTTTAAATCTTTACATGTTTATTATCATAGTATAAGTCTTGATAATTGAACGAATTTATAGTTTATCAAACTCAAAATATTATTTATTTCAGGAGCTATATTATATTTGAATTATCATGGCAATCGAAAATATTTTATTATTTCACATAGTTTTCCAATACTTGTAAAATCAGATTATAGTGTTTATAAAGCTTTAAAACATGATAAGACGATCAACTTTGACAATTGCTCAACAAGACGAGACGTGCCTTATATAGAAATTCATTTACTCCATTAGTAATATTTGAAAATCCAATTTATCAATCTCATAGACAAGTTGTTTAAATATTAATTTACAGTTTCAAACACAATTTCAATTAACGTTAACCATAATTCAGTTGACCATATCTTTTAATCCGTTCATCGAAATCACGCGATTTCTAAATGAAAAGTTAATAATTTTTCGCCAACTTTCCAAAAACATGCATATCATATACTTTATATCAGTATCATATGTATCAAATTCGTGTTTCATCATAAACTATCTAACGACAAAATTAAAATATACAAGCATGCATAAATATATATACTCGAGCACTAGACATGGATACACTATTAAATATATAAAAGATAAGATATGAATGCTCACGTATCAATATTGTGATTCAATATTGCAGGAAAGTACGTAGACATAACGGAAATGATAAACGTTAGGTTGACCTTTGACTCACGATCATAACCCCCAATCAATACCCATAACCTTCATAGCTATAACCCATAATTTTCTTAGTTTAAAACGGTTTGAAAACCCGTTTTGAAAAATAAAAATAAATTGATGCGGATTATAGATAAAATGATACGGAGTAATATATCATGAACTTAACTAAACGGAGTATTTACCTTATATAGATCAATAATAATAATATAATAATATATTATAATAATATAATAATAATAAACGTGTTAAACAGTGAAGCCGCCACAAAATATGTCGACGACATTACACGTTTCGCATAAAGATTACATCTCCCGTGTAATCTTTTAAAACATTACGCGTTTGGCGTAGATAGGTACGCGATCCGTGTATGGTGTCTTCACAAAAGTTGTAGATTTTTGAGTTATGGACGTCTGGACGCCGGAATCACCCTTTTTCGAATCAGTATGATTTAGTTATGATTTTTCTCGTGCAAGTGCGCGGGTTTAGTGATTTCCATCATTTTAACTTGAAATCTTGAGATGAAATGTTTTAGTCTTTTGGTGCTCATTAGAAATCTTTATTTTATCTTTATTTTTATTTTCATATCATTGAAAATCTATAAAAATATTTTATAATCAAATTCTATTATATCGAAAAACGTGTTCGTACTAAATCGAATAAATATAATTTAGTTTTCCAGAATTAGTTATATTCAAATCATTCATTAAAAGGTTTCATCTATATCATAAAACGTTTTCAATATTAAGAAAACTAAATAATTAACTTACCAAGAGACACGAGACAATTATTGTAAAGCATGCATTGAAAATTAAGTAAGAATCTCTACTAACTTTTTTCCAGTTACCGTTAATTGACACTTTTGTTCTCACTTGTAAATCACTTTACCATTTTTTTCGAATGCTGTTAACAAGGAAAAATTTCTCAAATCAACGTGGACCTCACAACAGAGACTTATAATAATATCACAATACTTATGAAATTGATAAATACTAATAAAATATCCGTTAATTAATTCTTTTGATATTATCTTTTAGTTCCGTCGATAGATATATTAAACATATATCGAAACAAATAAGTTTAATGTAAAGTATTATATATTTAATACTTTGTTAACGTTTTCAATTAATGTAACTATATATTATATATACATATCTACATACACATAAATGTTCGTGAATCGTCGAGCACAGTAAAAAGGGTAATTGGTTACGTGAATATAGTTCCAAAGTTTTTGAGACTCAACATTACAGACTTTGCTTATCATGTCAAAATCATACAAAGATTAAGTTTAAATTTGATCGGAAATTTCCGGGTCGTCACATTGTAACTCAAATTGCAGCCCAAATAAATATATTGAGTTAACCCAAAAGAATCCAAAAGTACCTGCATAAAGAAACATTAGCATCAATAAGCAGCTGAATTTGGGAGAAACCAACGTAAACCGCCTTATGTGAGCATGAATTTTTTTTTAGCATTCTTCGTTTAAAGGCTAAGACATCGTATATAAAACAAACTAAAAGCATTAGAAATATTGTTACCTTAAGATCTTGTCACAAAACATATGACGGTAGCCCTGGTACAATGAGTATACAACTTAGTTGTGCTGAAAGATAGATGTAAGATCACAGACGTATACATCGACTTGTTAGAAAAACACACTGGATATAGAATGAATCAGTAACCATACTTACGCCAATGAAAAATGCATGTTAACATAAAAAACAACGGCATTAATAGAAATTTAAAAATAAAGACCAAAATAAATGAGGCTCAAATCTTTGTATAAAATCAAGCAACGAATTATGAATCGCCATGGCTGCAACCGGATACAAACTCATATTTCTAATTGCATGACCCAACTCCCACATCTTCATCATCACAGCCCATTTTTGTTAAACCTTCTTTATGCAAACCTCACTCGTCTTTATTGGGAGTTGTGAGTAGCTTCATAAACATACTTTGATTGTCTACAAACGAAGACGCTGCTATGTCCGAGGACGGCAGCCAAACTATGCATAGTGGATACCATGTCCAAAGATGGTAGCAAAGCTCCTCGAAACAGTCTGAAGTCATTCAGAACCAAGGACTGTTAACCCCCACAATCATCGCAAATCTGCATTAAGTACAATTATTTAGAGCTTTAGATGTCTGATTCTGAGAGGGAAAAAAATGACTCAAAGTCTGACTTCAGTGAACAATGTTTCATTGACAGGTCGTATGTTATTAAATGAGCGTTAAAAAATGATGAAAGCGTTAAATCAAATAGTCATACGAAACTCCTAATAATAATTTATAGAACCGTATTTTTCTGTAAATCTATGTCCCTTTGAACAATAGTAATGGATGAAAACATTGAGCAATTCATTTTCATTTTGATGATTATACCATTATTAACAGTTAATTTATTGAACCATTTGTCATAACACAATTCTGTTTTCATCAAACACCCTTACTTCAATTGGTCCAAACTTGAAAGTGTTAATTGTTACAAATTTTCAAATAAACCTCTAGTCATATGAAGTATGTTGTACCAAACACTTGAATTCCATGTAAAATAATCAACTTAAAGAGGTTACCAGTCACTTTCTTTGTTAGATTTTACTAAACATGACCAAAATAGTATAAGACTCAATTTAATGATAAGAAAAGCTAAATTCAACCCATTACAGAGAATTCTTATATGTTACTGTAATATTCACCAAACATGAAAATAATTTAAAAATAAATAAAATAATAACAAATAATAAAATTATAATTCAATTAAAATTATAACTTGGATCCAAAAAATTACCAGGCAAGGCAATAGCTTTAATATCATCTCTTCTCATAGCCTCAACAAATTTATCCTTCAACCCAGCAAGAACTTATAGAAAATAAAAAATTAATATAAGATATCAACTAAAAATCTCAACTTTCTGTTTTACCTGAGATCAAATTGGAGTAAACAACCCAATTAAACTTAATGATATGAATATGTGACACAATATCAAAAATTCTGTTGATTTTACAAAACCCAATTGAATTAAAGGCCAATTTCCATGGTGAGGATTATTCCATTTTTAAAATTTTTCTTCAGAAGACAAATATAGATAGAGTCTTTCACCATAAAAGGAAGCTTAAAATCAGGTCCTGAAGAAGGTCAAGATCGTCGGGCTTAAATCATTCAGGGCGGCTGTCGAGTGGTGGCCGAAGATGGTGGTGCCGTGATGAAAGTGGGGAAGAAAATAGTGAGGAAGACAATGACGTGAAGGATCTAAAAAATGGAGGCCCGGGAGATTTAACCGTCAACAACAAATATCAAGGGCGTAGAATGTATTTTTAGGGGAGGGGGAAGAAAATGCTACAGTATAACAGTGAAAGTGGGGTATGTGGCGGGTCCCTATTGGATTTCAATTACGCCATTTAGTATGTAGTATAATAAAGCATACAATGATTACTAAAATTAAAGACAATAAATATACTAATTGTTTCGAACAAGATAATCATCGGGGAGTGTCCAAATGTGCTCGATCAAATTGTTACGGAGTATATGATGCATGGTTCAATCTCGCAACTCTCGTGACATGCGGTCATGAAATTCAACTCTTTCCGTCCACGTACGTCACATGAGGTTAGCTGGATTTCTGAGATAGTCTTCTTCGAGGTAAAAATCCGATCTCTATTTAACCGACGTCTTCTAATAATTCTCTCAGAATTTTCAGCTTCATCATCGTCATCTAACATATCGAGCGAGTCGAGTACATTAAGTGTGATGACCCGAAAAATTTCGACTTATTTAAACCAATTCTCTAAAAAATTTATTATTTTAACACGTTAAACAAAGTCTGTTAGATTGAGTCTCAAAATTTTAGAACTGTTTCATATATTCAATTACCATTGACTGCTCTCGACGATTCACGGACAATTATATGTGTGTGTATATATATATATATATATATATATATATATATATATATATATATATATATATATATTATAAGATGTACAAGTAAAAACGACTTTCCTACAGTAAAACACTATTTGCTACAGTAAATACTATTTGCTACAGTAAACACCATTTGCTACAGTAAAACACTATTTACTGCAGTAAAACACTATTTGCTACAGTGAATAATATGTCGACAAACTAGCAAACAAAAGGCCAGACTAGCCATGCGATCGCATGGCAGATACCACCAAAAGCCCATGCGATCGCATGGGGACCAAAAACACTATTTGCTACAGTAAAATATTATGACGACGAACTAGCAAACAAAGCAGAAATGAGCTGTCTAACCTAGCCATGCGATCGCATGGCAAAAGCACTGAAAACCCATGCGATCGCATGAGCCTCAAAATCAGGAAATGTGCCTATAAAAGGCCAGTTGCTCGAAGAAGTTATATACACATTCTTCTTTTCTTTTTCTGTGTTCTATATTTATATTTATAATTATAATTATAATTTTAATTTAAGTTTAATAATAATAAAGTATATACGAAGGTGTTTTAATTCGGGTTTCAAACCGTTTTAAACTAAGGAAATATTGGGTATTGTTCGGGGTATTGTTCTTGAATCCAAGGCCAACCATACAGTCGTCTACCATCATTACGTCTACGCAATTTGCCTATAATATTGAATCTCAATATTGAACCGTGAGTTTATAGATCCCTTTTTAAATGCTTTAAATATTTTTGGGCTGAGAATACATGCAATTTATTTTAAATGCAATAAGACACAAGTACATACTAAATTCTACACTGAGTTAAACCGAAAATCCCTTAGCTTTGGTAACTAGTAGCTGCCAGTACATAGGATATGGACTGGTGGGCTCGAATAATTGTATATGGATCCATAGGGCTTGACATCCCCGTCCTAGCTAGAGCGCTAGCCTTTTAACGGACGTATGTTATTTGAGTTTATGATACGTTGGTTTGCGTGTATTAAAACGAATAGGGTAATTATCATTATAGCGTTAAGTTTAGTTACCAGGGTGATCTGCTACCTAGAATCTATTGATAAACTTTTGATGAAATCTTGTGGTCTATCTTTATATATATATATGACTCGAGCAATTAAACCTATAACTCACCAACATTCGTGTTGACTTTTTAGCATGTGTTATTCTCAGGTCCTTAGACTGCTTCCGCTGTGATGTGCTTGTTGCCTGCATGGAGTCTCTCATGCTTTGTATAAAGTTTATGGCATTCGAAACAAAATCACGTTGTGTAATAAATAAATTGACTGTGATGTCAACCTGTAAAATAAAGACTTATGTATTTTGGGGATTTGCTTATACCTAAGCACTCGCCCACATGCTTATAACTTTATATGTTTAGAAGGTCACTTATTTTAATGAATGCAATATTTTATCAAAACGTATCATATAGAAATCAAAACCTCACTGTTGAATTAATGATTAAAGTGCCGCGTCAATAGCGATTTTGACGGGTCGTTACAGTTGGTATCCGAGCTTGAGGTTATAGGGAACTAGAATTTGCATTAATGTGTTTAACTGGTAATTGTTAGGATGCATTAGTGAGTCTGGACTATGACCATATCTGTTTTTACGGATTTTTGCTTATCATCTTGTCAAAAACACTATATATGATATATTTATATGCTAACATAATTGTTGTTTCAATTATGTGATAGATGAATTCTTCTAATCCTATCATTTTGTATGACTCGGAATAGGACACTGAATCTATTCTCTCCACAACTAAAAAGGACGTTCCAATACCTATTAAAAAAGAAATTGTGTTAGCCGGGGAATCTCAACTCCAGGTAAACCCATAGGAGGTCCCAGCTCTTCCCATCCCTAGTTTTCCGGAGCCACAGTATCGTTCCAATGGTACTGTGATCCCTGGAATAAATGAGGGTCATCCATTTCTAAACGAACATGGACACTGGGCCAGATACACCGCCGACGGGCGGGTTGTGCAGATTACGCCTTTCAGATATCGGCTCATGACCACCGGTCAAACATATTCTCCTACACATGACTCAGACAGTTCATTAGGTGAGATCAGTGAGGAGGAGGAGGAAGTAAAGGAGATTACTGAAAAAGAAGTTAACAAAGGAAAGGAACATGTAGTCACCAACCCAGAATTACCGAATCCAAAAATTAATAAAGCAATTGTTGCTCCTAATATTGCTACCCCTAGTCACCCTTCTCTTACCAACTATATTGAGGTATCAAGTACCTCAGAACCCCAACAAAAATATAAACCTACCGCTCGAATAAGCGATATTCCAGTACTTGATAACAAGAAGACTCGCCTATTTTAAAAACCATGTCCGCTACGACATCACTTCACGCAGTGTATAATATTAATTAGTGTGCTTTACTCTATCTTACATATGTTTTATGTAAAATAAACTTATGTGAATAAGTGGTATTGTATTGTTGTACGATAATGCATTGAAGAATAAAGCGTGAAATGATAATGCGTTAGTTTTTCACAATAGAATATTATTTGAATGGTAGTAGTTAATTGTTGTATTAAGCTATTAAGTATGAACTTTAACGGGTAAGTAATACCCTAAAAAATAATTATAAAATGTTAATAAGAAGAAAAGGCTTTTATAATAATTGGTTCATATTATTAATATGCCACGATGTACCATTAATTACTAGCTGCATTTATAATATTCTACGTGATTAAATTATCTTATATGTTTATTGAAGAAACGTGTCTCAAATATCAGATGCCGAGTTTGATGAACTAGTCGAGAAATGTGTGAATGAAAGAATTTCTGCAGGCGAGGCAGCAAAAGCAGCAACTGAAGCAGCAGCCAAAGCAGTAACCGTGAACACAAACTCACGAAACGGATGCTCATACAAAACTTTTCAAGGATGCAAACCACAGAAGTTTAGTGGGATCGAGGGACCAGTCGGTCTAACCCGATGGTTTGAAAAGATGGAGTCCGTTTTCAAAATCAGTAATTGTGCGGACGGAGACAAGTCAAAGTATGCTTCGTGCACGTTGCAAGACGGTGCACTTACTTGGTGGAACAATTATGCTAATCTAGAAGGAGTAGATACGGCATATGATATCTCTTGGGAAGAACTAAAAAAGATGCTAATCGAGGAGTACTGTCCTCGAAACGAGATCAGAATCATGGAATCTGAGTTACGTATTCTGAAGGTTTTCGGCGCGAATCTCAATAACTATGAAAAGCGTTTCATGGAACTAGCCTTGTTGTGTCCCGAATTGGTGCCAAACGAGAAACGAAAGATAGAAATGTTTATTGACGGTTTATCGATCAATATCAAAGGAAATGTTACATTGTCCAAACCGAATATGATGCAGGAAGCCATGACAATGGCACACCAACTCATGGACCAGATCACATAGAGTTCGATTAAGGCACCAATTACCGAAGTCAAGACAACTGAAGGAAATAGGAAATGGGAAGACTATAAGGGCAAAAGTACTCACCTGAAGAAGCGAGAAACTTTTAAAGGTAAACAAGATGGGGCAACTGCTAGTCCAAACTATAAGGGACCCCATCCGTTCTACAAAAGATGTTACACACATCATGCAGGTTATTGCCAAGTGGTCTGTGATAAGTGCAACAAGAAAGGACATGTGGCGAAAGATTGTTATGCCACCGTTTCTGAAGTAAAGACAAAACCGACCGATGTCAAGAAATGTTTTGGATGCGGGAAGCCTGGTCACTTTATAAATCAATGCCCTGATAAGGAGAAGAACAAAGAACTCGCACGTAGGGGGCATTTAATGTTAGTGTCAGTGAAGCACGTGAGGATCCTGATCTTGTCACGGGTATGTTTACCGTTAATAATAAACTAGCTTCTATTATATTTGATACGGGTGCTGATAGAAGTTATATGTGTAAAGACTTTAGTTCTAAACTGAAATGTGCATCATTGCCTCTAGACGATAAATATACTATTGAATTAGCTAATGGTAAACTGATAAAAGCCGATAAAATTTGCCATGGTTGCAAAATAAATCTCGCTGGTGAAACCTTCAAAATCGATTTGATACCAGTAGAATTAGGAAATTTTGACGTAATCGTTGGCATGGACTGGATGTCCAAAACAAGAGCGGAAGTTGTTTGCGCTGAGAAAGCAATCCGCATCCCTCGTAAGGATGAAACGTCGTTAACGATTTATGAGGAGAAGAGAAACTCGAAGCTGAACCTTATCAGCTGTATGAAGGCTCAGAAACTTATAAGAAAAGGTTGTTATGCTATTCTGGCACACGTGAAGAAGATCAATACCGAAGAAAGAAGCATTGAAGAGAATATCCCGAAGTATTTCCAGAAGAATTACCAGGGCTACCTCCACACAGATGTGTAGAATTCTAGATTGATCTCATACCAGGAGCTACACCTGTAGCCCGATCTCCATATAGACTTGCACCTCCAGAATGCAAGAATTACAAAACCAGTTGCAAGAATTATCGGACCGTGGATTTATTCGTCCCAGCTTTTCACCTTGGGGTACTCCTATTCTGTTTGTCAAGAAGAAGGATGGATCTATGAGAATGTGCATAGATTACCGAGAATTAAATAAATTAACGATCAACAATCGGTATGTGACGACCCGGAAATTTTTGACCAAATTTAAACTTAAATCTTTATATGGTTTTGACACGATAAGCAAAATCTGTATTGATAAGTTTCGAAAACTTTGGAATCATATTCATGTAATCCAATACCCTTTAACTTTGCTCGACGATTCACGAACATTTATGTGTACATAAATATGTATATATATAAATGTAAGTATATATAATGATTCGGAATTATAAATTATAATTTATATATTAGAATTAAAAATGAAAAATAAGATAAAAATAATAAAGGGTAATTTAAAATGAAACTATAAATATATATTATTTATATGTATAATTATTATAATATTGTATTATATATAAAATATATATATAAATAATAATTATATATTATAAATATGTATATGATACTATGCATAATTGTTGAATGTATATTGTAATATATTAGAATGTATAAAAATTCAATATAAGTTATTATGAAATGTATATTAAATAGTTATATAACATAATCAATAATATGAAATACTATTATATTAAATTTAATTACACGTAAAATATAGTTGTAATATTATCATTACATCATTTTTATTATTGGTAATAACATTAATATTAGTATTATTAATATTATTACTTTTTATTAACATTAAAAATCATTGTTATAATTATAGTTATTATTATTGTTATTATTATTATTTACAATATTAAGAGTATTATTATTATTATTATTATTATTATTATTATTATTATTATTATTATTATTATTATTATTATTATTATTATTATTATTATTATTATTATTATTGTTAAGTGTATTAATTAATCATATTAAACATAATATAGAAATACAGATATATATAAATGCAAGTGTACTGATAATTCAGATAAATACAATACAGATAACAATAGATATATACATATAAACGCGCAAGGAATTATTAACCATCCCTATCAGTTTATTTTTTTCTCTAGTTTCTGTTTGCTCATGAAATCTGATCTAGACATATACCTGCAATATAATAAACGATCAATCCGTTGTATCGACAAAAATTGATTCGATTTCCCACTATCAATTACAAAAATTTTCAACTGCTATTCGATCATCAGGGAGAAATTACAGAAAATAAAAACCCATTGTTTTTTTCATTCACGACCTGTTTTAATCAAAAATATAATTTCGAATCAAAACCCAAAATCTAATATTGCAGAGCTGTTATAAATCATCTTGTGAGACTTTCTGTAAATTTTTAAGCCTTAACTTCTCAAATTGATTGATAATTTCGGAGTCAAAGTCTCGAAACAAAAAGTTAAACGATGCTTCGAAGATCGAATTAAAGGAGTAGATGTTGTTTCTGTCAAAATTGATGATTCCCAAAGGTTCTGTGAATGATTTGCTACATACTTCATGAAGTAATCATAATCTAAAATTGTTCGAATCGTAAAATCAATGTTTGAAGCCTTCGTGTTCTTCGTGTACCTGCTTTTGATTTTTTTTATTTATTTTCTTCTCTGGTTAGTCTCAACTCACACCCAATAAACTCAAGTCTGTTTCAATTTCAATTAGAAATCACAATTGGTTAGCTGTTATGTTGATTATGGATTTGGAACGTTTGAATCGAGTTGAAGAAGAAGAAGAAAGTGAAACTGGTTAGATGTACGGGTTATATATTTTGGTCTGGGCACTTAAAACAGAAATAATGAAATGAAGTACTGGCTGGGTAATGTTTGTGATATACGAGAGGTCTCGGGTTCGAGCCCACCTTTGGGCACTTTTTTTTTTAAAAAAAAGGCTTCTAAGGTAGTTCCTTAATTGTAAAAATTATTATTATTAGTTTTATTATTTTTATGATTATAATTATTATTGTTATGGTTATTATTAGTATTAACATTAGTTATTATAATTATTATTACCATTATTATTATTATTTTGGTTACCATTATTAGTATTAGTATTATTATTATCATTATTATTATTATTATTATTAGAATTATTATTAGGAATATCATTAATGTTAATATTAGTAGTACCAATATGATTAAAACTATCATCTTAGTATAATTATCATTATTAATATTAATATCATTAAAAGTAGTATTATTATCACCATTAACATTATTATTACTATAAGTATTATTAAAAATCATTAATATTATTGTTATCATCATTAATATTAATATTAAGATTATTATTATTATTATTATTATTATTATTATTATTATTATTATTATTATTATTATTATTATTATTACCATTATATTATTAAAGTAAATTATCATTATTGATAATTAGAATTATTATTATTATTATTATCAATTCTATTAAAAGTATCATCATAACAAAAATTATCAAAGTATTTTTTTATTTAAACTATCAATTGCACTAAGAGTAACATTATTATTACTATTATTACTATCATTATTAATGTTATTCTTATCATTATTAGTATATTTACAAATAGATTTTTTTTTACAATAATAATAAATAATACATATCAATATACCTTTATAGTAATAATTAAGTCATATGTAAAAATATATAAACTAATATATATTTATATATATATATATTTTTATCATACATAAATTTGGATATAAAATTTTGCTATGATGAATGATAAATAATAGATATATAAATTAAATATAATAAATTTATCTAAATAATGCATAATATAACAAGTGAATCAATAATAATATATATAAACTTGTTCGATTACAATTATGTATATTAATAAGTACACAAATGATATAGGTTCGTGAATCCGAGGCCAACCTTGCACTTGTTCAATGACGTTATATGTATTTTTACTACGAAATACAATAGTGAGTTTCATTACTCCCTTTTTAAATACTTTTGCAATATATATTTTTGGGACTGAGAATACATGCGCTTCTTTTATAAATGTTTTACGAAATAGACATAAGTGATCGAAATTACATTCTATGGTTGAATCGTTATACCGGATATCGCCCCTTGTTTAACTTGGTAACCTAAGAATTGGTGTTTATTATAATTGCCACCAATTGACGCGAATCTTAAAGATAGATCTATGGGCCTTGACCAGCCCCAGTCAGAGAATTTGAACTGCTTTAGTACTTCGATTTTATTTTTGAGGATATTCTAGATGCATTTTGTTAATGTCGGTTACCAGGTGTTCAATCCATATGAATGATTTTTATGAGAATTGAAAACGAAAATCTTGTGGTCTACTAAAATTATGGAATTGATTGATTATGATAAACAAATGAACTCACCAACCTTTTGGTTGACACTTGAAAGCATGTTTATTCTTAGGTATGAAAGAAATCTTCTGCTGTGCATTTGCTCATTTTAAAGATATTACTGGGAGTCATTCATGACATATTTCAAAAGACGTTGCATTCGAGTCATTGAGTTCAACAAGATTATTATTATGTAAATGACAGATTAGGTCATTTATAGTTTGGATATTATGAAATGGTATGCATACCTGTCAAGTTTCGATGTAAAGAAAGTTGTCTTTTAAAAACGAATGCAATGTTTGTAAAATGTATCATATAGAGGTCATGTACCTCACGATGTAACCAGATGTTGAAGACTTCGCCCAGATGGATTAGGACGGGTCTCTACAGGTGGTATCAGAGCTGGTATAACTGCGTCCATGTGTGGTGGGTTAGTCGTAAAAGAGGTTCTCACAGTGTTACCTGTGACGAAGCATTGGCTCTTACTCCTTGCGATCCCTTACGAGGGTTGGCAGTAGCCGAAAGGCGGGCCCTAAAATCAGTATCTGAAGTACACTCAGTGGTCACCAGGCGGTTAACTGGGAAGGCATTGGGTGGGACGGTGGTGGTCTCCACTGTATCTACATGTGGTATCAGAGCGGTGGTCTTAGCGAACCAGGTCTACATTAGTGTGTCTAACTGATAAGTCGTTAGGATGCATTAGTGAGTCTGGACTTCGACCGTGTCTGCATGTCAAAAGTTTTGCTTATCATTTTGTGTCAAAAATTACCTACTTATCATCCTTAGGAAATTACCTGCTTATCATTATTAGTCTAGACACGTCTTACTGCATTGATTGCATGGATAGTGTATAGACAAAATTCATATCTTAGTGTATCTGCTAAATCATATCTTATCGTATCTATTACTGTAAACTTTCCTGACATATCCCGTAAATTCCTCCGTAATCTACGAAACCTTTTGCTCTATATATATAGATATTCTATATAGTTAGAATACCATCCAATATTTGAAAATCAATTTATATCGAAAATCCTTTATTCAAATCGTACGAAATGGAATTCGTCATTAGTTCAAGTTCCTCGGATTCTGAAATGGAATCCCACTCAAGCTCTGAAAGTAGTGTGACCGAAATGGATCAACCAATTAGCCATCATCTATTTTGGATGAATTGGGGATGGGTTCGTAGCCTCCTCAATCATTAGAGACAAGAAGAAGGCGATCATTTCCATCCACCACATTGTCCTCTTGATGAAGAACCTGAAGCACTTACCGGCGAACCAATCCGAAACACCATTTTCTCTCTCATTTCCAGAGTATCTCGTCACGATTATATACTACATCAAATTCTAGATTTTATTTATCAGCTCGTCCGAACCGACAATCACCCTGGTGTAATAGAAGAAGTCAACGAGCTTCGCGCTCGGGTTATGGCTTTGGAAAATATGGTGCAAAGGTTACAAACACCAGCAGTAACACCATCAACAGCACCAGCAGCATAACTAGTACCACCATCATCAACGTCAACAGTACCATTACCACCTCCAACCACAACCGCGTCGTAAACCTCAACTTCATAATCTGTCCCACGAGCATTGAAAATTCTAAAAACGAATATATATTTCATAGCATTATCCCTCAAGAAAGACAAGCTTTTAGTTGCAACTGTTCTATTTACAAGTGATATTCGTTTAAATAATAAAAGGTGAAGACAAAAGACAGATTCGACGAATTGAAGACGCAAATAACCAAAAAGCTCAAAAGTACAAAGTACAATCAAAGTGGTTCAAATTAAACGTCTCAAAATTACAAGAATACAAGACGCGAAACGCAAAGTACAAGTTATTAAATTGTACGCAAGGACGTTCGAAAATCCAGAACCGGGACCAAAGTCAACTTTCAGTGCACGACGAAACGGACCAAAAATGACAAGTCAACTATGTACAAGAATATAATATATATATATATATATATATATATATATATATATATATATATATATATATATATATATATATATATATATATATAATTATATAAATTATATATATATATTAAAAAAAATACAGCAGCCCACGTTTAAATCAAGAGATGAGCTGTATTCCATACCTCCGCACTCGCGGTACTTTTGTGAAGGAAACCTCAGCACTCGAGGAGGTCTACAGTGAAGTCAGGATCTATAAATTCAGCATTTTCGGACGTTTTATACACACATATATTTATTTTATTTTCTTTTTCTTAAAAACCCCATGTATCAAGTATCACTCCAATTAGTAATCTCAATTTGTAATTTTAATTTTAAGTTAGTGATAATAATAAGGTTGGGTTAGTCGAATGTTTTAAGGTCTTGTAAGTCGGAACTCTGTCCGTGTAACGTTACGCTATTTTTAACCACTGTAAGTTATGTTTATGTTATTTTCATTAATGTCTCGTAGCTAAGTTATTATTATGCTTATTTAAGCCGAAGTAATCATGATGTTGGGCTAAAAATATTAAAATTGGGTAATTGGGCTTTGTACCATAATTGGGGTTTGGACAAAAGAACGACACTTGTGGAAATTAGACTATGGGCTATTAATGGGCTTTATATTTGTTTAACTAAATGATAGTTTGTTAATTTTAATATAAAGATTTACAATTGAACATACCTATAAATAACCATATACACTCAATCGGACACGATGGGCGGGGTATTTATATGTACGAATAATCGTTCATTTAACCGGACACGAGAATGGATTAATAGTCACTAGAATTATTAAAACAGGGGTGAAATTATGTACAAGGACACTTGGTGTAATTGTTAACAAAGTATTAAAACCTTGGGTTACACGCAGTTGATATCCTGATGTAATTATTAAACAAAGTATTAAAACCTTGTTAGAGTTTAAGTCCCCAATTAGTTGGAATATTTGACTTCGGATATAAGGATAATTTGACGAGGACACTCACACTTTATATTTATGACTGATGGACTGTTATGGACAAAAACCAGACGGACATATTAAATAATCCAGGACAAAGAACAATTAACCCATGGGAATAAACTAAAATCAACACGTCAAACATCATGATTACGGAAGTTTAAATAAACATAATTAATTTATTTTCATATTTAATTGCACTTCTAATTATCGCTCTTTTATTTATTGTCATTGTATATAATTGCACTTTTAATTATCGTACTTTTTAATTATCGCACTTTTATTTATCGTAATTTTATTATCGTTATTTACTTTACGCTTTAAAATTAAGTCTTTTATTTATTTAATATTTTACATTAGGTTTTAACTGCGACTAAAGTTTTAAAATCGACAAACCGGTCATTAAATGGTAAAAACCCCCTTTTATAATAATAATAATACTACTTATATATATATTTATACAAATATAGTTTTTAAAAAATATAGCGTTAAACTTGGCTGGTTACCTGTGGACGAACCGGACTTACTAAAAACTACACTACTGTACGATTAGGTACACTGCCTATAAGTGTTGTAGCAAGGTTTAGGTATATCCACTCTATAAATAAATAAATAACTTGTGTAAAATTGTATCGTATTTAATAGTTTTTCGTTGTAAAAATAAAATTATTTCCTAGTACACCTCGCACACATCAAGTATTTTTGGCGCCGCTGCCGGGGATCAGTAAAACACCGGAAGCGCAACGCTATATATATATAAAAAAAGATTTTTATTAAGTTTGAAAGTGTTTTCTGTAAAAATATACGTTTTAAATATTAAAAAAATACAAGAAAAAGAAAAATATATATATTTATTTTTAAGTTTAGTTAAATTAAAAAGGTTTGTTTTTATTCATTGTGAAAAAGTTATAAAAAAAATAATAAGTTTTTTTTATTACTTAATTTAAAAACAGAAAAAAAAAAAAACTGAACCTAAATAAAAATCGACCTGCATCTAATCTGAAACCTGGGTATCCGCACTCGCGGTACTTTTTGCCAGTCCACATCCGCATTCGCGGAAGTTTCTGACAGGTCAAACCTCAGACTGTAATTAATACGGATTTAGGGTTAATTTTATTATTATTAATATTAATTAGGGTTTTAATTAAATTAATATTTAGTTTAAGTTTTTACTTTATTTGTATTATTAAGTTATAATTAGTTTTATTAAATATATAAACTAATACTTTTATAAAATAAATAATATAAAAATAATATTTTTATAAAAATTGTACTTTTTACAACTTTAAGTATATTTTTATATTTTGTATCTTTTTAATTGTTTTAGCGTAATATTTGTATTTTTCGTTCATATTTAGTTTTAAGTCATAGTTTTTGCCATAAGTTATTTTTACTTCTAGATTTTTAGGCTTTGCCGTAAAATCCCTTAAGTGCTTTTTCTTTAGACTAAGATTTAGGTGCTTTAGAATTTTGCGACGCCGTTTTTATATTTTAGTACCTTTTTAAGTTATTGCCGTTTTGGGATATAGTATTCTTTTAAGCTTTAATATTTTTAGACGCAACTTTTAATTTTTAATTTTTAGTTCCTTTTTAAGTTTCGACGCGCTACTTTCTTATTTTTATTTTTCGACGCCTATTATTTTTCGATCTTTTATTTTTCGACGTTTTTCGACGCGCTCTTTTTCTTTCTTATTTCTCGACATTCTAGTTTTAGGACTTAGAATTTTCTATTTCTTCTCTAATATTTCTTTAAATTTCAACGAAAAATTATTTTTAAGC
Organism: Rutidosis leptorrhynchoides; assembly: GCF_046630445.1. Lineage (NCBI taxonomy): Eukaryota > Viridiplantae > Streptophyta > Magnoliopsida > Asterales > Asteraceae > Rutidosis > Rutidosis leptorrhynchoides. The sequence goes on from NC_092338.1 coordinate 49,728,553, forward strand.
GGTTAAATTGATAGACATCAAAATTTTCTGGTTCGTAGTAATAGTTGGATTTGTACGTGGACCGGGTTATTGGAGCCAAACAGTACTCAATTATATTGAGACCAAACGAATCCTGCCCCTCTGCTGCATCTTTTGACTATTCGAAACGTGGGCAAAATCAGAAAAGTCTATTAATTTGATAACTTATATAATTTTTCTTATTTTTATAACTAATAGGATATTCAGTGAATGCACCGAGAAAAACGTTCACTACCTTTTATACGTTCACCACCTGTAACTCGATCAAGACATCTAGCAAACATTTTTGCCTTTGATTTTTCTTTAGAATCGTCATCCAGTCGACCAAGTACTCCAATTCAAATTTCCGATAATCCATTTTTTGAACCCGACCTCACAATTGAGAATCCGGAGAATATTCAGGGACAATTTAGAGATCTTGAACCATTAATCTTTCCTCCGGAATCACCAATCATTCAAACAGAGATTGTCAAGGAACCAACCATTAAATCAAAATCCTCTAGTGATTCAGATTCAACAAATTCAATCATGGAAAATTTGGAACCTCTAAGTATGGAAGACCGAATGAGAGCTAAACGCACTGGCCAAGGTCACGCAATTACTCAACCAGACATTAATGCGCCAGATTATGAAATCAAAGGACAAATTCTACACATGGTAACTAATCAATGCCAATTTAGTGGTGCACCGAAGGAAGATCCAAATGAACATCTTCGTACCTTTAATAGAATCTGCACTCTATTTAAAATAAGAGAAGTTGAAGATGAATAGATATATCTCATGTTATTTCCCTGGACTTTAAAGGGAGAAGCCAAAGATTGGTTGGAATCGTTACCTGAAGGGGCGATTGATACATGGGACGTTTTAGTTGAAAAATTTCTTAAACAATTCTTTTCGGCATCTAAAGCTGTGAGACTTCAAGGAGAAATTGTTATGTTCACACAAAAGCCAAATGAAACTCTATATGAGGCATGGACAAGATTTGGAAAGTTATTGAGAGGATGTTCGCAACATGGTTTAGACACTTGTCAAATAGTACAAATATTGTACCAAGGATGCGACATCACCACAAGGAAAGACATCGATATAGCAGCTGGTGGTTCCATTATGAAGAAAACCGCAACTGATGCTTACAAAATTATTGATAACACTGCTTCCCACTCACATGAGTGGCACCAAGAAAAAGATATCGTTAGATCATCTAAAGTAGCTAGAGCCGATTCTAGCCATGACTTAGATTCCATTTCCTCAAAGATAGATGCTGTCGAGAGACGAATGGAAAAGATGACTAAAGATATCCACTCAATACGAATTAGTTGTGAACAGTGTGGAGGACCTCATTTGACAAAAGATTGTCTCGGTATTGAACTAACAATGGAACAAAGAGAGAATGTTTCATACATAAACCAAAGGCCTGAAAATAATTATCAGAATAATTATCAACCGCCAAGACCGATCTACAATCAAAACCAGAATTATAACCGAAATGTTCCATACAACAATCAACAAGGTCCTAGTAATCAACAAGTATCCAATAATACTTACAATCAGCAAAGACCTAATTTTCAAAACAAACCACCACAAACCGATGATAAAAAGCCGAATTTAGAAGATATGATGACGAAGCTAGTTGAATCTCAAACTCAATTTTTCACATCTCAGAAACAAACCAATGAACAAAATGCTCAAGCATTTAGAAATCAACAAGCTTCTATTCAAAATCTGGAACAAGAAGTGAGCAACCTAGCAAGGTTGATAGGTGAAAGAAAACCGGGAAGTCTACCTAGTGATAAAAATGCTAACCCCGGGAATGAAACAGCTAAAGCCATTACCACGAGAAGTGGTATAACACTTAAATCACCTGAAATACCTGTAATTTTTGATGAAGCTATTCCTACTCCACAAGAACCACAATCTGATCAAGATAAGGAAACAGAATCGGTAGTTGAAAAGGTTAATGAAGATAACACAGTTAAGGCTAAACCTAATGTTAAACCATACCAACCACCACTTCCTTACCTGAGTAAAATGAGAAAAGAGAGACTTGAAGCCGAGCAATCCAAATTCTTGGATATGTTTAAACAGATAAATGTCAATCTTCCTTTCATTGATGTGATTTCAGGAATGCCTAGATATGCTAAATTTCTGAAAGATCTGATCACAAATAGAAAGAAAATGGAAGAACTCTCGGCTGTTACTATGAATGCAAATTGTTCTGCAGTACTGTTGAATAAGATACCAGAAAAATTATCAGATTCAGGAAGTTTCACAATTCCATATTTTCTGGGTAGTCTTAGTTCAATAGAAGTATTGGCAGACTTAGGTGCTAGTATAAATTTAATGCCATATTCACTATACACTAAACTAGACCTTGGAGAATTGAAACCAACACGAATAAGTATACAACTAGCAGATCGATCAGTAAAATATCCTAGAGGGATAATGGAGAACATGCTAGTTAAAGTTGGTACTTTAGTATTTCCAGTAGATTTTGTTATTCTGGACATGGAAGAAGATTCTCAAGTTCCTCTCATATTAGGAAGACCATTCTTAAACACGGCTAAAGCAATGATAGACGTGTTCGGTAAGAAACTGACCCTAAGTATAGAGGACGAGAGTGTTACCTTTTCAGTTGATAGAGCAATGCAACAACCGCAATCTGTAGATGATACATGTTATTATATTCAAACTATAGAATCACATGCAGAATTGTTAGAAGAATTTCCAGAATTACAAGGAACAGGAGAATGTTCTTTAGGAGAAGGAACTGAACAAATTGATGAAACTAAAATGTTAGCCACACTTATGGCTAATGGATATGAACCAATAATAGAAGAAATTCAAATGCTAAAATAAGAAGACAGATATCGATACAAATCATCGATAGAAGAACCACCGACATTAGAGTTAAAGCCACTTCCAAACCATTTGGAATATGCTTATTTACATGGTGAATCTGAATTACCTGTAATAATATCGTCTTCTCTTACTGAAAATGAAAAATCTCAACTCATTTCTGTGTTAAAAGCTCATAAACCAGCCATTGCATGGAAGATTCATGATATTAAAGGAATAAGTCCTTCGTATTGCACACATAAAATCCTTATGGAAGAAGGTCATAAAACGTATGTGCAACGCCACCGAAGACTAAATCCTAATATGCAAGATGTTGTTAAAAAAGAAATTATTAAACTGCTAGATGCAGGTTTAATTTATCCAATCTCTGATAGTCCATGGGTAAGCCCAGTTCAATGCGTACCTAAGAAGGGTGGCATGACTGTCATCACAAATGAGAAAAATGAGCTTATTCCTACTAGGACTGTAACAGGATGGCGTGTTTGTATTGATTATAGAAAATTGAATGACGCCACCAGAAAAGATCACTTTCCCTTACCTTTCATTGATCAAATGTTGGAAAGATTAGCCGGAAATAGTTACTATTGTTTTCTTGATGGTTTTTTCGGATATTTTCAAATTCAAATAGCACCCGAAGACCAAGAGAAAACCACATTCACGTGCCCTTATGGTACTTTTGCTTACAAACGCATGCCATTTGGACTTTGCAATGCCCCTGCAACCTTTCAAAGGTGCATGATGGCGATCTTTCATGACATGATAGAAGAATGCATGGAAGTTTTCATGGATGACTTTTCAGTCTTCGGTGATACTTTTGAAACATGTCTAGTTAATCTTGAACGAATGCTTATTAGATGCGAACAATCAAATCTAGTTCTTAATTGAGAGAAATGCCATTTCATGGTTAAAGAAGGCATCGTTCTTGGACATAAAATTTCAAAGGAAGGAATTGAAGTGGATAGAGCTAAAGTAGATGTAATTGCTAAACTTCCATATCCCACCAATGTTAGAGGAGTTAGGAGTTTTCTAGGGCATGCCGGTTTTTACCGACGTTTCATAAAAGATTTTTCTAAAATTGCCACTCCTATAAATAAACTCCTAGAAAAGAATGCTCCATTCATCTTTTCAGATGAATGCATCAAATCTTTTAATATACTTAAAGAAAAACTCACTAATGCGCCGATCATGATAACTCCAAATTGGAATCTACCGTTTGAACTTATGTGCGATGCAAGTGATTTTGCAATGGGAGCCGTTTTAGGACAAAGGATTGAAAAACGATTTCAACCTATATATTATGCTAGTAAGACGCATAGAGCACAAACAAATTACACAACTACTGAAAAAGAACTCCTTGCTATTGTATTTGCTTTTGACAAATTTCGTTCATATATCGTTCTAGCTAAAACGGTGGTCTATACCGACCATTCTGCTCTTAGATACCTATTTTCGAAACAAGATACCAAACCACGATTAATCTGTTGGATCTTACTCTTACAAGAGTTTGATATTGAAATTCGAGATAAAAAGGGAGCAGAAAATCTCGCCGCTGATCATCTTTCTCGTCTTGAAAATCCCGAATTAGAAGTTCTAAATGAATCAGCCATACAAGACAACTTTCCTGATGAATATCTATTGAAGATAGATTATAATAAAATTCCATGGTTTGCAGACTATGCAAACTACTTAGTATGTGGATTCCTTGAAAAAGGATTATTGTACCAAAAACGAAAGAAATTCTTTAGTGATATAAAACACTATTTCTGGGAAGATCGACATTTGTTTAAAAGTTGTCCCGATGGAATAATACGCCGATGTGTATTCGGAGATGAAGCTAGTAAAATCTTAAACCATTGTCACACAGGACCAACAGGAGGGCATTATGGGCCTCAACTAACAGCAAGAAAAGTTTACGATGCTGGATTCTATTGGCCTACAATTTACAAAGACGCACACCTTCTTTGCAAATCCTGTGATGCATGTCAAAGGGCCGGAAAAATAAGTCAACGTGATGAAATGCCACAAAATGTCATTCAAGTATGTGAAGTATTTGACATTTGGGGTATTGACTTTATGGGTCCATTTCCAAAATCTCATAATAATCTATACATTCTCGTTGCCATTGATTATGTATCTAAATGGGCGGAAGCACAAGTTCTCCCAACTAACGATGCACGAGTTGTAGTCAACTTTCTAAAACGTCTTTTTGCAAGGTTTAGAACACCGAAAGCTTTAATAAGTGATCGGGGAACTCATTTCTGTAATAATCAACTTGAGAAAGTTCTCAAAAGATATGGAGTAACTCATAAAATCTCCACCGCTTATCATCCACAAACAAGTGGACAAGTTGAAAATACCAACCGAGCGTTAAAACGTATTCTAGAGAAAACCGTAAGATCAAATACGAAGGAATGGTCCATGAAATTAGAGGATGCACTCTGGGCTTTTAGAACAGCCTACAAAACTCCAATTGGAACCACAACTTTTAAACTCGTTTACGGAAAAGCATGTCATCTTCCAGTAGAAATTGAACACAAAGCTTTTTGGGCTTTGAAGACATGTAATCTTGATTTACATGAAGCTGGACGTCTACGGTTAAGACAATTAAATGAATTAGAAGAATTAAGACATGAAGCATATGAAAATTCGTTAATCTATAAAGAAAGAACGAAAAAATGGCATGATAAAAGAATCAGAAGTTCAAAAGAATTTAAAGAAGGAGACAGAGTTCTTCTTTTCAATTCACGATTCAAGCTATTTCCTGGAAAATTGAAATCAAGATGGTCTGGACCATTTATAGTTAAAAGAGTTTTCCCATACGGAACAGTAGAATTAATAAATTCAAATAGGATTGAATTTAAGGTTAATGGTCACAGAGTTAAACATTATATAGAGAGTCCGATGGAAGTTGACAGCGAAGTTAATCACAATTTCGACACCACAGCTAACTAAGTGTGGGGAGAATCAAATCTTTAAAGGATAATATGTATTTCTGTTAAAGTTAGATGTTCTGTTTTCATGTAGTTCTCGAAAATGGAACCCGAATGGTCTTTCCCTAGCAGACCCTAAAGAACTAGTCTTCTCCCCCCATTCTGAATTTTTATTTTTTTTAGGTTTTTACGAGATGAAGACTTCCTGTGAACTAAACCATGGTCTAATGCTACACGCTTTGATCACTAAACGTAATAATGACAACCTTCCAAGTGAATTGGTATCATTAATCAGAGGTAAATTGGACGGAGTAAGAAAAGAATCGAGAAACGAAAATAATAAGTTACAATTTGGTAAAGGAAAATCAAAATCCGCAATGAAAAGAAGAGCAGGACACCTTGAAAGATGTTACAAATGTGGAAAATGGTCACACGAAGGTAAATGTTCAAATAATCAAGCCTATTCAAACACCGAATTTGTTACTTTATGCAGAGATGGACCGTTCATATGTTTAGAAGAAAAAACGTTGAATGCTCAAGGTTACGCCTTTGTAGCTATGGAAAACCAATTAGTCCGACTATCTTATGAGTGGGCTAGAGCATATCACTAAGAAATCTATCTCACAGGTAAGTATGTACAGTTTTTATTTTTATTTTTATTTTTAACCTTTTGATAATAAACGCTAATTTGTTCGCTATAAAGTATTAAATTGGTATTCGATAAAATTAGGTCTTGCGACCGAAATTATTGATATCATACAAAAATTTATTACATCACTGCGAAATTTACCGTTTATTCTTAAGGTATAAATATCTTTAATCAATCAACCCAAAATATTTCAAAAATTCGTCATGAGTTAAACTAGGTTATGAAACCGAAATTACTTTACCAAAAAGAGGGGCGCATATTTTTGATAATATTTGATTGATTAAAGTGGGATAAAAGCCAAAAAGATTTTTAATTTTATTTTTACTTTGTTTTTAAAATTAATATATAAATATTAAATTGATATTTTAAACTTTTTAAAATCAATATATTTAAGTTTGTAAATATTTGGAAAATTAATATTTTTAATATAAGTTTGTATGTATAAAACCGAAAATATAATTTAAGTTTGGTGTGAAATTTTAATATGAATTTTTAATTTTATGCATCTTAAATTTAAGTTTGGTGTGAATTTAAAAACAAAAATTTACTTTATTTCGTTAAGTTAAAAATATGATTTTTAAAATTCGTCGTGAGTTGAAGACTAGGTCTTTGAACCGAAATTGCTCTACCCAAGGGAGGGACGAGAACTTTTATTATCATTATTTTTAATCTTATTGACTTAAAGTACGCCAAAAACATAAAAAAAAAACCCAAAAATCTTTGCTTTTAAAACAACGTTTTAAAATGACTAAATTTTAAAATTTTGTCGAGGGATGGACTAGGTCAACGTACCGAAACAACCTCATCCTAAATAAAAAAGGAAAACAAAATTTTAAATTACTCCATAAATTGTTTTATTATTAAAGGTTTTATAAAAAAAAACCGCACTCGCGGTACTTAGTGGGTACCCACATCCGTACTCGCGGAGGGTGTAAAACTCAGACTAGATAACTGGTCGACCAGACCAGTTTCAACACACCACACCCAATTTTTTTTTTCCTGCGAAAAAACCCACAAAACCACTCCAAAATTCGCGATTTTTCACCGATAAACATCAAATTTTTTGCTAAAATCATGTTGAGAAGGATGCTACCAAGAAGTTACTCAAGAAAATCGGTAATTTCTACATCTAAACACCATTTAATTCGGGTTATTAGTGTTCTTGAACAAAAATATACCTAATTTGATTTTGATGATTTCTAGTATAATTGTGTTTAAATTGATCATATATTATGCTTGTATAACCTAGATTGATGCTATTTAACATGATTAGAAGCCTTAAACTTCAATTTTTGAGTAATCTAGGGTTTGTGTTCTTGAGCAAAATTGGGGCTTTTGATATAAACGGGTTATGGCTGAATTTTGTTGTTAGTTTATACTAAATTGAGTAGTGTAACATGTTTAGGTTGCTAAATGATCAAAACTTTGATCGTAAACATGATTTTCAAAAATTAAAGTGGACTTTTTGAGTCAAAAATGCATGAACTCAATTTAATTGAAATGAATGCCAATTGGAACTTGTTTAATTGCTAGTAATGATTATTTTGACATGTTATTTGAGATAAAAGCTAAAGATCATTGTATATATTCTCATATATGTTCATTTGTAAAAGTGTAGAACTGTTAATATTATGAAAATGTGTATAAAGTTTAATATAGATTAAACATGTCATTGTAATTGTTTTGATTTATGATTTTGCTAACACTAATGCATATTTGGATGCATAAAAATTGTGTTTGATATGTTTTGCAGACTGAAAGGGGTGAATCTTCATCCACATCTCAGGCTCACAATGCTCCTCCTGAGAATGCAGCAGAACAGGAGATTAATGACCTATATAGATAAGAACTACCACATCAATACATTCCATATTCAAATATAGAATTGGCAGATTTACATCCTAATTTAAGGTTTGATCGACATTGGATAGATTATCCAAAATACCAGAGGAACTTGCACACCCTTCAGTCTAATGTTGTTGAAGTACCTAGAGTCATAGATTGGGAACCATTAGAAACAGTTGGATTAGCCGGTCCAATCAGAGAATTACTTACACAAAGGTATGGTAATTCTACTTTTACTGATTGGGAACGTTTGTTTAATATACGTAGACGTGTATATAGAGAATGGTGTGTGGAGTTATTGTGTAGTATTGAAATAAATGATCGGGTATCTACCTTAACCGATCGTAGTTTTATTAGATTTTTATTAGGAGGAGTGATGCGCCATATGTCTCTACTAGACATGGCTCAGGCTTTGTGTATATATACGCCTGAGGAGTTGGCATCTACTGATTGTCAAGGGTTGATACTTAATGGTAGGAGAATTGATGAGAATTTTGATATGAATGGTGTATGGAGTAGAATGACTAGGCATACACGATTTCGTGGGGGGAATAACTCTTATACTGATATTGATAGAGCTGAGCTAAGAGTAATCCATAGGTTCTTAGCAAATTCGATTACACAGCGAGGTAAGAACAAAGAGAAAGTAAATGAGAATGATTTATTTTATCTCATGTGTATTCGAGACCCACAAAGCGCTGCGAGTATACCTTATTGTGTGGGTTATTATTTATCAGCTATAGTTAAGAGTATACGGCCTAATGGGATAATAGGAGGTGGTATCTTTGTTACCCTAATTGCTTAGTATCTCGGTGTCGATAGAAATCGGGGGAGATTAATAATTGCAGCACCGGAACCCCGTGATACAATTGGTTTAAAAGTATATCATGGTGCTAAGGTTTTAAAGAAAAAACATAACGCTGCAACACCATATAAGGGCTCGCACCCACAGGTCGAAAGAGATCAGCAGCAAGGTAACGTGGGAGGGGGGAATGAGATGACAGAAATGCAACTTTTTATGGCTCATCATGAGTATGAAATGGCTAGACAACGAGCATTTCAAGATTGGCAGTATCATCAAAACCAAATCATGAGTCATCGTGCACACATAAATGCAACTTACATTGCGACTCCAATGCCCGTATTTCCTCCTTGGACTATACAGACCCGACCACCGTACCCTACATATGACCCAGCTCAAGCATTCTACAGTACATACGGCTATGAATGGGATCCATACTGGCACCAGCCTTATCAACCCTGATTTTCTTTTATTTTTATTTTTATTTATTTGATAACTTGTAATTTTATACTTTTAATATTTCTTTTGATATTTTAATAGTTTTTATTTTCTAACTTTTATTATTAGATTTTTAATAATTTTTGAATGTCGGATGATATACCCAACTTTAAAAATATGTATATATATGTTTGTAGTTTTTCTCATGTACAAAACAGGGTAAAGCAGCGCATTTTCAAAGACTGGCATTAAGTTCAGCAAAAGCTAGTACTTTTGACGACAAAACGAAAAACAAATGTGATGTAACAACAAGACGGAATGAACAAATGATGTGCACCATTTATCATTCAGCAAACAAACGCCAATATGTTTGGAAACTTTGATAAAATTTAATCATTTTTCTACGCTAATCACCCTCAATAATTTAAATTGTTACTGATTTCTTGCAAATGAGGGCATTGCAAGATCTTAAGTGTGGGAAGGGGTTAAATTCTTTCGGATTTTTAAAATTTTTAACGTAAACACTTGGTTACCATTAAAAATACTAGTAACGCAGTAGTTGTATTAGAATCTAGTGCTCTCTGATAATAAAGAACAGCCCTAGTCTTATATACTGACTACCCAATTCTAGTAAAATTTTTCAAAATTTTCAATTAAATGAACTCAAAATCATGTTTATACATATTTATGAACGATAAAACTAGGTATTAACACCGAAATTATTGTTACCTCAGAAAGGACATAAATTGAGAAACAAACCAAAATGTTAAAATTCATCTAAAATGGAATAGAGGACAATAAAAAGGCAAATAAAAGAAAATAAAAGCCAAGTGTGGGAAAAATTTACCAAGTTATTTAAAACATATATCACATATTTGTTTTTTACAAATAACTGAAGATGCTTTTGCTTTGGACTAAACTAAAAAGTTTTACCCGATTTACTGTAAGAAAGATGGATCTACACAATGAATCAATTCCATCATTAAAAGGAAGTAAAGTCTTCCGAAAAAGACACGCGCTTCTTGATTTAGGTCATGAAGTTGTCGTCCAGACCAGCTGTAGGTTGACAAAAAATCTAGAAAAGTCATCACTAAAATCAGCAGGAAATCCAAGGACCTCAGCATCAAACAGGGTTGCCAAGTGGTCAGACTTATCCTAACCATGAGAGGATCTGTCTCATAAAATGGGGAGGACGCCGTGCAAATTAGCTTGATAAGACTAATGAATCAGATCCCCAGAAAGGATAATCTCCTTAAAGGTTAAAAATCAGCTTTTAAGACTGATATTACTCAATCCTAAAGATTGATCTTAAAGATTGAGAATTACAAACTCATGAAATTCAATGATATCTAAACTCGAGCTTGAACGAGAAAATATTTTGATAAAAATTACAAACCGATTTGTTTTCAGAAAACCCATTTTCAATGCGTTCATTACCATTGAACGTAAAATCCTAGGAATTCACCTAGAATTCATTAGGTCTCCTGAACCAAATCGGGTGTCAACCATAAGAACGGTGGTTGCATAGCATGGTCGAAGAGAGGACCTTGTGCCAGACTGAAAAATTATAAGGGTGAGCTTTACTATTGCTCCTACCAAGGATAGTAATTGCATCCGACACGTTATAGACCATAATTAAAAGTATGTCAGGGGACATTGCCTTAACAGTTGCTTGTTCAATGCTTTCCTTTACAACCGGACGGTTGCTTTCCCAATACAAGGTTAGCAAGTGGGTGACACAAAACCGTAAGTTTTGAGCTAAAATTTTCAATTCTGAAACTCACCAAACCCACAAAACCAATTTGCAAACACCGGTGAAGGGTTATTCCGGAAAACCTATCTAGGGTAAAAGCTAGATTCAATTTTCAAAAGATCAAATATTTTCATAAAGATCCAATTTCCTTAAAGGATCTAAATTTTCATAGTCATGTGAGACTGTAAACCACAACGTTACTACCATTGTTTATACCGCCATATAAAAATCACTGATGTACAAAGTGTGAAGAATAAAGAAGTGATTCTAGTATTTTTTTCAAGACTATATTGCTTGAGGACAAGCAACGCTCAAGTGTGGGAATATTTGATAATGCTAAAAATGAATATATATTTCATAGCATTATCCCTCAAGAAAGACAAGCTTTTAGTTGCAACTGTTCTATTTACAAGTGATATTCGTTTAAATAATTAAAGGTGAAGACAAAAGACAGATTCGACGAATTGAAGACGCAAACAACCAAAAAGCTCAAAAGTACAAAGTACAATCAAAGTGGTTCAAATTATTGGTGAGAAACGTCTCAAAATTACAAGAATACAAGACGCGAAACGCAAAGTACAAGTTATTAAATTGTACGCAAGGACGTTCGAAAATCCGGAACCAGGACCAAAGTCAACTTTCAGTGCGCGACGCAACGGACCAAAAATTACAAGTCAACTATGCACAAGAATATAATATAATATATATATATAATTATATAAATTATATATAAATTATATATATATATTAAAAAAATACAGCAGCCCACGTTTAAATCAAGAGATGAGCTGTATTCCATATCTCCGCACTCGCGGTACTTTTGTGAAGGAAACCTCAGCACTCGCGGAGGTCTACAGTGAAGTCAGGATCTATAAATTCAGTATTTTTGGACGTTTTATACACACATATATTTATTTTATTTTCTTTTTCTTAAAAACCCCATGCACCAAGTATCACTCCAATTAGTAATCTCAATTTGTAATTTTAATTTTAAGTTAGTGATAATAATAAGGTTGGGTTAGTCGAATGTTTTAAGGTCTTGTAAGTCGGAACTCTGTCCGTGTAACGCTACGCTATTTTTAACCACTGTAAGTTATGTTTATGTTATTTTCATTAATGTCTCATAGCTAAGTTATTATTATGCTTATTTAAGCCAAAGTAATCATGATGTTGGGCTAATAATATTAGAATTGGGTAATTGGGCTTTGTACCATAATTGGGGTTTGGACAAAAGAACGACACTTGTGGAAATTAGACTATGGGCTATTAATGGGCTTTATATTTGTTTAACTAAATGATAGTTTGTTAATTTTAATATAAAGATTTACAATTGGACATACCTATAAATAACCATATACACTCAATCGGACATGATGGGCGGGGTATTTATATGTACGAATAATCGTTCATTTAACCGGACACGGGAATGGATTAATAGTCACTAGAATTATTAAAACAGGGGTGAAATTATATACAAGGACACTTGGTGTAATTGTTAACAAAGTATTAAAACCTTGGGTTACACGCAGTTGATATCCTGGTGTAATTATTAAACAAAGTATTAAAACCTTGTTACAGTTTAAGTCCCCAATTAGTTGGAATATTTGACTTCGGATATAAGAATAATTTGACGAGGACACTCACACTTTATATTTATGACTGATGGACTGTTATGGACAAAAACCAGATGGACATATTAAATAATCCAGGACAAAGAACAATTAACCCATGGGAATAAACTAAAATCAACACGTCAAACATCATGATTACGGAAGTTTAAATAAGCATAATTTCTTTATTTTCATATTTAATTGCACTTCTAATTATCGCTCTTTTATTTATTGTCATTGTATTTAATTGCACTTTTAATTATCGTACTTTTTAATTATCGCACTTTTATTTATCGTAATTTTATTATCGTTATTTACTTTACGCTTTAAAATTAAGTCTTTTATTTATTTAATATTTTACATTAGGTTTTAACTGCGACTAAAGTTTTAAAATAGACAAACCGGTCATTAAACGGTAAAAACCCCCTTTTATAATAATAATAATACTACTTATATATATATATTTATTTATACAAATATAGTTTTTAAAAAATATAGCGTTAAACTTGGCTAGTTCCCTGTGGACGAACCGGACTTACTAAAAACTACACTACTGTACGATTAGGTACACTGCCTATAAGTGTTGTAGCAAGGTTTAGGTATGTCCACTCTATAAATAAATAAATAACTTGTGTAAAATTGTATCGTATTTAATAGTTTTTCGTTGTAAAAATAATATTATTTCCTAGTACACCTCGCACACATCAAGCATCAACGTCATACGCACCATAAATACCAAGGAGTACCAACAACAATAACTGACAAAGTATTAATTCATAACTTCATTGGAGAAACATTCCACGGCGATTATGTAATCTCTAAAGTCTTAGAGATTATCTAATCTAGCCCTAACCATAAATCAGTTAAGTGAACCAAAATGATAGAAGGAAGAGTAGAAATCCTGACAAAAATGGTGTGTGATTAACAAGCTAAACTTGTTTTACCAACAGCATCAACAGTACCGTCAGTGTCACCAGCATCGTCAGTGCAGTCAGCATCAGAATCAACAACACCGATAACATCACAAACTCCATCAGTTCAAGAATCACTGTGGATATCACTACGAATCAATAACACGTATATTGTATCAACGAGTTATGAAGAATTAACTCATTCCTTCTGAAGAAATTATATGTATATTTTATATATATATTTTTTGAAATAAAAATAAATCTTTCCGTGCTAAGCTATTGTGTGTGAATCTTAACTACTCGGTTAATTCATATTACAAATATGCAATAATGTACGTCCTTCGCCCGTAACTTCACCATCGTTAACTACAATCTCTATCTCAATTCAACAAATTCGAATTCCTAATAAATCAAGTATATATTTGATTTTACACTTTCATCATCGATGTACTCGAAACTTTTCAGATAACATCATTCGTACGTTACGAAATTCACAAGAATTCCACGAACACCAACATCACGTAAAGTATTGATTCATAATTTCTAATATATTGAAGAAATACTTATGTAATCTCTAAAGTTTTAGGGATTACTCAATTCTAGTTTCAACCGTGAATCAATGAGTTTAATTTAATTTTAACTCATTAAATCTATGTTTCATCTAAAGAAAATATACACAAATATATTTTCGTAAAGACTGTAATAAAATTCTGTTGTACAAAATATTAATTGTGAAAAAAAAAAATTTAACGGGTAGGTAATACCCGAGATATATATATATATATATATTCACAATTAATATGTTACATTCTTCAAATCTGATTAAGCAAATTATCAACTATACCCCCTACTTTTACAATAATATACATTCTTTCATAGAAATCAAAACAACCATACTCATTCAAACTCAATTACGTATTCTGATTTTGAAACCTTAGAATTCAATTCGAGATATAACTGGTACCATCACTTTTAGATTCCTACATCTTTCAAAGCTATGCTTTGACTTCAAAACTGTGTTAGAACATCAAATGTATATTAACGATTACAATCTGTGTTCAAACCCTTCGAAAATTTCTGAAGACACTTCAAATAATGAGCAATCGAGATGATGATCCAACCACATATTACCCACAGTTATGTACTTAAAAAGCTCTCGAAACCAAAGTCATAATTCAACACATATCTGTGTCAAATCTTTTGGCATTTATTAGCAAAAATGACTTTTCAATTCCTTTCCAAAGTAGTCAGTTTTGTCACAGCTCCAGCAAGTCAACTTTGACTCTTCATTCAACGCAACCTTATTATAACCCTGATATATATGCGTGCTCTTTTATTGTTACTGGGGAACCTTTCATATTCCACCACATTAGCAATAAACTTACCAACAACTTCACTGATCTTGGGCATTCTGAAGAATCATTATATTTATCAAAACCTCATCATTTACTCATTCGCATCTTGTAACGAGAATTGCCATGCGAATCATCGGGAATTAGCAATCAGTATTTTGAAATCTCGCAGCATGTCTACGCCAACAGTTATATATGTATATATAACGTCTATCTTCTGGACTTAATTTGAATGTGAAGTTTTCTGAAAAACACCGTGAACTGCGGAATAGTTCTCGAAATGTTGATGAAGCAGCAAAAACTATAAAACGACCTTAATAGTAAAAAGTTTGATGATAATGAATAGTGTGCTGGCAAAGCGCAGAAAAAGAGAAGTTTTGGAACTGGAAAATGGATTGAGCAAAGTATGAAGGAGGCTGTGGACAAATCAGAAAGACTGAACCTGCCTTCAAAGAATCCAAATGATTCAGTATCGGCTGATGTCGTTAACAAATACCTTGCTCCTGACTCTAAACTCCTGCGAACAATATCCTTCATCATCCTCTGATATTAGAAATCCTAAGATATCATCATTTCTTTCATTATAAATATCCTTCATATTTCTGAAGATATTATCATAATTATTCTTATCTGAAATCATTTACCTCTTTGCGCTATCTGTATTTCATCATAAAAGAAACTATTTTTGTTTCTAAATTCTGAAACATTCGAGTTTAAAATAGGAATATTTTTGAAGTAGTGTTGGGAGCTGAAGCATGAGTTAGTATAATATAATGATACTTGATCAACGTGATTATATTACTGTAAGTCATGCTGAGTTTCTAAATGGAACGTGATGATTCACAGACCATACCGTCATCATGTGCCATGTTACACGACTCTTGTATTCTACTTAATATCTAAAATATCAAGAAAAATATTTCTTGATGATTCGGCTTTTTCCGAGATATTCTGGTAATTTGACAAGTCAAGATCGTACCATTACAATTTCCTTCCTAGAACATTAACAATGTTCATTCCGAAATTCATATCTGCGAATTCTGGACCATTACAAGCGGTGATTAATCGCAAGAAGAAGAAACGAAAGGACAAAACTCTGAAATAGAAATTGGGGTATAAATTGCAGCAAATAAAAGAGAGCATTAACTGTGAATGATAATGATTATAGAAGATAGAAGTAGAGACTTTGAAATATAAGGGAACATATAAAGTCCAATGACAAACCAGAAATTATAAACCATATATATCGATGCATATAGCAAAATAAAGACACGGGAGAACTAGAAACACTATAAACTCAAGAGTATAGTAGAAGTAAATAGATTCTTCTGGCGGTAGATGAAAAAGAAGAATGACCGATATGAAAGTTAGAAGTATATCGAGAATTAGAACTGGATGGAGCATATTGATGAATACTTTAAAATATGAGTTGAGGGGGAAAGAATAGAAGGTGTGAGTTGTAAGGAAACGAAGGAGGTGGATTTATAGGAAAATCTCTGACAGAGCAATCAAAATGGATGATCGCATTTAAAACGGATCCTAATTCCCTTGGTTACCGGAGAATCAAATCTTATTACGAAGATTTTCTCCAAATCTCTTGAACTTGAAAATCAATCCTATCTACGTCAAAAGTAAGACGAATCTTAAATTCCTCATTTCACTCTTTTGTGACAGCTTCACTCGTATGTTTCACTTAATTGAATCATTTTATCTATATTAATCAATAATGATAAAGCTCTACTTATCAACTCATATTCGTCATAAAAACACTTTTATTGTTAGTTATGATGACCTCACTCAAATTTCGGGACGAAATTTCTTTAACGGGTAGGTACTGTGACGACCCGAAAATTTCTGACCAAATTTAAACTTAAATCTTTATATGGTTTTGATAAGATAAGCAAAGTCTGTATTGATAAGTTTCGAAAACTTTGGAATTATATTCATGTAATCCAATACCCTTTAACTATGCTCGACGATTCACGAACATTTATGTGTATATAAATATGTATATATATAAATGTAAGTATATATAATGATTCAAAATTATAAATTATAATTTATATATTAGAATTAAAAATGAAAAATAAGATAAAAATAATAAAGGGTAATTTAAAATGAAACTATAAATATATATGATTTATATGTATAATTATTATAATATTGTATTATATATAAAATATATATATAAATAATAATTATATATTATAAATATGTATATGATACTATGCATAATTGTTGATTGTATATTGTAATATATTAGAATGTATAAAAATTCAATATAAGTTATTATGAAATGTATATTAAATAGTTATATAACATAATCAATAATATGAAATACTATTATATTAAATTTAATTACACGTAAAATATAGTTGTAATATTATCATTACATCATTTTTATTATTGGTAATAACATTAATATTAGTATTATTAATATTATTACTTTTATTAACATTAAAAATCATTGTTATAATTATAGTTATTATTATTATTTACAATATTAAGATTATTATTATTATTATTATTATTATTATTATTATTATTATTATTATTATTATTATTATTATTACTGTGACAACCCGGAAATTTCCAATCAAATTTAAACTTTAATCTTTATATGTTTCCGACACCAGAAATTTCCAACCAAATTTAAACTTTAATCTTTATATGTTTCCGACACGTTAAGCAATATTTGTTAAGTTAAATTTCAAGAATTTTAAACTATGTTCATACATTCATTCAACCTCGACCAAGTTCTAACGATTCACGAACCATTAAACGAATATGATTATATATGTATATGTGTATATATATTATAACTTGAAACGTAAACAAAATATTAGATTAAATACTTTATATGATTGTATCTGTTTCAAAATGTTTATCAATGGAATTAGAAGATAAGATCAAATGATTGAATTATCAGATATATTGAATTATGATTACATGTCTCTATTGAAAGGCCCACGTTGATTTGAGAAATCTTTCCATTTTAACAATATTCGAAAAATGGTAAAGTGATTTATAAATAAGAACAAATTGTCAATCATTGAGAACTAGACAAAGGATAGTGGAAGATTGAATCTCATAAAGACTCGATTGATCTATTTAGTTTCAAACGTACAAAAACGTTTTCAGTTTAAAAAGAACTTTATTATTAAAATGTATATAACTTTTATAAATATCTAGAACCACTTTTGACAACTCATTACTTAACTAGTATGATAAAGATAACGATATTTATATTTTATTTTATTAAATATATATAACGATTTAAATTAATATTATATATATTTATATGCGTATTATACATACATAGTTTTATACTTTTACTATACTTAAACTTTACCTTTACTTTATTTTTACTTTACTTTAACTTTAATAATTCACTTTAATAATTCATACTTTAGTAATTCACTTTAATAATTCATACTTTAATAATTCACTTTAATAATTCATACTTTAATAATTCACTTTAATAATTCATACTTTAATAATTCACTTTAATAATTTAAAAATCTATTATAAATAGAATTCAATAGGTTTCATTATTTCATAGAAACTTGAAAATATTTTTCTCTAAACTCTCTCAATCGATTTACATATATATATATTTACTCCGTATTATTTCAAGATATTATTAGTATACATAAAATATTACGACGGAGTGCTGTCCGAGTAATTTCGAAATTTTTTTCGAGTAGGATAGGATTAAGGAAATTATTGGTTATAGCTATGGAGGTGATTGAGTATGGTTCATGGGTATGCTCGTGAGGTCAATATAGTGTTTATCATTTCCGTTGCGTCTACGTACCTTTCCTGCAATATTGAATCTCAATATTGATACGTGAGTACTCATAATTTACCTTTTACATACTAATAGTGTATACCTGACTAGTGCTCGAGTATTTAGGATTATGCATGCTTGTACTTTTGATATTGCCCTTAGACAGGTTAGGTTGAATCTTGAATTAGTTACACTTGCGGTTGAGATAAGGTATAAGATATGCATGTTCTTGGAAAGCTAGCGAAAAATTAAGAACTTTTCCTTTAGATATCGAATGGTTTCGATGAACGGATTAGAAGTTAGAATCAATTGAATTTTCGATATTTTTATTAAAAATGATCATTATTATCGTCGTTTTTATCGTCGTTCTAGTTTTATCTTATTATTATCATTATTATTATCTTTATCAATAAAAGGGATTTATCATTAAAAATTGTTATTTTTTTTATTATTACTATCGTTATTATCGTTAAAGTTATAATTAGTATTATTATTATTATTATCCAATTATTATTATTATTATTAGTATTATTATTATTATTATCATTATTAATATATATATATATATATATCATTATTTAAAAATGGTTATTGTTATTGTTATTATTATTATTACTATATTATCATTAAGATGATTATTAGTATTATCGTTAATAATGTTATAGTAACTATCATTATTAATATTAGTATAATTAAAACAAATATTTGTAACACCTAATTATTTTGATTACTATTATTATCATTATTATGAACACGATATAAAATACGATTAAAAGCTATTAAACGAAACGATTAGGAAATAATGAGTAAGAGTATCATGATGAAATTAAAATATTATAAGATATTGATTTAGATAAAATTATCGTTCTTATTATTTTTATCATTACTATTATTATTAAAAGTATCGTTAGTATTAAAACTATCATTTTAACAAAATTTATCATTTTAATAGAAATGTCATTGTTACTATAAAATATCATTATTATTATTATTTTAAATAGAATTATTATTTTAAAGATAATATTAAAAATTATCGTAAATATTAAAGTTATCATAATTAGAATTATCGTTTTATCATAATGTCATCTTAGTAATTATAAATATTGATATTTTTATAATAATTATTATTATTACAAAATAATACAACTTTTACTTACTATCATTATAAATATTATTTTATCAAATAAATATGTGATACAAACATATTTTACTACGTGTAATAACTTACTTAATTAATACCTATCATATTATCTTTATGATATTAAATGAACCCTATAAATTTTATTACTTAATATATATAAAAGTATATTTTATTATATAAATTTAACATAAAATTTTATTTATTAATAAATAAATTATATTATTTACTCTAATAAATCTTTTAAAAATATAAAACGACGATATTTAAACTATATATTAATCATGTATAGATTTTTGGAAATTATTTTGAGTCAAATTTACTTTTGTTGACTTTTGCATATTAGTCTCGAGCATTAGGATTGTGGTACACTATGACTTGACCTAATTTGTTAGACAAATATTGACCAACACATAAATATATATAATTAATTTAGGTTCGTGAATCTGAGGCCAACCTTGCACTTGTTCAATGACGTTATATGTATTTTTACTACGAAATACAGTATGGTGAGTTTCATTTGCCTTTTTACCCTTTATATTTTTGGGACTGAGAATACATGCGCTTTTATAAATGTTTGACGAAATAGACACAAGTAATTGAAACTACATTCTATGGTTGAATTATCGAAATCGAATATGCCCCTTTTTATTAAAGTCTGGTAATCTAAGAATTAGGGAACAGACACCCTAATTGACACGAATCCTAAAGATAGATCTATTGGGCCTAACAAACCCCATCCAAAGTACCGGATGCTTTAGTACTTCGAAATTTATATCATGTCCGAAGGAGGATCCCGAAATGATAGGGGATATTCTTATATGTATCTAGTTAATGTCGGTTACCAGGTGTTCACCATATGAATGATTATTTTTGTCTCTATGCATGGAACGTATATTTATGAGAACTGGAAATGAAATTCTTTTGGTCTACTAAAATGATGGAAATAAATGATTATGATAAACTAATGAACTCACCAACCTTTTGGTTGACACTTTAAAGCATGTTTATTCTCAGGTGTTAAAGAAATCTTCCACTGTGCATTTGCTCATTTTAAAGATATTACTTGGAGTCTTTCATAGCATATTTCGAAGAACGTTGCATTCGAGTCATTGAGTTCATCAAAGATTATTATTAAATCAATTTATAGTTGGATAGTAGATATTATGAAATGGTATGCATGCCTGTCAATTTTTGATGTAAGAAAGTTTGTCTTTTAAAAACGAATGCAATGTTTGTAAAATGTATCATATAGAGGTCAAATACCTCGCAATGTAATCAACTATTGTGAATCGTTTATAATGTATATGAACGGGTCCTTTCAGTTGGTATCAGAGCGGTGGTCTTAGCGAACCAGGTCTGCATTAGTGTGTCTAACTGATAAGTCTATAGGATGCATTAGTGAGTCTGGACTTCGACCGTGTCTTCATTTCAAAAGTTTTGCTTATCATTTTGTGTCGAAAATTAATTACTTATCATCCTCAGGAAATTACCTGCTTATCATTTTTAGTCTAAGACACGTCTTACTGCATTTATTGCATGAATAGTGTATAGACAAAAATTCATATCTTAGCATATCTGCTAAATCATATCTTATCGTATCTATTACTTTAAACTTTGCCTGACATATCCCGCAAAGTCCTCCGTAATCTACGAAATCTTTTGATATATATATATATATATATATATATATATATATATATATATATATATATATATATATATATATATATATATATATATATATATATATATATATATATATATATATATATATTCTATGTAATTAGAATACCATCCGTTAGCCAAAATCATTTCATATCGAAAAAAAAATAATCCTTTATCCAATCGTACGAAATGGAATTCGTCATCAGTTCAAGTCACTCAGATTCCGAAATGGAATCCCATTCAAGCTCCGAAAGCAGTGTGACCGGAATAGATCAACCAATCAGTCATCACCTATTCTGGATGAATTGGGGATGGGTTCGTAGCCTCCTCAATCATTGGAGACAAGAAGAAGGTGATCCCTTCCATCCACCACATTGCCCTCTTGACGAAGAACCTGAAGCACTTACCGGCGAACCTGTCCGAAACACCATTTTCTCGCTCATTTCCAGAGTATCTCGTCACGATTAAATATTACATCAAATTTTAGATTTTATTTATCCGCTCGTCTGAATCGACAATCACCCCGGTGTAATAGAAGAAGTCAACGAGCTTCGCGCTCGGGTAGTAGCTTTGGAGAATATGGTGCCGAGATTACAAACACCAGCAGCAGCATCAGCAGCATAACCAGTACCACCATCATCAACACCAACAGTACCATTACCACCTCCAACCACAACCACGTCGTAAACCTCAACTTCACAATCTGTCCCACGAGCATCAACGTCATACGCATCATAGATACCAAGGAGTACCAACAACAATAACTGATGAAGTATTAATTCATAACTTCATTGGAGAAACATTCCGCGGCGATTATGTAATCTCTAAAGTCTTAGAGATTATCTAATCTAGCCCTAACCATAAATCAGTTAAGCGAACCAAAATGATAGAAGGAAGAGTAGAAACCCTGACAAAAATGGTGTGTGATTAACAAGCTAACCTTGCTTTACCAACAGCATCAACAGTACCGTCAGCGTTACCAGCATCGTCAGTACAGTCAACATCCTAATCAACAACACCGATAACATCACAAACTCCGTCAGTTCAAAAATCACTGTGGACATCATTACGAATCAATAACGTGTATATTGTATCAACGAGTTATGGAGAATTAACTCATTCCCTCTGAAGAAATTATATGTATATTATATATATATATATATATATATATATATATATATATATATATATAAATATCTATATATATTGAAATAAATCTTTCCGTGCTAGGCTATTGTGTGTGAATCTTAACTACTCGGTTAATTCATATTACAAATATGCAATAATGTACGTCCTTAGGCCGCAACTTAACCAGCGTTAACTACAATCTCTGTCGCAATTCAACAAATTCCAATTCATAATAAATCAAGTATATATTTGATTTTACACTTTCATCATCGATGTACCCGAAACTTTTCAGATAACATCATTCGTACTTTGCGAAATTCACAAGAATTCCACGAACCGAACATCATACATTAACAAATAACGAAGTATTGATTCATAATTTCAATGTCATTAAAGAAATACTGCGTAAAAGTTATGTACTTTTTAAAGCCTTTAGGGAATATTCAATTCTAATTTCAACCGTAAATCAAATGAGTTTAATTTAACATTAACTCATTAACTCATTAAATCTATGTTACATCTGAAGAAAATATACATATATATATTTTCATAAAGACTGTAATCAAATTCTTTTGTACAAAATATTAATTGTGAAATTTTTTTAACGGGTAGGTAATACCCGAGAGATATATAAATTCACAATTAATATGTTACATTCTTCGATTCTGATTCAGCAAATCATCCATTATACTCCCTACTTTCACAACAATATACATTCTTTTATAGAAATCAAAACAACCATACTCATTCAAAATTTAATTACATATTCTGATTTTGAAATCTCAAAATTCAACTTGAGATATGACCAAAATCATCACTCTTAGATCCTTACATCTTTCACAAGCTATATTTTGACTTCAAAACTGTGTTAGAATATCAAATGTATGTTAACAATTACAATCTGTGTTCAAACCCTTCGAAAATTTCTGAAGACACTTCGAATGATGAGAAATCGAGATGATGATCCAACCACATGTTACCCACAATTATGTACCCAAAAAACTCTTGAAACTAATGTAAAAGTTTAAACAACGTATCCGCGTCAGATTCTTTGGCATTTATTAGCAAAAATAACTTTGCGACTCCTATTCAAAGTAGCCAGTTTTGTCACAGCTCCAGCAAGTCAACTTCGACTTTTCAGTCAGATTAACCTTATTATAACCTTGAGATATACACCATCGTTACCAGGGAACCTTTTACATTCCACCACATTATTAGCAGACGTACCAACAACTTCATTACCCTTTTACTTTAGCCTCTCCAAAAAGTCATTATAATTATTCATTGAAACCCCATCATTTACTCATTCGCATCTTGTAATGAGAATTGCCATACGAATCATTGGGAATTAGCAATCAGTATTTTGAAATCTCACAGCATGTCTACGCCAACAGTTATATGTGTATATATAACGTCTATCTTCTGGACTTAATTTGAATGTGAAGTTTCTGAAAAACACTCCGAACTACGAATTGGTTCTCCGAAAATGGAAAAAATGCTGATGAAGCAGCAAAAACTATAAATGACTTTAAACGGTAAAAGCTGGATGATAATGATGAAGTGTGCTGGAAAAGCGCAGAAAAAGAAAATTTTTAGAACTGGAAAACAGATTGAGCAAAGTAGGAAGGAGGCTGTGGGCAAATTACAAAGACTGGACCTGACTTCAAAGGATCCAAATGATTCAGTACCTGCTGAAGTCATTAACGAATACCTTGCTCCTGACTCTAAACCCCTGCAGACAATATTCTTCATCATCCTCTGATATTAGAAATTCTAAAATATCATCATATCTTTCATTATAAATATCCTCCATATTTCTGAAGATATTTTCTTAATTTTTCTTATTTGAAATCATTTACCTCTTCGCGCTATCTGTATTACATCATAAAAGAAACTATTTTAGTTTCTAAATTCTGAAACATTCAAGTTTAAAATAGGAATATTTTGAAGTAGTGTTGGGAACTGAAGCATGAATTAGTATAATATAATGACACTTGATCAATGTGATTATATTACAGTAAGTCATGCTGAGTTTCTAAATGGAACGTGATGATTCACAGATCATAACATCATCATGTGCCATGTTATACGACTCTTGTATTCTATTTAACCTCTAGAATATCAAGAAAATATTTCTTGATGATTCGGCCTTTTCCAAGGTATTTTAGTAATTTGACAAGTCAAGATCGTGCCATCACAATTTCCTTCCTAGAACATTAACAATGTTCATTTCGAAATTCATATCTGTGAATTCTGGACCATTACAAGCGGTGATTAATCGCAAGAAGAAGAAACGAAAGGACAAAACTCTGAAATAGAAATTGGGGTATAAATTGCAGCAAATAAAAGAGAGCATTAACTGTGAATGATAATGATTATAGAAGATAGAAGTAGAGACTTTGAAATATAAGGGAACATATAAAGTCCAACGACAAACCAGAAATTATAAACCATATATATCGATGCATATAGCAATATAAAGACACGGGAGAACTAGAAACACTATAAACCCAAGAGTATAGTAGAAGTAAATAGATTCTTCCGGGGGTAGATGAAAAAGAAGAATGACCGATATGAAAGTTAGAAGTATATCGAGAATCAGAACTGGCTGGAGCATATTGATGAATACTTTAAAATATGAGTTGAGGGGGAAAGAATAGAAGGTGATGAAACATGACTAGGAACTTAGAAATCAATAGATTTAACTCACACAATGGCGGAATAAGTGAATCAAACCCTCTAGTGAATAGGTTAAGTTTTTTTTGATTAATTTAGTCAAACCACAACTAAATCAAGTGTGATTAGATCAATACCTAGAGCTATTATTCACCACCTGGGTGATTTGGACTGAGAGAGAATCGGAGGAGCTCACTAGATCTGAGTGTGTGTAACAAATGAGAAGCTTAACCTAAAATAAAAAACATAAGACTTTATATAGCCCTGCTGTTGACTCACCCATACGATTCATTCATCACACGTACGAGTTGGCTTCATCAGCCGTACGGGTGATCACTCACTCGTATCTTCTCATTTAGGTTGTAATTTTGACTTAGCTCAGCATCAACCGTGCGTATGAGCCTGTCAGCCGTACTAGTGAGGCTTCACTCGTACGTCTGACTAAGTCTAACATAGTCAAACATCTCAATCTCGTTCCTGCAGTTCCAATAACCACATACAAACACGGATAGGATAATAACGAGCAATCATGGTGGCCTGTAAACTGTTGTACCTGCAATGGACGTGGGTAGATGTCAAGGGACTTGCATAAAATGCATCAACAGAAGGTGTGAATTGTAAGGAAATGAAGGAGGTGAATTTATAAGAAAATCTCCGACAGAACAATTAAAATGGACGATCGCATTTAAAGCGGATCCTAATTCCCTTGATTACCGGAGGGTCAAATCTTATTAAGAAGATTTACTTCAAATCCCTTGAAATCTGGGAATCAATCATATCTACGTCAAATGATAAGATGAATCTACACTTACTCATTTCACTCTTCTATGTTAGCTTCATTCGTACTCTTCATATAAATGTATTGTTTATCTAAATTATTCGCTGATGATAAAACTCTAATTTTCAGCCCGTATGCATCATGAAAACATACTTATTATCATTCACGACCTTTCCACTCAAATTTCGGGACGAAATTTCTTTAACGTGTAGGTACTGTGATAACCCGGAAATTTCCAACCAAATTTAAACTTTAATCTTTATATGTTTCCGACACCAGAAATTTCCAACCAAATTTAAACTTTAATCTTTATATGTTTCCGACACGTTAAGCAATATTTGTTAAGTTAAATTTCAAGAATTTTAAACTATGTTCATACATTCATTCAACCTCGACCAAGTTCTAACGATTCACGAACCATTAAACGAATATGATTATATATGTATATGTGTATATATATATTATAACTTGAAACGTAAATAAAATATTAGATTAAATACTTTATATGATTGTATCTGTTTCAAAATGTTTATCAATGGAATTAGAAGATAAGATCAAATGATTGAATTATCAGATATATTGAATTATGATTACAAGTCTCTATTGAAAGGCCCACGTTGATTTGAGAAATCTTTCCATTTTAACAATATTCGAAAAATGGTAAAGTGATTTATAAATAAGAACAAATTGTCAATCATTGAGAACTAGACAAAGGATAGTGGAAGATTGAATCTCATAAAGACTCAATTGATCTATTTAGTTTCAAACGTACAAAAACATTTTCAGTTTAAAAAGAACTTTATTATTAAAACGTATATAACTTTTATAAATATCTAGAACCACTTTTGAAAACTCATTACTTAACTAGTATGATAAAGATAACGATATTTATATTTTATTTTATTAAATATATATAACGATTTAAATTAATATTATATATATTTATACGCGTATTATACGTACATAGTTTTATACTTTTACTATACTTAAACTTTACCTTTACTTTATTTTTACTTTACTTTAACTTTAATAATTCACTTTAATAATTCATACTTTAGTAATTCACTTTAATAATTCATACTTTAATAATTCACTTTAATAATTCATACTTTAATAATTCACTTTAATAATTCATACTTTAATAATTCACTTTAATAATTCAAAAATCTATTATAAATAGAATTCAATAGGTTTCATTATTTCATAGAAACTTGAAAATATTTTTCTCTAAACTCTCTCAATCGATTTACATATATATATATATATATATATATATATATATATATATATATATATATATATATATATATATATATATATATATATATATTACTCCGTATTATTTCAAGATATTATTAGTATACATAAAATATTACGACGCAGTGCTGTCCGAGTGATTTCAAATTTTTTTTTTTGAGTAGGATAGGATTAAGGAAATTATGGGTTATAGCTATGGAGGTGATTGAGTATGGTTCATGGGTATGCTCGTGAGGTCAATATAGTGTTTATCATTTCCGTTACGTCTACGTACCTTTCCTGCAATATTGAATCTCAATATTGATACGTGAGTACTCATAATTTACCTTTTACATACTAATAGTGTATACCTGACTAGTGCTCGAGTATTTAGGATTATGCATGCTTGTACTTTTGATATTGCCCTTAGACAGGTTAGGTTGAATCTTGAATTAGTTACACTTGCGGTTGAGATAAGGTATAAGATATGCATGTTCTTGGAAAGCTAGCGAAAAATTAAGAACTTTTCCTTTAGATATCGAATGGTTTCGATGAACGGATTAGAAGTTAGAATCAATTGAAATTTCGATATTTTTATTAAAAATGATCATTATTATCGTCGTTTTTATCGTTGTTCTAGTTTTATCTTATTATTATCATTATTATTATCTTTATCAATAAAAGGGATTTATCATTAAAAATTGTTATTTTTTTTATTATTACTATCGTTATTATCGTTAAAGTTATAATTAGTATTATTATTATTATCCAATTATTATTATTATTAGTATTATTATTATTATTATCATTATTAATATATATATATATATATATATATATATATATATAATTATTTAAAAATGGTTATTGTTATTGTTCTTATTATTATTATTACTATATTATCATTAAGATGATTATTAGTATTATCGTTAATAATGTTATAGTAACTATCATTATTAAAATTAGTATAATTAAAACAAATATTTGTAACACCTAATTATTTTGATTACTATTATTATCATTATTATGAACACGATATAAAATACGATTAAAAGCTATTAAACGAGACGATTAGGAAATAATGAGTAAGAGTATCATGATGAAATTAAAATATTATAAGATATTGATTTAGATAAAATTATCGTTCTTATTATTTTTATCATTACTATTATTATTAAAAGTATCGTTAGTATTAAAACTATCATTTTAACAAAAATTATCATTTTAATAGAAATGTCATTGTTACTATAAAATATCATTATTATTATTATTATTTTAAATAGAATTATTATTTTAAAGATAATATTAAAAATTATCGTAAATATTAAAGTTATCATAATTAGAATTATCGTTTTATCATAATGTCATCTTAGTAATTATAAATATTGATATTTTTATAATAATAATTATTATTACAAAATAATACAACTTTTACTTACTATCATTATAAATATTATTTTATCAAATAAATATGTGATACAAACATATTTTACTACGTGTAATAACTTACTTAATTAATACCTATCATATTATCTTTATGATATTAAATGAACCCTATAAATTTTATTACTTAATATATATAAAAGTATATTTTATTATATAAATTTAATATAAAATTTTATTTATTAATAAATAAATTATATTATTTACTCTAATAAATCTTTTAAAAATATAAAACGACGATATTTAAACTATATATTAATCATGTATAGATTTTTGGAAATTATTTTGAGTCAAATTTACTTTTGTTGACTTTTGCATATTAGTCTCGAGCATTAGAATTGTGGTACACTATGACTTGACCTAATTTGTTAGACAAATATTGACCAACACATAAATATATATAATTAATTTAGGTTCGTGAATTCGAGGCCAACCTTGCACTTGTTCAATGACGTTATATGTATTTTTACTACGAAATACAGTATGGTGAGTTTCATTTGCCTTTTTACCCTTTATATTTTTGGGACTGAGAATACATGCGCTTTTATAAATATTTGACGAAATAGACACAAGTAATTGAAACTACATTCTATGGTTGAATTATCGAAATCGAATATGCCCCTTTTTATTAAAGTCTGGTAATCTAAGAATTAGGGAACAGACACCCTAATTGACGCGAATCCTAAAGATAGATCTATTGGGCCTAACAAACCCCATCCAAAGTACCGGATGCTTTAGTACTTAAAAATTTATATCATGTCCGAAGGAGGATCCCGGAATGATAGGGGATATTCTTATATGTATCTAGTTAATGTCGGTTACCAGGTGTTCACCATATGAATGATTATTTTTGTCTCTATGCATGGGACGTATATTTATGAGAACTGGAAATGAAATTCTTGTGGTCTATTAAAATGATGGAAATAAATGATTATGATAAACTAATGAACTCACCAACCTTTTGGTTGACACTTTAAAGCATGTTTATTCTCAGGTGTTAAAGAAATCTTCCGCTGTGCATTTTCTCATTTTAAAGATATTACTTGGAGTCTTTCATTTCATATTTCGAAGAACGTTGCATTCGAGTCGTTGAGTTCATCAAAGATTATTATTAAATCAATTTATAGTTGAATAGTGGATATTATGAAATGGTATGCATGCCTGTCAATTTTCGATGTAAAGAAAGTTTGTCTTTTAGAACGAATGCAATGTTTGTAAAATGTATCATATAGAGGTCAAATACCTCGCAATGTAATCAACTATTGTGAATCGTTTATAATGTATATGAACGGGTCCTTTCAATTATTATTATTATTATTATTATTATTATTATTATTATTATTATTATTATTATTATTATTATTATTATTATTATTGTTATGTGTATTAATTAATCAAATTAAACATAATATAGAAATACAGATATATATAAATGCAAGTGTACTGATAATTCAGATAAATACAATACAGATAACAATAGATATATACATATAAACGCGTAAGGAATTATTAACCATCCCTATCAGTTTATTTTTTTCTCTGGTTTATGTTTGCTCGTGATATCTGATCTTGACATATACCTTCAATATAATAAATGATCAATCCGTTGTATCGACAAAAATTGATTCGATTTCCCACTATCAATTACAAAAATTTTCAACTGCTATTCGATCATCAGGGAGAAATTACAGAAAACAAAAACCCATTTTTTTTTTCATTCACGACCTGTTTTAATCAAAAATACAATTTTGAATCAAAACCCAAAATCTAATATTGCAGAGCTGTTATAAATCTTATTGTGAGACTTTCTGTAAATTTTCAAGCCTTAACTTCTCAAATTGATTGATAATTTCGGAGTCAAAGTCTCGAAACAAAAAGTCAAATGATGCTTCGAAGATCGAATTAAAGGAGTAGATGTTGTTTCTGTCAAAATTGATGATTCCCAAAGGTTCTGTGAATGATTTGCTACATACTTCATGAAGTAATCATAATCTAAAATTGTTCGAATCGTAAAATCAATGTTTGAAGCGTTCGTGTTCTTCGTGTACCTGCGTTTGATTTTTTTTTATTTATTTTCTTCTCTGGTTAGTGTCAACTCACACACAATAAACTCAAGTCTGTTTCAATTTCAATTAGTGTAACGACCCGACTTCGTTATACCCAAAATACGCCATAAAAAAAAATTCTGGTCCTGTACATCTGGACGGCGTCCTGGTTCTTGGACGGCGTCCAGTACTGAAGGCCTGGACGGCGTCCAGCCTTTTTGGACGGCGTCCCATTTCACTGTCAGGGACTGATCCCCGTGCTCACTTACGTGAGTGGAAATCCCGCTTCTCGGCACTATTAAACGAAAACCTCTTTACAACAAGTCACAATGAGTTAAAATAAGAGATTTTCATCACCAAAATGAGTTTTACATCACCGGGCCCGCATCGGCCCGATTTATACATTTCGCCCAAAATATACAAGTTTCGACCATACAAGTTTAAGTTCCAAACGACATTAGAGCATGGTGTTTGGGGTTAAACTACCCAAATCTTGGCCGAACTTCAAAAGCTAACAACCCAAAATCATCCCCTAACAAAGCGAGCGTGAAACCACTAATCCAACCGTATACCTTTGCCCTTGTCCACGCCGGAGCGTAAAAAGGTAAACAACGAGAGGGTAAGCTAAAGCTCAGTGAATGCAATAATTATACACATACATATATAATATACCTACTTGCAATCACTTACTCACATACCGCATACATGCTAGCAACACAATTAGCTTATAATATCAAATACAAAGCTAGTAACCTCCAATACCGCAAGCTAGCAACAACAATGGCATATATATATATATATATATATATATATATATATATATATATATATATATATATATATATATATATATATATATATATATATATATAACCCGAATAATATAGTATGCTACACTACAACACAATAACCATGGTTAACCAATCGAACGAGGGAACGGTATTTAAAAGACCGTCGGAGTTCATAATAACCATTAGTGCACTTAACACGTCGTACACTAACCCCACGGGTGGCATCTTAACACGTCGATACTTCACCCCGAGTGGCGTCTTAACACGTCGACACTTCACCCCGAGTGGTGTCTTAACACGTCGACACTTCACTCGTCATTTCTTGGAGTGGCATCTTAACACGTTGATACTTCACTCCGAGTGGTGTCTTAACACATCGACACTTCACTCTTCATTTTACTTGAGGTGGAATCTTAACACGTCGATACTTCACCTCGAGTGGCACCTTAACACATCGGCACTTCACCCTTCAACTTTCTTGGAGTGGCATCTTAACACGTCGATACTTCACCCCGGATGGCGTCTTAACACATCGACACTTCATCCGTTAATTTCTTGGAGTGGCATCTTAGCACATCGATACTTCACTCCGGGTGGTGTCTTAACACATCGACACTTCATCCCGGGTAGCATCTTAACACATCGACACTTCACCCGTCATATTACTTTGAGTGGTGTCTTAGCACATCGACACTTCACTCGTCACGTGAACGTGGTGTCTTAGCACATCGACACTTCACATCTCACGCTACACAAATAAATACATTATATATCTATGCATATAATTTTTCCACTCACCTCAAAGTCTTTTGTGAAGGATAACCGAGCTTGCATACTTCAATGTAACGTACCTATTACATTATGCACATAATCAATCACAAGATCAAGTTGGTCAACCAACTCACTCGCCATTCTAGCGTCATTTTGACCCTTGGTGCAATTTCGACCCATTTGCACCTTTAACCCTAAGATTAGGTCAACTTCGCCAAAACCCTAACGCTAGCCAATTATCGTCTTAAAAAACTTTAATAATCACAATTTTAGTGTGTTTTCATACACATTTCACAACCTAGGTCGCCCAAGACCCATTTGACCCATCTCAAGGTCAACATACCCATTTGGGTCACCCACACCCAAATGACACCCACTAACATTAATTACTAAGTGTGCTAGTGATTTACTAAGTCCATAAGACCCATTTACACACTTTAACTTTTCAAAACCCTAGGTTAGACATCTTTGAGTCTTCATGACCCAAACTTACCCAAAAACCCCCAAATCACTAACGAATGGGTTTTATGTTCAATACTAGCCCAAACCCTAACCCTTAACATAATTTAAGTAAAGAAATTAGGTTTATAACTTACCAACACAATCACCACGAAGCTAGTGACTAGATGAACAACTTTAGAACTCACACTAAGACCCGAAACAACCTTCTTCTTCCTTTATTGGAGCTCTCTCACTCTAGAACTTCCTCTCTTACTAGAATTTAAGTGGAAGGAGATAAGGTAGATGATATGGAGTAAATGAGGCTCCACAAACTGATCTAGGGCCTTAAAGTCGTCCACAATGTGAAATTACCAAGTTACCCCTTTTAAATATCAAAAACACAAAAGCTAGCTCGTCAGGTCATCTAGACGGCGTCCAGAATACTGGACGGTGTCCAGCCCTTCATACTGGGACAGCGTCCCACCCTGTTGGACGGAGTCCAACATAACTGGGAAAACAGGATCTTACAACTCTCCCCCACTTGAACCGGATTGCGACCTCGCAATCCAAGCCGCATGACAAGCAGGAAGATACACAAGAACAAACTCTTCGGGCTCCCAAGTAAACTCGGAACCTATACTTCGACGCCATTGAACTTTAAAGGTTCTCACCTCTTTATTTCTCAAACTTTTCACCTTTTCATCGAGGATAGCAATCGGCTCCTCAATATACTCTAACTTGTTATTTAGCTCAATTTCGTCTAATGACACCCACGAAGAATCATCTGCAAGACACTTATAGAGATGGGAAACATGAAATGTATTATGGATCCCCGCAAGTTCTTCGGGTAATTCCAAACGATATGCAACTTCGCCAACACGAGCTAAAACTTTAAATGGGCCAATAAACCGAGGAGCTAATTTTCCCCGTTTTCGAAACCGAATCAAACCTTTCCATGGCGAAACCTTAAGCATCACCATGTCACCTTCTTGGAATTCGATCATTCGCCTACGTTTGTCGGCATACGACTTTTGTATAACTTGAGCCTTTTTCAAATGAGCCCGAATCATATCAATCTTGCTATTCGTCTCTAAAACTAAATCGGTACTCCCGATTTCTCTTTGACCAATTTCACCCCAACAAATCGGAGTTCGGCACCTCCGCCCATAAAGCATCTCGTAAGGTGGCATCCCGATACTGGTATGATAACTATTATTGTACGAGAATTCCACCAAAGGTAAGTGCTCATCCCAACTACCGCCGAAATCAATAATACACGCCCGTAACATATCCTCTAAAGTTTGATTCGTACGTTCGGTTTGACCGTCCGTTTGAGGATGATACAACGTGCTCAATTTTAATTGTGTGCCCATATCTTCATGAAACGTTTCCCAAAACCAAGATGTGAAACGAGTATCTCGATCCGAAATAATAGATATAGGAACCCCGTGTCTTTCTATCACCTCCTTGATAAATAACTTAGCCAAAGTTTCCGACGATATCGCTTCCCGAATGGGAAGAAACAAAGCACTTTTCGTCAATCGGTCAACTACCACCCAAATCGTATCAAATTGGGTTCTCGCCGTCTTAGATAACTTTGTAATGAAATCCATGGTAATGTGCTCCCATTTCCATTTCAGAATTTCTAACGGTTGCAACTTACCATACGACTTTTGGTGCTCGGCCTTAACTTGCAAACATGTAATACATTGTTCAACATATTTTACAACATCACGTTTCATGCCCGGCCACCAATAATCCTTCCTCAAATCAAGATACATCTTTGTTGCACCCGAATGAATGGAATACTTTGACTTATGTGCTTCATCAAGTAGCACTCGTCGATGATAACCCATTTTAGGCACCCATACTCTTCCTTGAAAAGATAACAAACCATGCGGACCTAAGGTAATAAACTCCATTTGTCCCACGATTCGTTCCTCATGCTTATTGTTAACAAAAGCTTCAATTTGAGTCTCGCTGAAATGCCCCGTTCATATTAATTATAAACGTTTCATATTAATTAGTTTTTTACGAGGTTTTGACCTCTATATGAGACGTTTTTCAAATCTTGCATTCATTTTTTAAAAATAACCATAACCTTTATTATTGAATAAAGGTCTTAATGACATAATTTAGATTGTCTATCAAAGACAATCTCCTCAAATAAATAAGTTTTTACACAACCCATTACAATATGATCAAATATATTACAACAAATACTCCGAATGCAAGTTTAAACAATATAAACAATTATGCCGACTCCAAATCTTGACCTTGGGTTGGCATACGACAGCGGAAGAGTTTTTAATATTCACCTGAGAATAAACATGCATAAAACGTCAACAAAAATGTTGGTGAGTCATAGGTTTAATTTCTATATAATAATCATAACATTTAATAAGCCACAAGATTTCATTTAATTAAATGCGCATGATCATTACAACTGCAAAAAATCATTCATACAATGAGTCGCCTGGTAACCGACCTTAACATAGAGTGCTTAAGATATCTGGCATCATACATTCCACTATTCAAATGTATGACAAGAACCCTTCGAAGTACTAAAGCATTTCCACTATTCGAAAATGGGGGTGGTTGGTGCCCGTAGATCTACCTTTAGGATTCGCGTCAATTAGTGTTTTTCACTAATTCTTAGGTTACCAAGCATAATAATAATAAGTACAGATATCCGGTATAACAAAACAACTGTAGAAAGTAGTTCCATGAACTTGTGCTTATTTTGTAAAACATTTATAAATTTTGCATGTATTCTCATCCCAAAATAATTTAGATAGTAAAAATGGGACTATAACTCACTTGTGATGATTTCCGAATAGATGGTGATAAGACTTGGCCTTTTGAAAAATTCACGAACCTAATAATAATATTCTTGTGTCAAGATATATATATATAATTAATATTCCATACTTATGATACTTGTGATAATTTTAATTGTCCATTGTTAGTAGTCCAACGT
Organism: Rutidosis leptorrhynchoides; assembly: GCF_046630445.1. Classification (NCBI taxonomy): domain Eukaryota; kingdom Viridiplantae; phylum Streptophyta; class Magnoliopsida; order Asterales; family Asteraceae; genus Rutidosis; species Rutidosis leptorrhynchoides. The sequence goes on from NC_092338.1 coordinate 49,764,602, forward strand.
TCGTAGTCCAATAGTCCAATAGTCCAACAGTATAAATATATATAAATATAAATGGGTATATTGTGGTAGAATTCACTAACACTATAATATATTGTCTTAATATAATAAGACACATAATATGTATATTGTCTGAAGCAATCCGAGACCCATTGTATACATGTCTCAGGCTCAATCACAACTCAAAGTATATAATATTTTGGAATCCACTTCGACCCACAGCTAACTCGAGATTACTGCCAATGGTGTCTAATAGTTCGTTCCAATAATATATATATATAGAAGAAGTCAAAATGATATGTCAAAACTTTGTATACGGATCCACGGTGATCAAGTCGTATATATATATGGTGCCTTACGATCTTTATTAAGACTATAATATATTATCGTAGAACTTAATCACGACTATAATAAATTGTATTTCCATAAGTTCGGGAACAATACATGAATAAATACATGTAGGATACAGGGTAAGTTAGCTAGGATAAGGTTAGCATCCATTTTTGTGAATCATGTTCGTAGCTAAAAATTAAGAAAAATATCCAATTTTGTTTTACCCATAATTTCTTCGTTACAAATCCGTTTTGAGTGATTCGAGTTGCCATGGTTTCGTATCGAACTCAATATTATTAATCCTAACCGAAAAAGTATAGGTTTATAGTCGAAAATACAGCTTAGGTGTCAAATAAGAGAAGATAGTCATATCTGTCGTAAGAACGACATCTTGATGACCCTTTTGAAAAACATACTTCCACTTAGAGTTTAACCATGGATTTTGGATATATTTCATATCCATATAAAATAAGATTTTTCACCAAAGGAAATCTTTTAATTCAAAGTTTAAGATAGGTTTTTAAAATTAAACCCAAAACAGCCCCCGTTCGACTAAGACGGCGTATATTCGATTTTAAGGTGTTCTTCGTGTTTACAAGTTTTATATCCTTATGTTAGCTTGACATACTGTCATAATACATGTATTGAAGTGTTTTAAAAGTCAAGTCAGAAGGATTAAGTTTATTTGCAAACAAGTTTAGAAATAATCTAAACTATGTTCTTGTTGTTATTAGTTATAACTCAAAATAAGATAGCTATATGAATACGAATCGAATAAGATTATGAATAAGGTTACTACCTCGAATCAAATGAGTAAAGTTGCTGGAGAAATAAGGAGAATATCTTGAGTTCAAAGATACCCTTGATGGCTTGGAATTCTTGAAGTGTTCTTGATCAAACTTTGTTATGATGATTATAACTTGGATTATGTGACCAATACTTGCTGAATTGAATGGAGGTTTGAGAGAGTGTTTGAGTATATGTTTAGAGAGTAAAATGATTTACTTAATTGGAATGAAATGGATGGTTATTTATCCTACATGTTGGCATCAAAATTGGGGCAACAACATGGCTCCATGGTTTGTAATTTTATGCATTTAGTCATACTAGTTTCCAAGCCATGGTTCCCACAAGTCTACATCATGTTTATACATGTCTCACAACTGATTGAGGGCTGCTAAGATCAATGATTTGGTATGTATATACCCATAGTAAATACATATAGAAGCTGGGTATGATACGGGTATAAATACCGTATGAATACGAATAGGATTCTTGATAAAATTGAATGAGAAAATGAGTATAGCTATCTTTATTGAGTATAAATATATTGATATATATTATTAAGTCTTTCAAAAGTGTATTAATACATATTAATACAATACATATACATACATTTTAATTTAGAAGTTATTACAACGTTAATCGTTATATATATGTATATTGTCTTAAAGTCTTTAAGTTAGTAATCTCATTTTATGTATATAACCAATTGTTATTATATATAATGAGATACTTAAATATCATTTTAACAAATCATAAGTATATATATATCCACATATACATCATTATATAATTATTTCAATTTATGACGTTCGTGAATCGTCAGACAGACTGGGTGGCCAAACGTTTGTATAAAATTCATTGCAAATAACCAATTCTTAATGAGTTTGATTGCTTAACATGTTGGAAACATTAATTATGTAAATATTAATCTTCAATATATTAGCGGAAAAATCCGGGTCGTTACATTACACACCCGTTAAATTAAATTTTGTCCCGAAATTTTGAATAGTACCTAGTTAACGTGCGATATCGAAAAACAAATGTGGGTACTTCAACTTCATTTGGTCTTCTCATTCCCAAGTGAATTTAGGTCCTCTACGAGCATTCCACCGAACCTTAACGATTGGTAACTTACTTTGTTTGAGTCGTTTGACCTCACGATCCATAATTTCGACGGGTTCTTCGATGAAATTTAGTTTCTCATCAATCTTAATTTCGTCTAAAGGGATAATGAGATCTTCGGTAGCTAGGCATTTCTTCAGGTTCGAAACATGAAAGGTGTTGTGAATCTTTTCTAATTGTGGAGGTAGTTCAAGTCGATAGGCCACCGGCCCAATGCGTTTTTCGATCTTGAATGGCCCAATGTATCTTGGGCTCAATTTCCCTCACTTTCCAAAACGAATAACACCTTTCCAAGGTGATACCTTAAGCATAATCATATCACCCTCCTCAAAATCTAAAGGTTTCCTTCTAACATCCGCATAGCTCTTTTGCCGACTTCGGGCTGCTTTAAATCGTTGCTGAATCTGAATGACCTTGTCAGTAGTTTCCTGGATAATTTTCGGACCTGTAATCTGTTTTTCCCCCACATCACTCCAACAAATCGGAGACCTGCACTTCCTCCCATAAAGTGCCTCGAATGGTGCCGCCTCAATGCTAGAATGATAGCTGTTGTTGTAGGAAAACTCAGCTAACGGTAGATGTCGATCCCAACTGCTTCCAAAATCAATAACACATGCTCGTAGCATGTCTTCGAGTGTCTGAATCGTCCTTTGACTCTGCCCATCAGTTTGTAGTTGATAGGCAGTATTTAAATCTAGACGAGTTCCCAACGCTTCGTGTAATGCCTGCCAGAATCTAGAAGTAAATCTGCTATCACGATCAGAGATAATAGAGATTGGTATACCATGTCTAGAAATAACTTCTTTCAGATATAATCGTGCTAATTTCTCTATACCATCCTCTTCTTTTATTGGCAGAAAGTGTGCTGACTTAGTAAGACGATCGACTATTACCTAAATCATATCATAACCACCTGCAGTTCTTGGTAACTTAGTAATGAAATCCATGGTAATGTTTTCCCATTTCCATTCTGGGATTTCAGGTTGTTGGAGTACACCCAATGGTTTCTAATGCTCAGCTTTGACTTTAGAACAAGTCAAACATGCTCCTACATATATGGCTATATCGGCCTTCATTCCTGGCCACCAAAAGTTTCTCTTGAGTTCTTGGTACATTTTCCCCGCTCCAGGATGTATTGAATATCTGGTTTTATGTGCTTCATCTAGTACCACTTTTCTCAAATCCCCATTCCTTGGTACCCAAATTCTTTCAGCTAAATACCTGGTTCCGTCTTCCTAAATATTAAGCTGTTTTTCTAATCCTTTGGGTATTTCCCTTCCAAAAATTCCTTCCTTCAAAACCTCCTGTTGTGCCTCTTTTATTCGAGTAGTAAGATTAGTATGAATAATCATGTTCATAGCCTTTACTCGAATAGGTTCTCTTTCCTTTCGACTCAAGGCATCGGCTACCACATTTGCTTTCCCCGGGTAGTAACGGATTTCACAATCATAATCATTTAGCAGCTCAACCCACCTACGCTGCCTCATATTTAGTTGCTTTTGATTTAAAATATGTTGGAGACTTTTGTGGTCAGTGTATATGATGAACTTGACCCCATATAGATAATGTCTCCACATCTTTAATGCAAAAACAACGGCGCCCAATTCTAGATCGTGTGTGATGTAGTTTTGTTCATGAATTTTGAGTTGTCGAGAAGCATATGCAATCACCTTCTTCCGTTGCATAAGAACACACCCAAAACCCATTCTTGATGCATCGCAGTAGATAACAAAATCTTCCATTCCGTCCGGTAACGATAAAATAGGTGACGTAGTCAACTTCTTTTTCAACAATTGGAAGGCACCCTCTTGTTCGGAAGTCCATTCATACTTCTTCCCCTTATGTGTCAATGCAGTTAAAGGTTTTGCTACTCGGGAGAAATCTTGAATAAATCTCCTATAATAACCGGCTAAACCCAAAAATTGACGTATTTGCGTCGGAGTTTTTGGGGTTTCCCAATTTTTGATGGCTTCGATCTTGGCGGGATCAACTTTGATTCCATTACTACTGACTACGTGGCCAAGAAATTGTACTTCATTTAACCAAAAAGCGCACTTAGAGAATTTTCCATAAAGTTGTTCTTTTCTTAACAACTCTAATACAAGTCTCAAGTGTTGTTCGTGTTCTTGGTTATTCTTCGAATAGATAAGAATGTCATCAATAAAGACAATAACAAACTTATCTAAATATGGACTACATACTCGGTGCATGAGATCCATGAAAATTGCGGGTGCATTGGTTAAACCGAATGTCATAACCATGAATTCGTAGTGGCCATAACGAGTTCTAAAGGCTGTTTTTGGTATATCGGCTTCTTTAACCCTCAGTTGATGATAACCCGACTTTAAGTCAATTTTAGAGTATACGCTCGAACCTTGGAGTTGATCAAATAGGTCGTAGATTCGGGGTAAAGGGTATCAGTTTTTGATGGTTACTTTGTTCAGTTCACGGTAATTGATACACATGCGAAAAGACCCATCTTTCTTTTTAACGAATAAAATTGGAGCTCCCCATGGTGACGTACTCGGTCGGATAAAATCACGTTCTAATAATTCTTGTAGCTGACTTTGTAATTCTTTCATTTCGGTGGGTGCAAGTCTATATGGAGCACGAGCTATTGGTGCGGCTCCTGGTACTAGATCTATTTGAAATTCAACGGATCGGTGTGGAGGTAGTCCCGGTAATTCATCCGGAAACACCTCAGGAAATTCTCTTGCAACAGGAACGTCATCGATTTTCTTTTCTTCTTTTTCAACCTTCTCGACGTGTGCTAGTATGGCATAGCAACCTTTTCTTATTAGTTTGCGCGCCTTCAAATTACTAATAAGATTTAATTTGGCATTACCCTTTTCTCCGTACACCATTAAAGGTAACCCGTTTTCTCTCGAAATGCAAATCGCCTTCTCATAACATACAACTTCGGCTTTCACCTTGGACATCCAGTCCATTCCAATAATTACGTCAAAGCTTCCCAATTCCACTGGTATTAAATCAATTGCAAACGTTTCGCTAACTAAACTAATTTTTCGATTTTGGCAAATTTTATCAACCTTAATTAGTTTACCGTTTGCTACTTCAACTATACACTTTTATCCAAAGGCGTTAACGGGCAATTTAATTTGGCACAAAATTCTCTACTCATATAACTTCTATCGGCACCCGAATCAAATAAAACATAAGCAGGTGTATTGTTGATAAGAAACATACCCGTAACAAGTTCCGGATCTTCCTGTGCTTTCTCCCAATTAATGTTGAAGGCTCTCCCACGGCCTTGCCTATTTCCATTCTGGCACTGGTTTATGGTATGACCCGGTTTTCCACATCCATAGCAAACAACGCCGTTATTATTTATTCTGACATTATTTGCTCCTTTGTTTCTATTTGGTCCGTAGACTTCACACTTTGCCGCAATATGGCCATTCCTGTTGCACCTGGTACATAACTCTCTACAAAACTACTCCGGATGAAACGTATCACACCTTGGGCATATAGTTCTTTGCTTTTTGTTGTCGTCGTTGTTGTTGTTGTTGTTGTTGTTGTTGTTGTTGTTGTTGTTGTTAGGATTGAGGTTGTTGTTGTTGTAGTTTTAGTTGCGGTTGTTGTTGTTGTAATTGTTATTGGAATGGTTGTTGCGGTTATTGTTGCGGTTGTTGTTGCGATTATTGTTGTTGTTGGGGTGGTTGCGATTGTTGTTATAGTTGTTGTTTTGATTGTTGTTGTTGGACTGGTGACCCTGATCACTGCTTTCCTCCCACTTTCTCTTTCCCTGTTTCATTATGGCCTCCTCGGTCGCCTCTTTCTTTATCCTTCCTGTAATTTGGCCTATCAATTTGTGGGCTATACGACTCGCTTTCTGCATTGTTGCAGGGTCGTTAGCACCTACATGCTCTTGGATTCGTTCCGGCAACCCTTTTATGAACGCTTCAATTTTTGCCTCTTCATCCTCAAATACTCCAGGACACATTAAAACCAGTTCGTTGAAACGTCGCTCGTAGGTAATGACGTCTAACCCTTGGGTTGTCAGTGCTTTAAGCTCTTCCTTGAGCTTATTGATTTCTGTTCTGGGACGGTACTCTTCCGTCATCATGTGCTTGAAAGCGGACCATGGAAGTGTGTAGGCGGTATTGTGTCCTACGTAATCCATGTAGGTATTCCACCATGTCAAAGCAGTACCCCTGAAAGTATGTGTGGCATACTTAACTTTATCCTCTTCTGCGCAGTTGCTGATTGCGAACACGGCTTCAACCTTCTCTGTCCACCGCTTAAGTCCAACGGGTCCTTCAGTTCCTTCCAACTCATTGGGTTTGCAGGCCATAAAAGCTTTGTAGGAACATCCTACCCGGTTGCTATTGTTTCCTCCACTGCTGGAACCCGATTGGTTATTGTTGTTCATTGCATTCACCACTGCAGCCATATTTGCAGCGAAAGCTTGAAGTTCTTCTGTGTTCAATTGTTGTTGTCTAGTAGCTGGAGGAGCCATTTTCTTCAAAAATAGCCGACTGAGTTAATCATATAGAATTTTATAAGTAGCCAAAAAGTATTTTGTAGCTTAATATGAACTTATTATTATAAAAGCCTTTTCTTCATATTAGCGTTTTATAACTGTAATAATGTTCATACTTAGCAGCTAACACACAAATTAACTACTAAAATTCTAATATGAAAAACTATGGTAAGTCATTACGTTACTACGTAATAATAAGTTGTAATAATAATAATAAACCTTCCATGCTTATTCTTATTATTATACAATCATAAGGAAAATTACATTACGAATTTTCTTACAAACTTAAACACACAATATAATACATATTTCACAATGCATGGAATACAGGATAGCTGCCGATGGTTCAAGAACGATGAGATTTCTTAGATGTTGACGTTATTTCTTTCTCGGCCAAACGTTTGGATTTTCGTTTGGATAGTTCTTTTTCCAATTCCTCCCAATTGGTTCTTTCGGCTAATTGTTTGGGAGCAAAACCAACAGTCGTTATACGAGCGGTCATTTTATAAACTGGTCTCTTAGGTGGTTCAGGTGGATGATCACAAACATTTTGGGTCATAATAGGTTCATCGGGTTTGAGATCGGGTATAACAGTCAAAGAGTTTCCCAAATCACGTTGTGGTTTGGTAATTTCCACAACTTCTTCAGGATCCTCTTCTTCGGGTTCCTCTTCGGGATCTTCTTCTGGATCCTCTTCTGGAACCTCTACTGGCAATTGTGAATCTTCCCAATTTTCCCAACAATTTTCCACTTTAATGGTAGCACCAAAAGTTAACTTTTCCGTTGGTTCATAAGTCGTATACTTTGACTCAGCCTCCGAATCACTTGATAAGTAAATGAAATCTGAATCACTAGAGATGCTTATATGATCGGATGAAGTCATCTATCACATAATAGCAGGCACGTTAAGAGAATGATATATCTTATAATATTTATATGTTAATAATCTTATGTTTCCAATAATTCTATTAAGCAATCATTTTTAAATTAATTACGGTCGAAGTCCAGACTCACTAATGCATCAAAAATCAGTTAGACATACTAATGAAAAATTTTCTGATTCTCTAAGACCAACGCTCGGATACCAACTGAAATGCCTCATTCATATTAATTATAAACGTTTTATATTAATTGGTTTCTTTACGAGGTTTTGACCTCTATATGACACATTTTTCAAATCTTTCATTCGTTTTTTAAAAACAACCATAACCTTTATTATTGAATAAAGGTCTTAATGACATAATTTAGATTGTCTATCAAAGATAATCTCCTCAAATAAATAAGTTTTTACACAACTCATTACAATATGATCAAATATATTACAACAAATACTCCGAATGCAAGTTTAAACAATATAAACAATTATGCCGACTCCAAATCTTGACCTTGGGTTAGCATACGATAGCGGAAGCATTTTTAATATTCACCTGAGAATAAACATGCTTAAAATGTCAACAAAAATGTTGGTGAGTCATAGGTTTAATTTCTATATAATAATCATAACATTTAATAATCCACAAGATTTCATTTAATTATATGCGCAGGATCATTACAACTGCAAAAATCATTCATACGATGAGTCGCCGTATAACCGACCTTAACATAGAGCACTTAAGATATCTGGCATCATACATTCCACTATTCAAATGTATGACAAGAACCCTTCGAAGTACTAAAGCATTTCCACTATTCGAAAATGGGGGTGGTTGGTGCCCGTAGATCTACCTTTAGGATTCGCGTCAATTATTGTTTTTCACTAATTCTTAGGTTACCAAGCATAATAATAATAAGTACAGATATCCGGTATAACAAAACAATCGTAGAATGTATTTCCATGAACTTGTGCTTATTTTGTAAAACATTTATAAATTTTGCATGTATTCTCATCCCAAAATAATTTAGATAGTAAAAATGGGACTATAACTCACTTGTGATGATTTTCGAATAGATGGTGATAAGACTTGGCCTTTTGACAAATTCACGAACCTAATAATAATATTCTTGTGTCAAGATATATATATATATATATATATATATATATATATATATATATATATATATATATATAATTAATATTCCATACTTATGATACTTGTGATAATTTTAATTGTCCATTGTTAGTAGTCCAACGTTCGTAGTCCAATAGTCCAATAGTCCAACAGTATAAATATATATAAATATAAATGGGTATATTGTGTTAGAATTCACTAACACTATAATATATTGTCTTAATATAATAAGACACATAATATGTATATTGTCTGAAGCAATCCGAGACCCATTGTATACATGTCTCAGGCTCAATCACAACTCAAAGTATATAATATTTTGGAATCCACTTCGACCCACAGCTAACTCGAGATTACTGCCAATGGTGTCTAATAGTTCGTTCCAATAATATATATATAGAAGAAGTCAAAATGATATGTCAAAACTTTGTATACGAATCCACGGTGATCAAGTCGTATATATATATGGTGCCTTATGATCTTTATTAAGACTATAATATATTGTCGTAGAACTTAATCACGACTATTATAAATTGTATTTCCATAAATTCGGGAACAATACATGAATAAATACATGTAGGATACAAGGAAAGTTAGCTAGGCTAAGGTTAGCATCCATTTTTGTGAATCATGTTCGTAGCTAAAAATTAAGAAAAATATCCAATTTTGTTTTACCCATAATTTCTTCGTTACAAATACGTTTTGAGTGATTCGAGTTGCCATGGTTTCGTATCAAACTCAACATTATTAATCCTAACAGAAAAAGTATAGGTTTATAGTCGAAAATACAGCTTAGGTGTCAAATAAGAGAAGATAGCCATATCCGTCGTAAGAACGACATCTTGATGACCCTTTTGAAAAACATACTTCCACTTAGAGTTTAACCATGGATTTTGGATATATTGAATATCCATATAAAATAAGATTTTTCACCAAAGGAAATATTTTAATTCGAAGTTTAAGATAGGTTTTTAAAATTAAACCCAAAACAGCCCCCGTTCTACTAAGACGGCGTATATTCGATTTTAAGGTGTTCTTCGTGTTTAAAAGTTTTATATCCTTATGTTATCTTGACATACTGTCATAATACATGTGTTGAAGTGTTTTAAAAGTCAAGTTAGAAGGATTAAGTTTATTTGCAAACAAGTTTAGAAATAATCTAAACTATGTTCTTGTTGTTATTAGTTATAACTCAAAATAAGATAGCTATATGAATACGAATCGAATAAGATTATGAATAAGGTTACTACCTCAAATCAAATGAGTAAAGTTGCTGGAGAAATAAATAGAATATCTTGAGTTCAAAGATACCCTTGATGGCTTGGAATTCTTGAAGTGTTCTTGATCAAGCTTTGTTATGATGATTATAACTTGGATTATGAGACCAATACTTGCTGAATTGAATGGAGGTTTGAGAGAGTGTTTGAGTATGTGTTTAGAGAGCAAAATTATTTACTTAATTGGAATGAAATGGATGGTTATTTATCCTACATGTTGGCATCAAAATTGGGGCAACAACATGGCTCCATGGTTTGTAATTTTATGCATTTAGTCATACTAGTTTCCAAGCCATGGTTCCCACAAGTCTACATCATGTTTATACATGTCTCACAACTGATTAAGGGCTGCTAAGATCAATGATTTGGTATGTCTATACCCATAGTAAATACGTATAGAAGGTGGGTATGATACGGGTATAAATACCGTATGAATACGAATAGGATTCTTGATAAAATTGAATGAGAAAATGAGTATAGCTATCTTTATTGAGTATAAATATATTGATATATATTATTAAGTCTTTCAAAAGTGTATTAATACATATTAATACAATACATATACATACATTTTAATTTAGAAGTTATTACAACGTTAATCGTTATATATATGTATATAGTCTTGAAGTCTTTAAGTTAGTAATCTCATTTTATGTATATAACCAATTGTTATTATATATAATGAGATACTTAAATATCATTTTAACAAATCATAAGTATATATATCCATATATACATCATTATATAATTATTTCAATTTATGACGTTCGTGAATCGTCAGACAGACTGGGTGGCCAAACGTTTGTATAAAATTCATTGCAAATAACCAATTCTTAATGAGTTTGATTGCTTAACAGGTTGGAAACATTAATTATGTAAATATTAATCTTCAATATATTAGCAGAAAAATCCGGGTCGTTACACTCGCCAAGCTTTACAAGAAAATCGTTAGTAATAATCATGCGTAACGATCCTACCCGTATTGCCGGATGTTGACTCTTTTGACTTAACGTATCCGCGACCACATTCGCCTTACCCGGATGATAAAGTATTTCACAATCATATTCTTTCACCACATCCATCCATCTACGTTGACGATAATTCAAATCTCGTTGATCAAAAAGGTGTTTCAAACTCTTGTGATCCGAATAAATCGTACACTTGACACCATACAAGTAATGGCGCCAAATTTTCAACGCATGAACAACCGCCGCCAACTCGAGATCATGAGTCGGATATCTCGTTTCGTGTTCCTTTAATTGCGAGAGGCATAAGCGATGACTTTACCTCTTTGCATTAGAACACAACCGATCCCATTTAAAGACGCATCACAATAAACCATCATGTCTTCTACACCTTCCAGCAAAACTAACACCGGAGCTTGACATAACTTCTCTTTTAACAATTGAAAAGAAATCTCTTGCTCGTTTTCCCAATTAAATCTAGCGTTCTTTCTCGTCACTTTCGTCAATGGAGAAGCAATCTTAGAAAAGTCTTGGATAAACCGACGATAATAACCGGTCAATCCGAGAAAACTTCGAATTTCCGTAGGCGTAGTCGGTCGTCCCCAACTCTTTACCGTCTCAATCTTCCCCAGATCTACTTGAATACCATTTTCGTTCACAATATGGCCAAGGAATTGAACCTCCCTTAGCCAAAATTCACATTTGGAGAATTTAGCATACAATTTCTCCTTCCGCAACGTCTTTAACACACATCGCAAATGAAGTTCATGATCTTTCATACTCTTCGAATAGACAAGTATGTCGTCAATGAACACAATTACCGACTTGTCCAACATAGGTTGGCACACTCGGTTCATAAGATCCATGAATGCCGCCAGCGCATTTGTAAGACCAAAAGGCATAACTACGAATTCAAAATGCCCATAACGCGTTCGAAAAGCCGTTTTCTCAATATCTTCCTCGCGGACCCGCATTTGGTGATAGCCGGACCGTAGGTCAATTTTAGAGAAATACGTTGCACCTTGGAGTTGATCAAACAAATCGTCAATCCTAGGCAATGGATAACGATTCTTGATCGTCACTTTATTCAATTCCCGATAATCGATGCACATCCGCATACTACCATCCTTCTTCTTCACGAATAAAACCGGAGCGCCCCATGGCGAAGCACTTGGTCGAATGAAACACTTCTTAAGCAACTCTTGGGTTTGATTTAACAACTCTTGCATTTCCGTTGGCACTAAACGATAAGGAGTTTTAGCAATTGGGGTAGCCCCCGGAACCAACTCAATGCGAAATTCTACTTGTCTTCCCGCCGGAACACCCGGTAACTCATCCGGAAAAATGTCTTCCAATTCATTCACCACCGGAATTTCATGAATGGGTGGTGGCTCATCACGAGTATCAACAACATGGGCAAGAAAATCCATGCCACCACTAACAAGAAAACGACGTGCCCGTGCAAAAGTGCATATCGGCACAAGTCTTCTTCGTTTATCACCGTGAATAATTAACTCTCCCCCACTAGGGGTCTTCACTCGAATAGATTTTTCATGGCATGCAATATCGGCTCTATTATGATCGAGCCAATCCATACCAATAACGATATCAAAATCACCCAAAGTCATCGGGATGAGATCAATTTTAAAGTTTTCGACTACAAACACAACATTACAATTTTTACACACGTCAACCACTAACACCATCTTGCCATCCGCTATTTCAACTTCTATCGAACGACTTAACTTAGCTAATGGTCTATCAAGTTTGGGCACAAATTTTGGTGACACAAACGACAAGTTGGCACCACTATCAAAGAGTATCCTTGTCGGATTAGAATTAACCATGAAAGTACCTGAGACAACTTCATTAGATTGCTTGGCTTCCTCATTGGTCATCAAATAATTGCGACCCCTAGCCGTACCTGCCGCCTTCTCTAGTCGCTTAACATTATCGTTGCGCAAATCGGGACATTCCGGCCTCTTGTGCCCTTCTTTACCACAATTAAAACAAGTGATTTTGCTTGCGGAGGATAGACTCGGACATTCACGAGCCATGTGACCCTTTTGTCCACAATTGTAGCACGAATAAGAAAAATCCCCGAAAGCACCCTTCTGAAATGTCCAGTTCTTATTGATTAAAAACGTTCCATAATAATTGATTTCGTTGCGAGGTTTTGACCTCTATATGAGACGTTTTTCAAAGACTGCATTCATTTTAAAACAAATCATAACCTTTATTTCATCAATAAAGGTTTAAAAAGCTTTACGTAGATTATCAAATAATGATAATCTAAAATATCCTGTTTACACACGACCATTACATAATGGTTTACAATACAAATATGTTACAATAAAATAAGTTTCTTGAATGCAGTTTTTACACAATATCATACAAGCATGGACTCCAAATCTCGTCCTTATTTAAGTATGCGACAGCGGAAGCTCTTAATAATCACCTGAGAATAAACATGCTTAAAACGTCAACAAAAATGTTGGTGAGTTATAGGTTTAACCTATATATATCAAATCATAATAATAGACCACAAGATTTCATATTTCAATACACATCCCATACATAGAGATAAAAATCATTCATATGGTGAACACCTGGTAACCGACATTAACAAGATGCATATATATAAGAATATCCCCATCATTCCGGGACACCCTTCGGATATGATATAAATTTCGAAGTACTAAAGCATCCGGTACTTTGGATGGGGTTTGTTAGGCCCAATAGATCTATCTTTAGGATTCGCGTCAATTAGGGTGTCTGTTCCCTAATTCTTAGATTACCAGACTTAATAAAAAGGGGCATATTCGATTTCGATAATTCTGCCATAGAATGTAGTTTCACGTACTTGTGTCTATTTTGTAAATCATTTATAAAACCTGCATGTATTCTCATCCTAAAAATATTAGATTTTAAAAGTGGGACTATAACTCACTTTCACAGATTTTTACTTCGTCGGGAAGTAAGACTTGGCCACTGGTTGATTCACGAACCTATAACAATATATACATATATATCAAAGTATGTTCAAAATATATTTACAACACTTTTAATATATTTTGATGTTTTAAGTTTATTAAGTCAGCTGTCCTCGTTAGTAACCTACAACTAGTTGTCCACAGTTAGATGTACAGAAATAAATCGATAAATATTATCTTGAATCAATCCACGACCCAGTGTATACGTATCTCATTATTGATCACAACTCAAACTATATATATTTTGGAATCAACCTCAACCCTGTATAGCTAACTCCAACATTCACATATAGAGTGTTTATGGTTGTTCCGAAATATATATAGATGTGTCGACATGATAGGTCGAAACATTGTATACGTGTCTATGGTATCTCAAGATTACATAATATACAATACAAGTTGATTAAGTTATGGTTGGAATAGATTTGTTACCAATTTTCACGTAGCTAAAATGAGAAAAATTATCCAATCTTGTTTTACCCATAACTTCTTCATTTTAAATCCGTTTTGAGTGAATCAAATTGCTATGATTTCATATAGAACTCTATTTTATGAATCTAAACAGAAAAAGTATAGGTATATAGTCAGAAAAATAAGTTACAAGTCGTTTTTATAAAGGTAGTCATTTCAGTCGAAAGAACGACGTCTAGATGACCATTTTAGAAAACATACTTCCACTTTGAGTTTAACCATAATTTTTGGATATAGTTTCATGTTCATAATAAAAATCATTTTCTCAGAATAACAACTTTTAAATCAAAGTTTATCATAGTTTTTAATTAACTAACCCAAAACAGCCCGCGGTGTTACTACGACGGCGTAAATCCGGTTTTACGGTGTTTTTCGTGTTTCCAGGTTTTAAATCATTAAGTTAGCATATCATATAGATATAGAACATGTGTTTAGTTGATTTTAAAAGTCAAGTTAAAAGGATTAACTTTTGTTTGCGAACAAGTTTAGAATTAACTAAACTATGTTCTAGTGATTACAAGTTTAAACCTTCGAATAAGATAGCTTTATATGTTTGAATTGAATGATGTTATGAACATCATTACTACCTTAAGTTCCTTGGATAAACCTACTGGAAAATAGAAAAATGGATCTAGCTTCAACGGATCCTTGGATGGCTCGAAGTTCTTGACGCAGAATCATGACACGAAAACAAGTTCAAGTAAGATCATCACTTGAAATAAGATTGTTATAGTTATAGAAATTGAACCAAAGTTTGAATATGATTATTACCTTGTATTAGAATGATAACCTACTGTAAGAAACAAAGATTTCTTGAGGTTGGATGATCACCTTACAAGATTGGAAGTGAGCTAGCAAACTTGAAAGTATTCTTGATTTTATGTAACTAGAACTTGTAGAATATATGAAGAACACTTAGAACTTGAAGATAGAACTTGAGAGAGATCAATTAGATGAAGAAAATTGAAGAATTAAAGTGTTTGTAGGTGTTTTTGGTCGTTGGTGTATGGATTAGATATAAAGGATATGTAATTTTGTTTTCATGTAAATAAGTCATGAATGATTACTCATATTTTTGAAATTTTATGAGATATTTCATGCTAGTTGCCAAATGATGGTTCCCACATGTGTTAGGTGACTCACATGAGCTGCTAAGAGATGATCATTGGAGTGTATATACCAATAGCACATACATCTAAAAGCTGTGTATTGTACGAGTACGAATACGGGTGCATACG
Source organism: Rutidosis leptorrhynchoides (assembly GCF_046630445.1). Taxonomy (NCBI): domain Eukaryota; kingdom Viridiplantae; phylum Streptophyta; class Magnoliopsida; order Asterales; family Asteraceae; genus Rutidosis; species Rutidosis leptorrhynchoides. The sequence goes on from NC_092338.1 coordinate 49,780,297, forward strand.
AGTAGAATTGTTGATGAAACTGAACGAGGATGTAATTGTAAGAATTTTTGTTAAGTAGAAGTATTTTGATAAGTGTATTGAAGTCTTTCAAAAGTGTATAAATACATATTAAAACACTACATGTATATACATTTTAACTGAGTCGTTAAGTCATCGTTAGTCGTTACATGTAAGTGTTGTTTTGAAACCTTTAGGTTAACGATCTTGTTAAATGTTGTTAACCCAATGTTTATAATATCAAATGAGATTTTAAATTATTATATTATCATGATATTATCATGTATTAATATCTCTTAATATGATATATATACATTAAATGTCTTTACAACGATAATCGTTACATATATGTCTCGTTTAAAAATCATTAAGTTAGTAGTCTTGTTTTTACATATGTAGTTCATTGTTAATATACTTAATGATATGTTTACTTTTCATAGTATCATGTTAACTATATATATATATATATATATATATATATATATATATATATATATATATATATATATATATATATATATATATATATATATATATATATATATATATATATATATCCATATATATGTCATCATATAGTTTTTACAAGTTTTAACGTTCATGAATCACCGGTCAACTTGGGTGGTCAATTGTCTATATGATACATATTTCAATTAATCAAGTCTTAACAAGTTTGATTGTTTAACATGTTGGAAACATTTAATCATGTAAATATCAATCTCAATTAATATATATAAACAAGGAAAAGTTCGGGTCACTACAGTACCTACCCGTTAAATAAATTTCGTCCCGAAATTTTAAGCTGTTGAAGGTGTTGACGAATCTTTTGGAAATAGATGCGGGTATTTCTTCTTCATCTGATCTTCACGCTCCCAGGTGAACTTGGGTCCTCTACGAGCATTCCATCGAACCTTAACAATTGCTATCTTGTTTTGCTTAAGTCTTTTAACCTCACGATCCATTATTTCGACGGGTTCTTCGATCAATTGAAGTTTTTCGTTGATTTGGATTTCATCTAACGGAATAGTGAGATCTTCTTTAGCAAAACATTTCTTCAAATTCGAGACGTGAAAAGTGTTATGTACAGTCGCGAGTTGTTGAGGTAACTCAAGTCGGTAAGCTACTGGTCCGACACGATCAATAATCTTGAATGGTCCAATATACCTTGGATTTAATTTCCCTCATTTACCAAATCGAACAACGCCTTTCCAAGGTGCAACTTTAAGCATGACCATCTCTCCAATTTCAAATTCTATATCTTTTCTTTTAATGTTAGCGTAGCTCTTTTGTCGACTTTGGGCGGTTTTCAACCGTTGTTGAATTTGGATGATCTTCTCGGTAGTTTCTTGTATAATCTCCGGACCCGTAATCTGTCTATCCCCCACTTCACTCCAACAAATTGGAGACCTGCACTTTCTACCATAAAGTGCTTCAAACGGCGCCATCTCAATGCTTGAATGGTAGCTGTTGTTGTAGGAAAATTCTGCTAACGGTAGATGTCGATCCCAACTGTTTCCAAAATCAATAACACATGCTCGTAGCATATCTTCAAGCGTTTGTATCGTCCTTTAGCTCTGCCCATCAGTTTGTGGATGATAGGCAGTACTCATGTCTAGACGAGTTCCTAATGCTTGCTGTAATGTCTGCCAGAATCTTGAAATAAATCTGCCATCCCTATCAGAGATAATAGAGATTGGTATTCCATGTCTGGAGACGACTTCCTTCAAATACAGTCGTGCTAACTTCTCTATCTTATCATCTTCTCTTATTGGCAGGAAGTGTGCTGATTTGGTGAGACGATCAACTATTACCCAAATAGTATTTAAACCACTTGCAGTCCTTGGCAATTTAGTGATGAAATCCATGGTAATGTTTTCCCATTTTCATTTCGGGATTTCGGGTTGTTGAAGTAGACCTGATGGTTTCTGATGCTCAGCTTTGACCTTAGAACACGACAAACATTCTCCTACGTATTTAGCAACATCGACTTTCATACCCGGCCACCAAAAATGTTTCTTGAGATCCTTGTACATCTTCCCCGTTCCAGAATGTATTGAGTATCTGGTTTTATGAGCTTCTCTAAGTACCATTTCTCTCATATCTCCAAATTTTGGTACCCAAATCCTTTCAGCCCTATACCGGGTTCTGTCTTCCCGAATATTAAGATGCTTCTCCGATCCTTTAGGTATTTCATCCTTTAAATTTCCCTCTTTTAAAACTCCTTGTTGCGCCTCCTTTATTTGAGTAGTAAGGTTATTATGAATCATTATATTCATAGATTTTACTCGAATGGGTTCTCTGTCCTTCCTGCTCAAGGCATCGGCTACCACATTTGCCTTCCCCGGGTGGTAACGAATCTCAAAGTCGTAATCATTCAATAATTCAATCCACCTACGCTGCCTCATATTCAGTTGTTTCTGATTAAATATGTGTTGAAGACTTTTGTGGTCGGTATATATAATACTTTTGACCCCATATAAGTAGTGCCTCCAAGTCTTTAATGCAAAAACAACCGCGCCTAATTCCAAATCATGTGTCGTATAATTTTGTTCGTGAATCTTCAATTGTCTAGACGCATAAGCAACCACCTTCGTTCGTTGCATTAATACACAACCGAGACCTTGCTTTGATGCATCACAATAAATTACAAAATCATCATTCCCTTCAGGCAATGACAATATAGGTGCCGTAGTTAGCTTTTTCTTCAATAACTGAAACGCTTTCTCTTGTTCATCATTCCATTCAAATTTCTTCCCTTTATGCGTTAATGCAGTCAAGGGTTTTGCTATTCTGGAAAAGTCTTGGATGAACCTTCTATAGTAACCAGCTAGTCCTAAAAACTGGCGTATGTGTTTCGGAGTTTTCGGGGTTTCCCACTTTTCAACAGTTTCTATCTTTGCCGGATCCACCTTAATACCTTCTTTGTTCACTATGTGACCTTGGAATTGAACTTCTTCCAACCAAAATGCACACTTTGAAAACTTAGCGTACAATTCTTCCTTCCTCAATACTTCTAACACCTTTCTCAAATGTTCATAGTGTTCTTGGTCATTCTTTGAGTAAATAAGTATGTCATCAATGAAAACAATGACAAACTTGTCAAGGTATGGTCCACACACTCGGTTCATAAGGTCCATGAACACAGCTGGTGCATTAGTTAAACCAAACGGCATGACCATAAACTCGTAATGACCGTAACGTGTTCTGAAAGCAGTCTTTAGAATATCATCTTCTTTCACCCGCATTTGATGATACCCGGAACGTAAGTCAATCTTTGAATAAACAGACGAGCCTTGTAGTTGATCAAATAAGTCATCCATTCTCGGTAGTGGGTAGCGGTTCTTGATGGTAAGTTTGTTCAACTCTCGGTAGTCGATACACAACCTGAATGTACCATCTTTCTTCTTGACAAACAAAACAGGAGCTCCCCACGGTGATGTGCTTGGTCGAATGAAACCACGCTCTAAAAGTTCTTGTAATTGGCTTTGCAGTTCTTTCATCTCGCTGGGTGCGAGTCTGTAAGGAGCACGAGCTATTGGTGCAGCTCCTGGTACAAGATCTATTTGAAATTCAAAGGATCGATGTGGGGGTAATCCCGGTAATTCTTTCGAAAATACATCGGGAAATTCTTTTGCAATGGGAACATCATTGATGCTCTTTTCTTCAGTTTGTACTTTCTCGACGTGTGCTAGAACAGCATAGCAACCGTTTCTTATTAGTTTGTGTGCCTTCAAATTACTAATAAGATGTAGCTTCGTGTTGCCCTTTTCTCCGTACACCATTAAGGGTTTTCCTTTTTCTCGTATAATGCGAATTGCATTTTTGTAACAAACGATCTCTGCTTTCACTTCTTTCAACCAGTCCATACCGATTATCACATCAAAACTCCCTAACTCTACTGGTATCAAATCAATCTTAAATGTTTCGCTAACCAGTTTAATTTCTCGATTCCGACATATATTATCTGCTGAAATTAATTTACCATTTGCTAATTCGAGTAAAAATTTACTATCCAAAGGCGTCAATGGACAACTTAATTTAGCACAAAAATCTCTACTCACATAGCTTCTATCCGCACCCGAATCAAATAAAACGTAAGCAGATTTATTGTCAATAAGAAACGTACCCATAACAAGCTCCGGGTCTTCCTGTGCCTCTGCCGCATTAATATTGAAAACTCTTCCGCAGCCTTGTCCATTCGTGTTCTCCTGGTTCGGGCAATTTATAATAATGTGGCCCGGTTTTCCACATTTATAACAAACTACATTGGCATAACTTGCTCCGACACTACTTGCTCCGCCATTACTCGTTCCGACACCATTTGTTCCTTTCGTTCTATTAACCTCTGGTCCGTAGACCTCACACTTCACCGCGCTATGACCATTTCTTTTACACTTGTTGCAAAATTTGGTGCAGAACCCCGAGTGATACTTTTCACACCTTTGGCATAGCTGCTTCTGATTGTTGTTGTTGTTGTGGTTATTATTGTTGTTGGGATGATTGTTGTAGTTGCTGTTGTTGTTGTTGTTGTTGTTGTTGTTGTTATTGGGCCGTTTGTTGTAGTTGCGATTGATGTTGCGATTGTTGGGATAATTGTTGCGATTATTGTTGTAATTGCTGTTGTTGTTGTATTGGTGATTCTTATCACCGTTTTCCTCCCACTTTCTTTTAACTTGCTTCACATTGGCCTCTTCAGCAGTCTGTTCTTTAATTCTTTCTTCAATCTGGTTCACTAGTTTGTGAGCCATTCTACATGCCTGTTGTATGGAGGCGGGCTCGTGTGAACTTATATCTTCTTGGATTCTTTCCGGTAATCCTTTCACAAACGCGTCGATCTTCTCTTCCTCATCTTCGAATGCTCCCGGACACAATAGGCACAATTCTGTGAATCGTCTTTCGTACGTGGTAATATCAAATCCTTGGGTTCGTAACCCTCTAAGTTCTGTCTTGAGCTTATTAACCTCGGTTCTGGGACGGTATTTCTCGTTCATCAAGTGCTTGAATGCTGACCACGGTAGTGCGTACGCATCGTCTTGTCCCACTTGCTCTAGATAGGTATTCCACCATGTTAACGCAGAACCTGTGAAGGTATGCGTAGCGTACTTCACTTTGTCCTCTTCAGTACACTTACTTATGGCAAACACCGATTCGACCTTCTCGGTCCACCGTTTCAATCCGATCGGTCCTTCGGTTCCATCAAATTCCAAAGGTTTGCAGGCAGTGAATTCTTTGTAGGTGCATCCTACACGATTTCCTGTACTGCTAGATCCAAGGTTATTGTTGGTATGTAGCGCAGCCTGTACTGCGGCTATGTTTGAAGCTAGAAAAGTACGGAATTCCTCTTCATTCATATTCACGGTGTGTCGAGTAGTCAGTGCCATTTCCTTCAAAATAGTCAAATGGAACAAGTTAATCATACAGAATATTAAGAGTAGTTAATAGTATTTCGTAGCATAATATGAACTCATTTATAAAAGCTTTTTCTTCATATTAGCGTTTTATAAGTTTAAATTCGGGTAGTACCTACCCGTTAAGTTCATACTTAGTAGCTAATATACAATTCAACTACTACAATTCTATATGAAAAACTGATTATAATAATATTTCGCGTTCAAACTTTTACACAATATTTTACAAACTTACAATACCGCTTATTTTACATATAGCATAAATATAGCACACAATAAATTTGATACAAGATGGTTGTGAAGATAATTCTAGCTAGTACACAAGTCGTTCAGCAAAGGCAATAAAGACACGTAATTCATACGTCCAGAAACAAGTCATGCATTCTGGTTTTACTAGGACTACTTCCCATCCTTGGTCTTGTGGAACATAACCGTTATGGCCGTTGATAACACAGTGTGTTGTAACATCGTCAAAGGGACGAGGGTTACGTAATGTCCAACAGTCCCGTAACAATCTAAAAACCTCATTTCTTACCCCAATTACCGACTCCGTCACTTGTGGGAATGTTTTGTTTAATAGTTGTAGCCCGATGTTCTTGTTCTCATTTTGGTGAGAAGCGAACATTACTAATCCGTAAGCATAACATGCTTCTTTATGTTGCATGTTAGCCGCTTTTTCTAAGTCACGAAGTCCAATATTCGGATATATTGAGTCAAAATAATTTCTTAACCCATTGCGTAAAATAGCATTTGGGTTCCCCGCAATATATGCGTCAAACTAAACACATCGTAACTTATGGATTTCCCAATGTGATATCCCCCATCTTTTGAACGAAAGCCTTTTATAAACCAAGGCATTCTTAGAACGTTCTTCGAATGTCTTACAAACTGATCTCGCCTTAAATAGTTGTGCCGAAGAATTCTGACCGACTCTAGACAAGATTTCATCAATCATGTCTTCGGGTAGGTCTCTTAAAATATTGGGTTGTCTATCCATTTTGTGTTTTTATACTGTAAAATAGACAAGAGTTAGATTCATAAAAAAAATACTTATTAATACAAGCAATTTTTACATATATCATAAAGCATAAGCACACTATATTACATATATTACACCACACGAATACAACTATCTTATTCCGACTCGCTTGTTTCTTCTTCTTCGGTTTTGGTTCGTTTTGCCAAGTTTCTAGGGATATATGATGTTCCCCTAATACGAGCCGTCGTTTTCCACATTGGTTTAGAAAAACCTGGTGGTTTAGAGGTTCCCGGGTCATTGTTACAACTTAAGGACTTCGGGGGTTGACGATACATATAAAGTTCATCGGGGTTGGAATTAGATTTCTCTATTTTTATGCCCTTTCCCTGATTATTTTCTTTTGCCTTTTTAAATTCAGTTGGGGTAATTTCTATAACATCATCGGAATTCTCGTCGGAATCCGATTCATCGGAGAATTGGTAATCCTCCCAATATTTTGCTTCCTTGGCGGAAACACCATTGACCATAATTAACCTTGGTCGGTTGGTTGAGGATTTTCTTTTACTTAACCGTTTTATTATTTCCCCCACCGGTTCTATTTCTTCATCCGGTTCCGATTCTTCTTCCGGTTCCGATTCTTCTTCCGGTTCCGACTCTTCTTCCGGTTCCTCTTTGGGAACTTGTGAATCAGTCCACGAATCATTCCAATTTACATTTGACTCTTCATTATTATTAGGTGAGTCAATGGGACTTGTTCTAGAGGTAGACATCTATCACATAATATCAAACGCGTTAAGAGAGTAATATATCACATAATATTCACATGTTAAAAATATATAGTTTCCAACAAAATTTGTTAAGCAATCATTTTTCAAGTAAACACGGTCGAAGTCCAGACTCACTAATGCATCCTAACAAACTCGATAAGACACACTAATGCAAAATTCTGGTTCTCTAAGACCAACGCTCGGATACCAACTGAAATGTCCCGTTCTTATTGATTAAAAACGTTCCATAATAATTGATTTCGTTGCGAGGTTTTGACCTCTATATGAGACGTTTTTCAAAAACTGCATTCATTTTAAAACAAACCATAACCTTTATTTCATCAATAAAGGTTTAAAAAGCTTTACGTAGATTATCAAATAATGATAATCTAAAATATCCTGTTTACACACGACCATTACATAATGGTTTACAATACAAATATGTTACAACAAAATAAGTTTCTTGAATGCAGTTTTTACACAATATCATACAAGCATGGACTCCAAATCTCGTCCTTATTTAAGTATGCGACAGCGGAAGCTCTTAATAATCACCTGAGAATAAACATGCTTAAAACGTCAACAAAAATGTTGGTGAGTTATAGGTTTAACCTATATATATCAAATCATAATAATAGACCACAAGATTTCATATTTCAATACACATCCCATACATAGAGATAAAAATCATTCATATGGTGAACACCTGGTAACCGACATTAACAAGATGCATATATATAAGAATATCCCCATCATTCCGGGACACCCTTCGGATATGATATAAATTTCGAAGTACTAAAGCATCCAGTACTTTGGATGGGGTTTGTTAGGCCCAATAGATCTATCTTTAGGATTCGCGTCAATTAGGGTGTCTGTTCCCTAATTCTTAGATTACCAGACTTAATAAAAAGAGGCATATTCGATTTCGATAATTCAACCATAGAATGTGGTTTCACGTACTTTTGTCTATTTTGTAAATCATTTATAAAACCTGCATGTATTCTCATCCCAAAAATATTAGATTTTAAAAGTGGGACTATAACTCACTTTCACAGATTTTTACTTCGTCGGGAAGTAAGACTTGGCCACTGGTTGATTCACGAACCTATAACAATATATACATATATATCAAAGTATGTTCAAAATATATTTACAACACTTTTAATATATTTTGATGTTTTAAGTTTATTAAGTCAGCTGTCCTCGTTAGTAACCTACAACTAGTTGTCCACAGTTAGATGTACAGAAATAAATCGATAAATATTATCTTGAATCAATCCACGACCCAGTGTATACGTATCTCAGTATTGATCACAACTCAAACTATATATATTTTGGAATCAACCTCAACCCTGTATAGCTAACTCCAACATTCACATATAGAGTGTCTATGGTTGTTCCGAAATATATATAGATGTGTCGACATGATAGGTCGAAACATTGTATACGTGTCTATAGTATCTCAAGATTACATAATATACAATATAAGTTGATTAAGTTATGGTTGGAATAGATTTGTTACCAATTTTCACGTAGCTAAAATGAGAAAAATTATCCAATCTTGTTTTACCCATAACTTCTTCATTTTAAATCCGTTTTGAGTGAATCAAATTGCTATGGTTTTATATTGAACTCTATTTTATGAATCTAAACAGAAAAAGTATAGGTTTATAGTCAGAAAAATAAGTTATAAGTCGTTTTTATAAAGGTAGTCATTTCAGTCGAAAGAACGACGTCTAGATGACCATTTTAGAAAACATACTTCCACTTTGAGTTTAACCATAATTTTTGGATATAGTTTCATGTTCATAATAAAAATCATTTTCTCAGAATAACAACTTTTAAATCAAAGTTTATCATAGTTTTTAATTAACTAACCCAAAACAGCCCGCGGTGTTACTACGACGGCGTAAATCCGGTTTTACGGTGTTTTTCGTGTTTCCAGGTTTTAAATCATTAAGTTAGCATATCATATAGATATAGAACATGTGTTTATTTGATTTTAAAAGTCAAGTTAGAAGGATTAACTTATGTTTGCGAACAAGTTTAGAATTAACTAAACTATGTTCTAGTGATTACAAGTTTAAACCTTCGAATAAGATAGCTTTATATGTATGAATCGAATGATGTTATGAACATCATTACTACCTTAAGTTCCTTGGATAAACCTACTGGAAAAGAGAGAAATGGATCTAGCTTCAACGGATCTTTGGATGGCTCGAAGTTCTTGAAGCAGAATCATGATAAGAAAACAAGTTCAAGTAAGATCATCACTTGAAATAAGATTGTTATAGTTATAGAAATTGAACCAAAGTTTGAATATGATTATTACCTTGTATTAGAATGATAACCTACTGTAAGAAACAAAGATTTCTTGAGGTTGGATGATCACCTTACAAGATTGGAAGTGAGCTAGCAAACTTGAAAGTATTCTTGATTTTATGTAACTAGAACTTGTAGAATATATGAAGAACACTTAGAACTTGAAGATAGAACTTGAGAGAGATCAATTAGATGAAGAAAATTGAAGAATTAAAGTGTTTGTAGGTGTTTTTGGTCGTTGGTGTATGGATTAGATATAAAGGATATGTAATTTTGTTTTCATGTAAATAAGTCATGAATGATTACTCATATTTTTGAAATTTTATGAGATATTTCATGCTAGTTGCCAAATGATAGTTCCCACATGTGTTAGGTGACTCACATGGGCTGCTAAGAGCTGATCATTGGAGTGTATATACCAATAGTACATACATCTAAAAGCTGTGTATTGTACGAGTACGAATACGGGTGCATACGAGTAGAATTGTTGATGAAACTGAACGAGGATTTAATTGTAAGCATTTTTGTTAAGTAGAAGTATTTTGATAAGTGTAATGAAGTCTTTCAAAAGTGTATAAATACATATTAAAACACTACATGTATATACATTCTAACTGAGTCGTTAAGTCATCGTTAGTTGTTACATGTAAGTGTTGTTTTGAAACCTTTAGGTTAACGATCTTGTTAAATATTGTTAACTGATAATGCTAAAAACGAAGATATATTTCATAGCATTATTCCTCAAGAAAGACAAGCTTTTAGTTGCAATTGTTCTATTTACAAGTGATATTCGTTTAAATAATAAAAGGTGAAGACAAAAGACAGATTCGACGAATTGAAGACGCAAACGACCAAAAAGCTCAAAAGTACAAAAGACAATCAAAGAGGTTCCAATTATTGATAAGAAACGTCTCGAAATTACAAGAGTACAAGATTCAAAACGCAAAGTACAAGATATTAAATTGTAGGCAAGGACGTTCGAAAATCCGGAACCGGGACTTGATTCAACTCTCAACGCTCGACGCAACGGACTAAAAATTACAAGTCAACTATGCACATGAATATAGTATAATATATAAATAATTCTTAAAAATTATATATATATTATATTAATATTTAAAACCGTCGGCAGACTAAGATCCAATTTGTAGTGAGCCGGAATTTCAAACTCCGCGACTCGCGGAGTTTGAAGGCAAAAAATTCCGCAAGTCGCGGAACCCCAAATACTGAAACTCCCTATAAAAGCAAACGAATTCTGATCGCAAAAACCAACATATATATATCCATCTCTCTATCTATATACGTAATATTTATATTTATAATTTATATTTTAATTTTAATTTTAATTTTAATCCTAATAATAAGGGTATGTTAGCGAATATTGTAAGGGTGTAAGTCGAAATTCTGTCCGTGTAACGCTACGCTATTTTTAATCATTGTAAGTTATGTTCAACCTTTTTATATTATTGTCTCGTAGCTAAGTTATTATTATGCTTATTTAATCCGAAGTAATCATGATGTTGGGCTAATTACTAAAATTGGGTAATTGGGCTTTGTACCATAATTGGGGTTTGGACAAAAGAACGACACTTGTGGAAATTAGACTATGGGCTATTAATGGGCTTTATATTTGTTTAACTAAATGATAGTTTGTTAATGTTAATATAAAGATTTACAATTGGGCGTCCCTATAAATTACCATATACACTCGATCGGACACGATGGGCGGGGTATTTATATGTACGAATAATCGTTCATTTAACCGGACACGAGAATGGATTAATAGCCACTAGAATAATTAAAACAGGGGTGAAATTATGTACAAGGACACTTGATATAATTGATAACAAAATATTAAAACCTTGGGTTACACTCAGTCGACATCCTGGTGTAATTATTAAACAAAGTATTAAAATCTTATTACAGTTTAAGTCCTCAATTAGTTGGAATATTTAACTTCGGGTATAAAGATAATTTGACGAGGACACTCGCACTTTATATTTATGACTGATGGACTGTTATGGATAAAAACCAGACGGACATATTAAATAATCCAGGACAAAGGACAATTAACCCATGGGCATAAAACTAAAATCAACACGTCAAACATCATGATTACGGAAGTTTAAATAAGCATAATTCTTTTATTTCATATTTAATTTCCTTTATTTTATATTTAATTGCACTTTTAATTATCGCATTTTTATTGTTATTGTATTTAATTGCACTTTTAATTATCGTACTTTTTAATTATCGCAAGTTTATTTTATCGCATTTTTATTAATCGCAATTTCATTATCGTTATTTACTTTACGCTTTAAATTAAGTCTTTTATTTATTATTTTACATTTGGTTTTAACTGCGACTAAAGTTTTAAAATCGACAAACCGGTCATTAAACGGTAAAAACTCCCCTTTATAATAATAATATTACTTATATATATATTTGTATTTTTATAAAAGTAAACTAATATAGCGTTAAGCTTTGTTTAAAGATTTTCCCTGTGGAACGAACCGGACTTACTAAAAACTACACTACTGTACGATTAGGTACACTGCCTATAAGTGTTGTAGCAAGGTTTAAGTATATCCATTCTATAAATAAATAAATATCTTGTGTAAAATTGTATCGTATTTAATAGTATTTCCTGCTAAAATATAATAGCTATTTTATATACACCTCGCATACACATCAAGTATTTTTGGCGCCGCTGCTGGGGAATCGCTTAAAAGCCGGAAGCGCAACGCTAATATAAAAAAAAAGATTTTTAGTTTACTTTTATTAAAATTCGTTTTTATAAAAATACATTTTTAATTATTCAAAAATATAAAAAGAAAAAACAAAAATATAAGTATTTTTAAGATTTTGTTAAATATTTAAGTTTTATAAAGTTTCTTTATTTTTATATAAGTTTTATTTAAGTATTTTGTTTTTATTTAAAACATATAAAAAATATATATATAAATCTAGTTTTAAGATTTTTATTTATAAAATTATAAAGTAGTTCTATTTTTATTCTAATTTTTAAAATACAAGTTTTTATTATATAAATATTTTAGATTTGAAAACATAAAATAAATATATAAAAAAAACATATATATATAAAATTTTAAGATTTTTATAAAATTATAAAGTATTTCTATTTTTAATTTAGTTTTTTTTTAAAAAAAAGCTTTTATTTAATTTATATATTTTATTTAACTATTAAAACAGAAAATATAAAACAGAAAAATAAAAAAATATATATAATAATAAAACTGACCTGTCGAAACTTGACCTGTTTTTGAACTGGAATTGAACCCTCCGCGACCCGCGGAGGTTTTGAACTGGGTCACAGCGACTCGCGGAGCCGCCACCGACAGAAACCCTAAACATCATTAATTACGGGGTATTTATTAATTATTATTATTATAAACCCTAATTACCTATTATTATTATTATTATTATTATTAGTTTTATTTTAAAGTTTCTTTTTATTTAATTTGTTTTATTTAGTTAAATTAGTTTAATTAAATTGTAAAATTAGTAGTTTTAATAAATAAATAATATAAAAATAATATTTTTATAAAAATTGTATTTTTACAACTTTTAGTTTATTTTTATATTTTATCCCTTTTTAATCGTTTTAGCGTAATATTTGTATTTTTCGCTCATATTTAGTTTTAAACTTAGTTTTTGCCATAGTTATTTTTACTTCTAGATTTTTAGGCTTTGCCGTAGAATTCCTTAAGTGCTTTTTCTTTAGACTAAGATTTAAGTACTTTAGAATTTTGCGACGCCTTTTTAAGTTTTAGTTTCTTTTTAAGTTATTTCCATTTGGGATGTAGTTTTTCCTGTAAGCTTTAATATTTTTAGACGACTTTTTCCTATGTAACAATTATCATTCCAATTAGTAATCTCAATTTGCGATTATAATTTTAAGTTAGTTGTAGTAATAAGGTTAGGTTAGTCAATTGTTTTTAAGTTTTATAAGTTTCTTTTATTTTTCCGTCACCTTTTATTTTTCAACCATTTTTCTTTTTCGACCTTTTTCGACGAACTCTTTTTCTTTCTTATTTCTCGCTATTCTAGTTTTAGGACATAGATTTTTATTCTAATTCTTATCTAAATTTCTTAAAATTACGAAAATTTATTTTAAGTGGTTAAATTGATAGACATCAAAATTTTCTGGTTCGTAGTAATAGTTGGATTTGTACGTGGACCGGGTTATTGGAGCCAAACAGTCCTCAATTATATTGAGACCAAACGAATCCTCCCCCTCTGCTGCATCTTTTGGCTATTCGAAATGTGGGCAAAATCAGAAAAGTCTATTGATTAGATAACTTATTATAATTTTTCTTTCCTTTTAAAAACTAATAGGATATTCAGTGAATGCACCGAGCAAGACGTTCACCACCTTTTGTACGTTCACCACCTGTAACTAGATCAAGACATTTAGCAAATATTACCGCCATTGATTTTTCTTTAGAATCGTCATCCAGTCGACCAAGTACTCCAGTTCAAATTTCCGATAATTCATTTTTTGAACCCGACCTCACAATTGAGAATCCGGAGAATATTCAGGGACGATTCATAGATCCTGAACCACTAAACTTTCCTCCGGAACCACCAATCATTCAAATAGAGATTGTTGAGGAACGAACCATTAAATCAGAATCCTCTAGCGATTCCGATTCAACAAATTCAATTATGGAGAATCTGGAACCTTTAAGTATGGAAGACCGAATGAGAGCTAAACGCACTGGCCAAGGTCACGCAATTACTCATCCAGACATTAATGCGCCAGATTATGAAATCAAAGGACAAATTCTACATATGGTGACTAATCAATGCCAATTTAGTGGTGCGCCGAAGGAAGATCCAAATGAACATCTACGTACCTTTAATAGGATCTGCACACTATTTAAAATAAGAGAAGTGGAGGATGAACAGATATATCTCATGTTATTTCCCTGGACTTTAAAGGGAGAAGCCAAAGATTGGTTGGAATCGTTACCTGAAGGGGCGATTGATACATGGGACGTTTTAGTTGAAAATTTTCTTAAACAATTCTTTCCGGCATCTAAAGCCGTAAGACTTCAAGGAGAAATTGTTACGTTTACACAGAAGCCAAATGAAACTCTATATGAGGCGTGGACTAGATTTGGAAAGTTGTTAAGAGGATGTCCGCAACATGGTTTAGACACCTGTCAAATAGTACAAATATTCTACCAAGGATGCGACATCACTACAAGGAAAGACATAGATATAGCAGCTGGTGGTTCAATTATGAAGAAAACCGAAACTGATGCTTACAAAATTATTGATAACACTGCTTCCCACTCACATGAGTGGCACCAAGAAAAAGATATCGTTAGATCATCTAAAGCAGCTAGAGCCGATTCTAGCCATGACTTAGATTCCATTTCCGCAAAGATAGATGCTGTCGAGAGACGAATGGAAAAGATGACTAAAGATATTCACTCAATACGAATTAGTTGTGAGCAGTGTGGAGGACCACATTTGACAAAAGATTGTCTCAGTATTGAATTAACAATGGAACAAAGAGAGAATATTTCATACATAAACCAAAGGCCTGGAAATAATTATCAGAATAATTATCAACCGCCAAGACCTATTTACAATCAAAACTAGAATTATAACCGAAATATTCCATACAACAACCAACAAGGTTCTAGCAATCAACAAGTATCCAATAATACTTACAATCAGCAAAGACCTAATTTTCAAAACAAACCACCACAACAAACCGATGATAAAAAGCCGAATTTAGAAGATATGATGACGAAGCTAGTTGAAACTCAAACGCAGTTTTTCACATCTTAGAAACAAACTAATGAACAAAATGCTCAAGCATTTAGAAATCAACAAGCTTCTATTCAAAACTTGGAACAAGAAGTAAGTAACCTAGCAAGGTTAATAGGTGAAAGAAAACCGGGAAGTCTACCTAGTGATACAAATGCTAACCCCCGAAATGAAACAGCTAAAGCCATTACCACAAGAAGTGGTACAACACTTAAACCACCTGAAATACCTGTAACTTCTGATGAACCTATTCCTACTCCACAAGAACCCCAACCTAATCAAGATAAGGAAAAAGAACCGGTAGTTGAAAAGGTTAATGAAGATAACACAGTTAAGGCTAAACCTTATGTTAAACCATACCAACCACCACTTCCTTACCCGAGTAAAATGAAGAAAGAGAAACTTGAAGCCGAGCAATCCAAATTCTTGGATATGTTTAAACAGATAAATGTAAATCTTCCTTTCATTGATGTGATTTCAGGAATGCCTAGATATGCTAAATTCTTGAAAGATCTAATCTCAAATAGAAAGAAAATGGAAGAACTCTCGGCTGTTACCATGAATGCTAATTGTTCAGCAGTACTGTTGAATAAGATACCAGAAAAATTATCTGATCCAGGAAGTTTCACAATTCCATATTTTCTGGGTAGTCTTAGTTCAATAAAAGCATTGGCAGACTTAGGTGCTAGTATAAATCTAATGCCGTATTCACTATACGCTAAACTAGACCTTGGAGAATTGAAACTAACCAGAATAAGCATACAACTAGCCGATAGATCAATAAAATATCCTAGAGGGATAATGGAGAACATGCTAGTTAAAGTTGGTACTTTAGTATTTCCAGTAGATTTTGTTGTTCTGGACATGGAAGAAGATTCTCAAGTTCCTCTCATATTAGGAAGACCATTCTTAAACACGGCTAAAGCAATGATAGACGTGTTCGGTAAGAAATTGACCCTAAGTATAGAGGACTAGAGTGTTACCTTTTCAGTTGATAGAGCAATGCAACAACCGCAATCTGCAGATGATACATGTTATTATATTCAAACTATAGATGCACATGCAGAATTATTAGAAGAATTTCCAGAATTACAAGGAACAGGAGAATGTTCTTTAGGAGAAGGTAATGAACCAATTGATGAAGCTGAAATGTTAGCTACACTTATAGCTAATTGATATGAACCAACAACAGAAGAAATTCAAATGCTAAAAGAAGAAGACAGATATCGATACAAATCATCGATAGAAGAACCTCCGAAATTAGAGTTAAAGCCACTTCCAAACCATTTGGAATACGCTTATTTACATGGTGAATCTGAATTACCTGTAATAACATCGTCTTCTCTTACTGAAAATGAGAAATCACAACTCATTTCTGTGTTGAAAGCTCATAAACTAGCCATTGCATTGAAGATTCGTAATATTAAAGGAATAAGTCCTTCGTATTGCACACATAAAATCCTTATGGAAGAAGGTCATAAAACGTATGTGCAACGCCAACGAAGACTAAATCCTAATATGCAAGATGTAGTTAAGAAAGAGATTATTAAACTGCTAGATGCAGTTCTAATTTATCCAATCTCTGATAGTCCATGGGTAAGCCCAGTTCAATGCGTGCCTAAGAAGGGTGGCATGACTGTCATTACAAATGAGAAAAATGAGCTTATTCCTACTAGGACTGTAACAGGATGGCGTGTGTGTATTGATTATAGAAAATTAAATGACGCCACCAGAAAAGATCACTTTCCCTTACCTTTCATAGATCAAATGTTGGAAAGATTAGCCGGAAATAGTTACTATTATTTTCTAGATGGATTTTCCGGATATTTTCAAATTCCAATAGCACCCGAGGACCAAGAGAAAACCACATTCACGTGCCCTTATGGTACTTTTGCTTACAAACGCATGCCATTTGGACTTTGCAACGCCCCTGCAACCTTTCAAAGGTGTATGATGGCGATTTTTCATGACATGATAGAAGAATGCATGGAAGTTTTCATGGATGACTTTTCAGTCTTCGGTGATACATTTGAATCATGTCTAGTTAATCTGGAACGAATACTTATTAGATGCAAACAATCAAATCTAGTTCTTAATTGGGAGAAATGCCATTTTATGGTTAAAGAAGGCATCGTTCTTGGTCATAAAATTTCAAAAGAAGGAATTGAAGTGGATAGAGCTAAAGTAGATGTAATTGCTAAACTTCCACATCCCACCAATGTTAGAGGAGTTAGGAGTTTTCTAGGGCATGCCGGTTTTTACCGACGTTTCATAAAAGATTTTTCTAAAATTGCCACTCATATGAATCAACTCCTAGAAAAGGATGCTCCATTCATCTTTTCAGATGAGTGTATCAAATCTTTTAATATTCTTAAAGAGAAACTAACTAATGCGCCGATCATGATAACACCAAATTGGAATCTACCATTTGAACTAATGTGCGATGCAAGTGATTTTGCAATGGGAGCCGTTTTAGGACAAAGGATTGAAAAACGATTTCAACCTATATATTATGCTAGTAAGACATTACAAGGAGCACAAACGAACTATACAACTACTGAAAAAGAACTCCTTGCTATTGTCTTTACTTTTGACAAATTTCGATCATATCTCGTTCTAGCAAAAACGGAGGTCTATACCGACCATTCTGCTCTTAGATACCTATTTTCGAAACAAGATGCTAAACCAAGATTAATCCGTTGGATCTTACTCTTACAAGAGTTTGATATTGAAATCCGAGATAAAAGAGGAGCAGAAAATCTCGCCGCTGATCATCTTTCTCGTCTTGAAAATCCCGAATTAGAAGTTCTAAATGAATCGGCCATACAAGACAACTTTCCTGATGAATATCTATTGAAGATAGATTATAAAGAAATTCCATGGTTTGCAGACTATGCAAACTACTTAGTTTGTGGATTCCTTGAAAAGGGATTATCGTACCTAAGACGAAAGAAATTCTTCAGTGATATAAAACACTATTTTTGGGAAGATCCACATCTGTTTAAAAGTTATCCCGATGGAATAATACGCCGATGTGTATTTGGAGATGAAGCTAGTAAAATATTAAACCATTGTCACACAGGACCAACAGGAGGGCATTATGGGCCTCAACTAACAGCAAGAAAAGTTTATGATGCTGGATTCTATTGGCCTACAATTTACAAAGACGCACACCTTCTTTGCAAATCCTGTGATGCTTGTCAAAGGGCCAGAAAAATAAGTCAACGTGATGAAATGCCACAAAATGTCATCCAAGTATGTGAAGTATTTGACATTTGGGGTATTGACTTTATGGGTCCATTTCCAAAATCTCATAATAATCTATATATACTCGTAGCCATTGATTATGTATCTAAATGGGCGGAAGCACAAGCTCTCCCAACTAACGATGCACGAGTTGTAGTCAACTTTTTAAAACGTCTTTTTGCAAGGTTTGGAACACCGAAAGCTTTAATAAGTGATCGGGGTACTCATTTCTGTAATAATCAACTTGAGAAAGTTCTTAAAAGATATGGAGTAACTCATAAAATCTCCACTTCATATCATCCACAAACAAGTGGACAAGTTGAAAATACCAACCGAGCTTTAAAACGTATTCTAGAGAAAACCGTAAGATCAAATCCGAAGGAATGGTCCATTAAATTGGAGGATGCACTCTGGGCTTTTAGAACAGCCTACAAAACTCCAATTGGAACCACACCTTTTAGACTTGTTTATGGAAAAGCATGTCATCTTCCAGTAGAAATTGAACACAAAGCATTTTGGGCTTTGAAGACATGTAATCTTGATTTACATGAAGCCGGACGTCTACAATTAAGTCAACTAAACGAATTAGAAGAATTAAGACATGAAGCATACCAAAATTCGTTAATCTATAAAGAAAGAACGAAGAAATGGCATGATAAAAGAATCAGAAGTTCAAAAGAATTTAAAGAAGGAGACAGAGTTCTTCTTTTCAATTCACGATTCAAGCTATTTCCTGGAAAATTGAAATCAAGATGGTCTGGACCATTCATAGTCAAAAGAGTTTTCCCATACGGAACGATAGAATTAATAAATTCAAATGGGATGGAATTTAAAGTTAATGGTCACAGAGTTAAACACTACATAGATAGTCCGATGGATGTCGACAACGGAGTTAATCACAATTTTGACACCACAGCTAACTAAGTGTGGGGAGAATCAAGTCTTTAAAGGATAATATGTATTTCTATTAGAGTTAGATTGTCTGTTTTCGTGTAGTTCTCGAAAATGGAACCCGAATGGTCTTTCCCTAGCAGACCCTAAAGAACTAGTCTTCTCCCCCCATTCTGAATTTTTATTTTTTTAGGTTTTTACAAAATGAAGACTGCCTGTGAACTAAACCATGGTCTAATGCTACACGCTTTTGATCACTAAACGTAATAATGACACACTACCGAGTGAAATAGTATCAGTAATCAGAGAAAGATTGGACGGAGTTAGAAAAGAATCCAGATGCGAAGATAATAAGTTACAATTTGGTAAAGGAAAATCAAAATCTGCAGCGAAAAGAAGAGCACGACACCTAGAAAGATGTCACAAATGCGGAAAATGGTCACATGGAGGTAAATGTTCAAATAATCAAACCTATTCAAATACCGAATTTGTTACTTTATGCAGAGACGGACCGTTCATATGTTTAGAAGAAAAGACGCTGAATGCTCGAGGTTACGCCTATGTAGCTATGGAAAACCAATTAAACCGACTATCTTATGAATGGGATAGATCATATAACTAAGAAATCTATTTCACATGTATTTTTGTACAGTTTTTATTTTATTTTTTTTTAACCTTTTGATAATAAACGCTAATTTGTTCGCTATAAAGTATTAAATTGGTATTAAATAAAATTAGGTTTGGCGACCGAAATTATTGATATCATTCAAAAATTTATTACATCACTGCGAAATTTAACGTTTATTCTTAAGGTATAAATATCTTTAATCAATCAACCCAAAATATTTCAAAAATTCGTCATGAGTTAAATTAGGTCTTGGAACCGAAATTACTTTACCGAAAAGAGGGGCGCATATTTTTGATAATATTTTATTGATTAAAGTGGGATAAAAAGCCAAAAAGATTTTTAATTTTATTTTTACCATGTTTTTAAAAATTAATATATAAATCTTAAATTAATATTGTAAACTTTGTAAAAACAATATATTTAAAATTGTAAATATTTGAAAAATTTATATAAGTTTGGTGTGAATTTATAATATGAATTTTTAAATTAAGTTTGGTGTGAATCTTTAATTTTTAAAAATATGAATTTTTAATTTTATGCATTTCAAATTTTAAAGTTTGGTGTGAATTTTTAATATTAATTTTGAATTTTATATTTAAATTGTGTGAATTTAAAAACAAAAATTTACTTTATCTCATTAAGTTAAAAATGTGATTTTTAAAATTCGTCGTAAGTTGAAGACTAGGTCTTTGAACCGAAATTGCTTTACCCAAGGGAGGGACGAGAACTTTTATTATCATTATTTTTAATCTTATTGAATTAAAGTATGCCAAAAACATTAAAAAACCCCAAAAATCTTAGCTTTTAAAACAATCGCTACAAAAAGACAAATTTTAAAATTTTGTCGAAGGACGGACTAGGACATCGATCCGAAACGACCTCGTCCTAAATAAAAAGGGAAACAAAATTTTAAAATTAATTACTTAATTGTTTTAATTAGTATAAGATAAGATGTTTAAAGAAAAAAAAAACTCCGCGAGTCGCGGAGTTTGAAAGGGAAAACACCGCGACTCGCTGAGGTCTAAAAATACCGGAAAAAAAAAAGGGGCAGAACTGATCAGTCCCCAACCCACACCACACATACAGCGAAAATACTGCCAAAAAAACCCGCAAAAACACCCCCAAATCATAGCTCATTGCCAACATATAGGTAGAAACTATATTCCTACTCCAAAACCCATATTCCCTCCCTGGTCTATAGAGATGCAACCACTGTATCCTACGTATAACCCAGCCGAAGCATTCTATAGCACCTATGGTTATGCATGGAACCCCTATTGGTATCAGTATCATCCCTAGTCTACTTAGTTTTATTTATTTTGTAATTTGTAATGTTGATACGTTTAATACTTATGTTAATATTGTAATAGTTTTTATAATTTTCTAACTTTTATTCTTAGATTTTAATAATTTTTGAATGTGGGGTAATATACCAAACTTCAAAAATATGTATATATGTTTGCAATTTATCTTATGTACACAACAGGGTAAAACGACGCATTTTCAAAGACTGGCATTAAGTTCAGCAAAAGCAACTAATTTTGACGACAAGATGCAAAATATATGTGAAATAACAACAAGACGGAATGAACAAATGATGTGCACCATTTATCATTCAGCAAACAAACGCCAATATATTTGGAAACTTTGGTAAAATTTAATCATTTTCACACAAATCACCCTCAATAATTTAAATTGTTACTGATTTCTTGCAAATGAGGGCATTGCAAGATCTTAAGTGTGGGAAGGGGTTAAATTCTTTTGGATTTTAAAATTTTTACTTTATACACTTGGTTACCATTAGAAATACTAGTAAAGTAGTAGTTGTATTAGAATCTAGTGCTCTCTGATAATAAAGAACAGCCCTAGTCTTATATACTGACTACCCAATTCTAGTAAAATTTTTCAAAATTTTCAATTAAATGAACTCAAAATCATGTTTATACATATTTATGAACGATAAAACTAGGTTTTAACACCGAAATTATTGTAACCTCGGAAAGGACATAAATTGAGAAACAAACCAAAATGTTAAAATTCATTTAAAATGGAATAGAGGACAATAAAAAGGAAAATAAAAGCCAAGTGTGGGAAAATTCTTCAAGTTATTCAAAACATATATCACATATTTTTGTACAAATAACTGAAAATACTTTTGCTTTGGACTAAACTAAAAAGTTTTACCTGATTTACTGTAAGAAAGATGGATCTATACGATGAATCAATTCCATCATTAAAAGGAAGTAAAGTCTTCCGAAAAAGAAACGCGCTTCTTGATTTAAGTCAGGAAGTTGTCGTCCAGACCAGCTGTAGGTTGACGAAAAATCTAGAAAAGTCATCACTAAAATCAGCAGGAAATCCACGGACCTCAGCATTAAACAGGGTCGCCAAGTGGTCAGATTTATCCTAACCATGAGAAGGATTTATCTCGTACAATGGGGGGTCACCATGCAAATTAGCTGGATAAGACTAATGAACTAGATCCCCAGAAAGGATAATCTCCTTAAAAGATCAAAAATCAGCTTTTAAGCCTGATATTACTCAATCCTTGAGATTGACCTTAAAGATTGAGAATTACAAACTCATGGAATTCAATGATATCTAAACTCGAGCTTGAACGAGAAAATATTTTGATCAAAATTACAAACCGATTTGTTTTCTGAAAACCCTATTTTCAACGCGTTCATTACCATTGAACGTAAAATCCTAGGAATTCACCTGGAATTCATTAGGTCACCTGAACTAAATCAGGTGTCAACCGTAAGAACGGTGGTTGCATAGTGGTCAAAGACAGGACCTTGTGCCAGACCGAAAAATTATAAGGGTGAGCTTTACTGTTGCTCCTACCAAGGATAGTAATTGCGTCCGACACGTTATAAACCATAATTAAAAGCATGTCAGGGGACATTGCCTTAACAGTTGCTTGTTCAACGCTTTCCTTTACAACCGGATGGTAGTTTACCGAAAGGTAATATACGGGACAAGTAAACTGGACGTGTTGCTTTCCAAATACAAGGTTAGCAAGTGGGAGACACAAAACCGCAAGTTTTGAGCTAAAATTTTCAAATCTGAAACCCACCAAACCCACAAAAATATTTTGCAAACACCGGTAAAGGGTTATTCCGGAAAACTTATCTAGGGTAAAAACTAGATTTAATTTTCAAAAGATCAAATGTTTTCATAAAGATCCAATTTCCTTAATGGATCTAAATTTTTATAGTCATGTGGGACTGTAAACCATATCGTTACTACCATTGTTTATACCGTCGTATAGAAATCACTGATGTACAAAGTGTGAAGAATAAAGAAGTGATTCTAGTATTTCAAGACGATATTGCTTGAGGACAAGCAACGCTCAAGTGTGGGAATATTTGATAATGCTAAAAACGAACATATATTTCATAGCATTATTCCTCAAGAAAGACAAGCTTTTAGTTGCAATTGTTCTATTTACAAGTGATATTCGTTTAAATAATAAAAGGTGAAGACAAAAGACAGATTCGACGAATTGAAGACGCAAACGACCAAAAAGCTCAAAAGTACAAAAGACAATCAAAGAGGTTCCAATTATTGATAAGAAACGTCTCGAAATTACAAGAGTGCAAGATTCAAAACGCAAAGTACAAGATATTAAATTGTACGCAAGGACGTTCGAAAATCCGGAATCGGGACCAGAGTCAACTCTCAACGCTCGACGCAACGGACTAAAAATTACAAGTCAACTATGCACATGAATATAATATAATATATAAATAATTCTTAAAAATTATATATATATTATATTAATATTTAAAACCGTCGGCAGACTAAGATCCAATTTGGAGTGAGCTGGAATTTCAAACTCCGCGACTCGCGGAGTTTGAAGGCAAAAAAATGCCGCGAGTCGCAGAGCCCCAAATACTGAAACTCCCTATAAAAGCAAACGAATTCTGATCGCAAAAACCAACATATATATATCCATCTCTCTATCTATATACGTAATATTTATATTTATAATTTATATTTTAATTTTAATTTTAATTTTAATCCTAATAATAAGGGTATGTTAGCGAATATTGTAAGGGTGTAAGTCGAAATTCTGTCCGTGTAACGCTACGCTATTTTTAATCATTGTAAGTTATGTTCAACCTTTTTATATTAATGTCTCGTAGCTAAGTTATTATTATGCTTATTTAATCTGAAGTAATCATGATGTTGGGCTAATTACTAAAATTGGGTAATTGGTCTTTGTACCATAATTGGGGTTTGGACAAAAGAACGACACTTGTGGAAATTAGACTATGGGCTATTAATGGGCTTTATATTTGTTTAACTAAATGATAGTTTGTTAATGTTAATATAAATATTTACAATTGGGCGTCCCTATAAATTACCATATACACTCGATCGGACACGATGGGCGGGGTATTTATATGTACGAATAATCGTTCATTTAACCGGACACGGGAATGGATTAATAGCCACTAGAATAATTAAAACAGGGGTGAAATTATGTACAAGGACACTTGATATAATTGATAACAAGATATTAAAACCTTGGGTTACACTCAGTCGACATCCTGGTGTAATTATTAAACAAAGTATTAAAATCTTGTTACAGTTTAAGTCCCCAATTAGTTGGAATATTTAACTTCGGGTATAAGGATAATTTGACGAGGACACTCGCACTTTATATTTATGACTGATGGACTGTTATGGACAAAAACCAGACGGACATATTAAATAATCCAGGACAAAGGACAATTAACCCATGGGCATAAAACTAAAATCAACACGTCAAAATCATGATTACGGAAGTTTAAATAAGCATAATTCTTTTATTTCATATTTAATTTCCTTTATTTTATATTTAATTGCACTTCTAATTATCGCATTTTTATTGTTATTGTATTTAATTATACTTTTAATTATCGTACTTTTTAATTATCGCAAGTTTATTTTATCGCATTTTTATTAATCGCAATTTCATTATCGTTATTTACTTTACGCTTTAAATTAAGTCTTTTATTTATTATTTACATTTGGTTTTAACTGCGACTAAAGTTTTAAAATCGACAAACCGGTCATTAAACGGTAAAAACCCCACTTTATAATAATAATATTACTTATATATATATTTGTATTTTTATAAAAGTAAACTAATATAGCGTTAAGCTTTGTTTAAAGATTTTCCCTGTGGAACGAACCGGACTTACTAAAAACTACACTACTGTACGATTAGGTACACTGCCTATAAGTGTTGTAGCAAGGTTTAAGTATATCCATTCTATAAATAAATAAATATCTTGTGTAAAATTGTATCGTATTTAATAGTATTTCCTGCTAAAATATAATAGCTATTTTATATACACCTCGCATACACATCATTAACCCAATGTTTATAATATCAAATGAGATTTTAAATTATTATATTATCATGATATTATCATGTATGAATATCTCTTAATATGATATATATACATTAAATGTCTTTACAATGATAATCGTTACATATATGTCTCGTTTAAAAATTATTAAGTTAGTAGTCTTGTTTTTACATATGTAGTTCATTGTTAATATACTTAATGATATGTTTACTTATCATAGTATCATGTTAACTATATATATATATCCATATATATGTCATCATATAATTTTTACAAGTTTTAACGTTCGTGAATCACCGGTCAACTTGGGTGGTCAATTGTCTATATGATACATATTTCAATTAATCAAGTCTTAACAAGTTTAATTGCTTAACATGTTGGAAACATTTAATCATGTAAATATCAATCTCAATTAATATATATAAACATGGAAAAGTTCGGGTCACTACACCTTCTTCCCACTACTAACATTACCGGAACCCTTCTTGTTCTTTTTGTTTGAAAAGTTCGAATGGCTCGAACCTTCATTCTTTCTCTTGCCAAAAGTAAAGCCACTCTTCTTTAACACGTGCGCCTCAAAGCCTTTGGCCATATCAAACAACTCATCAAAAGTCTTTACCACCGTTACGGTAATCTTCTCTTGATAGTTGTCATTTAAAATTCGATAGAAGTCTTCCTTCAACATTTTATCATTGCCGACGTACTCCAGGCAAAATTGGGTCTTGGACAAAAACACGGATTTGAGAGTGTTCAAATCCATCGACCCTTGCCTCAAGGAACGTAACTCGTCCTTAAGCCTAGTAAGATCGGCCGAAGTTCGGTATTCTTTGAAAAATTCGGACTTGAATTCATCCCAAGTGAATTCCATGCATTGCTCTTCACCATAAACTTGGAGCTTTGCGTCCCACCACAACTTAGCATTGCCCCTCAACATACTACATCCGTACCTTGTCTTCTTATCGAGAGGACATTCACAAGTACGGAAGGCCCCCTCCATATCGGATATCTAACGGGCACTCTTAAGAGGGTCTCGTTCACCTTCAAAGGTGGGAGGTTGAGAATCCTTGAAGTTCTTATAGAAAAAGTCCCATCTTCCCGCATTGTCTTCATGAAGAAATGCCTTAACTTGCTCCTTTACTACATTGACTAGTTGCTCGTCAATCGTATCAAGAAACATTTTCTTAACATCCTCGAGGAACTCCGCCTTTTGACGTTTAAAAATGGCCTCAACTTTGGCCGTGAACTCAACGTCCTCACTCGTACTTCCGTCATTGGTGTCGTGTCCATTTCTCATCTTCATTCTATAAAATGGAAAAGATTAAACAATGAAACGAAAGGACTTAACACATATGTATATACATATACACTACACTACCCCATCTTGCTCAACAATCTTCGTACATCGCTTGTTTGACATGATTTGAACCCGTAACAATGGTAGCTAATCATTGTTACGCGAGCACGTCGCATTAACTTGCTAGTACAACGTCTATCTCGCTTAATGATTGCTAACACAACACAAACAATTAGCGCAAGGTTAGTTCACATAAACCTAAAAACTAATCAACACCCGGTCTGACCCGTTTCCTACAAGTCCTGCATTTAAACGCACACACATTAAAGTCTAAGTCTAGGCACCTATCTCAAGTCGCCTAAATCCCTTAGACCATGCTCTGATACCACTTGTAACAACCCGAATTCGTTATACCAAAAATACGCCATAAAAAAAAAATTCTGGTCCTGTACATCTGGACGGCGTCCAGGTTCTTGGACGGCGTCCAGCCTTTTTGAATGGGGTCCTATTTCACTGTCAGGGACTGATCCCCGTGCTCACGTACGTGAGCGGAAATCCCGCTTCCCGACACTATTAAACGAAAACCTCTTTACAACAAGTCACAATAAGTTAAAATAAGAGATTTTCATCACCAAAATGAGTTTTACATCGCCGGGCCCGCATCAGCCCGATTTACACGTTTCACCCAAAATATACAAGTTTCAACCATACAAGTTTAAGTTCCAAACGACATTAGAGCATGGTGTTTGGGGTTAAACTACCCCAATCTTGGCCGGACATCAAAAGCTAACAACCCAAAAGCATCCCCTAACAAAGCGAGCGTGAAACCACTAATCCAACCGTATACCTTTGCCTTTGTCCACGCCGGAGCCTAAAAAGGTAAACAACGAGAGGGTAAGCTAAAGCTTAGTGAATGCAATAATTATACACATACATATTTAATATACCTACTTGCAATCACTTACTCACACACCGCATACATGCTAGCAACACAATTAGCTTATAATATCAAATACAAAGCTAGTAACCTCCAATACCGCAAGCTCGCAACAATAATGGCATATATATATATAACCCGAATAATATAGTATGCTACACTACAACATAATAACCATGGTTAACCAATCGAACGAGGAAACGGTATTTAAAAGACCGTCGGAGTTCATAACAACCATTAGTGCACTTAACACGTCGTACACTAACCCCACGGGTGGCATCTTAACACGTCGATACTTCACCCCGGGTGGCATCTTAACACGTCAACACTTCACCCCGAGTGGTGTCTTAACACGTCGACACTTCACTTGTCATTTCTTGGAGTGGCATCTTAACACGTCGATACTTCACTCCGAGTGGTGTCTTAACACATCGACACTTCACTCTTCATTTTACTTGAGGTGGCATCTTAACACGTCGATACTTCACCTTGAGTGGTGCCTTAACACATCGGCACTTCACCCTTCAACTTACTTAGAGTGGCATCTTAACACGTCGATACTTCACCCCTGATGGCGTCTTAACACATCGACACTTCATCCGTTAATTTCTTGGAGTGGCATCTTAGCACATCGATACTTCACTCCGGGTGGTGTCTTAACACATCGACACTTCACCCCGGGTAGCGTCTTAACACATCGATACTTCACCCATCATATTACTTTGAGTGGTGTCTTAGCACATCGACACTTCACTCATTACGTGAACGTGGTGTCTTAGCACATCGACACTTCACATCTCACGCTACACAAATAAATACATTATATATCTTATTCCACTCACCTCAAAGTCTTTTGTGAAGGATAACCGAGCTTGGAAACTTTAATGTAATGTACCTATTACATTATGCACATAATCAATCACAAGATCAAGTTGGTCAACCAACTCACTCACCATTCTAGCGTCATTTTGACCCTTGGTGCAATTTCGACCCATTTGCACCTTTAACCCTAAGATTAGGTCAACTTCGCCAAAACCCTAACGCTAGCCAATTATCGTCTTAAAAAACTTTAATAATCACAATTTTAGTGTGTTTTCATACACATTTCACAACCTACGTCGCCCAAGACCCATTTGACCCATCTCAAGGTCAACACACCCATTTGGGTCACCCACACCCAAATGACACCCACTAACATTAATTACTAAGTGTGCTAGTGATTTACTAAGTCCTTAAGACCCATTTACACACTTTAACTTTTCAAAACCCTAGGTTAGACATCTTTGAGTCTTCATGACCCAAACTTACCCAAAAACCCCCAAATCACTAACGAATGGGTTTTATGTTCAATACTAGCCCAAACCCTAACCCTTAACACAATTTAAGTAAAGAAATTAGGTTTATAACTTACCAACACAATCACCACGAAGCTAGTGACTAGATGAACAACTTTAGAACTCGCACTAAGACCCGAAACAACCTTCTTCTTCCTTTATTGGAGCTCTCTCACTAGAATTTAAGTGGAAGGAGATAATGTAGATGATATGGAGTAAATGAGGCTCCACAAACTGATCTAGGGCCTTAAAGTCGTCCACAATGTGAAATTACCAAGTTACCCCTTTTAAATATCAAAAACACAAAAGCTGGCTCGTCAGGTCATCTGGACGGCGTCCAGAATACTGGAAGGCGTCTAGCCCTTCATACTGGGACGGTGTCCCACCCTGTTGGACGGCGTCCAACATAACTGGGAAAACAGGATCTTACAATTAGAAATCATAATTGGTTGGCTGTTATGTTGATTATGGATTTGGAACGTTTGAATCGATTTGAAGAAGAAAGTGAAACTGGTTAGATGTACGGGTTATATATTTTGGTCTGGTCTCTTAAAACAGAAATAATGAAACAAAGTACTGGCTGGGTGATGTTTGTGATATACGAGAGGTCTCGGGTTCGAGCCCGCCTTTGGGCACTTTTTTTTTTTAAAAAAAAGGCTTCTAAGGTAGTTCCTTAATTGTAAAAATTATTATTATTATTATTATTATTATTATTATTATTAGTTTTATTATTTTTATGATTATAATTATTATTGTTATGGTTATTATTAGTATTAACATTAGTTATTATAATTATTATTACCATTATTATTATTATTTTGGTTACCATTATTAGTATTATTATTATTATCATCATTATTATTATTATTAGAATTATTATTAGGAATATCATTAATGTTAATATTAGTAGTACCAATATGATTAAAACTATCATCTTAGTATAATTATCATTATTAATATTAATATCATTAAAAGTAGTATTATTATCACCATTAACATTATTATTACTATAAGTATTATTAAAAATCATTAATATTAATATTAAGATTATTATTATTATTATTATTATTATTATTATTATTATTATTATTATTATTATTACCATTATATTATTAAAGTAAATTATCATTATTAATAATTAGAATTATTATTATTATTATTATTATCAATTCTATTAAAAGTATCATCATAACAAAAATTATCAAAGTATTTTTTTTATTAAAACTATCAATTGCACTAAGAGTAACATTATTATTACTATTATTACTATCATTATTAATGTTATTCTTATCATTATTAGTATATTTACAAATAAATTTTTTTTTTCACAATAATAATAAATAATACATATCAATATACCTTCTTAGTAATAATTAAGTCATATGTAAAAATATATAAACTAATATATATTTATATCTATATATTTTTATCATATATAAATTTGGATATAAAATTTTGCTATGATGAATGATAAATAATAGATATATAAGATATATAAATTAAATATAATAAATTTATCTAAATAATACATAATATAACAAGTGAATCAATAATAATATATATAAACTTGTTCGATTAAAATTATGTATATTAATAAGTACACAAATGATATAGGTTCGTGAATCCGAGGCCAACCTTGCACTTGTTCAATGACGTTATATGTATTTTTACTACGAAATACAATAGGTGAGTTTCATTACTCCCTTTTTAAATGCTTTTGCAATATATATTTTTGGGACTGAGAATACATGCGCTGCTTTTATAAATATTTTACGAAATAGACACAAGTGATCGAAATTACATTCTATGGTTGAATCGTTATATCGGATATCGCCCTTTGTTGAATTTGGTAACCTAAGAATTGGTGTTTATTATAATTGCCACCAATTGACGTGAATCCTAAAGATAGATCTATGGGCCTTGACCAGCCCCAGTCAGAGAATTTGAACTGCTTTAGTACTTCACTTTTATTTTTGGGGATATTCTAGATGCATTTTGTTAATGTCTGTTACCAGGTGTTCAATCCATATGAAAGATTTTTATGAGAATTGGAAACAAAAATCTTGTGGTCTATTAAAATTATGGAATTGATTGATTATGATAAACAAATGAACTCACCAACCTTTTGGTTGACACTTGAAAGCATGTTTATTCTCAGGTATGAAAGAAATCTTCCGCTGTACATTTGCTCATTTTAAAGATATTATTGGGAGTCATTCATGATATATTTCAAAAGACGTTGCATTCGAGTCATTGAGTTCAACAAGATTATTATTATGTAAATGACAGATTAGGTCATTTATAGTTTGGATATTATGAAATGGTATGCATGCCTGTCAAGTTTCGATGTAAAGAAAGTTGTCTTTTAAAAACGAATGCAATGTTTGTAAAATGTATCATATAGAGGTCATGTACCTCGCGATGTAACCAGATGTTGAAGACTTCGTCCAGATGGATTAGGACGGGTCTCTACACGGTACCCATTACCGAGGATCAATGATTTGTTTGATCAATTGCAAGGATCAAGTATTTATTCTAAGATTGATCTACGCTCCGGATATCATCAGCTGAGAGTGAAGGAAGAAGATGTTCCTAAAACCGTGTTCAGAACCCGTTACGGTCACTATGAGTTTTTAGTCATGCCTTTTGGATTGACTAATGCTCTAGCTGTATTTATGGATCTAATGAATCACATCTATAGACTATATTTAGACAAATTTGTTATTGTTTTTATCGACGACATATTGATTTACTCGAAGAACAAGGAAGAACATGAGCAACACTTAAGACTGGTACTGGAGGTACTCAAGAAACAAGAACTGTACGTAAAATTTTCGAAGTGTGATTTCTAGTTACAAGAAGTACAGTTATTGGGCCATGTTGTCAGTAAACATGGTATTAAAGTTGACCCTTCCAAGATCGAAGCTATTAGTAAATGGGATACACCGAAGACTCCAACACAAATCCGCCAATTCTTAGGTCTTGTTGGTTACTACCGAAGATTCATTCAAGATTTTTCTAAAATCGCCAAACCCTTAACTGCATTGACTGAAAAGGGAAAGAAGTATGATTGGTCCACGGAATAGGAATCCGCATTTCAGTTATTAAAGAAGAAGTTAACGTCTGCACCCATTCTGTCATTACCGGAAGGAAATAATGATTTTGTGATCTATTGTGACACTTCGCGCCAAGGTTTAGGATGTGTATTAATGCAACGCACAAAAGTTATCTCATACGCTTCACGACAACTAAAAATTCACGAAAGGAACTATACGACGCACGATTTGGAACTTGGAGCAGTAGTTTTTGCATTCAAAATATGGAGACACTATCTATATGGAACCAAGTGTATAGTGTACACCGACCATAAGAGTCTTCAGCATATTTTTGATCAAAGACAACTCAATATGAGGCAACGTCACTGGGTAGAGTTATTGAACGATTACGATTGTGAAATCTGTTACCACCCCGGAAAGGCTAATGTTGTAGCTGATGCCCTAAGTCGGAAAAAATAGTAAAACCTCTTAGTGTCCGAGCTTTGAACATTACAATTCGTACTGATCTCACAAAGAAAATTCAAGCAACACAGTTAGAAGCTTTAAAAGAAGAAAATGAAAAAGGCGAAATGAGCAAAGGATTAGAAAAACAACTTGAAGTAAAAGCCGATGGAACCCTGTATTTTGCTGGTAGGATATGGGTACCAAAACATGGTAACCTAAGGCAACTAGTACTGGATGAAGCACACAAAACGAGGTACTCAATTCACCCAGGAAACGGGAAAATGTACCACGATCTCAAGAAGTTCTATTGGTGGCCTAATATGAAGACAGAAATTGCTACTTATGTAAGCAAATATTTGACGTGTGCAAAGGTCAAAGCTGAGCACCAAAAGCCGTCAAGATTACTGCAACAACCAGAAATTCCGCAGTGGAAATGAGAAAGAATAACCATGGATTTCATTACAAAATTTCCAAAGACTGCAAGTAGTCATGATACTATTTGGGTGATAGTTGATCGTCTAACTAAATCAGCTCACTTTCTACCAATAAAGGAGACAGACAGTATGGAGAAATTAGCACGCCTATATTTGAAGGAAGTAGTTTCCAGGCATGGTATACCTATCTCCATCATATCTGATCGCGACACCCGATTCACATCACGTTTTTGGCAGTCATTACAAAAAGCATTGGGAACTCGATTAGATATGAGCACCGCTTATCACCCACAGACAGATGGTCAAAGTGAAAGAACAATGCAAACATTGGAAGACATGTTACGGGCATGCGTGATTGACTTTGGAACCAGTTGGGATCGACACTTACCGTTGGCAAAATTTTCATACAATAACAGCTATCATACGAGCATCAACACAGCGCCATTTGAAGCACTTTACGGTAGAAAGTGCAGATCTCCTATCTGTTGGAGTGATGTAGGAGAAAGACAACTTACTAGACCAGAAATTATTCATGAAACCACCGAAAATATCATTCAAATACAACAGCGATTGAAAACGGCCATGAGTCGCCAAAAGAGTTATGCTGATGTAAGAAGAAAACCGCTAGAATTTCAAGTGGGCGACAAAGTCATGTTGAAAGTGTCACCCTGGAAAGGCGTTGTACGATTCGGTAAATGAGGAAAGCTAAGTCCTAGGTACGTAGGACCCTTTGAAATCACCGAAAGAATTGGAGCAGTTGCTTATCGATTAAAGCTACCACAAGAACTTAGTAGTGTTCATGACACATTTCACGTGTCAAATTTGAAGAATTGTTTAGCTGAAAAGGATGTCGTAATTCCTCTTGACGAAATACGAATAAATGATAAACTTCATTTTATCGAAGAACTTGTTGAAATCATGGACAGTGAGGTCAAACAATTAAAACAAATCCAAATACCGATAGTTAGAGTTCGTTGGAATGCAAGACGAGGACCCGAGTTTACTTGGGAACGTGAAGATCAAATGAAGCAAAAGTATCTACATTTGTTCACTGATATCGCTCATAAAACAGGTACTACTCAAAATTTTGGGACGAAATTTTCTTTAACGGGGAGGTACCGTGATGACCCAAAAAATTTTGACTTATTTAAACCAATTCTCTATACGATTTATTATTTTGACACGTTCAACAAAGTCTGTTAGATTGAGTCTCAAAATTTTAGAACTGTTTCATATATTCAATTACCTTTGACTGCTCTCGACGATTCACGAACAATTATATGTGTGTGTATATATATATATATATATATATATATATTATAAGATGTACAAGTAAAAACGACTTTCCTACAGTAAAACACTATTTGCTACAGTAAATGTAGTGACCCGAACTTTTCCATGTTTATATATATTAATTGAGATTGATATTTACATGATTAAATGTTTCCAACATGTTAAGCAATCAAACTTGTTAAGACTTGATTAATTGAAATATGTTTCATATAGACAATTGACCACCCAACTTGACCGGTGATTCACGAACGTTAAAACTTGTAAAAACTATATGATGACATATATATGGATATATATATAGTTAACATGATACTATGATAAGTAAACATATCATTAAGTATATTAACAATGAACTACATATGTAAAAACAAGACTACTAACATAATGATTTTTAAACGAGACATATATGTAACGATTATCGTTGTAAAGACATTTAATGTATATATATCATATTAAGAGATATTCATACATGACAATATCATGATAATATAATAATTTAAAATCTCATTTGATATTATAAACATTGGGTTAACAACATTTAACAAGATCGTTAACCTAAAGGTTTCAAAACAACATTTACATGTAACGACTAACGATGACTTAACGACTCAGTTAAAATGTATATACATGTAGTGTTTTAATATGTATTTATACACTTTTGAAAGACTTCAATACACTTATCAAAATACTTCTACTTAACAAAAATGCTTACAATTACATCCTCGTTCAGTTTCATCAACAATTCTACTCGTATGCACCCGTATTCGTACTCGTACAATACACAGCTTTTAGATGTATGTACTATTGGTATATACACTCCAATGATCAGCTCTTAGCAGCCCATGTGAGTCACCTAACACATGTGGGAACCATCATTTGGCAACTAGCATGAAATATCTCATAAAATTACAAAAATATGAGTAATCATTCATGACTTATTTACATGAAAACAAAATTACATATCCTTTATATCTAATCCATACACCAACGACCAAAAACACCTACAAACACTTTCATTCTTCAATTTTCTTCATCTAATTGATCTCTCTCAAGTTCTATCTTCAAGTTCTAAGTGTTCTTCATAAATTCCAAAAGTTCTAGTTTCATAAAATCAAGAATACTTTCAAGTTTGCTAGCTCACTTCCAATCTTGTAAGGAGATCATCCAACCTCAAGAAATCTTTGTTTCTTACAGTAGGTTATCATTCTAATACAAGGTAATAATCATATTCAAACTTTGGTTCAATTTCTATAACTATAACAATCTTATTTCAAGTGATGATCTTACTTGAACTTGTTTTCGTGTCATGATTCTGCTTCAAGAACTTCGAGCCATCCAAGGATCCATTGAAGCTAGATCCACTTTTCTCTTTTCCAGTAGGTTTATCTAAGGAACTTAAGGTAGTAATGATGTTCATAACATCATTCGATTCATACATATAAAGCTATCTTATTCGAAGGTTTAAACTTGTAATCACTAGAACATAGTTTAGTTAATTCTAAACTTGTTCGCAAATAAAAGTTAATCCTTCTAACTTGACTTTTAAAATCAACTAAACACATGTTATATATCTATATGATATGCTAACTTAATGATTTAAAACCTGGAAACACAAAAAACACCGTAAAACCAGATTTACGCCGTCGTAGTAACACCGCGGGCTGTTTTGGGTTAGTTAATTAAAAACTATGATAAAATTTGATTTAAAAGTTTTTATTCTGAGAAAATGATTTTTATTATGAACATGAAACTATATCCAAAAATTATGGTTAAACTCAAAGTGGAAGTATGTTTTCTAAAATGGTCATCTAGACGTCGTTATTTCGACTGAAATGACTACCTTTACAAAAACAACTTGTAACTTATTTTTCCGACTATAAACCTATACTTTTTCTGTTTAGGTTCATAAAATAGAGTTCAATATGAAACCATAGCAATTTGATTCACTCAAAACGGATTTAAAATGAAGAAGTTATGGGTAAAACAAGATTGGATAATTTTTCTCATTTTAGCTACGTGAAAATTGTTAACAAATCTATTCCAACCATAACTTAATCAACTTGTATTGTATATTATGTAATCTTGAGATACCATAGACACGTATACAATGTTTCGACCTATCATGTCGACACATCTATATATATTTCGGAACAACCATAGACAATCTATATGTGAATGTTGGAGTTAGCTATACAGGGTTGAGGTTGATTCCAAAATATATATAGTTTGAGTTGTGATCAATACTGAGATACGTATACACTGGGTCGTGGATTGATTCAAGATAATATTTATCGATTTATTTCTGTACATCTAACTGTGGACAACTAGTTGTAGGTTACTAACGAGGACAGCTGACTTAATAAACTTAAAACATCAAAATATATTAAAAGTGTTGTAAATATATTTTGAACATACTTTGATATATATGTATATATTGTTATAGGTTCGTGAATCAACCAGTGGCCAAGTCTTACTTCCCGACGAAGTAAAAATCTGTGAAAGTGAGTTATAGTCCCACTTTTAAAATCTAATATTTTTGGGATGAGAATACATGCAGGTTTTATAAATGATTTACAAAATAGACACAAGTACGTGAAACTACATTCTATGGTTGAATTATTGAAATCGAATATGCCCCTTTTTATTAAGTCTGGTAATCTAAGAATTAGGGAACAGACACCCTAATTGACGCGAATCCTAAAGATAGATCTATTGGGCCTAACAAACCCCATCCAAAGTACCGGATGCTTTAGTACTTCGAAATTGATATCATATCCGAAGGGTGTCCCGGAATGATGGGGATATTCTTATATATGCATCTTGTTAATGTCGGTTACCAGGTGTTCACCATATGAATGATTTTTATCTCTATGTATGGGATGTGTATTGAAATATGAAATCTTGTGGTCTATTATTATGATTTGATATATATAGGTTAAACCTATAACTCACCAACATTTTTGTTGACGTTTTAAGCATGTTTATTCTCAGGTGATTATTAAGAACTTCCGCTGTCGCATACTTAAATAAGGACGAGATTTGGAGTCCATGCTTGTATGATATTGTGTAAAAACTGCATTCAAGAAACTTATTTTGTTGTAACATATTTGTATTGTAAACCATTATGTAATGGTCGTGTGTAAACAGGATATTTTAGATTATCATTATTTGATAATCTACGTAAAGCTTTTTAAAACCTTTATCTATGAAATAAAGGTTATGGTTTGTTTTAAAAATGAATGCAGTCTTTGAAAAACGTCTCATATAGAGGTCAAAACCTCGCAACGAAATCAATTAATATGGAACGTTTTTAATCAATAAGAACGGGACATTTCAATTGGTATCCGAGCATTGGTCTTAGAGAACCAGAAAATTTGCATTAGTGTGTCTTATCGAGTTTGTTAGGATGCATTAGTGAGTCTGGACTTCGACCGTGTTTTCTTTAAAAATGATTGCTTAACATTTTTGTTGGAAACTATATATTTTTAACATATGAATATTATGTGATATATTAATCTCTTAACGTGTTTGATATTATGTGATAGATGTCTACCTCTAGAACAAGTCCCATTGACTCACCTAATAATAATGAAGAGTCAAATGTAAATTGGAATGATTCGTGGACTGATTCACAAGTTCCCGAAGAGGAACCGGAAGAAGAGTCGGAACCGGAAGAAGAATCAGAACCGGAAGAAGAATCAGAACCGGAAGAAGAAATAGAACCGGTGGGGGAAATAATAAAACGGTTAAGTAAAAGAGAATCCTCAACCAACCGACCAAGGTTAATTATGGTCAATGGTGTTTCCGCCAAGGAAGCAAAATATTGGGAGGATTACCAATTCTCCGATGAATCGGATTCCGACGAGAATTCCGATGATGTTATAGAAATTACCCCAACTGAATTTAAAAAGGCAAAAGAAAATAATAAGGGAAAGGGCATAAAAATAGAGAAATCTAATTCCAACCCCGATGAACTTTATATGTATCGTCAACCCCCGAAGTCCTTAAGTTGTAACAATGACCCGGGAACCTCTAAACCACCAGGTTTTTCTAAACCAATGTGGAAAATAACGGCTCGTATTAGGGGAACATCATATATCCCTAGAAACTTGGCAAAACGAACCAAAACCGAAGAAGAAGAAACAAGCGAGTCGGAATAAGATAGTTGTATTCGTGTGGTGTAATATATGTAATATAGTGTGCCTATGCTTTATGATATATGTAAAAATTGCTTGTATTAATAAGTATTTTTTTTTATAAATCTAACTCTTGTCTATTTTACAGTATAAAAACACAAAATGGATAGACAACTCAATATTTTAAGAGACCTACCCGGAGACATGATTGATGAAATCTTGTCTAGAGTTGGTCAGAATTCTTCGGCACAACTATTTAAGGCGAGATCAGTTTGTAAGACATTCGAAGAACATTCCAAGAATGCCTTGGTTTATAAAAGGCTTTCGTTCGAAAGATGGGGGATATCACATTGGGAAATCCATAAGTTACGATGTGTTTACTTTGACGCATATATTGCGGGGAACCCAAATGCTATTTTACGCAATGGGTTAAGAAATTATTTTGACTCAATATATCCGAATATTGGACTTCGTGATTTAGAAAAAGCGGCTAACATGCAATATAAAGAAGCATGTTATGCTTACGGATTAGTAATGTTCGCTTCTCACCAAAGTGAGAACAAGAACATCGGGCTAGAACTATTAAACAAAACGTTCCCACAAGTGACGGAGTCGGTAATTAGGGTAAGAAATGAGGTTTTTAGATTATTACGGGACTGCTGGACATTACGTAACCCTCGTCCCTTTGACGACGTTACAACATGCTGTCTTATCAACGGCCATAACGGTTATGTTCCACAAGACCAAGGATGGGAAGTAGTCCTAGTAAAACCAGAATGCATGACTTGTTTCTGGACGTATGAATTACGTGTCTTTATTGCCTTTGCTGAACGACTTGTGTACTAGCTAGAATTATCTTCACAACCATCTTGTATCAAATTTATTGTGTGCTATATTTCATGCTATATGTAAAATAAGCGGTATTGTAAGTTTGTAAAATATTGTGTAAAAGTTTGAACGCGAAATATTATTATAATCAGTTTTTCATATAGAATTGTAGTAGTTGAATTGTATATTAGCTACTAAGTATGAACTTAACGGGTAGGTACTACCCGAATTTAAACTTATAAAACGCTAATATGAAGAAAAAGCTTTTATAAATGAGTTCATATTATGCTACGAAATACTATTAACTACTCTTAATATTCTGTATGATTAACTTGTTCCATTTGACTATTTTGAAGGAAATGGCACCGACTACTCGACACACCGTGAATATGAATGAAGAGGAATTCCGTACTTTTATAGCTTCAAACATAGCCGCAGTACAGGCTGCGCTACATACCAACAATAACCTTGGATCTAGCAGTACAGGAAATCGTGTAGGATGCACCTACAAAGAATTCACTGCCTGCAAACCTTTGGAATTTGATGGAACCGAAGAACCGATCGGATTGAAACGGTGGACCGAGAAGGTCGAATCGGTGTTTGCCATAAGTAAGTGTACTGAAGAGGACAAAGTGAAGTACGCTACGCATACCTTCACAGGTTCTGCGTTAACATGGTGGAATACCTATCTAGAGCAAGTGGGACAAGACGATGCGTACGCACTACCGTGGTCAGCATTCAAGCACTTGATGAACGAGAAGTACCGTCCCAGAACCGAGGTCAATAAGCTCAAGACGGAACTTAGAGGGTTACGAACCCAAGGATTTGATATTACCACGTACGAAAGACGATTCACAGAATTGTGCCTATTGTGTCCGGGAGCGTTCGAAGATGAGGAAGAGAAGATCGACGCGTTTGTGAAAGGATTACCGGAAAGAATCCAAGAAGATATAAGTTCACACGAGCCCGCCTCTATACAACAGGCATGTAGAATGGCTCACAAACTAGTGAACCAGATTGAAGAAAGAATTAAAGAACAGACTGCTGAAGAGGCCAATGTGAAGCAAGTCAAAAGAAAGTGGGAGGAAAACGGTGATAAGAATCACCAATACAACAACAACAGCAATTACAACAATAATCGCAACAATTATCCTAACAATCGCAACATCAATCGCAACTACAACAAACGGCCCAACAACAACAACAACAACAACAACAACAATCATCCCAACAACAATAATAACCGCAACAACAACAACAACAACAACAATCAGAAGCAGCTATGCCAAAGGTGTGAAAAGTATCACTTGGGGTTCTGCACCAAATTTTGCAACAAGTGTAAAAGAAATGGTCATAGCGCGGTGAAGTGTGAGGTCTACGGACCAGGGGTTAATAGAACGAAATGAACAAATGGTGTCGGAACGAGTAATGTCGGAGCAAGTAGTGTCGGAGCAAGTTATGCCAATGTAGTTTGTTATAAATGTGGAAAACCGGGCCACATTATTAGAAATTGCCCGAACCAGGAGAACACGAATGGACAAGGCCGCGGAAGAGTTTTCAATATTAATGCGGCAGAGGCACAAGAAGACCCGGAGCTTGTTACGGGTACGTTTCTTATTGACAATAAATCTGCTTACGTTTTATTTGATTCGGGTGCGGATAGAAGCTATATGAGTAGAGATTTTTGTGCTAAATTAAGTTGTCCATTGACGCCTTTGGATAGTAAATTTTTACTCGAATTAGCAAATGGTAAATTAATTTCAGCAGATAATATATGTCGGAATCGAGAAATTAAACTGGTTAGCGAAACATTTAAGATTGATTTGATACCAGTAGAGTTAGGGAGTTTTGATGTGATAATCGGTATGGACTGGTTGAAAGAAGTGAAAGCAGAGATTGTTTGTTACAAAAATGCAATTCGCATTATACGAGAAAAAGGAAAACCCTTAATGGTGTACGGAGAAAAGGGCAACACGAAGCTACATCTTATTAGTAATTTGAAGGCATAAAAACTAATAAGAAAAGGTTGCTATGCTATTCTAGCACACATCGAGAAAGTACAAACTGAAGAAAAGAGCATCAATGATGTTCCCATTGCAAAAGAATTTCCCGATGTATTTCTGAAAGAATTACCGGGATTACCCCCACATCGATCCGTTGAATTTCAAATAGATCTTGTACCAGGAGCTGCACCAATAGCTCGTGCTACTTACAGACTCGCACCCAGCGAGATGAAAGAACTGCAAAGCCAATTACAAGAACTTTTAGAGCGTGGTTTCATTCGACCAAGCACATCACCGTGGGGAGCTCCTGTTTTGTTTGTCAAGAAGAAAGATGGTACATTCAGGTTGTGTATCGACTACCGAGAGTTGAACAAACTTACCATCAAGAATCGCTACCCACTACCGAGAATCGACGACTTATTTGATCAACTACAAGGCTCGTCTGTTTATTCAAAGATTGACTTACGTTCCGGGTATCATCAAATGCGGGTGAAAGAAGATGATATTCCAAAGACTGCTTTCAGAACACGTTACGGTCATTACGAGTTTATGGTCATGCCGTTTGGTTTAACTAATGCACCAGCTGTGTTCATGGACCTTATGAACCGAGTGTGTGGACCATACCTTGACAAGTTTGTCATTGTTTTCATTGATGACATACTTATTTACTCAAAGAATGACCAAGAACACGGTGAACATTTGAGAAAGGTGTTAGAAGTATTGAGGAAGGAAGAATTGTACGCTAAGTTTTCAAAGTGTGCATTTTGGTTGGAAGAAGTTCAATTCCTCGGTCACATAGTGAACAAAGAAGGTATTAAGGTGGATCCGGCAAAGATAGAAACTGTTGAAAAGTGGGAAACCCCGAAAACTCCGAAACACATACGCCAGTTTTTAGGACAAGCTGGTTACTACATTAATACTTTTGAATGGATTAACGCATTAACGCATAGCAAAACCCTTGACTGCATTAACGCATAAAGGGAAGAAATTTGAATGGAATGATGAACAAGAGAAAGCGTTTCAGTTATTGAAGAAAAAACTAACTACGGCACCTATATTGTCATTGCCTGAAGGGAATGATGATTTTGTGATTTATTATGACGCATCAAAGCAAGGTCTCGGTTGTGTATTAATGCAACGAATGAAGGTGATTGCTTATGCGTCTAGACAATTGAAGATTCACGAGCAAAATTATACGACGCATGATTTGGAATTAGGCGCGGTTGTTTTTGCATTAAAGACTTGGAGGCACTACTTATATAGGGTCAAAAGTATTATATATACCGACCACAAAAGTCTTCAACACATATTTAATCAGAAACAACTGAATATGAGGCAGCGTAGGTGGATTGAATTATTGAATGATTACGAATTTGAGATTCGTTACCACCCGGGGAAGGCAAATGTGGTAGCCGATGCCTTGAGCAGGAAGGACAGAGAACCCATTCGAGTAAAATCTATGAATATAATGATTCATAATAACCTTACTACTCAAATAAAGGAGGCGCAACAAGGAGTTTTAAAAAAGGGAAATTTAAAGGATGAAATACCCAAAGGATCGGAGAAGCATCTTAATATTCGGGAAGACGGAACCCGGTATAGGGCTGAAAGGATTTGGGTACCAAAATTTGGAGATATGAGAGAAATGGTACTTAGAGAAGCTCATAAAACCAGATACTCAATACATCCTGGAACGGGGAAGATGTACAAGGATCTCAAGAAACATTTTTGGTGGCTGGGTATGAAAGCCGATGTTGCTAAATACGTAGGAGAATGTTTGACGTGTTCTAAGGTCAAAGCTGAGCATCAGAAACCATCAGGTCTACTTCAACAACTCGAAATCCCGGAATGGAAATGGGAAAACATTACCATGGATTTCATCACTAAATTGCCAAGGACTGCAAGTGGTTTTGATACTATTTGGGTAATAGTTGATCGTCTCACCAAATCAGCACACTTCCTGCCAATAAGAGAAGATGACAAGATGGAGAAGTTAGCACGACTGTATTTGAAGGCAGTCATCTCCAGACATGGAATACCAATCTCTATTATCTCTGATAGGGATGGCAGATTTATTTCAAGATTCTGGCAGACATTACAGCAAGCATTAGGAACTCGTCTAGACATGAGTACTACCTATCATCCACAAACTGATGGGCAGAGCGAAAGGACGATACAAACGCTTGAAGACATGCTACGAGCATGTGTTATTGATTTCGGAAACAGTTGGGATCGACATCTACCGTTAGTAGAATTTTCCTACAACAACAGCAACCATTCAAGCATTGAGATGGCGCCGTTTGAAGCACTTTATGGTAGAAAGTGCAGGTCTCCGATTTGTTGGAGTGAAGTGGGGGATAGACAGATTACGGGTCCGGAGATTATACAAGAAACTACCGAGAAGATCATCCAAATTCAACAACGGTTGAAAACCGCCCAAAGTCGACAAAAGAGCTATGCTGACATTAAAAGAAAAGATATAGAATTTGAAATTGGAGAGATGGTCATGCTTAAAGTTGCACCTTGGAAAGGCGTTGTTCGATTTGGTAAACGAGGGAAATTAAATCCAAGGTATATTGGACCATTCAAGATTATTGATCATGTCGGACCAGTAGCTTACCGACTTGAGTTACCTCAACAACTCGCGGCTGTACATAACACTTTCCACGTCTCAAATTTGAAGAAATGTTTTGCTAA
Source organism: Rutidosis leptorrhynchoides (assembly GCF_046630445.1). Lineage (NCBI taxonomy): Eukaryota > Viridiplantae > Streptophyta > Magnoliopsida > Asterales > Asteraceae > Rutidosis > Rutidosis leptorrhynchoides. The sequence continues at coordinate 49,824,162 of NC_092338.1, forward strand.
AGAAGATCTCACTATTCCGTTAGATGAAATCCAAATCAACGAAAAACTCCAATTCATCGATGAACCCGTCGAAATAATGGATCGTGAGGTTAAAAGACTTAAGCAAAACAAGATACCAATTGTTAAGGTTCGATGGAATGCTCGTAGAGGACCCGAGTTCACCTGGGAGCATGAAGATCAGATGAAGAAGAAATACCCGCATCTATTTCCAGAAGATTCGTCAACACCTTCAACAGCTTAAAATTTCGGGACGAAATTTATTTAACGGGTAGGTACTATAGTGACCCGAACTTTTCCATGTTTATATATATATTAATTGAGATTGATATTTACATGATTAAATGTTTCCAACATGTTAAGCAATCAAACTTGTTAAGACTTGATTAATTGAAATATGTTTCATATAGACAATTGACCACCCAACTTGACCGGTGATTCACGAACGTTAAAACTTGTAAAAACTATATGATGACATATATATGGATATATATATATAGTTAACATGATACTATGATAAGTAAACATATCATTAAGTATATTAACAATGAACAAATATGTAAAAACAAGACTACTAACATAATGATTTTTAAACGAGACATATATGTAACGATTATCGTTGTAAAGACATTTAATGTATATATATCATATTGAGAGATATTCATACATGACAATATCATGATAATATAATAATTTAAAATCTCATTTGATATTATAAACATTGGGTTAACAACATTTAACAAGATCGTTAACCTAAAGGTTTCAAAACAACATTTACATGTAACGACTAACGATGACTTAACGACTCAGTTAAAATGTATATACATGTAGTGTTTTAATATGTATTTATACACTTTTGAAAGACTTCAATACACTTATAAAAATACTTCTACTTAACAAAAATGCTTACAATTACATCCTCGTTCAGTTTCATCAACAATTCTACTCGTATGCACCCGTATTCGTACTCGTACAATACACAGCTTTAAGATGTATGTACTATTAGTATATACACTCCAATGATCAGCTCTTAGTAGCCCATGTGAGTCACCTAATACATGTGGGAACCATCATTTGGCAACTAGCATGAAATATCTCATAAAATTACAAAAATATGAGTAATCATTCATGACTTATTTACATGAAAACAAAATTACATATCCTTTATATCTAATCCATACACCAACGACCAAAAACACCTACAAACACTTTCATTCTTCAATTTTCTTCATCTAATTGATCTCTCTCAAGTTCTATCTTCAAGTTCTAAGTGTTCTTCATAAATTCCAAAAGTTCTAGTTTCATAAAATCAAGAATACTTTCAAGTTTGCTAGCTCACTTCCAATCTTGTAAGGTGATCATCCAACCTCAAGAAATCTTTGTTTCTTACAGTAGGTTATCATTCTAATACAAGGTAATAATCATATTCAAACTTTGGTTCAATTTCTATAACTATAACAATCTTATTTCAAGTGATGATCTTACTTGAACTTGTTTTCGTGTCATGATTCTGCTTCAAGAACTTCGAGCCATCCAAGGATCCATTGAAGCTAGATCCACTTTTCTCTTTTCCAGTAGGTTTATCTAAGGAACTTAAGGTAGTAATGATGTTCATAACATCATTCGATTCATACATATAAAGCTATCTTATTCGAAGGTTTAAACTTGTAATCACTAGAACATAGTTTAGTTAATTCTAAACTTGTTCGCAAATAAAAGTTAATCCTTCTAACTTGACTTTTAAAATCAACTAAACACATGTTCTATATCTATATGATATGCTAACTTAATGATTTAAAACCTGGAAACACGAAAAACACCGTAAAACCAGATTTACGCCGTCGTAGTAACACCGCGGGCTGTTTTGGGTTAGTTAATTAAAAACTATGATAAAATTTGATTTAAAAGTTGTTATTCTGAGAAAATGATTTTTATTATGAACATGAAACTATATCCAAAAATTATGGTTAAACTCAAAGTGGAAGTATGTTTTCTAAAATGGTCATCTAGACGTCGTTATTTCGACTGAAATGACTACCTTTACAAAAACGACTTGTAACTTATTTTTCCGACTATAAACCTATACTTTTTATGTTTAGGTTCATAAAATAGAGTTCAATATGAAACCATATCAATTTGATTCACTCAAAACGGATTTAAAATGAAGAAGTTATGGGTAAAACAAGATTGGATAATTTTTCTCATTTTAGCTACGTGAAAATTGTTAACAAATCTATTCCAACCATAACTTAATCAACTTGTATTGTATATTATGTAATCTTGAGATACCATAGACACGTATACAATGTTTCGACCTATCATGTCGACACATCTATATATATTTCAGAACAACCATAGACAATCTATATGTGAATGTTGGAGTTAGCTATACAGGGTTGAGGTTGATTCCAAAATATATATAGTTTGAGTTGTGATCAATACTGAGATACGTATACACTGGGTCGTGGATTGATTCAAGATAATATTTATCGATTTATTTCTGTACATCTAACTGTGGACAACTAGTTGTAGGTTACTAACGAGGACAGCTGACTTAATAAACTTAAAACATCAAAATATATTAAAAGTGTTGTAAATATATTTTGAACATACTTTGATATATATGTATATATTGTTATAGGTTCGTGAATCAACCAGTGGTCAAGTCTTACTTCCCGACGAAGTAAAAATCTGTGAAAGTGAGTTATAGTCCCACTTTTAAAATCTAATATTTTTGGGATGAGAATACATGCAGGTTTTATAAATGATTTACAAAATAGACACAAGTACGTGAAACTACATTCTATGGTTGAATTATCGAAATCGAATATGCCCCTTTTTATTAAGTCTGGTAATCTAAGAATTAGGGAACAGACACCCTAATTGACGCGAATCCTAAAGATAGATCTATTGGGCCTAACAAACCCCATCCAAAGTACCGGATGCTTTAGTACTTCGAAATTTATATCATATCCGAAGGGTGTCCCGGAATGATGGGGATATTCTTATATATGCATCTTGTTAATGTCGGTTACCAGGTGTTCACCATATGAATGATTTTTATCTCTATGTATGGGATGTGTATTGAAATATGAAATCTTGTGGTCTATTATTATGATTTGATATATATAGGTTAAACCTATAACTCACCAACATTTTTGTTGACGTTTTAAGCATGTTTATTCTCAGGTGATTATTAAGAACTTCCGCTGTCGCATACTTAAATAAGGACGAGATTTGGAGTCCATGCTTGTATGATATTGTGTAAAAACTGCATTCAAGAAACTTATTTTGTTGTAACATATTTGTATTGTAAACCATTATGTAATGGTCGTGTGTAAACAGGATATTTTAGATTATCATTATTTGATAATCTACGTAAAGCTTTTTAAAACCTTTATCTATGAAATAAAGGTTATGGTTTGTTTTAAAAATGAATGCAGTCTTTGAAAAACGTCTCATATACAGGTCAAAACCTCGCAACGAAATCAATTAATATGGAACGTTTTTAATCAATAAGAACGGGACATTTCAGTAAACACTATTTTTTACAGTAAAACACTATTTGCTACAGTGAATAATATGTCGACAAACTAGCAAACAAAAGGCTAGACTAGCCATGTGATCGCATGACAGATACACCAAAAGCCCATGCGATCGCATGGGGACCAAAAACACTATTTGCTACAGTAAATATTATGTCGACGAACTAGCAAACAAAGCAGAAATGATCTGTCCAGCCTAGCCATGCGATCGCATGGGCCTCAAAATCAGGAAATGTGCCTATAAAGGGCCAGTTGCTCGACGAAGTTATATACACATTCTTCTTTTCTTTTTCTGTGTTCTATATTTATAATTATAATTTTAATTATAATTTTAATTTAAGTTTAATAATAATAAAGTATATACGAGGGTGTTTTAATTCGGGTTTCAAACCGTTTTAAACTAAGGAAATATTGGGTATTGTCGGGGTATTGTTCTTGAATCCAAGGCCAACCATATAGTCGTCTACCATCATTACGTCTACGCAATTTGCCTACAATATTGAATCTCAATATTGAACCGTGAGTTTATAGATCCCTTTTTAAATGCTTTAAATATTTTTGGGCTGAGAATACATGCAATTTATTTTAAACGCAATAAGACACAAAGACATACTAAATTCTACACTGAGTTAAACCGAAAATCTCTTAGCTTTGGTAACTAGTAGCTGCCAGTACATAGGATATGGACTGGTGGGTGAAAATAATTGTATATGGATCCATAGGGCTTGACATCCCCGACCGAGCTAGAGCGCTAGCCTTTTAACGGACGTATGTTATTTGAGTTTATGACACATTGGTTTGTGTGTATTAAAATGAATAGGGTAATTATCATTATAGCATTAAGTTTAGTTACCAGGGTGCTCTGTTACGTAGAATCTATTGATAAACTTTTGATGAAATCTTGTGGTCTATCTTTATATATATTTATGACTCGAGCAATTAAACCTATAACTCACCAACATTCGTGTTGACTTTTTAGCATGTTTTATTCTCAGGTCCTTAGACTGCTTCTGCTTTGATGTGCGTGTTGCCTGCATAGAGTCTCTCATGCTTTAGCGACCCGACAAAATCGTCATTGACGGCGCCGTCTACTTAGGTCCCGTTACGTGGTCATAAGTCTTTAAAACTATGTTTGACCAAAATACATGTCGCATTCATTTCAAAAGTGAGGATGTTTCAAGGTTTACAAAAATAGTTCATTGACGAATTACATTACAAAGTTTAAAGTACAATTGAAATCTATGCGACACAATTTGATTATCAAAAGACGCTCCACGTATGCATGTATACTCGATATCCAAGCAAGTATCAAAAAGTAAGCGGAAGCATGTATCCATAAGCATTCAAGGACCTGAGAAAACATAGAAGAATCTGTCAACGAAAACGTTGGTGAAATCATAGTTGTATGTATAAAGTATGTTTGAACCACAAGTTTTAGTATGAAACGTTTATCAAGCGTATACATCTCAAAAGATGTGTTTGTATCACGAGCACCCAATTATCAAGCTTAACTGAATCTTACCTCTGCATAATAGTGTTAGAACCTACACTATATTTCGAAAATACGTTTCATTCATCCGAATGAGGGTTCGTCAAACCCGTATGGCCACACAACATAAGTTCTCGCTTACACCCTACAAGTGTAACTAATGATAATTGAACTTGAGGATTTATGTTCTAACTCGTATGTATCTTTGCTTTCGTATTTGTATTCAAAGTATAAAAGTATGAAAGTATACACATACATATGAAATGTATATAAGTAAGTAATGTATATGTTTCTCAGCCCACGATTTAAAAGTATAAAAGTATTTGAAAAGGTGGGACTATGATCTCACCTTGAGTGCACGAATGTAAAATTACTTCAACAAGTAAACGTGTGCAAGAACGAATGCTAGTCTCGACCTAAACAAATAGGTTTGTATCAATATCGGTAAACACGGTCGGTCAAAGTGTTCAATTAGTCCTATGGCTCGTTACGACTCGATTACTATAGCATGTGAGTCAAATTGTAACCTTTCATGCAAGATACAAGTATAAAAGCATGTTAGAATGATTGCACAAACATTTAGTTAAGTTTGATTAAAAGTCAACTTTGGTCGGGTCAAAGTCAACGAAAAAGTCAACACGTTCGGGTCGGGTCTTGAACTATTTTTCTGAGGTTTTTAATCATATATGAGCATGTTAGAACAAGTTACATGTGAATCGGAGGTGCGTAGCATAGCAAACATTTTTCGTAAAATGGTAAAACAAAATAGTAACTGGCAGTGTAACTGGACGGCGTCCAGATTTGCTGGACTGCGTCCAGCATTGAAGGCCTGGACGGCGTCCAATAATCTAGACGGCGTCCAGATCAATAATCAGATCCTGTTTTGCTGCAACACACAAGAACACAAAATCTAGTGATTTTTAGAAAGTTACCCAAACTTGATGAAATCAGTATGGAATCGAAGAGGACGATGCAAGGATTCCGAATATGTAATTTGTTTGGATTTATGCTTGCTCGATTTGAATTAGATGATGATTCTTTGGATTTGGAGTTTGAGAGAAAATGGAGGAAGTAGTAAAGAGAAAGAGATGGATGAATGGATGAGAGTGAATGTTGACCACTTTGACCTAGTAACATCTTTGGTCATTTGGCAAGTTTAGTCCCTCAAGTTTCATTCGGGTGCGTGAATTACCTAAACGAGATAATTTAAAACGCGTATTAACGGGAGATGTTATAAATATATAACGAACTTTAAAATAAATAAACGGAAAGTAATCGGAAAAAGGCGGGATGTTACATTACCTACTCCTTAAAAGAAATTTCGTCCCGAAATTTAAGTAGGCGTAGTAGTCGTTGTTTCTTCCTCGAAATCTTGCGTTTCCGAATTCATGAATAGATGAGGATACTTCCTTTGCATTTGATCTTGTCTTTCCCAAGTAAACTCGGGTCCCCTTTTGGCGTTCCAACGGACCTTGACAATTGGAATTCGGCTTTGTTTTAACGTTTTGACGGAGGTGTCCACAATTTCAACCGGTTCTTCCACGAAATGAAGTTTGTCATCAATAGTAAGCTCCTCGAGAGGGATGACGACATCGGGTTCGGCAAGGCACTTTTTCAAGTTAGATACATGGAAAGTAGGATGAACGGAGCTCAATTGAGGCGGAAGATCTAAACGGTAAGCAACGGTTCCAACACGCTCCAAGATTTCGAAAGGACCAATATACCGCGGATTTAGCTTCCTGCATTTTCTGAAATGGATTACACCTTTCCAAGGCGAGACTTTTAACATTACGCGGTAACCGACTTGAAATTCGAGGTCGTTGCGTCTTTTGTCGGTATAGCTCTTTTGACGACTTCTGGCCGTCCTAAGCCTATCTCGGATTTGAACGATCTTCTCGGTTGTTTCATGAAAGAGTTCGGGTCTGGTGATTTGTGTGTCGCCTACTTCGGCCCAACAAAGAGGTGAACGACATTTTCGGCCATATAATGCTTCGAATGGTGCTGCGTTAATACTCGCGTGATAACTATTGTTGTAAGAGAAATCGGCGAAAGGCAAGTGCTTGTCCCAAGCTTTTCCAAAATCGATAACGCAAGCTCGTAGCATGTCTTCCAAAGTTTGAATTGTGCGTTTGCTTTGTCCGTCGGTTTGTGGGTGATATGTGGTGCTCATGTCCAATCGTGTTCCCAGCGCTTCTTGTAAGGTACGCCAAAATCTAGAAACAAAACGGCCATCTCGGTCGGAGATAATCTATAAAGGTACACCGTGTCGGGCTATGATTTCTTTAATGTAAAGTTGTGCAAGTTTCTCCATTTTGTCAGTTTCCTTCATGGTGAGGAAGTGTGCGGATTTGGTGAGACGGTCAACAATAACCCAAATAGTATCATAACCGCCCACCGTCTTTGGTAGCTTGGTGATAAAATCCATCGTTATCCTTTCCCACTTCCACTGTGGGATTTCGGGTTGTTGAAGTAGTCCGGACGATCTTTGGTGTTCGGCTTTGACTTTGGAGCAAGTTAGTCATTTTCCAGTGTAAGTAGCGACGTCTCTTTTTATTGTTCGGCCACCAATATTGTTCTTTGAGGTCATGGTACATCTTATTGGCACCGGGATGAATCGAGTATCTTGACTTATGGGCTTCGTCTAAAATAAGGCTTCGCAAGTCCCCATAACTAGGTACCCAAATTCTTCTGGCGAAATATCGGAGTCCGATCTCTTTTACTTCGAATCGAGAGACGAGAATGTTCAAATGTTCATGGGAAATATTTTCATCCTTGAGAGCCTCGTCTTGGGCTATACAAATTTGGTTATTGAGGTTGGTGTAGATAGTGATGTTTAAGGCTCGGGCACGAAGAGGCACCGCCCTTTCTTTTCGACTTAAGGCATCGGCTACTACATTTGCCTTCCCGGGATGGTAACGAAGCTCACAATCATAATCGTTTAAAGTTTCAATCCACCGGCGTTGTCTCATGTTTAGTTGCTTTTGATCCAAGATGTGTTGAAGGCTTTTGTGATCGGTGAAGATAGTACTTTTGGTTCCATAAAGATAGTGTCTCCACATTTTAAGTGCAAAGACAACAGCTCCGAGTTCGAGATCATGTGTCGTGTAGTTCCGTTCATGAATTTTTAGTTGTCGAGAGGCATAAGCAATGACTTTCTTTCGTTGCATCAATACACACCCAAAACCATGTTTCGAGGCATCGCAATATACAACAAAATCATCATTGCCTTCGGGAAGAGACAAGATAGGAGCGGTGGTTAGCTTTGTCTTCAAGATTTGAAATGCGGATTCTTGTTCGGTTTCCCAAACGAATTTATTTCCCTTGTGTGTTAACGCGGTTAGAGGACGAGCAACCAAAGAGAAATCCTTGATGAATCTACGACAGTATCCGACGAGACCCAAAAATTGACGAATGTGAGTAGGAGTAGTAGGAGTCTCCCATTTACTAATGACTTCGATTTTTGTGGGATCGACTTTAATACCTTGATCACTTACAACGTGACCAAGAAATTGAACTTCCTTCAACCAAAATTCACACTTGGAGAATTTGGCATAGAGTCGTTCTTGTCTTAAAAGTTCAAGCACAAGTCGGAGATGTGTTCTTCTTCACTCTTAGAATAGACCAAAATATCATCGATGAACACCATAACGAATTTGTCGAGGTACGGTTTGCACAAGCGGTTCATAAGATCCATGAACACCGTCGGTGCGTTAGTGAGGCCAAATGGCATGACAAGGAATTCATAACTACCATAACGAGTCCAGAAAGCGGTTTTGGAGACATCTTCCCCCCTTAACCCTTAATTGATGATAACCTTAGCGGAGATCGATTTTTGAATATACACGAGATCCTTGTAATTGATCAAAGAGGTCATCGATGCGAGGAAGAGGATATCGGTTCTTAACCGTCAATTTGTTTAGTTCACGATAATCAATGCACATTCGTAGGGATCCATCTTTCTTCTTAATAAACAAAATCGGAGCACCCCATGGTGAATGGCTATGTTGGATAAAACCACGGTCAAGTAATTCTTGGATTTGACTTTGCAATTCTTGCATTTCGGATGGAGCAAATCTATACGGCGCACATTCTACGGGTGCGGCTCCCGGAATAAGATCGATTTGGAATTCAACCGGTCGATGAGGTGGAAGACCCGGCAATTCGTCGGGAAATACATCAGAAAAGTCACTAACAATTAGCACATCATCGATATGCTTCTTGTCGGTTTCAACTTTCTTAACATGGGCTAGAATCGCGAAACAACTTTTACGAAGGTACTTTTCAATTTTAAGGCATGAGACGAGGTTGAGTCCGGTGCAACTCTTATCGCCATAAACAATTAAAGGTTCACCATTCTCGATAGGAATTTGGATTACGTTAAGATTACAAAGGATGTGATATATTGTTTTGACCATCCAATTCATACCGATTATTACATCGAAGCTTCCTAGTTCCATGGGTATCAAGTCAATTTCAAATTCATTACCCAAAATGTTTAACGTACACCCCCGGTAATATGTGTTGGCACTTAATAGGTTCCCGTTGGCCACTTCAATGGCATAAGTAGTATCTAGGGGAAATGGTGAAGTGCAGAGAGTATAAGCCAAAGTCTTGGATACGAATCATTTATCGGCACCCGAATCAAATAAGCAAGTAACATAAGAGTTGTTGAGAAGAAACGTACCCGTGACTAGTTCATTGTCATCTCGGGCTTCCTCGGTGGTGATATTGAAAGCTCGACCGCGTGTATTGAGGTTAGCTTTCTTCTTTGGGCACGTATTTCTAAAATGACCCGGTTGGCCACATTCATAACAAACACCCGGTCTTGGTGCATTGGATCCCTTTTGAGCAACGGGAGCGGTGTTTCTACATTCGTGGGCCAAATGGCCACTCTTTTGACACTTGATACAAAACGGCCTCCCACATTCACCCAAATGAGGTTTGTGGCACTTATTGCAATATGGCAAAGCTCCGGCATAACCTTTCTTGCCGTCGGAAGTGAAAGGCTTTTTGGTGGAAGTGTTGTTGTTGTTGTAGTTGCTTGATGGAGTGGCTTCCCATTTTCTTTTATTGCCACCCGATTTGTCCTCGGCCTTAGGTGCCGATACTATGATTTCATCTACCGTCTCTATCATTTGACGGGCCATCTTAAAAGCTTCTTGATGATTAGCGGGTTTGGATGACATTACTCTATGTTTGATGCTCTTTGGGAGGCCATCCATGTAAAGTTCGACTCGGAGGGATTCGGGAGTCACGAGAGCTGAGCACATTAAGGCTAGCTCGGAGAATCGTTGATTATAAGCCTTGAGATCGTTTCCGACCACCTTTAAAGTTCTTAGCTCTTGTTCGAGCTTTCGGGTTTCTTCACGAGGGAAGTATTCGGTGATCATCTTTTCCCTCAAATCGGCCCAAGAGAGGGCGTGAGCTTCATCGGTACCCACCGATTGTACATAGGTGTTCCACCATGTGAGAGCGACACCGGCGAAAGTGTGGGTGGAGTATTTGACCTTGTCTTGGTCCCGACAACCGCTTATGCTAAAGACGGCTTCCGTTTGCTCAAACCATCGGGTGAGCATTACCGGTCCCCCGGTTCCATCAAAAGTGTGAGGTTTGTACCCCATGAATGCTTTGTAGGAGCACCCTTCGCTTGAGTTACCAGCCCCTTGATTGTTGTTGTTGTGATTGTTGTTATTGTTGTTGTTGGAGGAGTGACTGGCCATGGCCGCATCTACGGCGGTGGCTATCATCCGTTGAAGGGCTTGTTCGGAAGTCTCATGGCGTGACACACGGCGAGGAGGCATTGTTCCTTCAAAACATAAGAATACCGTTGATTAGTATTTTCAATAATACTAATCATGATATGGAATAAGGATAGAGAGAAAATTTTTCCTTGACTCGCCTTAAATTCTTTATGTCATAATGTCGGAACGTTCATATGAGTCACCGTAATATAATCCCGGAAATTATATTACCCTAATTCATATGTGCATTCGACATTATTTCACTAAGCCAAAGTGGCGTGTCAATCAAATTAAGCTACGTACAATTAAGAATGAATTTAGAGTTAGATATGAATAGAAGAGTTCGAGTATAAATTCACAAGTAGTCAAGTAATTCCTACTTCAAGTCTATATGCCGATTGTAGTCTAGACTCACTAATGTACCCTATGACTCGGGGTTGACACCAATGAACTCTAAATCCCTACAACCAACGCTCTGATACCATCTGTAGCGACCCGACAAAATCGTCATTGACGGCGTCGTCTACTTAGGTCCCGTTACGTGGTCATAAGTCTTTAAAACAACGTTTGACCAAAATACATGTCGCATTCATTTCAAAAGTGAGGATGTTTCAAGGTTTACAAAAATAGTTCATTGACGAATTACATTACAAAGTTTAAAGTACAATTGAAATCTATGCGACACAATTTGATTATCAAAATACGCTCCACGTATGCATGTATACTCGACATCCAAGCAAGTATCAAAAAGTAAGCGGAAGCATGTATCCATAAGCATTCAAGGACCTGAGAAAACATAGAAGAATCTGTCAACGAAAACGTTGGTGAAATCATAGTTGTATGTATAAAGTATGTTTGAACCACAAGTTTTACTATGAAACGTTTATCAAGCGTATACATCTTAAAAGATGTGTTTGTATCACGAGCACCCAATTATCAAGCTTAACTGAATCTTACCTCTGCATAATAGTGTTAGAACCAACACTATATTTCGAAAATACGTTTCATTCATCCGAATGAGGGTTCGTCAAACCCGTATGGCCACACAACATAAGTTCTCGCTTACACCCTACAAGTGTAACTAATGATAATTGAACATGAGGATTTATGTTCTAACTCGTATGTATCTTTGCTTTCGTATTTGTATTCAAAGTATAAAAGTATGAAAGTATACACATACATATGAAATGTATATAAGTAAGTAATGTATATGTTTCTCAGCCCACGATTTAAAAGTATAAAAGTATTTGAAAAGGTGGGACTATGATCTCACCTTGAGTGCACGTATGTAAAAGTACTTCAACAAGTAAACGTGTGCAAGAACGAATGCTAGTCTCGACCTAAACAAATAGGTTTGTATCAATATCGGTAAACACGGTCGGTCAAAGTGTTCAATTAGTCCTATGGTTCGTTACGACTCTATTACTATAGCATGTGAGTCAAATTGTCACGTTTCATGCAAGATACAAGTATAAAAGCATGTTAGAACGATTGTACAAACATTTGGTTAAGTTTGATTAAAAGTCAACACGTTCGGGTCGGGTCTCGAACTATTTTTCTGAGGTTTTTAATCATATATGAGCATGTTAGAACAAGTTACATGTGAATCGGAGGTGCGTAGCATAGCAAACATTTTTCGTAAAATGGTAAAACAAAATAGTAACTGGCAGTGTAACTGGACGGCGTCCAGATTTGCTGGACGGCGTCCAGCATTAAAGGCCTGGATGGCGTCCAATAATCTGGACGGCGTCCAGATCAGTAATCAGATCCTGTTTTGCTGCAACACACAAATCCACGAACCAAACTTCAAACATTCATAATTTATAACCCGCAAACAACCAAAACATGTATCTTATATCATCGGAAAGGTATTTTGACGAGGAAAACAACTAAGCACATTTCATCAATCAATCTACCATTTACAACAACCAAAACCGCATTTAATGTTCATGATTAATGACATTCAAGCTCATAAATGCAAATCAATGATTCGAAAACTTAACACACACAAATTATATGCCGTTTCATAGGTAATCAAGCATACAATCCAACTAAACACTTACCAACAACAATTCATGGCATTCAATGCATCAAATTTTCACATTTAGTTCTACCAAACCCTAACCAACATCACCAAAATCAATAATCAAGTTTATGAAGTTTTCTAAAGCAACCTACACATCAAATTGAAGCTAGTGATACTAGTAACACAATTACAACATGAACTTTTAACATCTAACAACATATAAACCACCAAAACTCAAGATTAAGCAAGTATTCTTTCAAGTTGAGCTAGTTACACCAAAATAGCAAGAACGAGCATACAAATCACATAATCATGCTAGACTCGAGCCATAGACACTAATTAACAACTTTATAAGTTAAAAACATCAAGAACACAAAATCTAGTGATTTTTAGAAAGTTACCCAAACTTGATGAAATCGGTATGGAATCGAAGAGGACGATGCAAGGATTCCCGAATATGTAATTTGTTTGGATTTATGCTTGCTCGATTTGAATTAGATGATGATTATTTGGATTTGGAGTTTGAGAGAAAATGGAGGAAGTAGTAAAGAGAAAGAGATGGATGAATGGATGAGAGTGAATGTTGACCACTTTGACCTAGTAACATCTTTGATCATTTGGCAAGTCTAGTCCCTCAAGTTTCATTCGGGTGCGTGAATTACTTAAACGAGATAATTTAAAACGCGTATTAACGGGAGATGTTATAAATATATAACGGACTTTAAAATAAATAAACGGAAAGTAAACGGAAAAAGGCGGGATGTTACACATGCTTTGTATAAAGTTTATTGCATTCGAAACAAAACCACGTTGTGTAATAAATAAATTGACTGTGATGTCAACATGTAAAATAAAGACTTATGTATTTTGGGGATTTGCTTATACCTAAGCACTCGCCCACATGCTTATAACTTTCTATGTTTAGAAGGTCACTTATTTTAATAAATGCAATATTTTATCAAAACGTATCATATAGAAGTCAAAACCTCACTGTTGAATCAATGATTAAAGTGCCGCGTCAATAGCGATTTTGACGGGTCGTTACATTAAGTGCATTATAACCGCCTTCAATCAACTCTAGATCGGAATTCGACTGTTGGCTTTCGTTCTCGCTACCAGAAGTTTGAGAAATATTAATTTTTGTGTTTTTAAGAGTGAAAACAATGAGAAAATAGTAGCTTGAGTGTGTAAAATGGTTATGAGTGAATGCATATTTATAATGTAAACTTAATTGATTTATAAAAAACACACAAATTATAATAGTTCTTAATTCAATTTAAAGTGAAAAAAAACTGAAATAAAGCTTATGGGCCCCACTGTCACTCGCGAGAGAGCCGTTGCAGGTCCAACGGACGGAGCAAGTGGCGATTCACTACCTATGATTGTCAGAGGGTGGCGATTGGTGGCGATGGGTGGCGGGTTCACTCAAGATCCGCAGTGAGTGACCTTAGAAACTTTTAATTAACTGATTGTGATGTTTATGTTAATATTTTATTTTATCCTATATACTAAAACACATCCAGCATTTCGTCGTGTCGGTTGTTTCGGATTGTCGTTTTGAGTTTGCGTTCACACTGCAATCGGTCCCTCGACTTTGGCTCAATTTACACAACGACCCCTCAAGTTTACATTTTTCCAGGGGTTGAAAGTGTAAATATATAATTTTATTAAAATAAAAGAAACTAATTCCACCCGAATTTTTAACGGGCCCTATCTTCTCGCTTCGGTGCGAGTTAAATTTTTCCGAGACCACCGTTCAACTCGAAATAATTTTACGAACACAACGCGACTAATTATACGTGAATCGGACATCGTTAAAAAACACTAAATATTTCGAGCTATATTTCATACATATACATACACGTACAACAAACAATCCAACATATTAGATATATTAGGTACCAAACAACGTATATTCAAATTCGACCACGCGTTGAATATAACCGCAGTCGAATTTTTTTCTAGTTTGTATTAATAATGAATAAAATACATTTACAACGAAATACATATTTCTAGTGTCACCGTTGAGGTGGTTCAATTGTGGAGTAATGAAAGGAATTATGATATGACTCATACGAGTGACTATAGTTTAATTATTAAATATTAAAATATTAATATTAATAATTAGCATTTTATTGTAGCAAATCAAATATCATTATCCAAGTAAATCGAATAATTGTACTAGACTAAGTCACCACCCAAGTCGATACAAGGCTTATTAGATCGACGCATGTCACTAATTCACCAACAATAATGGTCATAATCAAATTTCTAGAAAGAGTTAATAAAATCTTTAATTAAATTGGCAGTACTTATTTATTTTCAGATTATACTTGTTAATTAGACGAATTGAAAACATACAAACAAGTAGTGGTAGGTGTTGACATTAACATAAATAGTTATACAATGTGAGCTCCCAAATAATATATTGAATGAGGTTGAATGTCGAGTGCTAATTAGACGATTACATGGTTTCAGATTTATAGACAGTTGAACTAATATTCATATTATACATGCATATATACAATATACAATATACAATTTCCAGTGTATTCTTTTTGTTATCTTTCGCGTTAAATGGCCTTGTGGCCTGATGCTCATGGAGCATATATCTCTTCATGTAACTATACTTGTTTCAGGTTTAATATATATTGCTTTAAAAAAAATATATATATATATATACAATATGCAAAGGATCATGATATATATATTTTTTTGAGTAATTTTTTTTATTTTATTATTTTATTTTATTATTATTATTTTTTTTTTCGCAAACAAGAATTATATTAATAAACAAGAACAGCATGCATACACTAGGTAGGACATACCCTTAGCCTATATACACCAAATACAAATACAAACTATAGACACAAACTTGGCAGAGAAGGAAGAAATAAGTTCAGTAGTTACTATGAAATAAATTAATTTATTTTTTGGAAATGGATATGCCTGAAGAAGGAAACGAAATTTAAGCATATATGGATTGTCATTCTAGCTCATTCACATTTTGATCAATTATTTTTTAAATGCACTATAATTAAGCATAACAAATTAAGTAGTGATTCCACCTAGTGAGGGCGTTCGTATTAGTACTAACTCGTCGAATGTAATTACCTATTAATTTTCATCTCGAAGCGGCAAATGGGTTCATATTGAAAAGGCCAAGGAAATAACGTCACATCCGGACAAAACGAATGATAAATGCCCCTCTAAGTTGTGTTCGGTTTTTTGATCTCTTGTGTTATTAATTTGTTTTGTTTCACTAGATCGTATTTTAGGGTATACTCGTTGTTAGTTTGGTGGTGGTTGTTTATTAGTTTGTTGTGGTTGCTCGTTGTATGATCGTTCTCGTTTTGGCTCGGTTTGCATTAGCTATGTTTTCGGTCTTTCTAGATTGTTACTTTTTTCGAGCCTTAACGATCGTCGAGTCGTTATATCGGTTTATAAAATTCTTATGAAGGCATTCTATTTTTAATAGTATGGTTATTTAAGGAAAAAAAGTACTTAATGCATTCATAATTATGAATTTATTAGATAAAAATATCACTATCCATTTGAATTACGTGGAAATCATTATTTATTACTTAATTTTCATTTAAAAATTTTATTTTGATATATATAATTGATGTTGTATAATACAAATAAATATATTTAAAGTCAAAGTTTAAAAATAAAGACATTGGAAAGTCAAAACAGGACAATTATCTTGAGACACATGATATATTTACCAATTCGAAGGTTCGTTATCGTGATCATCGAGGTCAAAGACACCAACAACATCTTTCTAAGAGTAGAAAACCATCAAAGAGCTTTTTGTGACATTGAAGGATATATAATTGACATTACACACGTATTTTAAACTTTTTCACTATACTTTTACAAAGTGGCACACCATTGTTAAATCTATTAGTGTAGTACATAGTAACTTAATATATGTATGTATATGAGAAAATAAACGACCACTAATTAAAAGTCTAGATATGTTGAAGTCAATGGTTTAAACACATTCCTTCCCTTTGTTTCAATCAAGTCCAAATGCTTTTCAAGTAGATGCATATAAACAATCCAATCTCCCTTCTTTTTAGCATTCGGCATCGGCATCACATACCCCGTTTGCCCGCCCCATGGAAAATGGTACGAACCAAAATCCGGCTTACCCCATCCAAAATCGACGCTTTCAACAGGAAAGCGTTGTCCGGATGAAACAACAACAGCTTCACCGTCATTAGCTTCCATTTTGGTATAAATCTTTGCGACCGCTGGCTCAGGTCGATGCAACTCGACCCAATCAATGAGTCCCCTAAAATGTTCCTCGGTTAGTGAAGGACACACAAAGTCATGGACCATGTTAGCTACCAAATTTAGTGGCATGTTTTTTAGCTCACTTGATTTTGCTTCACCATATGGGATAGAAAGCACATTTCCAAAATAGTTTTGCATGGAAAAAGAATTGGTGTTTGACAATGAAAGTTTGTCAACGTTGACTTTTTCTAGTCTTTCTCTTCCATCAACTACAACGCCCATCTTACAAGTGTCAAACCCATCATCACACTCGGCTATTATCTTCCATAAATATGCAATGAATGATACAATTTTACTTTTTTTTGAACTCATTTGAAGGTCATCGATATCTTTGGATTCGATATAGTATATGCGACTTATGAGAGGATTACTGGCTGGCAAGTAAGACGTTGGTGGAGGAAGAGACGATATCGGTACGAATAGGTTGTCGTATGAGGTGTTCATAATAGGTGGACGCCTTGGGTTAAGCATCGAACGCCTGAAAGATGGATGGCGGGACATGGGTTTCAATTGAGTATATTCAGCCCATGCAGTCAAGAACATGTTGATCGAGTAAGCGTCAGCTACTCGATGATCAAACGAGCATCCAATCACTAAACCTCCACAGTTCAGCTCCGTGACCTATTTAATTTTAAGACAAATAAAAATAGAAAGGCTAATATTAAATAAATTATCATTTTTGTCTTAAATAGTAGTAGTGGCAGTAGATGTAACAACATCGAAACAAATTGAAAAATAAGTTTGAATCTCTTATAAGTTTAAAGTATAAATTAATTAATTACGGAGTAATATCTACTGTCGCTCTAGTTTTTTAGTTGAAATATGAAGATATATATGTGATGTTTTAAATTTGAGGGCGTTACACTATAAGTGTAGTTGTTTAGTTTGGAAACAACTCCAGAATGCATGTAACCCTTTATTCGTGACATCGGATGTAATTATCTAATTTCTCAACGTCTTACCAACTTCTCCTAGCAAAGTTGATAAATTTGTATAAAATAAGTACTACATTATTCATCCTAATTTATATGTCCATTATAATAATGCGCCATTATTTGTTTCATGCATGTTTTTTTGTCATAGATAGTAATAGCCGACATATTATTTATGTATATTATTGTATTATATTTGGAAGAGATATACCTTGTCAATCAAGTTGTAATCCACGTCCAAAAATAATAGGTCGGTTAGGTAGGATTTGGACATCTTTTAGAGATATTGTAAAGGTGTATATAAACAACACAATCGAATGAATAAAGGACACGGTTTGCATAATATCGATTCTTTTATGGTATCAGACGTTCTGATCCAACAGCCTTAAACATCTTCTTCCTCACAAATACTTCTTTGTTTCTTTTCTGCATATCTCACGATGTCTGAATCAAATAACAAACTTCACCCTGCTGTCACCGTGAATAATATCAAAAACTTTGTTCCGATTGTTCTGGAGATGGACAAAAATCAATACACCAACTGGTCCGAACTCTTTAAAATCCACTGTACCGCTTTCGATGTGATCAGCCATATCATTCCGGATGACTCTTCTTCATCATCCACTACCAGCGAAACCACCACACCCACATCTTCCACACCTACAGCATCCTGGAAACGACTCGATTCTATTGTCTTACAGTGGATCTATAGCACCATCTCTACCGATCTACTTTCTACAATTCTAAAACCAAACTCAACTGCTCAACAGGCGTGGGAGCGTCTCCGCAACATCTTCCAAGACAACAAAAATACACGAGCTGTGCACCTCACCCACAAATTCACTAATACACGTTTAGATGACTTTCCCAATGTGTCCGCTTATTGTCAAGAGCTTAAAATGCTTGCTGATCAGCTGTCTGATGTTGGACCAACTATTGATGATGACCGATTGGTTCTACAATTGGTTACGGGTTTAAACGAATCTTATGATACTATTGGTTCTCATATTAATCATATGCAGCCTCTTCCAAGCTTTTACGAGGCCCGTTCGAAACTCATATTGGAAGAAACACGAAAAGCAAAACAAACCACTCAAGCCGCTGCTACTGCCGGTTCTGCGCTCGTGGCAACCACTTCTCCTTCTGAGCCATCCAAACCACCCGCTGGTCACAACAATTCATCTCGTGGTGGTGGTCAGAGTAACCGGGGCAGAGGTTATAATCGAGGTGGATATCGGGGTCGTGGTGGCTATCAACGAGGTCGTGGCAGAAATTTCTACAGCAACAACTATTCTTATGGGCCATACAACTCACAGTGGCAATATAATCCAGGAAATTGGCAACAACATAGCCCATGGACCTCGCCTCCTTGTCCTTATCCCACGGCCCAATGGCCTAGAAACCCCACTCCTAATGGACAACCTGGTTTGCTTGGCCCACGTCCTGCACGACCCAGCTATGCTCCTTCAGTCGCATCTTCCACTCCAACAGACATTGAGTCCGCTATGTACACCATGAGTTTGAACCCGCCTGAAGATAATAATTGGTACATGGACACAGGAGCAACTGCACACATGACGGGATCTCAAGGTAAGTTAATGTTTCATTTTCATTCGGGTCATCCTAAACATATATTAGTTGGCAATGGCAACCGTATTCCAATAAATGGGATTGGCCGAACCTATATCTCATCTAACCAGAAACCATTACTCTTATCCAATGTCTTATATGCTCCCCAACTTATAAAGAATTTAATTTCTGTACGTCGTCTTACCACTGACAATAGCATATCCATATCTTTTGATCCTTTTGGTTTTACTGTGAAGGAATTTCCGAAGGGGACTATCATCCTACGATGCAATAGCACCGGTGACCTATATCCACTCCACTCTTCCATGCTGCGTCAACTATCCTCTCCTTCAAGTTTTCTAGCTTTATCTCAAGATTTGTGGCACCATCGCTTAGGACATCCGGGTGGTGATGTGTTGAAGTCTCTTAGAAATAATCTTTCAATAAATTGTATTTCGAATTCTAGTAATAAACTTTGTCAATCGTGTGTTTTTGGCAAACATATCAAGTTACCATTTTATGCTTCTTTTTCTAATACTTATGCTCCGTTTGATATTGTGCATAGTGATTTGTGGACGTCTCCAATACTTAGTAGTAGTGGTCATAAATATTATATCTTGTTCTTGGATGATTACAGTAATTTTCTATGGACTTTCCCTTTAGGACATAAATCTCAAGTCTTCTCTATCTTTAAATCTTTTCATTCTTACATAAAAACTCAATTTGGCGTTTCAATTAAACAGCTTCAATGTGACAATGGGACGGAGTATAATAACACCACTTTTCACCAATTTTGCAAACTTAATGGGATGAACTTTCGTTTCTCATGTCCTTACACTTCGTCTCAAAATGGCAAGGCGGAAAGAAAAATCCGTGCCATCAATAATGTCATGCGAACACTCTTGTCTCATTCGTGCGTACCCCATCGTTTTTGGCACCATGCTCTTGAAATGGCGACGTATCTTATCAACATTATTCCAAGTCGATTACTAAAAAATGTCTCCCCCACTCAAAAACTATATAACCGTCTCCCATCTTATGATCACTTACGTGTATTTGGTTGTCTATGCTACCCACTCTTCCCATCTATAAAAATACATAAACTTGAATCTCGCTCTACACCATGCGTCTTCTTGGGATATCCAACCAATCATCGTGGATATAAATGCTACGATTTATCCACCCACAAAATCATTATTTCGCGACATGTTCTCTTCGACGAAACAATCTTTCCTTTTACCAAATTAAATCCCTCAAAACCTGAAACATATAAATTTTGTAATGAAGGGATTTCACCACTTATATATTCTACTGATTTCAACTCTTCACCTCATTCTAATAATTTCATTCCCACGCCTACTGTATCTATAACTCCTACCAGCCCATCTTTGTCTACTCCACTTTCTAGGCCCAACAATGTCGAGCCTACTAACCTGTCGCAGCCCAATTTTACTCAGTCCACTTCCACTAATTCACCTACGCAACACTCATCTTCTGGTGACACAAATCATTCCCATTTTGGTCAACCAAATACTACGCCACCTTCACCTCAATCTTCTGAGTCACCTTCTACTCCTCCACGCACAATCCACACAAGAAGCATGTCAGGTATTTTTAAACCAAAAATTCCTTTCAACCTCTCGGCCACTACATCTCTTTCTCCTATACCGACTAATCCCAAAATTGCTCTCGCGGATCCCAATTGGAAACACGCCATGGCCGATGAATATAAGGCCTTAATGGATAATGAAACATGGACTCTTGTACCTCGTCTTCCTAACATGCAGGTAATTCGTTCAATGTGGATTTACCGCCATAAGATGAAATCCGATGGGTCATTTGAACGGTATAAGGCGCGGTTGGTTGGTGATGGTCGATCACAACAAGTTGGAATTGACTGTAACGAAACTTTTAGCCCGGTTGTTAAACCGGCTACTATTCGTACGGTACTTAACATTGCAGTTTCAAAGTCGTGGCAAATTCGTCAACTGGATGTAAAGAATGCTTTTTTGCACGGACATCTTAATGAAACAGTGTACATGTCACAACCTGCAGGTTTTCGTGATCCCACCTATCCTGACCATGTATGTCTCTTGAAACGGTCTCTTTATGGTTTAAAACAAGCTCCACGTGCTTGGTATCAAAGGTTCGCTGATTATGCGGCTCGTATTGGCTTTGTCCATAGTAAGTGTGATCATTCACTATTTATATATAAACATGGACATGATGTGGCTTATCTTTTACTCTATGTGGATGACATCGTACTTACGACTTCAAATGAGCATTTGCGAAAAAGACTAATGTCACTTTTATCACATGAGTTCGCTATGAAGGATTTGGGGCCTCTACATTCTTTCTTGGGAATTTCAGTAACTCGTTCTAAAACAGGTTTATTTTTGAGTCAAGAGGCATACACAAAAGACATAATCTCACGTGCAGGTATGGAAAATTGCCAATCGGTTTCGACACCAGTAGATTGTAATGGAAAATTAAGTACCAAATCAGGAGAACCATATTCTAATCCAACCAAATATCGAAGTTTAGCCGGAGCCCTACAATACTTGACGTTTACTCGTCCCGATATTTCATACGCCGTGCAACAAGTTTGCCTCCACATGCACGATCCAAAAGACGTCCACATGCTTGCTTTAAAAAGGATCATTCGATATTTGCAGGGTACTACATCTCTCGGTTTATATATAAACAAGAGTCGACATCAGAACTTGGTAGCATACACGGATGCGGATTGGGGTGGTTGCCCGGATACCCGACGATCAACATCTGGGTACTGTGTTTATTTTGGTGATAATTTAATATCGTGGTCCTCTAAGCGCCAACCTACTATTTCACGTTCTAGTGCCGAGGCTGAATATCGGGGAGTGGCAAACGTTGTTGCCGAAACATGCTGGATTCGGAATTTGCTTCTCGAGTTACACTATCCTATTCATAAGGCTACTTTGGTTTTCTGCGACAACGTCAGTGCTATTTATCTATCCGTCAATCCAGTTCAACACCAACGAACAAAACACATTGAAATGGATATTCATTTTGTTCGAGAAAAGGTGGCAAAGGGCCATGTTCGTGTTCTTCATGTACCTACTAGATATCAGATTGCCGACATTTTCACCAAGGGTCTCCCTCGCTTACTTTTTGAAGAGTTTCGATCCAGTCTCTGCATCCATTCTCCGGTAGCTTCGACTGCGGGGGAGTAATAGCCGACATATTATTTATGTATATTATTGTATTATATTTGGAAGAGATATACCTTGTCAATCAAGTTGTAATCCACGTCCAAAAATAATAGGTCGGTTAGGTAGGATTTGGACATCTTTTAGAGATATTGTAAAGGTGTATATAAACAACACAATCGAATGAATAAAGGACACGGTTTGCATAATATCGATTCTTTTAGATAGCTTATACACGATAAAGATTTACGGAGTATATATTTATATATATAATATAATTATAATAATGTATATAAATTAAAGAGTACGTTTCTTAATTATTGAATGAACTAGGAGCTAGTTTCAATGTTTCATCATCAAATTCCAATTTAGATTTGTATGTATGATGGTAGCTAGCTAATTAATTTTTGGTTCATTTCAAATCTCAATTTCTAAAGTTTTGGTCCTTCTCTAAGAGACGCATCCCTTTTGTTGGATTAATAATATATTAAGGTACGTTTATGTAAAACAAAATTAATTACCTGAACGGTAACAACGCCTTGCTTTTTAATCGGAACAAGTTTTCTCTCTACAGATTCATCTGGATTATAGAGATCAATGTTCTTTAGCTCCATATCAGCATGGGCCAGAATGAAATCGACACCACGGTTGTTACAAAGCACTTCGGGTTCACCAAGGCTGTTTTGCACAACTTCTCCCGCAAACGGGTAATATAAAGCTAGTGCTTGCGCCAATGATTTCTTGACTACATTCACGCTTTGGTCGATAGGTAGAGATTTCTTGTAGCACAAGAAAACTCCAACATCTAAAGGCGGAAGGAGTAGGTCAAGATTCGACATAGGCAGCCAGTGGTCTTGTACGGGCAATGCGGCCGCAATTATGTCCCTCTTCTTCACACACACTGAGAAAGTTCCACATGAACCCATTAAGGCAATGAGAGAAAAACTTACAAGAGTGATTAAGAAATAAATGAGTGTTTTTAGTTGAGGAGATTAGATATGATATTATGGGTGACAAAGGTTGATAGAAATGCAATGGTTTATATAAGAAAATGGGCCAAGTTTTTTATTTGTTAAAAGTAGTAGGGCCTGGTTAAATTGAAGAAGCTGTTATTTTTTATTAAAATGTTAAGAAATTTCTTCATCTCACCAACTATTTATTACCTATTTCATTTAGCTAAACTGATTGATTTTGCTAGATTGGATGATGTGTCAGCATATATGAATAATACTCCTTAATTAATCACTCTGGATCAGAATACATGTACACTAGATAACTGACAGTTTTGACTACAAGAAATGACTGCATTATACTATTTACAGGGCATACGTCTATGTTACTCTGGATCAGAATACATGTACTCTAAGTACGATTGCTGGTGCTTCTGAGGCTTCTCCTTCGTGGATATGGGCTTCGATCGTGACTCTGGTGTGGTTTGCATCCTCGACTTATTCGTCAGAGCTCTGATTTTCCGGCTCCGCTCCTCATGGTGGCAAGGTGACGAGTGCCAAGTTGGGACTTTGGTTTTCTGAGTTTGGAGGTGCTGGGGTTTTTGGTAGTGTCTCCGAGATCATGGTGGCGTGATAGTTCCGGTGATATTTGGATTTTTTTCGACGACCTCCTTTTAGCCTTGGGTGGTGATGTTTTTTTTAGAACGACAATTTTGACATTGAATCCTCTCATTTGTCACCCACACACCTGTTAGGAAGAAACTCCATGAGACGACTCGTCCTAATCCATAAGGACGAATACAATAACATATGATTATATTGCGAGGTATTTGACCTCTAAATGATACATTTTACAAACATTGCATTCGTTTTTAAAAGATAAACTTTCATTACATCGAAAGTTGACAGGCATGCATACCATTTCATAATATCCAAACTATAAATGACTTAATCTGTCATTTATAATAATAATCTTTATTGAACTCAACGACTCGAATGCAACGTCTATTGAAATATGTCATGAATGACTCCAAGTAATATCTCTAAAATGAGCAAATGCACAGCGGAAGATTTCTTTCATACCTGAGAATAAACATGCTTTCAAGTGTCAACCAAAAGGTTGGTGAGTTCATTAGTTTATCATAAACAATCATTTCCATTATTTTAATAGACCACAAGATTTTCATTTCCATTTCTCATAAACATACATCCCATACATAGAGATAAAAATCATTCATATGGTGAACACCTGGTAATCGACCTTAACTAGATGGATATAGAATATCCCCATCATTCCGGGACAACCTTCGGACATGATAAATTCGAAGTACTAAAGCATCCGGTACTTTGGATGGGGCTCGTTGGGCCCGATAGATCTATCTTTAGGATTCGCGTCAATTAGGGTGTCTGTTCCCTAATTCTTAGATTACCAGACTAAAAGGGGCATATTCGATTTCTATCATTCAACCATAGAATGTAGTTTCGATTACTTGTGTCTATTTCGTCAAACATTTATAAAAGCGCATGTATTCTCAGTCCCAAAAATATATATTGCAAAAACATTTAAAAAGGAGCAAATGAAACTCACTATACTGTATTTCGTAGTAAATATGCACATGATGGCATTGAACAAGTGCAAGGTTGGCCTCGGATTCACGAACCTATATTAAGTATATATATTTATATGTTGGTCAATATCTGTCTAACAATTTAGGTCAAGTCATAGTGTATCACAATCCTAATGCTCGAGATCATCATGCCAAAGTCAACAAAAAAATCAATTTGATTCAAAATGATTTTTTAAATTTATATAACATAAATATAGTCGTTTTATATATTTAAAATATATCTATCAGATTTTATTAGAGTAATTAATAAAAGTCATTTGTTAATAAGAATTTATATTTAAAATTTATATATGATAAAAATATACTTTTATATATCTTAAATATTAAGATTTAATAAGTTCACATAAAAATATAGTGGTATGTAATATTAATGTAATTATATTACGTGTGGTAAAAATATCTTTGTATCACATGTTTATTTGATAAAATAATATTGATAATAACAATAATAAGTAACAGTGGTATTTTTTGTAATAATAATAATAATAACGATAAAAACAAGTTAAGGAGCCCGCGCTTCGCAGCAAAACTCCAAAGCAGGTCATAATGGAAAACCAAGTGTTTGGGAAAAAAATAATGTGTATGAAAGGTGGCCCAAACCATTTAGCGTTTTTTAAAAGGCATCCGTTTTGTGAGAGTTAGTTGCGTTGTGTTCGTAAAATTATTTCAAGTTCAACGGTGTTGTTGGGAAAATTTAACTCGCGGCAAGCGAGAAAATATGTCCCGTAAGATGTTTTTTGAAAATTCTGGTTGGAGGACCGATTTGTATTTTGACCAAAATTGAGGGGGTCATTCGATTTGTATTTTGACCAAAGTTGAGGGATTATTTTGAAAAAGTGAATTTTGGTAATATAATAATGTTAGGAATAGTGAATTCATAGTTTTGGGGGTCGATTTGTGTTTTGATCAAAGTTGAGGGTTATTTTGAAAAAGTGAATTTGGATAATATAATAATGTTAGGAATAGTAAAATTATACTTTCTATTGAATATATTTATAATATTAAAATGATAGTTTTGATAAAAAATATTAATTATTTTAATAATAATAATAATAATAATAATAATAATAATAATAATAATAATAATAATAATAATAATAATAATAATAATAATAATAATAATAATAATAATAATAATAATAATAATATTGATTATTAGATAATAATAATAATGACGATAATAACGATGATAACGATAACGATAACGATAACGTTAATAGTAATAATAATCATTTTAACAATAATACTTAAAATCATAGATAATTCAATTGACTATATCTATTAATCCGTTCATCGAAACCATACGCTTTCTAAATGAAAAGTTATTAATTTTTCGTTAACTTTCCAACGACATGCATATCATATACCTTATTACAATCGCATATATATCAAATTCACAATTTATCATAAGCTATCTAATGACAAAATTAAACATACAAGCATGCACAATCATATATACTCGAGCACTAGTCAGGGATACACTATTAATATATAAAAGTTAAGTTATGAGTGCTCACGTATCAATATTGAGATTCAATATTGCAGGAAAGTACGTAGACGCAACGAAGATGATAAACACTAGATTGACCTCACGAGCTACACCCCCAAATCATACACATAACCTCCATAGCTATAACCCATAATTTCCTTAGCTTTATTCCTCTCGAAAATCCATTTTGAAAACATGCGAGCAGAACCTCGTCGTAGTATTTTATGTATAATACTAATAATAATACTACTACTAATAATGATAATATTTTTAATATTAATAATAATAATATTAATAATAATAATAATAATTAATAATATTACGGAGTACTTATCTATCTATCTATATGTGTGTGTGATTTAAGCCAGAACGAATCAAGTTTTATAGACTTTTGCTGGGACCTGCCACCATGCTATCGCATGGGTGCAAGAAGGGAAGGCCATGCGATCGCATGAGCCCCCTTACAGCTCACACTTCATTGTTTGAACCTTGCCGACAGTTTTATTATTATTAAATATATATTATTTTTAATTCATATAATTAATTATATATTATATTATATTTACGTGCATAGTTAAATTGTAATTTTAGTTCCAATGACTCGTACGTTGTCACTCGACTCATGTCCTGGTTCCGGTTTCTCGAATGACCTTTCGTACGCTTAAGAAACTAGCACTTTACGTTTAGTGATGTGTACCATTATCAAAAATTAGACTCATACATCGATAAGTTATCTTATAATAAATGTAACTTATAATTTTGAGTGTTATGGTCATTTGCTTCTATAAATCATCGTCTCGTTATATATAAAAGTATTATTTTAAATCAACATGTTCTATAACTAAATAAATATTATATCTTACCATTGTGCGAAATATATATATTCTCATTTAGAAATATAAATTTTGTACTTAAAATATTTACTTAATAATATAACATTTAGTTTTTCAAACTTATTATATTTCAAAATTCATTTTTATTTCTTTTAGAAAAATATCATAACACGTAACGTTTACACTTTAAAACTTAACTAAGTATAGTTCATTTATGTGCTAGCGTTTGTTCTAACTTCTTAACGTACTAATTGACATATCTAAATATCAATCGAATCAATAAGCGAGTGTTACAATCGTTTTACTTAATTAATTCAAAATCATATACATATATTCAATATTCATAAACATATTTTAAATACACGTTACGAGTTTATTTATATATTTAATAATCAACATTTATATATTCAAATTATGTTATCAAAATCGTTTTAATAAATCAAATTCTGTTGAATCGAAAAACATTTCCGCATGTTTGAAACTAAATCAATTGAATATTATGAAACTCAATTTTCCACAAACGTTTGTCTAACTTTCGTTATTCGTCACCTTATGCCTACTTGTAGATCACTTTACCATTTATTCCGAATACCGTTAAAAGGAAAGGTTTCCTAAATCAAAGTGAACCTCTCAACAGAGACTTGTAATCATATAATGTATCTGATAAATCAATCATTTGATATTATCTTCTAATTCCATCGATAATCATATTGAAACAAATACGTTCATGTAAAGTATTATACGTTTAATACTTTGTTAATATTTTTAAGTTATAATATATATACATATATATACATATATAATCATACTCATTTATATAATGGTTCGTGATTCGTCGGAATTTGGTCAGGGTTAAATGAATGTATGAACACGGTTTAAAATTCTTGAGATTTAACTTAACAAACTTTGCTTATCATGTCGGAATAATATAAAGATAATGTTTAAATTTGTTCGGAAATTTCCGGGTTGTCACAGTACCTACCCGTTAAAGAAATTTCGTCCCCGAAATTTGATGGAGGTCGTCATGGATAATATTAAGAATGTTATTATGAAGAATATAAGTTGATAAATAAAGTTTTATCATTATTAAGTAATATAGATAAAATAATTTGATTTTGTGAAGAGTACGAGTGAAGCTATCGCACAAGAGTGAAATGAGTAAGTGTAGATTCGTCATATCTTTTGACTTAGATAGGATTGAATTCCGGAGTTCAAGGGATTTTGAAAAAATATTTGTAATAAGATTTGGTCCTTCGATAATTAAGGAAATTAGGATATTCTTTGGTTAAATGAGATAATCTGTCTCGATTGCTCTGTCGGATATGTCACTATAAATCCACCCCATTCGTTTCCTTACAACTCACTCATTCTATTCTTTTTCCCTCAATTCATTTATCAATATGCTCCATCCAGTACTGATTCTTGATATACTCCTAACTTTCATATCTGTCATTCTTCTTTTTCATCTACTGCCGGAGGATTTTATTTATTTTTACTATTACCTTGGGGTTATAGTAATTTTAATTCTCCTGTGCCTTTCCGTGACAATACGTATTGATATGCACGGTTTGTAATTTATGTGTTGTTGTCAAGCTTTATATTTTCTTTTATATTCAAGAGTTCTATACTTTTGTCTCCTCTTCCCGACTTCAAGTCAAGCGAATAATGGTCCAGAATTCGTAGGTATGGATTTTGAAATGAACATAGTTAATGTTCTAAGAAGGAAATTGTAATGGCACGATCTTGATTTGTCAAATTACCAGAATACCTCGAAAAAGACCGAATTATCAAGAAAAATATTTTCTTGATATATTTAGAGTTTAAGTAGAATACAAGAGTCGTGTAACATGGCACATGATGATGTTATGATCTGTGAATCATCACGTCTCATTTAGAAACTCAGCATGACTTACTGTAATATAATCACGTTGATCAAGTGTCATTATATTATACTAACTCATGCTTCAGTTCCTAACACTACTTCAAAAAAATTCATATTTTAAACTCAAAGGTTTCAGAATTTTGAAATTAAAATAGTTTCTTTTATGATGTAACACAGATAGCGCGAAGAGATAAATAATTTCGGATAACAATAGTTATGAAGATATCTTCAGAAATATCAAAGATATTTATAATGAGAGATATGTTGATATCTTAGAATTTCTAACATCAATGGATGATGATGAAGATTTGTCCGTAAAGGTTTAGAGTCAGGAGTAAGGTTTTCGCTAAAGACTTCAGCAGACAGTGAATCATTTGGATTCTTTGAAGGTAGATTTCGTCCTTGTGATTTGTCCACAGCCTCCTTCATGGTTTGCTCAATCCGTTCTCCAGTACCAAACCTTCTCTTTTTCTGAGCTTTGCCAACCCACCATTCTTTATCATCAAATTTTCGACTGTTACGATTGTCTACAGTTTCTGCTGCCTCATTCAGCTTTTTCAAAATTTCGGAGAACTAATTCGTAGATTGGAGTGTTTTTCAGAAACTTCACATTCGAAGCATGTAAGTCTAAGAGATGGACGTTATATGTATATATATAACTGTTGATGTAGACATGCTGCGAAGTTTCAAAATACTGATTGCTGATTCTCGCTAATTGGTATGGCAATTCTCGTTACAAGGTGCGGATGAGTATATGATAGGGTTTCGATAATGATTTTTTTTCTTCTGAAAGTCAAAGATTAATGAAGTTGTTGGGAAGTTTACTGCTAATGTGGTAGAACATAAACGGTTCCCCGGTAACGATGGCGAAAGGCAACGTATATAGCGAGGTTATAATAAGACTGTTTCAACTGAAAAGTCGAAGTCGACTTGCTGGAGCTGTAACAAAACTGACTAATTTGAAAAGGAATCGCACAGTTATTTTTGCTAATAAATGCCAAAGGGTCTGACATGGATACGTGTTAAACTACGACTATGCTTTCGAGAGCTTTTCAGGTGCAAGACTGTTGTTAATATGTGGTTGGATCATCATCTCGATTGTTCATTATTTGAAGTGTCTTCAGGAATTTCGAAGGGTTTGAACACAAATTGTAATCGTTAATATACATATGATGTTCTAGGATTTTGAATGATACAAATATTTTTCTGGGTTCTATGAATAGAAATGATGTTCTAGCACAGTTTCGAAGTCAAATTATAGCTTTGAAAGATGTAGGAATCTAAGAGTGATGTCTTCTGTTAAATATTGACTTGAATTTTGATTTGTCAAAATCAGAATATGTAATCAAAATTGGATGAGAAACGTTGTGTTGATTTCTATTGTTGTGAAAGTAGTGAGTATAGTTGATGATTGCGGAATCAGATTCGAAGAATGTAACATATTAATTGTGAATTTATATATCTCTCGGGTATTACCTACCCGTTAAAAAAAATTCACAAATAACATTTTTGTACAAATGATTTTTCTTACAGTCTTTATGAAAATATATATGTATGTATATTTTCTTCAGACGTAATGTAAATTTAATGAGTTAATAATTAATTAAACTCATTTGATTTTCGGTTGGAATTAGAAATGAATAATTTCTAAAACTTTAGAAATTTCCTAATTTTCGTGAATTATCACTTCATCGTAAATGAAATTATGAATCAATGCTTCATCATTCATTTTTATTGATATTTACTCGGTGAATGATGTTGGTGTTCGTGGGATTCTTGTGAACTTCGCAAGGCACGAATGATGTTCTCTAGAAAGTTTCGAGTATATCGATAATAAAAGTGTAAAATTAAACATATATTTGAATAATACACTTGATTTATTATGAAATGAAATTCATTGAATTGAAACAGAGATTGTAGTTAATGATGATTAAGTCGCTAACGAAGAATGTACATCATAGCATATTAGTAATATGAATTAACCGAGTAGTTAAGATTCACACATAATAGCTTAGTACGGAAAGATTCATTATGGTTAAAAAAAATTATATATATAAGATATATAAATCCTTCAGTGGAAATGAGTTAATACTTCATAACTCGTTATTTTGATATACCTATTGGTGATTGTGTTGTCGATATCGTTGGTGGTTATGTAATTGATGGAGCTTGTAGTGTTACAGGTGTTGCTGGTGTTGGGAATACTGACGGTGATACTGGCGATACTGGCGGTGCTAGTGTTGCTGACGGTACTTTTGATGTTGTTGGTAAAAAAGTCTAGCTTGTAAATCACGCACCATTCTTGTCAGGGTTTCTATTCTTCCTTCTATCATCTTGGTTCATTCATCTGATTTAAGGTTAGGGCTAGAATAGATAATCTCTAAGACTTTAGAGATTACATAATCGCCGCAGAATGCTTCTTCAATGAAGTTTTGAATCAATACTTCATCGGATAATGTTTTTGGTACTCCTTGGTATCTATGGTGCATGTGATGTTGATGCTCGAGGTACAGATTGTGATGTTGAGGTGTGGGATGCGAATGTTGCTGTTGGTGGTGGTGATGGCACTGTTGGTGTTGCTGATGGTGGTACTGTTGCTGCCGGTGCTGCTGCTGGTGCTTGCAACCTTTGCACCATATCCTCCAAAGTCAGTACCCGAGCGCGAAGCTCGTTGACTTCTTCTATTACACAAGGATAATTGGCGGTTCGGACGAGCGGATGAATAAGATCTAGAATTTGAGATAATATGTAGTCGTGACGAGACACTCTGGAAATGAGAGAAAAAATGGTGTCTCGGACGGGTTCGCTGGTAAGTGCTTCAGGTTCATCGCCAAGAGGGCAATGTGGTGGATGGAAGGGATCACCTTCTTCTTGTCTCCAATGATTAAGTAGACTACGAACCCATCCTCAATTCATCCAGAATAGATGATGGCTAATTGATTGATCCATTCCGGTCACACTGCTCTCGGAGCTCGAGTGAAACTCCATATCGGAATCCGAGGGACTTGTTCTAGTGGCGAGTTCCATTTCGTACGATTGAATAAAGGATTTTTCGATATGAGATGATTTCCGGCTATCAGATGGTTTTCTAATTACATAGAATATATATATATATATATATATATATATATATATATATATATATATATATATATATATATATATATATATATATATATATATATATATATATATATATATATATATATAGCAAAAGATTTCGTAGATTACGGAGAAATTTATGGAATATGACAGGCAAAGTTTACAGTAACAGATACCAATCGAAGGGGAATATTAGAAGAAGTTAGGAAACTTCGAATTGATAATCAAGATCTATCGAATCAGATGAGTGGATGGATAGAAATGATAGAGGGTAGGATAGAAACCCTGCAAGAATGGTGCGTGATCTACAAGCTATACTTACTACACCAACATCATCACCAACCTCAGCACCAACAACACTTGTAGCACCGACAGCAACAGTACCACCATCAGCTGCACCAGCAGCATAACCAGTACCAACAACAACGACATCATCACACCTCTCAACCTCCCAATCTATACCTCAAGCATAATCATTGTTCTACGAATCGTTCTACATAAACTATCTTTGTCCTTCGTGATGATTATGTAATCTCTAATGTTTTAGAGATTATGTACTCTAGTTCTAGCCGTAAATCTGATGAGTTTAATATCACATTAACTCATTAAATCCATGATTACGTCTGAAGAAAATATATATGTATATATGTTGTCATAAAGATTGTAATTAAATTTTTTATTGTACAAACTGTTAATGGTGAAAATATTTTAACGGGTAGGTAATACCCGAGGAATATTTAGATTTCGCATTAATAAGTTACACTGTACATTCTACGAATCTGATTCAACTCTTATTTACTATCTTACTTACAACCACAGCTATACGAATCCGTTCACCACAAAATAACCATTTTCATTCAATTTTATATTTGGATTTTGACCTATCAGAATCCAACAAGTGGCATAATGAAGAAATAATGGACACAATAAAAATTGATTAGAAACAGACTAATTGACAATATGAAATTTTGTTAAGAAACCATGCTAACAAAATCCTAGCTAACTGTTCCTAGCTAACTGTTAATTCCATATTACATTTTATTTATCGCAATTTAATTATAGCAATTTATTTTATCGCAATTTTAATTCTCGCAATTTTATTTAACGTCATTTAATTTCTGTTATTTACTTTACGTACTTTATTTATCGTCATTTATTCTCTGTTATTTATTTTACGCACTTTAAATATCGGGACACGTATACAAGGTTTTGACATATCATATCGACGCATCTATATATATTAT
The DNA here is from genome assembly GCF_046630445.1 of Rutidosis leptorrhynchoides. Taxonomy (NCBI): domain Eukaryota; kingdom Viridiplantae; phylum Streptophyta; class Magnoliopsida; order Asterales; family Asteraceae; genus Rutidosis; species Rutidosis leptorrhynchoides. Next base: position 49,858,079 of record NC_092338.1, read on the forward strand.
TTGGAATCACCATAGACACTCTATATGCAGTAATGATCGAGTTCTCTATACAGGGTTGAGGTTGATTCTACAATAATATATATAGTTTGAGTTGTGATCGAGTCTGAGACATGTACACGGGTCACGATACGTATTAATTAATTCGAATATTATATATTAAATTATATATGAATTATTGGACTGTCAAATGTGGACTATCGACTGCGGACTAATAACATTAGACAATTAAAATGAATTAAAATATTGAATATAACATATGAAACTAAACATTTCTTCAAGTTTGCCACTTGATTTCATCTTAAACCTCATTTGTATCTTCACAATTACATTCTGGGTTTAAACCTTTCATGATTTTGAAAACATCTCAATCAAGAGGAGGAACCAACCGCACTTCATCTACGGAAGAAAAGATTGATGCATATAGTTATGCACTTGAAAAAAAAACTCTCGGAAACTAAGTAAACGTTTAAACCATAGTTGTGTTAATTCCTTTTAGCGTTATTATTACCCAAGATAACTTTTACAATCCCTTTCCAAAATTAGCCAATTTTGTCACAGCTCCGAAAAATCAACTTCAATCTTTCATTCGAATAAACCTTATTATAAAGATTAACCTTTCATCATCGTTACCGGAGAACCGTTTATATCTTACCACATTAGCAGTAAATTCATCAGCAACTTCATTGATCTTTGATTTTTCGAAAAATCATCATATTTATCAAAATCCCATCATTTACTCATTCGCACATTGTAACGAGAATTGCCATACGAATCATCAGAATTTAGCAATCAGTATCTTGAAATCTCGCAGCATGTCTACATCAACAGTTATATATATACATATAACATTTATCCCTTAGAATTATGATTTTTCATTCTGAAATGCTGAAAAGCACTCAGTCTACAAATCAATACTTCAAATTCTGAAAAAGCTGAATACAGCAGCAAAAAAACTGTACACGACTTTAACAGCCGGAAGTTTGATGATAAAGAATAGTAGGTTGGCAAAGCTCAGAATTGTTGAAACTGGAAAGCGGATTGAGCAAACCAAGAAGGAGACTGTAGACAAATCACAAAGAATAAATCTGCCTTCAAAGAATCCAAATGATTCAGTATCTACTGAAGTCATTAACGAATACCTTACTCCAGACTCTAAACTCTCGCGGACAAATTTTCTTCATCAACCTTCGAACTTAGAAATTCCAAAATATCATCATAAATATCTTCGATATTTCTGAGGATATTTTCATAAATATTCTTGTCCAAAATTATTTATCTCTTCGCGCTAACAGTGTTACATCATATAAGAAACTGTTAGTTTCTATATTCTGTAAACCTTCGAGTTTAAACTATGAATGATTTTGAAGTAGTGTTGGGGACTGAAGCATGAGTTAGTATAATATAATGACACTTGATCAACATGATTATATTACAAAAAGTCATGCTGAGTTTCTAAATGGAACGTGATGATTCACAGATCATAACGTCATCATGTGCCATGTTACACGACTCTTACATTCTGTATAAATCTATAAACATATCAAGAACATGTTTTTCTTGATAATCCTATTTTCCCTTTGAGATCTAGTAATTTGACAAGTCAGATTATACTATTACCATTTCTTTCTTAGAACATTAACAATGTTCATTCTGAAACTTATATCTGCGAATTCTGGACCATTACAAGAGATGCCTAATCGCAAGAAGAAGAAACAGAGGGACAAAACTCTGAAATAGAAATTAGAGTATAAAATCGCAGCAAATAGGAGGGAGTATTAACTGTGGATGACAATGATTATAAGAAACAGAAATTGGGACATTGAAATATAAGGGGGGGATATTAAGTCCGATAACAACACCTAAATTACAAACCATGTATATCAATGTCTATCGCAACATAAAGACACAGGAGAATTAAAATTACTATAACCCCAAGGTCAAAGTAGAAATAAGCAGATTCCTCTGGTGGAAGATGGAAAAGGAGAAAAATTGTTGCGATAGTAAGGATAAGAACAAGGATTAGAACTGGATTAAGCATTTTCATAATCTTTTGAATTTAGGAATTGAGTATAGGAATGATAAAAATAATGGAACGGAAGAAGTTAATTTATAGTGAAATAATTGATAGAGAAATTAAGGCAGATCTCCGCATTTAATTAGAGAATCATAATTTTCTTATTCGCCGAAGAATCAAATCTTTTAGATTTTGAAGATTTTCTTTAAATCCATTAAATTCCGAAATTCAACCAAAACAACGTCAAAAGTTAAAACAAAATTTTATTTCGCATTTCGTTTTTTTTATGATAGCTTCACTCGTACTCTTCAAGTAATCGAATCGTTTTATCTATATTACTCAATAGTGATAAAACTCTTTATACCAACTTATATTCATCATAAAAGCATTTTTATGATTAGCCATGATGATCACGATCAAATTTCGGGACGAAATTTCTTTAACGGGTAGGTACTGTGACGACCCGGGAATTTTCGACCAAATTTAAACTTTATCTTTATATTATTCCAACACGATAAGCAAAGTTTGTTAAGTTAAATCTCCAGAGTTTTAAACTGTGTTCATACAATCATTTAACCTCGACCAAATTTCAGTGATTCACGAACCATTAAACAAACGTAAATGATTCTATATGAATATGTGTATATATTATAACTCAATAACGTTAACGAAGTATTTAATATAAATACTTTACATAATAGTAATTGGTTCATATGTTTATCGATGGAATTTCATAGTAATCAATTAAGGTAGTTTTCAACTGTACGAAAACATTTGTTGATATAATAGGACTTGGCTATCTTAACGGCGGTTGATTAAATAAACGTAAGTTGGAATATTGGTTGTAACGTGTATTTAAAACATGCTCATTAAATATATATATGTTTTCAAATCAAGTACACGGTAGTAACACTCGCCTAGTGACGCAACTGATATTTAAAACGATTAGAACATAAATTAATTATATCTACTTAAATTCGTAAAATGAAAGCGTTACGCGATAAACTATTTTTCTAAACGAAATAAAAATAAACTTTGGAAAATATATAGTTTTGAAAAACTAAATGTTATATGGTTAAATAAAAGATTTTGGATACAAACTTATATTTCTAAATAGGTATATATATATATATATATATATATATATATATATATATATATATATATATATATATATATATATATCTATATTTTTAACTTAGTCATAAAATGTCCTGATTTAAAATAAAATATTATGAGAAACAATGAACCACTGATTTATAAAAGCAAATGACTACAACACTCAACTATATAAGTCATTTTTTTATAAAGTAATTTGTTGATGAAAAAGTCAAATTATTAATAAGGGTACGCGTCGCGTAACGTAAAAGGCTAGTTTTCTAAACGTACGAAAGTACGCTCAAAAAACCGAAAGTGGTACATGAGTTGTGAGACCACGTCCGTGTCATTTTTGTAAAAATTATATTTTTACCATGAGCGTAAATATAATATAATATTTAATTAATTCTAAAGATTAAATATATTATATATTAAATAATATATTTAAAGTAATTGTTACGTATGTATATGATGTAAAAGTTGGTGTCGGCAGTCGTGATTCGCTAATGGGAGGTGAAAATTGTGTCCATGCAATCGCATGGACAAACCCTTTCAATACCATGCGATTGCATGGTTGGGGTTGGTGGCCAACATTCCTTTAAAAAGTCGAACGGTTCCATTTTGTGATTCATTTTTGCATTCATCCTCTGTATTACTCCGTATATGTTTATTTATTTTATTTATTATTATTAATATTAAGATTATTAATCTTATTATTATTAGTAGTAATAGTAGTATTAGGAGCGATATTATTAGTATTATTACATAAAATACTACGACGAGGTTCTGCTCGTATGTTTTTAAAACGAGTTTTTATGAGCGGGATAGAGCTAAGGAAATTATGGGTTATAGCTATGGAGGTGATGGGTATGGTTCATGGGAATGCTCATGAGATCAATTTAGCGTTTGTCATCTCCGTTGCATCTACTTACCTTTCCTGCAATATTGAATCTCAATATTGATACGTGAGTACTCGTAAATAAATTTTTACATACTAATAGTGTATCCCTGACTAGTGCTCGAGTATTTTGGATTATGCATGTTAGTACTTTTTGATATTGCCCTTAGATAGGTTATGTTGAATCTTGAATTAGTTACACCTGCGGTTGAGATAAGGTATAAGATCTGCATGTCCTTGGAAAGCTAGCGAAAAATTAAGAACTTTTCCTTTAGATGACGAATGGATTCGATGAACGGATTAGAAGTTATAGTCAATTGAATTTTTGATATTATTATTAAAAATGATTATTATCATCGTCGTTATTATCGTCGTTCTAGTTTTTTTATCAAATTATTATTATTATTATTATTATTATTATTATTAGTATTAGTATTATCAATAAAAAGTATTATCATTAAAAATTATTATTTTTATTATTATTAATATCGTTAAATTATTAATTAGTATTATTATTATTATCATTAAAATAGTTATTAGTAACATCATTATCATAATATTATTTATTATTAGTATTATTATAGTTTAAACTAGTAGTAGTAACACTTAATTATTATAATTACTATTATTATCATTAAAATAAACGCGACATAAAAGACGATTTAAAAACTACTAACAAATCAATTAAGAAATAATGAGTATGGATATCATGATGAAATTTAAAATATTGTAAGAAATTGATTTAAATAAAATTATTGTTTTTCATTATTTTTATCACTATTATTATTAAAAGTATTATTAATATTAAAAATATCTTTTTTACAAAAATTATTATTTTTAAGAGGAATATCATTGTTAATATAAAATTTCATTATTATTATGAATTAGAACTATCATTTTATCATAACATCATTTTTAGTAAATATAAAAATTAAAATTTTTATTAACAGGATAACAATAATTATTATTACAAAATAATACAACTTTTACTTATTACCAAAATTATTTTATCAAACACAAATAATATAAGTACCTTAATAAAACATATCATAATATTTTATGATATTAAATGAACTTTATAAATTTTATTACTTACGATATATAAAAGTATATTTTTATATAAAAATGTTATTTATTAATAAATGAATTATATTATTTACTTTAATAAATCTTTTTAAAATATTTAAAAATATAAAATGACGATATTTAAAATATATAATAATCATGTATAAATTTTGTAAATCATTTTTTAGTCAAATTGACTTTTGTTGACTTTTGCATATTAGTCTCGGGCATTAGGATTGTGGTACACTATGACCTAACCTAATATTTTTAGACAAATATTAACCAACACATAAAAACATATAATTAATATAGGTTCGTGAATCCGAGGCCAACCTTTCACTTGTTCAATGACGTTATATGTATTTTTACTACGAAATACAGTATGGTGAGTTTCATTTGCCTTTTTACCCTTTATATTTTTGGGCTGAGAATACATGCTCAATTTTTATAAATGTTTTACGAAATAGACACAAGTAATTGAAACTACATTATATGGTTGAATGATCGAAATCGAATATGCCCCTTTTTAGTCTGATAATCTAAGAATTAAGGAACAGACACCCTAATTGACGCGAATCCTAAAGATAGATCTATTGGGCCTAACAAACCCCATCCAAAGTACCGGATGCTTTAGTACTTCGAAATTTATATCATGTCCGAAGGAGGATCCCGGAATGATAGGGAATATTCTTATATGCAACTAGTTAATGTCGGTTACCAGGTGTTCAATCCATATGAATGATATTTTTGTCTCTATGCATGGGACGTTTATTGATGAGAATTGGGAATATGAAATCTTGTGGTCTATTAAAATTATGAAATGATTATTTATGATAAACTAATGAACTCACCAACCTTTTTGATTGACACTTGAAAGCATGTTTATTCTCAGGTACGAAAGAAATCTCCCGCTGTGCATTTGCTCATCTTAGAGATATTACTTGGAGTCATTCATGACATATTTCAATAGACGTTGCGTTCGAGTCGTTGCATTCATCAAGATTATTATTAAGTCAATTTTAGTTAGATTTATTATGAAATGATATGCATGTCGTCAACTTCCGATGTAATGAAAGATTGTCTTTTCAAAAACGAATGCAATGTTTGTAAAATGTATCATATAGAGGTCAAGTACCTCGCGATGTAATCAACTGTTGTGAATCGTTTATAATCGATATGGACTTCGTCCAGATGGATTAGGACGGGTCTCTACAGTTGGTATCAGAGCGGTGGTCTTAGCGAACCAGGTCTGCATTAGTGTGTCTAACTGATAAGTCGTTAGGATGCTTTAGTAAGTCTGGACTTCGACCGTGTCTGCATGTCAAAAATTTTGCTTATCATTTTTGTCGGAAATCATCAGTTTATCATCCTTAGGAAATTACCTGCTTATCATTCTTAGTCTAGACACATCTTACTGCAATGATTGCATGAATAGTGTATAGACAAAATTCATATCTTAGCATATCTACTAATCCATATCTTAGCGTATCTGTCACTGTAGACTTTATCTGACACGTTTCCTTAATTTTCTCCGTAATTCACGGGATCTTTGGAAGTATGTATAGATATTCTATATATAATTAGAATATCATTCGATATTCGAAAATCATTTCATATCAAAACCCTTTAACTGATCGTGAGAGATGGATCCTATACCTAGCTTGGATTCCATTAGTTCGGGAAGCGATTTCGAGATGTATATTGAAGCAGACTCCGAAGTCAATGAACCAGAAGTGTCTCAACCATTTAGTTATTTTTCTTTCTGGAGGAGATAGGGGTGGGTCCGAGACTTACTCACTCGATGGAGAAATGAAGAAGGCGAGCCCTACTGCGAACCAAAATTACCTCCTAACATCGGAGAAAACGATGTACTTACCGGTGAACCTATGCGCAACACTGTATTCACCCTTCTTGCTAAAATATTCCGCCTCGAAGGTCGGATTGCTGCAATCTCAGAAAATATTCAACCTCTACTTCCGAATACCAATCGAAGGGGAATATTAGAAGAAGTTAGGAAACTTCGAATTGATAATCAAAATCTATCGAATCAGATGAGTGGATGGATAGAAATGATAGAGGGTAGGATAGAAACCCTGACAAGAATGGTGCGTGATCTACAAGCTATACTTACTACACCAACATCATCACCATCCTCAGCACCAACAACACTTGTAGCACCGACAGCAACAGTACCACCATCAGCAGCACCAGCAGCATAACCAGTACCAACAACAACAACATCATCACACGTCTCAACCTCCCAATCTATACCTCAAGCATAATCATCATTCTACGAATCGTTCGACATAAACTATCTTTGTCCTTCGTGATGATTATGTAATCTCTAATGTTTTAGAGATTATGTACTCTAGTTCTAGCCGTAAATCTGATGAGTTTAATATCACATTAACTCATTAAATCCATGATTACGTCTGAAGAAAATATATATGTATATATGTTGTCATAAAGATTGTAATTAAAATTTTTATTGTACAAACTGTTAATGGTGAAAATATTTTAACGGGTAGGTAATACCCGAGGAATATTTAGATTTCGCATTAATAAGTTACACTATATATTCTACGAATCTGATTCAACTCTTATTTACTATCCTACTTACAACCACAGCTATACGAATCCGTTCACCACAAAATAACCATTTTCATTCAATTTTATATTTGGATTTTGACCTATCAGAATCCAACAAGTGGCATAATAAAGAAATAATGGACACAATAAAAATTGATTAGAAACAGACTAATTGACAATATGAAATTTTGTTAAGAAACCACGCTAACAAAATTCTAGCTAACTATTCCTAGCTAACTGTTAATTCCATATTACATTTTATTTATCGTAATTTAATTATTGCAATTTATTTTATCGTAATTTTAATTCTCGCAATTTTATTTAACGTCATTTAATTTCTGTTATTTACTTTACGTACTTTATTTATCATCATTTATTCTCTGTTATTTATTTTACGCACTTTAAATATCGGGACACGTATACAAGGTTTTGACATATCATATCGACACATCTATATATATTATTTGGAATCACCATAGACACTCTATATGTAGTAATGATCGAGTTCTCTATACAGGGTTGAGGTTGATTCTACAATAATATATATAGTTTGAGTTGTGATCGAGTCTGAGACATGTACACGGGTCACGATACGTATTAATTAATTCGAATATTATATATTAAATTATATATGAATTATTGGACTGTTAAATGTGGACTATCGACTGTGGACTAATAACATTAGATAATTAAAATAAATTAAAATATTGAATATAACATATGAAACTAAACATTTCTTCAAGTTTGCCACTTGATTTCATCTTAAACCTCATTTTTATCTTCACAATTACATTCTGCGTTCAAACCTTTCATGATTTTGAAAACACCTCAATCAAGAGGAGGAACCAACCGCACTTCATCTACGGAAGAAAAGATTGATGCATATAGTTATGCACTTGTAAAAAAAAAATCTCGGAAACTAAGTAAACGTTTAACACATAGTTGTGTTAATTCCTTTTAGCATTATTATTACCCAAGATAACTTTTACAATCCCTTTCCAAAATTAGCCAATTTTGTCACAGCTCCGAAAAATCAACTTCAATCTTTCATTCGAATAAACCTTATTATAAAGATTACCCTTTCATCATCGTTACCGGAGAACCGTTTATATCTTACCACATTAGCAGTAAATTCATCAGCAACTTCATTGATCTTTGATTTTTCGAAAAATCATCATATTTATCAAAATCCCATCATTTACTCATTCGCACATTGTAACGAGAATTGCCATACGAATCATCAGAATTTAGCAATCAGTATCTTGAAATCTCGCAGCATGTCTACATCAACAGTTATATGTATACATATAACATTTATCCCTTAGAATTATGATCTTTCATTCTGAAATGCTGAAAAGTACTCAGTCTACAAATCAATACTTCAAATTCTGAAAAATCTGAATACAGCAGCAAAAAAACTGTACACAACTTTAACAGCCGGAAGTTTGATGATAAAGAATAGTAGGTTGGCAAAGCTCAGAAATGTTGAAACTGGAAAGCGGATTGAGCAAACCAAGAAGGAGACTGTAGACAAATCATAAAGAATAAATCTGCCTTCAAAGAATCAAAATGATTCAGTATCTACTGAAGTCATTAACGAATACCTTACTCCAGACTCTAAACTCTCACGGACAAATTTTCTTCATCAACCTTCGAACTTAGAAATTCCAAAATATCATCATAAATATCTTCGATATTTCTGGGGATATTTTCATAAATATTCTTGTCCAAAATTATTTATCTCTTCGCGCTAACAGTGTTACATCATATAAGAAACTGTTAGTTTCTATATTCTGTAAACCTTCGAGTTTAAACTATGAATGATTTTGAAGTAGTGTTGGGGGCTGAAGCATGAGTTAGCATAATATAATGACACTTGATCAACGTGATTATATTACAGTAAGTCATGCTGAGTTTCTAAATGGAACGTGATGATTCACAGATCATACGTCATCATGTGCCATGTTACACGACTCTTACATTCTGTATAAATCTATAAACATATCAAGAACATGTTTTTCTTGATAATCCTATTTTCCATTGAATTCTGGTAATTTGACAAGTCAGATTATACTATTGCCATTTCTTTCTTAGAACATTAACAATGTTCATTCTGAAACTTATATCTGCGAATTCTGGACCATTACAAGAGATGCCTAATCGCAAGAAGAAGAAACAGAGGGACAAAACTCTGAAATAGAAATTAGAGTATAAAATCGCAGCAAATAGCAGGGAGTATTAACTGTGGATGACAATGATTATAAGAAACGGAAATTGGGACATTGAAATATAAGGGGGGATATTAAGTCCGATAACAACACCTAAATTACAAACCATGTATATATCAATGTCTATCGCAACATAAAGACACAGGAGAATTAAAATTACTATAACCCCAAGGGCAAAGTAGAAATAAGCAGATTCCTCTGGTGAAAGTTGGAAAAGGAGAAAAATTGTTGCGATAGTAAGGATAAGAACAAGGATTAGAACTGGATTAAGCATTTTCATAATCTTTTGAATTTAGGAATTGAGTATAGGAATGATAAAAATAATGGAACGGAAAAAGTTAATTTATAATGAAATAATTGATAGAGAAATTAAGCCAGATCTCCGCATTTAATTAGAGAATCATAATTTTCTTATTCACCGAAAAATCAAATCTTTTAGATTTTGAAGATTTTCTTTAAATCCCTTAAATTCCAGAATTCAACCAAAAAAACGTCAAAAGTTAAAACAAAATTTTATTTCTCATTTAGTTTCTTTTATGATAGCTTCACTCGTACTCTTCAAGTAATCGAATCGTTTTATCTATATTACTCAATAGTGATGAAACTCTTTATACCAACTCATATTCGTCATAAAAGCATTTTTATGATTAGCCATGATGATCACGATCAAATTTCGGGACGAAATTTCTTTAACGGGTAGGTACTGTGACGACTCAGAAATTTTTGACCAAATTTAAACTTTATCTTTATATTATCCCGACACGATAAGCAAAGTTTGTTAAGTTAAATCTCAAGAGTTTTAAACTGTGTTCATACAATCATTTAACCTCGACCAAATTTCAGTGATTCGCGAACCATTAAACAAACGTAAATGATTCTATATGAATATGTGTATATATTATAGCTCGATAACGTTAACGAAGTATTTAATATAAATACTTTACATAATAGTAATTGGTTCATATGTTTATCGATGGAATTTCAGAGTAATCAATTAAGGTAGTTTTCAACTGTACGAAAACATTTGTTGATATAATAGGACTTGGCTATCTTAACGGCGGTTGATTAAATAAACGTAAGTTGGAATATTGGTTGTAACGTGTATTTAAAACATGCTCATTAAATATATATATATGTTTTCAAATCAAGTACACGGTAGTAACACTCGCCTAGTGACGCAACTGATATTTAAAACGATTAGAACATAAATTAATTATATCTACTTAAATTCGTAAAATGAAAGCGTTACGTGATAAACTATTTTTCTAAACGAAATAAAAATAAACTTTGGAAAATATGTAGTTTTGAGAAACTAAATGTTATATTTTTAAATAAAAGATTTTGGATACAAACTTATATTTCGAAATAGGTATATATATATATATCTATATTTTTAACTTAGTCATAAAATGTCCTGATTTAAAATAAAATATTTTGAGAAACAATGAACCACTGATTTATAAAAGCAAATGACCACAACACTCAACTATATAAGTCATTTTTTTATAAAGTAATTTGTTGATGAAAAAGTTAAATTATTAATATGGGTACGCGTCGCGTAACGTAAAAGGCTAATTTTCTAAACGTACGAAAGTGCGCTCGAAAAACCGAAAGTGGTACATGAGTTGTGAGACCACGTCCGTGTCATTTTTGTAAAAATTATATTTTTACCATGAGCGTAAATATAATATAATATTTAATTAATTCTAAAGATTAAATGTATTATATATTAAATAATATATATAAAGTAAATGTTACGTATGTATATGATGTAAAAGTTGGTGTCGGCAGTCGTGATTCGCTAATGGGAGCTGAAAATTGTGTCCATGCAATCGCATGGACAAACCCTTTCAATACCATGCGATTGCATGGTTGGGGTTGGTGGCAAACATTCCTTTAAAAAGTCGAACGGTTCCATTTTGTGATTCATTTTTGCATTCATCCTCTGTATTACTCCGTATATGTTTATTTATTTTATTTATTATTATTAATATTAAGATTATTAATATTATTATTATTAGTAGTAATAGTAGTATTAGGAGCGATATTATTAGTATTATTACATAAAATACTACGACGAGGTTCTGCTCGTATGTTTTCAAAACGAGTTTTTATGAGCGGGATAGAGCTAAGGAAACTATGGGTTATAGCTATGGAGGTGATGGGTATGGTTCATGGGTATGCTCATGAGGTCAATTTAGCATTTGTCATCTCCGTTGCGTCTACGTACCTTTCCTGCAATATTGAATCTCAATATTGATACGTGAGTACTCGTAAATAAATTTTTACATACTGATAGTGTATCCCTGACTAGTGCTCGAGTATTTAGGATTATGCATGTTAGTACTTTTGATATTGCCCTTAGATAGGTTATGTTGAATCTTGAATTAGTTACACCTGCGGTTGAGATAAGGTATAAGATATGCATGTCCTTAGAAAGCTAGCGAAAAATTAAGAACTTTTCCTTTGGATGACGAATGGATTCGATGAACGGATTAGAAGTTATAGTCAATTGAATTTTTGATATTATTATTAAAAATGATTATTATCATCGTCGTTATTATCGTCGTTCTAGTTTTTTATCAAATTATTATTATTATTATTATTATTATTATTATTATTATTATTATTATTATTATTAATAATATTATCAATAAAAAGTATTATCATTAAAAATTGTTATTTTTATTATTATTAATATCGTTAAATTATTAATTAGTATTATTATTATTATCATTAAAATAGTTATTAGTAACATCATTATCATAATATTATTTATTATTAGTATTATTATAATTTAAACTAGTAGTAGTAACACTTAATTATTATAATTACTATTATTATCATTAAAATGAACGCGACATAAAAGACGATTTAAAAACTACTAACAAATCAATTAAGAAATAATGAGTATGGATATCATGATGAAATTTAAAATATTGTAAGAAATTGATTTAAATAAAATAATTGTTTTTCATTATTTTTATCACTATTATTATTAAAAGTATTATTAATATTAAAAATATCTTTTTTACAAAAATTATTATTTTTAAGAGGAATATCATTGTTAATATAAAATTTCATTATTATTATGAATTAGAACTATCATTTTATCATAACATCATTTTTAGTAAATATAAAAATTAGTATTTTTATTAACAGGATAACAATAATTATTATTACAAAATAATACAACTTTTACTTATTACCAAAATTATTTTATCAAACACAAATAATATAAGTACCTTAATAAAACCTATCATAATATTTTATGATATTAAATGAACTTTATAAATTTTATTACTTACGATATATAAAAGTATATTTTTATATAAAAATATTATTTATTAATAAATGAATTATATTATTCACTTTAATAAATCTTTTTAAAATATTTAAAAATATAAAATGATGATATTTAAAATATATATTAATCATGTATAAATTTTGGAAATCATTTTTGAGTCAAATTGACTTTTGTTGACTTTTGCATATTAGTCTCGGGCATTAGGATTGTGGTACACTATGACCTAACCTAATATTTTTAGACAAATATTAACCAACACATAAAAACATATAATTAATATAGGTTCGTGAATCCGAGGCCAACCTTTCACTTGTTCAATGACGTTATATGTATTTTTACTACGAAATACAGTATGGTGAGTTTCATTTGCCTTTTTACCCTTTATATTTTTGGGTTGAGAATACATGCGCAATTTTTATAACTGTTTTACGAAATATACACAAGTAATTGAAACTACATTATATGGTTGAATGATCGAAATCGAATATGCCCCTTTTTAGTCTGGTAATCTAAGAATTAGGGAACAGACACCCTAATTGACGCGAATCCTAAAGATAGATCTATTGGGCCTAACAAACCCCATCCAAAGTACCGGATGCTTTAGTACTTCAAAATTTATATCATGTCCGAAGGAGGATCCCGGAATGATAGGGGATATTCTTATATGCAACTAGTTAATGTCGGTTACCAGGTGTTCAATCCATATGAATGATATTTTTGTCTCTATGCATGGGACGTTTATTGATGAGAATTGGGAATATGAAATCTTGTGGTCTATTAAAATTATGAAATGATTATTTATGATAAACTAATGAACTCACCAACCTTTTTGGTTGACACTTGAAAGCATGTTTATTCTCAGGTACGAAAGAAATCTTCCGCTGTGCATTTGCTCATCTTAGAGATATTACTTGGAGTCATTCATGACATATTTCAATAGACGTTGCATTCGAGTCGTTGCGTTCATCAAGATTATTATTAAGTCAATTTTAGTTAGATTTATTATGAAATGATATGCATGTCGTCAACTTCTGATGTAATGAAAGATTGTCTTTTCAAATACGAATGCAATGTTTGTAAAATGTATCATATAGAGGTCAAGTACCTCGCGATGTAATCAACTGTTGTGAATCGTTTATAATCGATATGGACTTCGTCCGGATGGATTAGGACGGGTCTCTACATTTAAAATATATTTATCAGATTTTATTAGAGTAATTAATAAAAGTCATTTGTTAATAAGAATTTATATTTAAAATTTATATATGATAAAAATATACTTTTATATATCTTAAATATTAAGATTTAATAAGTTCACATAAAAATATAGTGGTATGTAATATTAATGTAATTATATTACGTGTGGTAAAAATATCTTTGTATCACATGTTTATTTGATAAAATAATATTGATAATAACAATAATAAGTAACAGTGGTATTATTTTGTAATAATAATAATAATAATAACGATAAAAATATTAAAATGATAGTTTTGATAAAAATATTAATTATTTTAATAATAATAATAATAATAATAATAATAATTTTGATTATTATATAATAATAATAATGACGATAATAACGATGATAACGATAACGATAACGATAACGATAATAGTAATAATAATCATTTTAACAATAATACTTAAAATCATAGATAATTCAATTGACTATATCTATTAATCCGTTCATCGAAACCATACGCTTTCTAAATGAAAAGTTATTAATTTTTCGTCAGCTTTCCAATGACATGCATATCATATACCTTATTACAATCGCATATATATCAAATTCACAATTTATCATAAGCTATCTAACGACAAAATTAAACATACAAGCATGCACAATCATATATACTCGAGCACTAGTCAGAGATACACTATTAATATATAAAAGTTAAGTTATGAGTGCTCACGTATCAATATTGAGATTCAATATTGCAGGAAAGTAGGTAGACGCAACGGAGATGATAAACACTAGATTGACCTCACGAGCTACACACCCAAATCATACCCATAACCTCCATAGCTATAACCCATAATTTCCTTAGCTTTATCCCTCTCGAAAATCCATTTTGAAAACATTTTATGTATAATGCTAATAATAATACTACTACTAATAATGATAATTTTTTTAATATTAATAATATTAATATTAATAATAATAATAAATAATTATATTACGGAGTACTTATCTATCTATCTATATGTGTGTGTGATTTAAGCCAGAACGAATCGAGTTTTATAGACTTTTGCTGGGACCTGTCACCATGCGATCGCATGGGTGCAAGAGGGGAAGGCCATGCGATCGCATGAGCCCCCTTACAGCTCACACTTCATTGTTTGAACCTTGCCGACAGTTTTAGTATTATTAAATATATATTATTTTTAATTCATATAATTAATTATATATTATATTATATTTACGTGCATAGTTAAATTGTAATTTTAGTTCCAATGACTCGTACGTTGTCACTCGACTCATGTCCTGGTTCCGGTTTCTCGAATGACCTTTCGTACGCTTAAGAAACTAGCACTTTACGTTTAGTGATGTGTACCATTATCAAAAATTAGACTCATACATCGATAAATTATCTTATAATAAATGTAATTTATAATTTTGAGTGTTATGGTCATTTGCTTCTATAAATCATCGTCTCGTTATATATATAAAAGTATTATTTTATATCAACACGTTCTATAACTAAATAAATATTATATCTTACCATTGTGCGAGATATATATATTCTCATTTAGAAATATAAATTTTGTATTTAAAATATTTACTTAATAATTTAACATTTAGTTTTTCAAACTTATTATATTTCAAAGTTCATTTTTATTTCTTTTAGAAAAATATCATAACACGTAACGTTTACACTTTAAAACTTAACTAAGTATAGTTCATTTATGTGCTAGCGTTTGTTCTAACTTCTTAACGTACTAATTGACATATCTAAATATCAATCGAATCAATAAGCGAGTGTTACAATCGTTTTACTTAATTAATTCGAAATCATATACATATATTCAATATTCATAAACATATTTTAAATACACGTTACGAGTTTATTTATATATTTAATAACCAACATTTATATATTCAAATTATGTTATCAAAATCGTTTTAATAAATCAAATTCTGTTGAATCGAAAAACGTTTCCGCATGTTTGAAATTAAATCAATTGAATATTATGAAACTCAATTTTCCACTAACGTTTGTCTAACTTTCGTTATTCGTCACCTTATGCCTACTTGTAGATCACTTTACCATTTATTTCGAATACCGTTAAAAAGAAAAGGTTTTCTAAATCAAAGTGGACCTCTCAACAGAGACTTGTAATCATACAATGTATCTGATAAATCAATCATTTGATATTATCTTCTAATTCCATCGATAATCATATTGAAACAAATACGTTCATGTAAAGTATTATACGTTTAATACTTTGTTAATATTTTCAAGTTATAATATATATACATATATATACATATATAATCATACTCATTTATATAATGGTTCGTGAATCGTCGAAATTTGGTCAGGGTTAAATGAATGTATGAACACAGTTTAAAATTCTTGAGATTTAACTTAACAAACTTTGCTTATCATGTCGGAATAATATAAAGATAAAGTTTAAATTTGTTCGGAAATTTTCGGGTTGTCACACTCCTCGCATCCATCGCGCAATGCGTACTTGTAATGTTTTAGGTTAACTGTTTAGCCCGCAAAGAGTGAAGGATATCAGAGGCACACCTTGAAGAAAACTTCTCCTCGGGATTTGAACCTGCACCTATTTTTTCAAGGATACGGACCCATAACCAACTGAGGCTTTTTACCGGTCAACCAATAGTTCGGTGGTAGGTTTGATTTGTTCGTTGCTTTCTCTGATCAACTACAACAGCTTATGGTGACGTTCTCTCGCCGGTGTGATCGTGGTGGTTTCCTTGAAGTTAGTTGGTTTCTTTCCGGCAACCCATCGGTGGGTGGCCAACAGTCTGGTTTTGTTTTTTGTTTCATTGTTTGTGTTTTTGTTAGCTGTGTTTGACGGTCAGTGTTCTTCCGCTCGTCAAGGTTGGTTGAATTTTAATTTTAGTGCATACGTATTTTAGGGTATCCGTTATTGGCATGTTTTGAGTTATTTAGAGTTTAGACCATATGAAATGGTGATGGTATGATAGGGTGTGATGTGGTGTTTTTGTGGGGTATAGTGTTGTTGCGGAAAGTGTAATACCGTGATTGAGATTTTAACGGTATGGGGGAAGATTGTCTGATAGACAATAGGTTCCACTATTAATTTTCTTTTTCATTATTATTTGATTTATTTATGATTAGTTAAATTTTTGTATGAAACTAAAACATATATGAATTATTTAAATTAATAAACTCGCTTAAATTAATAGAAATAAAACGATTACAATTTATTAAAAGTTTTAAAAATGAGAATTACAATAATTATAAATTAATAAATTAAACATTAAAACTTCGAAAATTTAGTGGAAGGCCCCAAATGTGTTCGATGAAATCTTGTCGTAGTTGGTTTGCATGTCCCAATCTCGTATTTCTTTGTCTATTGTCTCGCGATTTCTAGCTCGATTCCTTACAAAGTTTGGATGACTTTCATCAGTGGAAAATAATTCTTCATCGAGCCATGTAATTGTGTGGTCATTATCCTCGACTATCATGTTGTGCATGAACACAAACAATACAATATTCGTCTCATCTTGTTGACACTGTGTGCTCGACCACACGTTTGTAAAATTTGAAATCTACCCTGAAGAGAACCAAATGTTCTCTCGACATCTTTACGTGCACTTTCTTGATATTTTTTAAATTTTCCACGTGGCTCATCTGTTGGTGTCGAATATGTTATGATTAACATTGCCCAATCTGGGTAAATGCTCGTCCGCTAAATAATAACCATTTGTGTAATTATTACCGTTTACAGTAAATGGTGCTAATGGCGCAGTTCCATTCTTGGTCTCATCGAACAACAGAGATTTATTCAAAACATTAACATCGTTGTTCGCACCTGCTGCACCAAAGAATGCATGCAATTCCACGTATCATATGAAGTAACGGCTTCAAGAACTATGATCGGGTGACACTGATGACCACTAATATATTGCCATTTTCACGCAATTGGACAGTTCTTCCACTTTCAATGCATGCAGTCGATGCTTTCAAGCATACCCTTAAAACCATGCCTTTTTTCATGAGCGTTGTACAAACGAGCTATATCGCTCCCCGTTGGTTGCCTCAAGTATAGTTGAAGAAAAAACATTAAATCTTATTATATGTGGATAAAAATTTAAAAACAATAAGTGTGAAATATAAATAATATTAAGAAAAATTATGATTATGTAATTAACGAGTCGAACTCGAGTTTGTAAAATATCAAACAAGTCGAGCCCGAGCTTAAAATATTATACTCGAACCGAGTCGCCTCTAAAAAATTTAAACGAGTCGAGCTTGAGCCTGGCCAAGCTCGGGCTCGGTTCTTTTACACCCATAACTTAACCATTGCCAATTTGACAAATTAACCCTATATTACTAATTGTTGTGGACAATTGTGTCGTTCGACACAAACCCAAAAACAAAAACAGGTCAAAACGACATTGACCCAAAATTCACCCCCAAAAATACAAAATACCCCCCTCTATAACCAACTTACAAAAACTACCATGCACTTCAGGGAGGTAAAATGTAAATTCCCTCACTTAAAATAAAAACTCCACCCAAACACTTCGACAGCCCGTATCTTCCTCCTCACTCCGAGTTAAATTTCACCAAGCACTCTGTTAAACTCGAAATATTTTTATGGACAAAACGAAACTAACTAAATTCGAAATGGACACTTTTTAAAAAACGCTAAACACAACGACAGCCCGTATCTTTCCGCTCGCCGCGAGTTAAATTTTTCCGACAGCAGCGTCTTACTCGGAAAAATTTTATGAACAAAACGATAAAAAGTACGTTCGAAACGGACACTTTTTAAAAAACGCTAAACACAACGACAGTCTGTATCTTCCTGCTCGCCGGGAGTTAAATTTTTTCGCAAGCACCGTCAGACACGAAATAATTTTATCAACAAAACGAAACTAACTACGTTCGAACCGGACAGATTTTATAAAACACTAAAGACGACGACACCAACAACGGCGCTTAACACATGGATCATTTTCCCTTCTGTAAATAAAGTTACGTTAAATATGAATACGCAGGCCGAAAGCCCCTGCCGCATCGTGCGGACCGGACCCGGACTAGTTAGAATTATATAGATTAGATGCTATGAGTGGATATGTACCTACGGTTGGTTATGTTAAAATTCTAACTTTATTTTCTACAGTATATTGACTCGACTTTAGTGGCTACATCTTTTTCTTTTAAGGCCTTAGTGGGTTAATATGATAATACCCAAAGTAATTAAATTTTGAGTCTTTATCTGTACAGTAAATATATAAGAATAATACACAAATATAATGGAAATAACAGATCATAATTTATTGCATCACCTTTTGACAATTGATGAATTAGGTCAACTGCACTGGTTAAAGGATCAATATTTACACACTACTTTACAAATAACCAAACCACCAACACTTCTTTTATTGCCTTTCTGCATATACGGAATATTATACTAGTTTTAATATCTTTTTGTCAAGATGATAAATGATGCCTTTTGTAGATTTTACCTTTTTTCTAATGTAGGCTTGACTGTAAGGGTGTATACACTTTTTCACACCCAATAACAAACATAATTTTTGCATTTGTTTAACCTTTTCCATTAAACTATTTTTATCACAAAGTTTTCGTTAATTATCACCATCAATGGCTAGTGAATGGCAATGAATGTCCGATTCATCGAATATCCATCTGATCCGATCCATTTACATGAATTTGGATAGTGGATCGGGCATGGATGACAATTTATCATCCATGAATATATCCATTTACCACCCGAAATACAAATATACATATAAACTAGTTAAATGACCCGTGAAATCACGGGTTTGTTTAAACGGAACAATTTAATGACATGTTTTAGATATTAAGTGAATGTAAATGCTAAAGTCATTTATCTTAATGACCCGTTTGACTAAGAAAATTGTCGTTGTTTTTACAAATATATAGAGACATGTATTTTCGCATACATATGTAACGTAATTAATTTCGTAAAAAGAATCCATATTTGAATATAATTATTATATTAAAAGTAAATAATAATAATAAAGTTCGCTCAAAGTTAATTATTTATATTTTTAATAATAATAAAAATTAATTAGTAATAATAAATGCCTTTTAAATTTTTTTAGAAAATTAGAATACAATTATTATATAAAAGTTGTACAATACGCTTTAAAATTTGGGTGTTCTGTAGAAGATTTTACAATTTAGGAGAGATTAGTTTTTTCTTTTATAAAAGATTTCGTATTATTTTTTTAATTAAATTAATATCAAATTATGACATCATCATTATGAAAATTAAAAGATAATTAGCTTAATGATGACATCATCATTTTAGAGCTTTGAATGACTATATAGATATATACATATTTACTTAAATATATGCATATATATCTACACTATAAACTCTTAAAGTGTGTTCGAAAATATAATTTGTGAAGATACAACTATATGAATAGTATCAAATTTATATATATCTTACATATATTACATATCTTTATATAAAAATAATTTGATGATTTCATTTCATAATAGGAATATCAAACGGATATCCATTAACCCGTTTAATCGAATAGTTATGAATATGAATGGATGATTTATATATGGATATGGCTATAGACTCACCCGATCCATATTCGATCCATTGCTATCTATAATCATGGCACCACCATTACGCCATTAAACCGGTGTCTGGAGAAGAAACAGTGGCGTGGGGAGGAGGTGACCAGTCGAATTTAAGCATAAATAAAGAGAGCCAATCAGATTTAAGCATTAATAAAAGGTGTAAGACGTACTCTCCATCACACTTCATCACTTCCTTTTCATTATTTACCATTCTCCCATTACATTTGTCACACACCAATAATTTCCACAAAAACCCTAGCTCCATCACATGACCTCGTATAACAACCCTCATATTTCCATGCCTGAATTGACTAATTTAACTATAGGGTTGTTATCCATACGTAATATATAATTAAATTCGACGTTGATCAAATATTTATTTTTAGTCGACACGTTCTGTTAACTAAAGTTTACACTAATTATATAAAATAACTTTAGTTAATATTAATGCGTATTATATTTAAAACTATATGTAACATAATTATTAATTAAATGATAAGTTATTTTAATCATTATATATATATTTTTAGCTTATAAAAAAATAAAAATAAAAAGAAATAAGATTTTTTTTATAAATTAAATAATGAGCCCATGAATTTTGACTAAATATTTTCAAAAACAAAAACTTATTAAAAACATTTTTAACATGTTTTTATTATTTTGTCAAAATTGGCACCTTTATTTTATTATTTTTTTTCTTTTCACCAACCATTTTTTACCTATAAATACATGGCTCCTCATTCATTTTTTCTTGCCAAACACAAAAACTTAAGTTATTCTCTCAAAACCTTGAAGAAAATTTGAGGTACTTTCTATTTTTATTAATTTTTTTTTAATATTGTCATTTATATTTATATTTATTGTATATTCTTTGTAAAATTCAAAATTAATTATGTTTATATGTTATAATTAGTATTATAAGTGTTATGATGCATAAAAATAATTTTGATAATTTATGGAATATTATTTATAATTAAATACGAATTATGTAGTGTTTAAACGTAAAAACAATGTAAAATTCGTAATAAATACTTTTAACCAAAAATAAAATATATATATTTTTTTCTGAGTTTTTAAAACTTATGTAGATCTGAAAAAAATTATAAAAATAATTAATTGGGTCGAATTGGTATTTATTATATAATTAAACTCTATTATTATGTAATTCGAAGGTAAATTAAGAATAAATATAAAATAATAAAAAATATTTTTTTTAAATATTTTTCTACAGGTTATTAGACTGATAGAAACTTATAAAAATTATAAAAATAATTATTTGGGTTTATTTAGTAATTATGTAGAATTAAAATTGTTTTGTGAATACATTAAGGGTAAAAACAAAAATAAATACAAAAATATAATAAAAATGTTTTCTTAAATTTTTATACTAATCTATATGATTAACTAAGACTATAAAAATTATTATGTAATTTTTAGATATTTAATTTATTATTTAGACATTTTTGAATAATGTTCGATTAATAAAACACTATTATTTTTGAAGTAATTTAGGTATTTATTTAAAGATAATTATATTTAATATATATAAGACATACTAAGGTATAATAACTAAATATTAAATAAAACTTAGGTTATATTATCACATATATAATTATTAAGTACATTAATAATTCGTTGTGTGTATACACCTAAAGTGAAGGTTAATCAAAGATAATGTATAATTCATGTGAACTTCATCGCTACTCACGGTCATAAGTGAATGATGTCTAGGTTGCCATTTATGGGTAAGCTTGTGGATTTCGAATGCCATGACTTAGATTCTGGTCAAGAGTCCTGGGCTCCCGGTTACATCTGGTCATTCCTGACTTATTTGATAGCAACGAAGTTTGAGTAAAGTTATACAACGTCTTGCTAAAGATTAACCCGAACTTTCTAAAATTGGAAAATTACTATAAGTGGAAACTTTCCATAAATAGTAACCTTCCGAAAATGGAAATTCTTTAGTGAACCATTACTATCAATATAGTACTATATACTATTGTCTGTTAGGCAATGTCTGATCATACGTTCTATCTCTAGGTTGAGATCTCGGTCACGTCCTTCCGTTCAATTCTTTCGTGGAATACTCTTTTGTGCTACTAAGGTGAACTTCATAGCCCCACTTTTTACTGTTTCATAACTGTTTTACAACTTTTGGGGTGAGACACATGCTTGCTTTATAACTGTTTTACGCTTAGACACAAGTACTAAATTGTTAACTATGCTGTCATGCTTTGATTCATGCTAAATCCCTACCGTAATATCGTCAATTGCTATGTTTAAATGCAAACTTAATTATTGTGAGTAGGCCTATTGAGAGTAACGTCTCTAACCATTCGACTGTTGGTCTTTGGTTACATAATAATGATTCCACGACACTGACAGTACAAGGTGTCATAGGGTAAACTTGTTTAGTAGCGATATTACAAAATGCAGCAACACTTTTAGATTGATATTTCTATATCAATCAACTTTAAACTAAATCTTGTGGTCTAAAACTTTGGATATTATTTATAAACCTGTGAATTTCACTCAACCTTTTTGGTTGACACTTTAAGCATGTTTTGTCTCAGGTGATGATTGAGCTAGCTGTTTGCAACTTTGTGATGATAGATTTGATGCTTGCATGGAGTCCACATCGCATATTATATTTTAGTTCATAAACATTTATTTTACGTTTTAATAATAATGTAAACATGTATTACTGCTTCCGCTGTTTTATTAACAAAGGTTTTATTTAAAAAGTCTCATATAGAGTCATTCTCGTTTATACAACTGTGTTATGATATGATTGGTCACAATTACCCCTGGTCCATTTTGGGGGGTGTGACAGATTGGTATCAGAGCAGGTTGATGTAGAGAACCAGGATTGCATTTTATGTGTGCCTTATACAATTAGGTACCTTAGCAATGTAGGACTACAACTTTCCTTGACTATAGTGTCTTTAATTGTTGCCTTAAACTGTTAAATGCTACACTATACTTTAGAAACTTTACTTATCTTAGAATGCCGAGCCAACCTAAGAACTCTGCTCACTTTCCTAAGTATTATTCAATTCCGCCACCACATTTAAATGCGACACTGTTCTCGACATTCCTATGTCATCTATCATAGTTTTGTGTATTACATATGTATTACATGAAATGTTATCCATGATTTTTGAAACTCCTATATTTATTACTATTCATACTCAAACGTATATAATCTCCTTGTTATATCACGTACCTATATGCTTTATGCCTTTATGCATCGGTTTGTGAACCGAAAAATGTCATTGAGTTATCTCAAAGACATTATAATGTCATCACTACTCATATTCATTACTTTTAAATCTTTGATTTCTCGTTATTTTTTTATCATTGAATTTTCTTGACGGATGGCGTCTACGAAACTCTAGAATAGAAGGGTTTGGATTATCGATTTAAAGGATCCTATAGCTCAAGCCGTAGACCTGAATAGGCCATTACGAATTGAAAGTCTTTAATCGAAAGATTATCATATTACATACTTATCATTTTATGATCTCGACACGTCATACTGCTATTATTGGAGTATAGACACATCATATCTTATTATATCTTATCATATCTATCTTAATAGACTTTGTCTAACACTTTTTCTAAATTTCCTCTGTAAATTACGAAAATCTTTTTGCTATATATACGTATATCAAGAAGACAAATATATCATTCAATATTCAACACTCATCTTATAACAAAACCCTTATTTCGATCAGATAATATGGATTTCTCACTTGATTCCTTGAACTCCTCAAGCTCTAATGGCAGCGTAACCGGAATGAACCAACCAATTAGTCATCACCTTTTCTGGATGAATTGGGGGTGGGTTCGTAGTCTACTTAATCAATGGAGAAGTGAAGAAGGTGATCCTTTTCACCCACCACATTGCCCTATTGGCGAAGAACCTGAAGCACTTACAGGCGAACCCGTTCGGAACACTATTTTCACCCTCATTTCCAGGATATCCCGTCACGAATATATAATATCTAGAATTTCAGATCTTATTCATCCCCTTGTCCGAACTGCCAATCATCCCGGAATAATAGAAGAAGTCAACGAGCTTCGCGCTCGAGTAGTGGCTTTGGAAAATATGGTGCAAAACCTACGAGCACCAGCAGCAGCACCAGCAGCATAACCAGCACCACCAGTACCATCAGCATCACCGCCAACAGCATCAGCTTCACCAACAACAACATCTGCATTCCACGCCTCAACATCACACTCAGTACCTCAAACATTAACATCATACGCCCCATAGATACCAAGGAATATTAGTAATAATGAGTTAAGATGTATTGACTCATTCTTTCTGAAGAATTATATATGTATACTTTATATATATATGGTTTGAAACAATAATAAATATTTTCGTACTAAGCTATTACGTGTGAATCTTAACTAGTAAATACTACTCGGATAATTCATATCACTAATATGCTATGATGTACATCCTTCGTTAATAACTTAACAATCGTTAATCACTGCTTCAGCACACTAAACTCTATTTTCATAATAAATCAAGTGTATTATTCAAATACATGTTTGATTTTACACTTCCATTTTCGATGTACTCAAAACTTTCTAGAAAACATTATTCGTGCCTTCTGAATTTCACAAGAAATCCACAAGCACCAACATCATATACCGAGATATATCAATAACAATGAACGATGAAGTATTGATTCATAACTTCATTAGCGAAATATTTCGCGACAATTATTAAATCTCTAAGGTTTTGGAGATTATTAATTCTCATTTCAACCGTAAATCAAATGAGTTTTAAATTATATTAACTCATTAAATTCATGATTACATCTGAAAGAAAATATATATGTACGTATATTTTCATAAAGATTGTAATTAAATATTCTGTTGTACAAACTGTTGACGGTGAAAATATTTTAACGGGTAGGTAATACCCGAGAAATATTTATATCTCACATTAATATGTTACACCGTACATTCTTCAATTCTGATTCAACAGTCATTAACTATACTACTTACATCCACATATGTATCCGTTCACTAAAGAATAACCATTTTCATACAAATTCAAATACATATTCTGATTTTGACATATCGAAATTTAAGTAAAACTTTAGCAAGTGTTATCTTCTTAAAGATCACTACATTCATGAATTATATTCATTCGTATTCTATGATGAATTATCACATCAAACCACCGAACTTACCATTCCTTACTTTTGAAAATCACAAACATTTCTTCGTCAACTGTTAGATCCATTGATGGATGCATCTTACGCTTAAACACTTCAAATTCAAAAGTTTTGAAAACATCCTTTGAATCTTGACGATCACAATCAGCGTTCAATCATCTAAAAACGAAATTTCTTGAAACCATCTCAGATTGATAACCGACGATTCAAATATGGCTGCATTAAATGCAGAGGAAACAGCAAAATTGTAGATGACCTAAATGGCCAGGAGTTTGATGATAAAGAATGGGGTATTGGGAACGCTCGATAGAAAATTTGGTGCTGAAAAACGGATTGAGCAAACCATGAAGGAGACCGTGGACAAATCACAAGGATTAAACCTGTAATCAAAGAATCTAGATGATTCGATTTCTGATGAAAATCACAAAAGATCTCCTTACGCATTCTAAATCCTTACAGAAGAATTTTTCTCGTTATCATTTGATCTTAGAAAATTGTAAGATATCATCGTATCTTTCGTTATAAATATCCTCCATATTTCTGAAGATACATTCATAACTACTCTTATCCGAAATTATTTATCACTTCGCACTTTCTGTGTTACATAATAAAGGAAACTGTTTTAGTTTCTATATTTCTATAACATACAAGTTTAAATTTTGAATGATTTGAGGTAGTGTTGGGAATTGAAGCATGAGTTAGTATAATATAATGATGTCAGGCCAACGTGATTATATTACAGTAAGTCATGCTAAATTTTTAATGGAAGATGATGATTCATAGACTTTATAATCATCATTTGCCATGTTACATGACTTTTACATTCTACTTAACCTCTGAACATATCAAGAACATATATTCTTGATAGTTCTATCCTTAGTAATTCTAGTAATTTGACAAATCAAATCGTGCTATTACCTTTCCTTTTGCTTTGTATATTATGATCATTTGAAACTCCATACCTACGAATTCTAGACCATTATTCGCTTGACTTGAAGTCGGGAAGGAAAAACAAGAGCATAGAGCTCCGACATATAAGGGAAAATATAAAGCCCGATAACAACACGGAAATTACAAACCGTGTATATCAATGCGTATAGCAACATAAAGACACGGGAGAATTAAAAACACTATAACCCCAAGGTAATTGTAGAAGTAAACAGATTCCTCTGGGGGTAAATGAAAAAGAAGAATGACAGAAACGATAGTCAGAAAAATATCCAGGATAAAAACTGGATGGAGCATTTTCACAATCTTTGAAAGTATGAATCGAGAAAGAAAGTATAGAAGTGGTGAAGATAATGAAACAAAAGAAGCTAATTTATAGCAAAATTCTAGACACAACAATCAAGGCAATTTTAATTTCCTTAATTACCGAAGAATCAAATCTTATACAGATTATAAAGATTTCCTTTAAATCCCTTGAATTCCGGAAATCACCTTTAATTATGTCAAAAGTTAAGGCAAACTGATATTTCCTTATTTCAAACTTTTAAGATAACTTCATTTATACTCTTCCTATAATCGAACCGTTTTATCCATATTACCCAATGTTGATAAAACAATATTTTCAACTCATATTCATCATTCTTGTTGTAAAGAATGACAATCTCTATCAAATTTCACGACTATGATTTTCATGAACTCCTTTCTATTTTGTCTACCCTAGCGTGGTGGCATAAACGCTCAAGGTTTAAATGAGCTCGATATTATTCATAACACATTTTATATATCCAATTTACTGAAATGACTTGTATAACATCATCATTTTGAATGATCTCCGCATTAATAATAAAATACACTTCGTAGAAGAACTTGTAGAAATTATGGTTTGTATGATTTTAATTCTTGAAACAGAACAATATTCTATCCATTGGAATTCACGCAAGGCCCCGAGCATACCTGGGAACGTGAAAACCAAATAAAACGTAAATATCCTCGTCTATGTACGAACAACACCGATTAATGGCAACAACTAAATTTTGGGACGAAATTTCTTTTAACGGGTAGGTACTATAACAACCCTCATATTTCCATGCCTGAATTGACTAATTTAACTATAGGGTTGTTATCCATACGTAATATATAATTAAATTCGACGTTGATCAAATATTTATTTTTAGTCGACACATTCTGTTAACTAAAGTTTACACTAATTATATAAAATAACTTTAGTTAATATTAATGCGTATTATATTTAAAACTATATGTAACATAATTATTAATTAAATGATAAGTTATTTTAATCATTATATATATATTTTTAGCTTATAAAAAAATAAAAATAAAAAGAAATGAGATTTTTTTTATAAATTAAATAATGAGCCCATGAATTTTGACTAAATATTTTCAAAAACAAAAACTTATTAAAAACATTTTTAACATGTTTTTATTATTTTGTCAAAATTGGCACCTTTATTTTATTATTTTTTTTTCTTTTCACCAACCATTTTTTACCTATAAATACATGGCTCCTCATTCATTTTTTCTTGCCAAACACAAAAACTTAAGTTATTCTCTCAAAACATTGAAGAAAATTTGAGGTACTTTCTATTTTTATTAATTTTTTTCAATATTGTCATTTATATTTATATTTATTGTATATTCTTTGTAAAATTCGAAATTAATTATGTTTATATGTTATAATTAGTATTATAAGTGTTATGATGCATAAAAATAATTTTGATAATTTATGGAATATTATTTATAATTAAATACGAATTATGTAGTGTTTAAACGTAAAAACAATGTAAAATTCGTAATAAATACTTTTAACCAAAAATAAAATATATATATTTTTTTTCTGAGTTTTTAAAACTTATATAGATCTGAAAAAAATTATAAAAATAATTAATTGGGTCGAATTGGTATTTATTATATAATTAAACTCTATTATTATGTAATTCGAAGGTAAATTAAGAATAAATATAAAATAATAAAAAATATTTTTTTAAATATTTTTCTACAGTTTATTAGACTGATAGAAACTTATAAAAATTATAAAAATAATTATTTGGGTTTATTTAGTAATTATGTAGAATTAAAATTGTTTTGTGAATACATTAAGGGTAAAAACAAAAATAAATACAAAAATATAATAAAAATGTTTTCTTAAATTTTTTACTAATCTATATGATTAACTAAGACTATAAAAATTATTATATAATTTTTAGATATTTAATTTATTATTTAGACATTTTTGAATAATGTTCGATTAATAAAATACTATTATTTTTGAAGTAATTTAGGTATTTATTTAAAGATAATTATATTTAATATATATAAGACATACTAAGGTATAATAACTAAATATTAAATAAAACTTAGGTTATATTATCACATATATAATTATTAAGTACATTAATAATTCGTTGTGTGTATACACCTAAAGTGAAGGTTAATCAAAGATAATGTATAATTCATGTGAACTTCATCGCTACTCACGGTCGTAAGTGAATGATGTCTAGGTTGCCATTTATGGGTAAGCTTGTGGATCTCGAATGCCATGACTTAGATTCTGGTCAAGAGTCCTGGGCTCCCGGTTACATCTGGTCATTCCTGACTTATTTGATAGCAACGAAGTTTGAGTAAAGTTATACAACGTCTTGCTAAAGATTAACCCGAACTTTCTAAAATTGGAAAATTACTATAAGTGGAAACTTTCCATAAATAGTAACCTTCCGAAAATGGAAATTCTTTAGTGAACCATTACTATCAATATAGTACTATATACTATTGTCTGTTAGGCAATGTCTGATCATACGTTCTATCTCTAGGTTGAGATCTCGGTCACGTCCTTCCGTTCAATTCTTTCGTGGAATACTCTTTTGTGCTACTAAGGTGAACTTCATAGCCCCACTTTTTACTGTTTCATAACTGTTTTACAACTTTTGGGGTGAGACACATGCTTGCTTTATAACTGTTTTACACTTAGACACAAGTACTAAATTGTTAACTATGCTGTCATGCTTTGATTCATGCTAAATCCCTACCGTAATATCGTCAATTGCTACGTTTAAATGCAAACTTAATTATTGTGAGTAGGCCTATTGAGAGTAACGTCTCTAACCATTCGACTGTTGGTCTTTGGTTACATAATAATGATTCCACGACACTGACAGTACAAGGTGTCATAGGGTAAACTTGTTTAGTAGCGATATTACAAAATGCAGCAACACTTTTAGATTGATATTTCTATATCAATCAACTTTAAACTAAATCTTGTGGTCTAAAACTTTGGATATTATTTATAAACCTGTGAATTTCACTCAACCTTTTTGGTTGACACTTTAAGCATGTTTTGTCTCAGGTGATGATTGAGCTAGCTGTTTGCAACTTTGTGATGATAGATTTGATGCTTGCATGGAGTCCACATCGCATATTATATTTTAGTTCATAAACATTTATTTTACGTTTTAATAATAATGTAAACATGTATTACTGCTTCCGCTGTTTTATTAACAAAGGTTTTATTTAAAAAGTCTCATATAGAGTCGTTCTCGTTTATACAACTGTGTTATGATATGATTGGTCACAATTACCCCTGGTCCATTTTGGGGGGTGTGACACCTCGTCACACTATCACCATTAAAATATAGTCTTAACTTATTGGCAGTGTTCATAAAGTACTAAACTTTATTGTTTGAAAAAACATAAAATAAAATAATAATGTTACATATTAATTTAGATTTCAACACATCTAGTCGACAAAAGTCTGACAATGTATTTAACTTACCAATTGAGATACATTGAAACATCGTGATGCGGGTGAGCTGGGCAATGTAACTAGTAACGCCACCAGCAACGCAACCATCACAAGCTCAAAATCTGTTACTCCCGAATCGGTCCAAACAATGGTCGTGCTGTCATCTCTTGCTTATCACCTATGTATTTTTGGAGCTGGTTCAAAAGGATCAGGGGTTATCCTACTTCAATCCTTAAACTAAAGTAGTAAAGTTCATGATTAAGCATATTTCAATCGAATACTGGAAACACACTTGAGTGAAATAGAGGAGGGTTTATTAAGTACAGTGATGTTAACCTCCGGTCCGGCTACCGTGATAACCCTAACCGATATGATGATTTCGGGAGGGTGATTATGGCTGTTGGCCGATCGATTGAGACGGAGTCGATCGGCGGCTAGGGGAAAACCTTACACGAAAAGTGTAGATAAAACCCTAGAGGGGATATAGGAGCTTAAGAGATTATTTGGGTAGATGGTCTACCCCTTTATTTATAAGGGAAAGATTAGTGTGTTGAGGGAAAAGGCCAATGGGCCTCTAACGGACCAGGCTCAAGCAAAATCCTAAATAAAAGCCCGATGCGCTATGCGTATCATCACTTCATGAATAAAGTTTTTAATAGTTGAAGGCAAGCCAGCAATGAAGAAGAACCAGCGGCCGAACCATCAGACGAACTTTAGTTCAGCCAGCAGAACTTTAATTCACTCAGCCGAAGAGTCAGCAGATGAACCAACAAAGTATTTACTTAGCCGATAAAGCTAGTTCACCTAGCTGAAGAATTTTAGTTCAACCAGCTGAAGATGTTGTTTTATTTCTGAAGGGCCAGCATGCTGATACGATTCAAAGTTTAACTTATGTTTCCAATAACCAGGTCAAGTCATGTGCTTAACACATGTGTGTGGCTATCTAGAATGTTTGGTTGTCCAATGAAGATACCCATCTCTTATTGGCTGCTTTCAATTATGGAATGAGCACTACAAAATGACAGACCTTTTACAAATTGTATCCTTTATTTCTATTAGATAATTTGTAATTGTTTGTCATTTTTGTCCCATTTTTCTTTTTATGTTTTTGTCTATCTTGAATATAGTTGTTATGCTTCTTCTATAAATAGATAGCTCTTGTATTTGTAAAACTCAGTTGATGAATGAATGAAAGTTTGATAGAGCTTATCTATTTACAAAAAATCTTTGTGTCTTTACGAATCATTGATTCTGGTGGCTAGAGTGATTTCTTTATCAGTGTTTGTGGTGTTACTTTATCAAACATTGTGGTGAAATCCATATCTTCATTTATGATATTATAGTTGTGGTGAAATCTTTATCAGTTGTAATTGAAAGTATGGAGTGTCTCTATATCTCTAATTGTGGTGGTATCTTTATCAATTGGGGTTTAGATTCTTTATCATTTATGTTCTCATTTTCATAGTTTCATACTCTGTTTTCTGGGTTTGCTGATAATTTTAAGTTTTACTGTTCAGATTCATTTGTGGAAGAAAGCTTGTTATAAATTGAGTTTCATACCATTATGAGTTTGATTGATCAACCGTTAACAAATGAATGAGTTACACGGGAAAGTCCTTTTCGAATTTTCCCGGATCGACAGGTTGTTAACAATCAACTTCAAATGGGCCACTATTTGGGCTTCTTGGATGGAAAGTAATGACAATTTTTTAATGGCAAATTCACTTACCGAGTGGTTATTGTGCGGTATATCAACTTAAAGGAATTCTTGTGGGCATCTAAACTCAACTTTTGTCATGGGATCCAATCATACCCATGGGTTCAAAACCATTTTTGTTGTGTATTTAGGCTATTATTGACTCTTATTGTAACCTTAAAACTCATAATCAAGTTTGACTCCGTCATTGTAACTTTTGTTTGATATTTTTCATTGTTTTAATAGAGATATCTATATCTAATTCTATTAATACAATTCTATTTTTTCACCAAAAAAAAAAGTTAGAAATAGTCACCTCGGAATTCAGGGGCGGAGCCAGGATTATAGGTCAGTGGTGTCACAAAATATACTAAACTGTATCGTCTCTCAAAATTTTAATTGAAACAAAAAAAAAAAAAAAATTATCTTCAAATAAAATTGTCCTACACAATTTTATAAATAAATATCTTCAGTGTATTCCAATTATATTTGACAAAAAAATTTGATGATGATAAACAGAACTTTTTTTTAATAAACATACCAAGTCACCTATATGCAAAAATGAATGGATTAGTTCATTTTTTTAATACGTATATATAGATCTAGTCCATAAATGAAGAAGCACGGATATGGATTATGGATTAGAGTCCATATCTTGCAAGTCCAAATAAGAAGTAATAAATATAAATTTGTCTATATTAAAAAATACATTTGGTGCACCTCGAACTTGAGGTAATAAATATGTGAGCAAGGGTCAGAACCAACTGATCTAACTTAGATTATGTATGACAGTTGACATGTACATTATATATTGAATTTTGAGTGGGGTCACATGACTCCACAAACTTGCACATGGCTCCGCCCCTGCCTCGGATCCAAGCTAATTAATGTGATATCTACTTCGCTTATAATCCTCAACTAATATAGTTAAATGAAGAATCACAGTGGCTTTTTTCTCATTTTCTTTTTAATTATCTTTGTCGATTACTAACTTAGATCTATTGTTTCGACCACCATCTCTCGCAAAAAAGAAATTGATAATAAAAAATTTAGAAGTACATAACAACATATAATGTGTTTTGATATCTAACTTTTAACTTTAGGTGAGATATGAGAGTTTCTTGTAAATTTTCTCACCTGACATCCCTTATTAACTAATTCACATTAGGAATACATCAAAAATTATTTCATTTATTTAAGAAAAAGTTATACAACGGGTCCTTGTAATGTACCCCACATTTCATTAGGGTCCTTAAACTTCTTTTTGACATAACAGTTCCCCGTACTTTAGGGGTGTTAATATTTGATTTGAAACTATTTAAATCGAATATCTAATCGAAACCAAACTGGAAAAACAAACCTAAATTAAAAAATGATTTTCGAATCGAGCAAAACATAATTTGAATTCGATTTTCGATTTTGAAAATTCTAAATTTGGTTAACCGAAAACAGAATATAAATTGGATTTAATATATAAAATTTTAAATAAATATATTAAGTTATTAATATTATTGTATATATGTGCTAAATATAATTTGAATATATATATATATATATATATATATATATATATATATATATATATATATATATTTTAACTTTTCAAGTCAAAGTAATGTTTATTCGAATTTTAAAATTCTGTTTAAATTTTTAATTTCATATTTTTCATAATTCACTCCACGTAATTGAAATTATAACCATTTCAAGTCGACTTTTTTGTTCAGTTCAACACGTGTGTATGTTTGTTGAATCAACAAAATTTATGCAAAACTTCCTTTACAACATTTTTTACTAAACAAGTACGCACTATGACAAAAAAGATATATTTAGTTCTTCTTTTGATTATTGAATTTGTTTATTTCCTTGATATAATATGTATTGAATTGTATTATGATATTCTATAAGGTTATTATATTTTGTAAATTTGTATATATGTTCGATTATGTATATTAGTTTAGTATGACAATACTATAATATTTGTTTTTCTCGTGGAGAAAATAAGTAAAAAAAATTTGATTTTGAAAGTGAAATTCGCTTTTAACCGAAACCAAACCAATTTCAAATTCGATTTTCGATTCGGTTTCGGTTTTAATATTCTAAGTTAGTTTTGGTTTTGATTTTAAAAGATTCAAAACCGGGGAAACCGAACAAAACAGGCCGAAAAACTGAAAATCGAACCAATGAACACATATGCCGTACTTTACACTTGTTTCACAAGGAGTCCATGTGGCTAACGGTTGTCACTTTTGTTAAGTTGTATAAATGGCATGTGAAGGATAATTTTGTCAATTTACCTTTGCTCTTTCCATTTCCTTTTCACAACCCACAAACTGAATTTATTCAATTTAAGCTTCAACTATTTTAAACACCCCTTAGTTACACTCTTTAATTCCTTCAATCAATAATTTCAAAACTCCAAACATTATAATTGAGCAAATGCACAAATCACTTTTAAATTCTAATATGACGTTTGGTTTACGGATTTCAAATCTCATCATTTCAAATCCTAGATGATTTGAAATTTCTAACCTTTTCAAATACCTTATTTAAATCTCAATCTCATATTTAATTTGGGAAAATTATCATGGGATTTGTATTCTACATTACGAAAGTACCCTAGCTCATTAGTCCATGAAATCATTTTATTAAGAATTTAACTATTGCATTACCATATTGAAACTTGGTTATGAATCTGTTACCACCAGTCCACTGATTAACAAGTAGAACAAGTTAAAGGTATATTTGAAATGTCATGGAAACGTATTAGCATCAAAAGACCAAGAGATACCAAATAAACGAATGTATGAAAATTAAAGTACGGATGCTTTCACTTTTCAGTAGTCAACAACATGAAGTATAAAAGTGGGTCTCTTTTAATCTCAGGTAATCAACAATCGACAAGTATATTATACCAAGATCGTAAAAAGAAAAAATGTTGATAAAAAAAATGTTGGGTTGATTACAAATAGTTTTGAAGACAAAATTCAAGGATTATAGTGAAAATGCTAAACACAACAATAGCAACCACGTATAATCACTATTGTAAAAAGAATATGCTTTTTAATGAAGTCGATTGTAAAGAATATGTATGACATTTTGTGGCAGAGCCGTCTCAATAATTAAGTAGGCATTTGACAAAAATAAAAATGAGTTGTCATACACGTTTAGTTTAGTTTATTTTTTTAATACAAATAAAAAGATAATAAAATTTATCTACTTTTTAATGTATTTAACAGATTTTATATTATATTATTATGAT
Organism: Rutidosis leptorrhynchoides; assembly: GCF_046630445.1. Classification (NCBI taxonomy): domain Eukaryota; kingdom Viridiplantae; phylum Streptophyta; class Magnoliopsida; order Asterales; family Asteraceae; genus Rutidosis; species Rutidosis leptorrhynchoides. The sequence goes on from NC_092338.1 coordinate 49,893,950, forward strand.
CAAGCATAGAATAGAAGTGTCGGGTTCGGTCCATGCTTGACAACAATAGATGGAGATTTAAGGGTCATTCGAGTTTAACTCTCCGGTCCGGTGTACCGTGAATAACTCCTTGTGAGATGAGGATCTCGATAGGGGTGGTTAAACGCCGACCCACCATCGATGGGATAGCCGGTTGTTGATGACTCGGGATGGTATCTAGGATTTATGTTCATGGAACGTTACCTGTTGACCGTGAGTGAGTCTGGGGATAAGCTATGAGTCCGGTAGCGCGGGTAAAAGTTGCGCTATGCTAGTAGCGGCTATATTAGTTATGCTTCGGTACTAAAAATAGTATATGTGCGAGTCCAAGTGAAAATTCTCCCTTTGTACTGTGACTTGGACCTCTTATTTATAGGGTAATCCTCTTTGTCATATAGTGCAACGTAATAAGGTCAGAGGATCGTGGTCTGTCCCAATAGTACTTCTTTGTATGAGCGGGCCCGAAAAAAAGTGAAAAGCATCATGTCGGGCATGATTCTTGTCTGCCACATAACCCTGCAAGCTACGACGCTTTCCGACAGATTATGCATCGACCCAGTGCTCGCGCCAAGCCCTGTTCCGCACGAGGAATCTTGTGGCGCGCTTTTTATGCGACATGTGGGGAAACGCATGTTTGATGCGCTACACGAGCTAATCGGGTATACGTATCATTATATTACAACTTAATTTACAATTTTTTTTATTTAATTTAATTGACTATTTTGAGATAACTATAAATATACTCCGTGTGTGTGTGTGTGTGTGTGTGTGTATATATATATATATATATATATATATATATATATATATATATATATATATATATATATATATATATATTAGAGGGATCAAATGAGAACTTTTTTTGTGTGAGAACCCCGAAAACTCAAAAATACAATGAAATTCGAGAAAAAAGAGAAATTCGAGCAAAAATGTGACACAGAAGAACAAAAAAAAAACAATTCGAGCAAAAAATGGGACAAGGGCGAACAAAAAAGTGATATTCGAACAAAAAAAGGCGGGCGAACAATTTTGTGTTCTACATTTTTGATAGTCGAACAATAAAATGTAGAACACACGGGTAGTCGAACAAAAATGTCGATATTCGAACAAAAATGTGTACTACATTTTGAAATTCGAACAAAAAATTTTTTTTTTGCTCGACTACGAATTTTTTGTTCGTCCGTGTTTTTGATTTTTGCTCGAATTTCTTTTTTTTTTTTGCTCGCCCGTGCACTTTTTTTCTCGAATTTCAGTATTTTTGGAGTTCCTAGAGTTCTCACACTAAAAAAGTTCTCACTGGATCCTCTCCACACACACACACACACACACACACACATATATATATATATATATATATATATATATATATATTGTAATTTTTGGGTCTTTCTAAATTTTTAAGCCCTGACCGGTTGCCCATCTTCCACTGTTTAAAGATGCCTCCATTTTATGAGGAGAAGAAAAAAAGTAGGTGGGGATTGTATAGTATCAGAAGGTGTGAACCAGTCGGAATCGTAATTTCAACAACGTAAAACGAAAATGAATTCAAGGATGACTACCGACCAAATAAACATGTGAGTACCTCATTTTATTTTTTTGGTATGATTTAGGTTTGATTTGAGTTTAATTTGAATTTTAATTTGGTAGATTGATTTTGAATTGAAGATGAGAAAGATGAAGTAGAGAAGAAGAAAAAAGAAAGGACGAAAATACTCATCACGTGCCAGGCACAAGTTACAACTTAACGGATAAAAGTGACGGTCGTTAGTCACAGAAACCTCTCGTGAAATAAGTGCAAAGTACGGAGACCCCTCATGTAAAAACAGTTTTAGAACCCCTAATGAAATATGGGGTAAAGTACAAGGAGCCTCATGTAATTTTATTTTCAATGTATATAGAAATACATTACAATTCAATATACTCAAGCTATACACTATACAGCTAGGTAATGCGAAATAAATAAAAGATACTCCCTAATAGAATAGAACATATGAATGTTAACGTCTACCACAACAACCACGACTTTATTTCATTTTCATCACATTTATTTTATCCGGAGTATATAAAAAACTCATAATTAATCATAGAAAGTAAGCATGTCGTGGCATGTAAGTTAGTAACAAAATATAGTTTATTATTTCGAACTTGGATAGTAAACATTTAAGGTAAGGTTGTTTACTGTCTTTGAAATGGGGATCTGGTACATAAGATAAAAAAAAAATAGATATAAGTACTATTATTACGGAGCATCTTAAAAAAAAAAAAAAAAAGTCCCTAAATAACTAAAATTACAATATAATTATTAAAATTAGAATATAACTGAAAACTAATTATTACAATAAATACATTTAATTTTAACTTTATGTTAAAATTAGTAAGTATTATTCATTCAATGATGTTTGATTTGCGCCCTTAGAACATGAGTTTGTCAAACTCTTTAAAATAACTTATTTACTAATTACTACCTTTGAACTATCCAACTATATTCATAACGATTAAGTGTGTATTTTCATCGAGTAACGACTTCCAAATTTGTTTTTATCTGGTCATACTTCCTATTTATAATAAACCATAAATTTTATATTTATTTATTACCCCTATATACTAATTATTAAATTATATTATAATTATATTATACTTATACTTATAATATAATTATATTATACATAGATTCAATTAAAAAACAGAAAAAGACAAAAAAAAAAAAAAAAAAAACACTATTCCATTAGGCCAAATTCGTAATTAACTCTAAATTGAGGGGTAGTTTGATTTTCGATTTTTTTAAGTGGATAAATAAATGTGACGACCCGGGAATTTCCGACCAAATTTAAACTTAAACTTTATATGATTTTGACACGATAAGCAAAGTCTGTAATGTTGAGTCTCAAAAACTTTGGAACAATTTACATGAATGCATTTACCCTTCGACTACTCTCGACGATTCACGAACAACTATTTGTAAATAGATGCATATATATATATATATATATATATATATATATATATATATATATATATATATATATATATATATATATATATATAATAATTTGAAAAATAAATTGAAATAATATTACTATATATAATATATAGATATATAGATATGAAATTTAGTACATTTAATTTGTTATAAATTATTAATATTATTATTATTAATATTATTATTTACAAAATTATTAATAATTATCATTATACTTATCATTAGATATTGTTATTACTTTTAACATTAAAAATCATTATTATTATTAACAATAATATTATTAATATCATTTTTTATTTTTAATATTTGTATCATTATTATTAATATAATAATAATTATTATTATTATTAGTATTATTATTAATATTGATATAATTAATATTAATATCTATTAAAATCATTATGTTATGTATTGTTATTTATATTAAGACACAAATGATTATTATTATTACTGATAAATATTGTTATTTATCTTATTATTATTATTACTATTATTTATAAGTATTGTTATTATTAATATTTATATAACAATTATTAATATTAATTGTATATATATATAAAATAAGGAAAAAGGTACGATTCTATATTCCATCAACGGTAAATAACTTTTGTATCTGTCTTCAATCTGTTACACATCACATTCAGTTGTACCAATTTGGATTATCAAAATCTGCTTTTAGTTTTTTATATTTTTTCTTCTACTGATTGAATATTGCTTGTCGACACAATCTTAGTTACAAAACAAATACATTCGAATCATATAATGTGGTAATTGCTAGATATCACATTACATATACACATTATACTACAATTGAGGAAGGAAAAACAAAGACTATGAAATAAAGCTCACACACACCCATCACCCAAACTACCACCATGAAGCATTCCTTTATTTCTCAATAATCAACACTCTCAAAATTAAATACAAATAAATAAATAAATACTCTCAAAGATTCAAACCTTCATGACGGTTTCACGTACCATGATCTTCACTACAATACTTGAAACACGACAACTTCATCAAATGAGAATCAAGAGAGTTGTGTAGACCACTGGTGTTGTATCCTATTGGTTTCGTTTCTACTTATGGTTGCTAGACAACTATACAATCGCCACCATGCACCACCTTTAATCACCTCCTTAACCACTATGTATACCACCACCGAGAACTACCTCAAAGAACCATACACCATCTCGCCACTTTTCCTCAATCACCAAACACGACACCACGACATCAACCCATTAATTTGTTGTTGTTAACCACCAACGAACCATTTTAGATTTGTTTCCTGTTTCTATGCGAGTTGCAACCCAAAACCCAAATCATGTTACTCGATAAACCCCATGAAAACAGGCTGCTTTAATAACGCTTATTTATTCGATCAAAACACCAACGAACTAGGTTACTACTACTCATTTCTGAATTTGGAAACCGGAGACAAACAACCATCGAAAAACCCACCCATCGGTCACCTCTAAATACTGCTACGATATATATATTTTTTTCTTTCCTTTATGATCATAAGATTGATGAGCACAATTAAAGGGGTATGATAAAGTAAGGAAAAGTAGTTGACAATTTGGCTCACTCATTTGGCGTGTTCTTTTTTTGTTCCATTTACTTCATTGGCCAACACTTATACAGCATATATCCACTAGTACTGAATATCGATTACTATAATCAATTGATGGAACATGGGTCCCAACTTACAAAACCCATCCTTTGTGTCTCCTGGTTCCTACCCAACGACAACTCCCAATTACATAACCCCACTTACAATTATTCATGGCAATTATTTGTGAGCTGATTCAATTCATTAGGATTCCTTTTTAAGTCTCTATTAATTTAGTTGTTGGACTAATGCATATAGTGGGACATTTAAAAAAATTCGTGGCATATATAACTTGCATCGGATATATTTTTTTTGTTCCTTTTCTGTCGCCTATAGTACCCTACACCGATACATTTTATGTATGCAACTTGGGCCAAATGAAGTTGGGCTACTAATTAAGAATTGAGGTGGACTGCAGAATATATGGAGCCATATATATATAATTTTGTGTTGGGGCCTGCTTCTATAATTGGGCCGAAAACTTGTGTTTATTAGTTGGGCTAAGACCCAGTTTGTGTTGCTGTGAAAAAAAAAAAAAAAAAAAAAAACAGGTGTGACATGATGATGTTGATCATTGATGATTGATGAGGTATATCAACGAATAATTCTTAGTGTCTTTGAAGAAGAAGAATGAAACAGAATTCGTGGTTAAGTAGATTTAATCTAGGATACAAATCAGAAAAGTATTAGTTAGAGGAGTGGTTATGAGAGGTGTTGGGTTTAATTGAGAGGTCGCGGGTTCGAACCTGTGCAAGGACACATCTTTTTGGAACTTATTCTTTGAGGTAGTTTTTCTATTGTTATTATTATTAATAATATCATGATTATTATTATTAATTATTGTTGATATAATAATTATCATGATTACTCCTATAAGTATAAGATAATATAGGATTGAATTTATATTATGTATGATTAAAGTGATGATATATTAAAATAACACTATGGATATAACAACGATATGCATAATAAATATTAATACGACATACGTTGAAATGTAGGTATTTAATGATGTAAAATTGTTATTTAAAACGATGCATATACGAATAAGTAAACTCTATATATATATATATATATATATATATATATATATATATATATATATATATATATATATATATATATATATATATATATATATATATATATGAACACAGTTTTAATGGAAAATAAGTATATAGTTTTTACATATAATAAATATAATATATATTGATTATAATTTTCTGCATATATATCAACCTATATTTTTAAAATGACAGATTAATAAGTATATAAATAATTGTAATAATATAATAAATATTATATAACTAAAACTTTTACTATGCAAATGTTATGATATTAATATATAAACATATGATTTATTAATATAATATTTATATCACTAGTATCATATAAATCTGTTCGATTACAATTATATATGTTAACATATATATAAATAATATAGGTTCGTGAATCCAAGGCCAACCCTGCATTGTTCGATATAGTCATATGTATTTTTACTACAAAATACATTTGGTGAGTTCATTTGCTCCCTTTTTACTCATTACATTTTTGGGCTGAGAATACATGTAAATGCTTTATTAACTGTTTTATAATATTTATATGTGTGAGTTTCATTTACCTTTTTACCCTTTATATTTTTGGGCTGAGAATACATGCGCAAATTTTATAAATGTTTTTACGAAATAGACACAAGTAATCAAAACTACATTATATGGTTGAATGATCGAAATCGAATATGCCCCTTTTTATTAAGTCTGGTAATCTAAGAATTAGGGAACAGACACCCTAATTGACGCGAACTCTAAAGATAGATCTATTGGGCCCAACAAGCCCCATCCAAAGTACCGGATGCTTTAGTACTTCGAAATTTATATCATGTCCGAAGGAGGATCTCGGAATGATGGGGATATTCTTATATGCATATTGTGACTGTCGGTTACCAGGTGTTCAATCCATATGAATGATATTTTTGTCTCTATGCATGGGACGTATGTTTATGAGAAATGGAATTATGAAATCTTGTGGTCTATTAAAAATATGAAATGATTATTTATGCTAAATTAATGAACTCACCAACCTTTTGGTTGACACTTTAAAGCATGTTTATTCTCAGGTATGAAAGAGACATTCCGTTGTGCATTTGTTCATTTTAAAGACAGTATTTGGAGTCGATCATCGCAATAGAACCAGTTGTTGGTGACTTCGTCCAGATGGATTAGGACGGGTCCTTTCAGTTGGTATCAGAGCGGTGGTCTTAGTGAACCGGGTCTGCATTAGTGTGTCTAACTGATAAGTCGTTAGGATGCATTAGTGAGTCTGGACTTCGACCGTGTCTGCATGTCAAAAGTTTTGCTTATCATTTTTGTCAGAAATCATTTGTTTATCCTCCTTAGTAAATTACTTGCTTATCATCCTTAGTCTAGACACATCTTATTGCATTGATTGCATGAATAGTGTATAGACAAAATTCATATCTTAGCATATATGCTAATTCATATCTTAGCGTATCTGTTACTGTAAACGTTGCCTGACATTTTCCGTAGATTCCTCCGTAACTTATGGGATTTTAGTATTATATATGCATATGTAAATTATGTATTGCAGGGTACTAATCTACATCCTATAATCTATTTCTTATCGAAAATCCTTCATCTGATCGTACGAGATGAATCCCTCAACCAGTTCGAGTCCTTCAAATTTCGATAGCCATTCCAATAGATATTCCGACGGATATTCCGTCATGGATGTTAACCTAAGCTCCGAAAGCAGTGTCATCAGAATGAATCAACCAATCAGCCACCCCCAATTCATCTGATGGGTTCGTAGTCGACTTAATCAATGGAGAAGCGAAGAAGGCAATCCCTTCCACCAATCGAATTCACCTTTTGGCGAAGAACCTGAAACACTTACCGGCGAACCTGTCCGTAATACCATTTTCCCTCTCACTTCCAGAGTAGCTCAACACGATTAGATTCTACCCACAATTTTAAACCTTATTCATCCGCTCGTTCTGACAAACAATCATCCCGGAATAATGGAAGAAGTCAACGAGCTTCGCACCCGAGTTATAATTTTGAAAACTATGGTGCAAAATGTACCAGCTTCAGCAACATTACCGGCATCAACAGTACCACCAACAACAAAATCCGTATCTCAAGCCTCAATTTCACTATCTGTCCCACGAACATCAACTTCATATGCACCATAGATACCAAGGAGTATCAACAGCAATTAACGATGAAGTATTGATCCATAACTTCATCAATATTCTGCGAAGAATATGTGGATCCTAATAGTTTTAGAGATTACTTATTCTAGCTCAAACCGAAGATCAAATGAGTCTAATATTATATTGACTCATTAAAACAATGATTACATCTGAAGAAAATATATATGTATATATATTTTCATAAAGATTGTGATAAAAAAAAATTCTTTCGTACAAACTGTTAATGATGAAAATATTTTAACGGGTAGGTAACACCCGAGGAATATTTAGATTTCACTTTAATAAGTTACACTGTACAATCTTCAAATCTGATTCAATAGTAATTTCCTATCCTACTTACATCCACAGATATATGAATCTGATCACTACAGAATAACCATTTCCATTCAACTTTCATAATTGGATTTTGACCTATCAGAATCCAACAAGTGGCATAATGAAGAAAACATTTGATGGAATAAAATTTGTTAGAAACAAACAAATTAACTATGAGAAATTTTGTTAAAAATCCACGCTAACAAAATCCTAGCTAACTGTTCCTAGCTAACTGTGGACTAATCAACTGAGGACTACCAACAGTGGATAATTAAAATGAATTAAAATATTGATTATAACATATGAAACTAAACAATACTTCAAGTTTGCCACTTGATTTCATCTTAAACCTCATTTGTATTTTGACGATAACAATCCGCATTCAAACCTTTCATGATTCTTGAAAACACCTCAATCGAGAGGATGAACCAACCGCACTTCATCTACGGAAGGAAAGATTTATATATATAGTATTGCACCTGAGAAACTTTCAGCAATTGAGTAAAAGTTTAACACGTAGTCGCGTCAGATCCTTTAGCATTTATTAGCAAAAAAAAAAAAAAAAAAAAAAAAAACTTTGCGATCCCTTTTCAAAGTAGCCAATTTTGTCACAACTCCAGCAAGTCAACTTCGACTTTTCATTCGAAGTAGCCTTACTATAATCCTGATATATACGATTACCGTTTTGATACCGGAGAATTCTTTTATATTTCACCATATTACCAGCAGACGTACCAGCAACCTCGTTGCTTCTTGGCTTATACCTCTATGATAAATCATTATATTTATTCATTGAAACCCTATCATATACTCATCCGCATCCTGTAACGAGAACTGCCATACCAATTACTGGGAATCAGCAATCAGTACTTTGAAAACTCACAGCATATCTACATCAACAGTTATATGTATAACATTTATCTCTTAGAATTATGATCTTTTATTCTGAAATTCTGAAAAGCACTCAGTCTACAAATCAATACTCTGAATGTTGAAAAAGCTGAATGAAGCAGTAGAAACCATAGAAAACCGTAAACGACCTTAATCATCGGAAGTTTGATGATAAGGAATAGTATGTTGGAAAAGCTCAGAAAAGTTGGAACCGAAAAACAGATTGAGCTAGTCACGAAGGAGACCAAGGACAAATACAAGGACCATACCCTATATTCAAAGAATCCAAGTAATTCTAAATCCGATGAAACCTTCAACGAATATCTTGCTCCGTACTCATGTTAAAATCTTGCGGAAAATCTTTCTTCATCAACCATCGAACTTAGAAATTCCAGAATATCATCATGAATATCTTCAATATTTCTAAAGATATTTTCATAAATATTCTCATCCGAAATTATTTATCTCTTAGTGCTATCAGTGTTACATCATATAGAAACTGTTAGTTTCTATATTATGTAAACTTTCGAGCTTAAAATATGAATGTTATTGAAGTAATGTTGGGAACTGATGCATGAGTTAGTATAATATAATGACACTTGATCAACGTGATTATATTACAGTAAGTCATGCTGAGTTTTAATGGAATGTGATGATTCACAGATTATAACGTCACCACGTGCCATGTTACATAACACTTTCATTCTAATTAACCTCTGAACATATCAAGAAAATATATTCTTGATAGTTCTATTCTCAGTGACTCTGGTAATTTGACAAATCAAATCGTGCTATTACGTTCCTTCATGTTTAAAACGTTATAATCATTCGAAACTCTATATCTACAAATTCTGGACCATTATTCGCTTGACTTGGAGTCGGGAAGAGAAAGCAAGAGCATGGAGCTCCGAAAAAATAAAGGAAAATATAAAGCCGATCACAAACACAAGAATTACAAACCGTGTATATCAATGTTTATCGCAACATAAAGACACGGGAAAATTAAAAAACATTATAACCCCAAGGGCGAAGTAGAAGAAAACAGATTCTCCCGGTGGTAATTGGAAAAGGAGAATGATTGTTGCGATAGTGAGGATAAGAACAAGGATTAGAACGGGATTAAGCATTTTCACAATCTTTTGGATGTATGAACTAAGGAAGAAAGTATAGAAATTGTGAGAATAATGGAACGAAGAGTTTAATTTATAAAGGAAAAATTAGACGTAACAATCGAGTCAGATGACCACATTTAATTATAGAAATCTTAATTTCATTATTCACCGAAGAATCAAATCTTTTAGATTTCGAAGATTTTCTTTAAATCCCTTGAATTCCGGAATTCAACCGCGACTACATCAAAAGTTAAAGACGAACCTCTATTTACTTCATTTCACTCTTTTGTGATAGCCTCACTCGTACACTACGAGTAATCAAATTATTTTATCAATATTACTCAATATTGATAAAACACTATCTATCAACTCATATTCTTCTTGATAACATTTCTATTGTTAGCCATGACCACCTCACTCAAATTTCGGGACAAAATTTCTTTAACGGGTAGGTACTGTGACGACCCGGGAATTTCCGACCAAATTTAAACTTAAACTTTATATGATTTTGTGACGATCGCCCCAAATCCATTTGGCCGAATACGTCATTCATTGATTTCATTGCGAGGTATTTGACCTCTATATGATACGTTTTATAAACATTGCATTCTTTTGAAAAGGCACACCATAAATGAATATTAAATCAAAGGTTTTCGACATCTGATGATTTCTACATATAAACAATCACCTTATATAATAGTTTACAACAGTACTTCCGTTGACAGTGCAGTCTAAATAAGGTACATGGTGATGAATTGGTGAATGCAACGTTTTCTTGAAAAATATGCCAATGTAAGATTCCATGCACATAGCTTGTCTATCATATAAGCAAACAGCGGAAGACTTCTAGGGAACCTGAGAATAAATATGCTAACAAGTGTCAACACAAAGGTTGGTGAGTTCATAGTTTTAGTGTTTCGCATAATCTGCATATAAAAGTGGATAACAAGATTTCAGTTGTTTCATCCAGAAACGTTTATCAAAATATTCTACGAAATTGAGCACCCTGGTAACTAAACTTTAACGTATATATAATTTGTACCCTTTGTATAATCATCTTAATAATACACGCAAACCAACGTGTACGCTTCTCAAATAGCATACATCCGTTAAAAGGCTAGTGCTCTAGCTCGGACGGGGATATCAAGCCCTATGGATCCATATACTACTACTCGCGCCCACCAGTTCTTATAACTGGTAGTTACTAGTTACCAAAGCTAAGGGATTTTCGGTTCAAACTCAGTGTAGAATTTAGTATGTACTTGTATCCATTGCGTTTAAAATAAAGTGCATGTATTCTCAGCCCAAAAATATATATTGCAAAAGCAATTAAAAAGGGAGCAAATGAAACTCACACATATAAATATTGTATATCGGTTAATAAAGCATTTGCATGTATTCTCAGCCCAAAAATGTAGAGAGTAAAAGGGATCTTATGAAACTCACCTTAGCAGCATATAAAGTCGTTCACCAAAATGTGATCGAAACTCGAATTACCAAATAACCGTAGATCTCAACCTAGAGAACATATGTTGGTCAATAAATGTCTATTAAGCTAGGTCAGGTCATAGTGTATAACAATCCTAATGCTCGAGATCGACATACAAAAGTTATCCAAAGTCGTTTCAAAAAGTTAATTTTGACAATAATTCAACAAAACGAGACGTGCCTTATATATGGATTCATTTACTTGCCTGGTAATATTCAAAAATCCAATTTATCATTCTTACAAACAAGTTTCAAAAGCAATTTCAATCAATGTCAATCATAATTCAGTTGATCATATCTTTTAATTCGTTCACCGAAATTACGCGATTTCTAAATGAAAAGTTATTGATTTTTCACCAGCTTTCCAAAAACATGCATATCATATACCTTTTATCAGTAATATATGTATTTACTTCGTGATTCATCATAACTGTTTAACGACAAAATTTAGCGTACAATAATGTATAAATATATACACTCGAGCACTAGTATGTATACACTATTAATTTATAAAATATAAAATATAAATGCTTACGTATTAATATTGAGATTCAATATTGTAGAAAAGTACGTAGACGCAACAGAGATGATAAACACTAGATTTGATTCATAAATATACCCTCGAACATTACCCATAACCTCTTTGGCAATAACCCATAATTTCCTTAGCTCTATCCCGCTCTTAAAACCATTTTGAAAGTGACACACTCATAACCTCGTCGTAGTATTTTATGTATAATACTAATTAATAATATTAATAATAATAAGATTAATAATAATAATAATAATAATAATAATAATAATAATAATAATAATAATAATAATAATAATAATAATAATAGTAATAATAATAATAATATAAATATGGAGTATGATATGTATGTGTGTAAGACAGAGACCAAAATGCTAGAGCTTTTATAGGTGTGGCCTAATTCTGATGCCCATGCGATCGCATGGGTTTTATGCCTATTTGCCATGCGATCGCATGGCCGTCAGATCCAGCTCACATATTTTTTGTAATTTTGTTTGTCGACATAATTTAATATAATATATATAATATATTTAATTTAAATAATTAATTATATATTATATTAAATTCACATGCATAGTTGACTTGTAATTTTTGTTCCGATAAGTCGTACGTCATCACTCGACTTATGTCCCGGTTCCGGTTTTTCGAGTGTCCCTTCGTACGTTGAGAAAACTTGTACATTACGTTTCGCGACTCGTACCTTTGTCAAAATATAGTCTTAAATTATTCCTAAACTATACCACTCAAAGTATATCTTAAACTTTCGAGTATTTTGGTCATTTACTTCTATAAATCATCGTCTCGTTATTTGTTATTATATATATAATAACAGATTGTTTTATGACCAAGTTAATATTATATTTAAATATATATATTCAATATTTAATAAACACGTTTTTAAAATACATAACACAGGTTATTCATATATCTAATTCCAACAGTTAATATTCCTTATTATTGTATGTGTCCAAGTTACGTTATTTAAACAAACACTTTATCATTTGTTCCGAATACCGTTAAAAATGAATGATTTCTCAAATCAACGTGGACCTCTCAATAGAGACCCGTAATGATATCATAATCCTTAAGAGACTCAGTAAATGTCTTTTACTTGAATCGTTTGGCATAATCTTTTAACTCCGTAGTTAAATATATCAATCAGGTAATCAATCAAATAAGATTAATGCACAGTATCATATACCCAACACTTAGTTACGTTTTCAAGTTATAGTATATGTATCTATTTACATATAATTATTCGTGCATCATCGTGAATAAACGAAAGGTAATTAAATAGTTCAAGAATTTTGAGATTCAGTTTAACAGACTTTGCTTATCGTATCGAAATCATATAAGATTAAGTTTAAATTTGGTCGAAAATTTTCGGGTCATCACAGTACCTACCCGTTAAAGAAATTTCGTCCCGAAATTTGAGTGAGGTCGTCATGGCTAACAATAAAAATGTTTTCATGACGTATATGAGTTGATAATTAGAGTTTTATCACCGTTGAATAATATGGATAACACAATCCAATTACTCGAAGCGTATGAGGGAAGTTATCGTAATAAAGTGAAATAGAGAATAGAGATGCGTCTTATCTCTTGACGTAGTAACGATTGATTTCCGAAATTTAAGGAATAGAAAGTCTGCATAATCTAAATAAGATTTGATTCTTTGGAATTTAAGGAAATTAAGATCTTTTTTAATTAAATGAGGTCACCTGCCTCGATTGCTCTGTCTGTTATTTTGCTTATAAATTAACCCCCTTTCGTCTCATTATTTTCACCACTCCTACATCTTCTTCCTCATTTCATACTTCCAAAAGATTGTGAAATGCTTCATCCAGTTCTTATTCTTGATATACTCCTAACTTTCATATCTGTCATTCTTCTTTTTCATCTACCACCAGAGGAAGTTACTTTCTTCTACCATTACCTTGGGGTTATAGTGTTTTTCATTCTCCCGTGTCTTTATATTGCTATACGCATTGATATACACGGTTTGTAAATTTTGAGGTTGTTATTGGGCTTTATATTCTCCATTATATTTCGGAGCTTCATGCTTTCGTTTTCTCTTCCTGACCTTAAGTCAAGCGGATAATGGTCCAGAATTCGTAGGTATGAAGTTTCAGATGAACATAACTAATGTTCTAAGAAAGAAATGGTAATAGCACAATCTGACTTGTCAAATTACCAGAATACCTCAAAAAAAGACCGAATCATTAAGAAAATATTTTCTTGATATTTTTAGAGATTATATAGAATGAAAGAGTTATGTAACATGGTTCATGATGAGGGTATGATATGTGAACCTTTATCACGTTCCATTAGAAACTCAGCATGACTTACTGTAATATAATCACGTTGATCAAGTGTCATTATATTATATTAACCCATGCTTCAATTCCCAACATTACTTCAAAACATTTATATTTTAAACTTGAAAGTTTCAGAATTTAGAAACTAAAATAGTTTCTTTTATGGTGTAACACAGATATCGTAAAGAGAAAATTGATTTTCGATAAGAATGATTATGAAATTATCTCCAGAAATATGGAGGATATTTATAATAAAAGATACGATAATATCTTAGAATTTCTAATATCAGAGGATGATGAAGAATATTGTCCGCAAGGGTTTAGATTCGGAAGCAAGGTATTCGTTAATGGCTTCAACAGATACTGAATCATTTGGATTCTTTGAAGACAGGTTTCGTCCTTGTGATTTATCCACAGCCTCTTTCATACTTTGCTCAATCCGTTTTTCAGTTCCAAACTTTCTCTTTTTCTCAGCTTTACCACCATACTATTCTTTATCATCAAACTTTTGACTGTTAAGGTCGTTTACAGTTTTTGCTGCTTCATCAACTTTTTTCCAAAATTCGGAGAACTAGTTTCGTAGTTTGGGGTGTTTTTCGGAAACTTCACATTCGAAGTATGTAAGTCCAAGAGGTAGACGTTATATGTACACATATAACTGTTGGCGTAGACGTGCTACAAGATTTCAAAACACTGATTGCTAATTCCTGATAGTTTGTATGGCAATTGCCGTTACAAGATGTGGATGAGTACATGATACGGTTTCAATGAGTAAAAGGATTTTTTGGAAGGTCAAAGATCAATGAAGTTGTTGGTAAATTTACTGCTAATGTGGTGGAACATGAAAGGTTCCCCAGTAACAAAAACGTATATGCCAAAGTTACAAGTCTGAAAGGTCGTCGTTGACTGGTTGAACGGTTGATAATACTGGATACTTTTGGAAAGGAATTGCAAGGTTATTTTCAGTAATAACAATGCTAAAGGATCTTTCACATTTTTGAAGTCAAAGTATAGCTTTGAAAGATGTAGAGATCTAAGAATGATGTCACTCGTTAAATCTTGACTTGGATTCTGATCCGTCAATATCAGAATATGTAATTGAATTTGTATGGAAACGATTGTATATCGTTGTGAGCATAGTTATTAATTTTTGAATCAAAGTTGAAGAATGTACAGTGTAACATATTAATTGTGAACTTAAATATTTCCCGAGAATTACCTACCCGTTAAAGATTTCACAAGTAATATTTTGTACAAAAGAATTTTTATTACCGTCCTTATGAAAATATATGTATGTATATTTTCTTCAGATGTAATACAGATTTGATGAGTTAATATCATATTAAGCTCATTTAATTTTTGACTTGAATTAGAAATGAATAAAACATTAAAGATTTAATAATCTTTACGGAGTATTTCACTAATGTAATCAATACTCAGTTTTATTGATATTTTCTCAGTGAATCATGTTGGTGCTCATGGAACTCTTGCTAACTTCGCAAGGTACGAATGATGTTTTCTAGAAAGTTTCGAATACATCGAAGATGAAAGTATAAAATCAACCATATAATTGAATAATATACTTAGTTTATTATGAAATGGAATTCATTGAGTTGGAAACAGAGATTGTAGTTAACGATGGTTAAGTCATTAACGAAGTATGTACATCATAGCATATTAGTAATATGAATTAACCGAGTAGTACCTACCAGTTAAGATTCACACGTAATAACTTGGTACGAAAAGATTTATTTTGATTTCAAAATTCATATATATTAAATATACATAAAATTTCTTCAGGGGAAATGAGTTAATACTTCATCGGTTATTGTTGCTGGTATTTCTTGGTAACTACGGTACGTATGACGTTGATGCTCGTGGAACAGATTGTGAAGTTGAGGTTTGCGATGCGGATGTTGTTGGTGGTGGTAATGGTACTGTTGGTGTTGTTGTCGGTGGTACTGTTGATGCCGGTGATGCTGCTGGTGCTTGTAACCTTTGCACCATATTCTCCAAAGCCACTACCCGAGCGCGAAGCTCGTTGACTTCTTCTACTACACCGGGATGATTGTCGATTCGAACGAGCGGAAGAATAAGATTTAGAATGTGAGATAGTATATAATCATGACTAGATACTCTGGAAATGAGAGAGAAAATGGTATTACGAACATGTTCGCCGGTAAGTGCTTCAGGTTCTTCGCCAAGAGGGCAATATGGTGGATGGAAGGGATCGCCTTCTTCTTGTCTCCAATAATTAAGTAGGCTACGAACCCATCCCCAATTCATCCAGAATAGATGATGGCTAATTGGTTGATCCATTTCAGTTACACTTTCTTCAGAGTTCAGGAGAATATCCATATCGGAATAGCTGTCGGAATTTAAGGAATTTGAACTAGATACGGGATCCATCTTGTATAATTAGATAGATGATTTTTGATATGAAATAGATTATAGAATTTAGTTTGGTATTCTTCAATACATAATTTACATATGTATATATAATACCAAATTCCATAAATCACGGAGAAATTTTCCGAAGATGTCAGGAAAAGTTTACAGTAACAGATACGCTAAGATATGAATTTTTGTCTATACACTATTTATGCAATCAATGCAGTAAAACGTGTCTAGACTTAAGAATGATAAGCATGTAATTTTCGAAGAAAAATGATAAGCAAAACTTTTAACATGTAGACACGGTCGAAGTCCAGACTTACTAATGCATCTTAACAACTATCAGTTAGACACATTCATGCAAGACCTGGTTCGCTAGGACCAACGCTCTGATACCAACTGTGATGATCACTCCAAATCCATTTGGCCGAATACGTCATTCATTGATTTCATTGCGAGGTATTTGACCTCTATATGATACGTTTTATAAACATTGCATTCTTTTGAAAAGGCACACCATAAATGAATATTAAATCAAAGGTTTTCGACATCTGATGATTTCTACATATAAACAATCACCTTATATAATAGTTTACAACAGTACTTCCGTTGACAATGCAGTCTAAATAAGGTACATGGTGATGAATTGGTGAATGCAACGTTTTCTTGAAAAATATGCCATGTAAGATTCCATGCACATAGCTTGTCTATCATATAAGCAAACAGCGGAAGACTTCTAGGGAACCTGAGAATAAACATGCTAACAAGTGTCAATACAAAGGTTGGTGAGTTCATAGTTTTAGTGTTTCGCATAATCTGCATATAAAAGTGGATAACAAGATTTCAGTTGTTTCATCCAGAAACGTTTATCAAAATATTCTACGAAATTGAGCACCCTGGTAACTAAACTTTAACGTATATATAATTTGTACCCTTTGTATAATCATCTTAATAATACACGCAAACCAACGTGTACGCTTCTCAAATAGCATACATCCGTTAAAAGGCTAGTGCTCTAGCTCGGACGGGGATATCAAGCCCTATGGATCCATATACTACTACTCGCGCCCACCAGTTCTTATAACTGGTAGTTACTAGTTACCAAAGCTAAGGGATTTTCGGTTCAAACTCAGTGTAGAATTTAGTATGTACTTGTATCCATTGCGTTTAAAATAAAGTGCATGTATTCTCAGCCCAAAAATATATATTGCAAAAGCAATTAAAAAGGGAGCAAATGAAACTCACACATATAAATATTGTATATCGGTTAATAAAGCATTTGCATGTATTCACAGCCCAAAAATGTAGAGAGTAAAAGAGATCTTATGAAACTCACCTTAGCAGCATATAAAGTCGTTCACCAAAATGTGATCGAAACTCGGATTACCAAATAACCGTAGATCTCAACCTAGAGAACATATGTTGGTCAATAAATGTCTATTAAGCTAGGTCAGGTCATAGTGTATAACAATCCTAATGCTCGAGATCGACATACAAAAGTTATCCAAAGTCGTTTCAAAAAGTCAATTTTGACAATAATTCAACAAAACGAGACGTGCCTTATATATGGATTCATTTACTTGCCTGGTAATATTCAAAAATCCAATTTATCATTCTTACAAACAAGTTTCAAAAGCAATTTCAATCAATGTCAATCATAATTCAGTTGATCATATCTTTTAATTCGTTCACCGAAATTACGCGATTTCTAAATGAAAAGTTATTAATTTTTCGCCAGCTTTCCAAAAACATGCATATCATATACCTTTTATCAGTAATATATGTATTTACTTCGTGATTCATCATAACTGTTTAACGACAAAATTTAGCGTACAATAATGTATAAATATATACACTCGAGCACTAGTATGTATACACTATTAATTTATAAAATATAAAATATAAATGCTTACGTATTAATATTGAGATTCAATATTGTAGAAAAGTACGTAGACGCAACAGAGATGATAAACACTAGATTTGATTCATAAATATACCCTCGAACATTACCCATAACCTCTTTGGCAATAACCCATAATTTCCTTAGCTCTATCCCGCTCTTAAAACCATTTTAAAAGTGACACACTCATAACCTCGTCGTAGTATTTTATGTATAATACTAATTAATAATATTAATAATAATAAGATTAATAATAATAATAATAATAATAATAATAATAATAATAATAATAATAATATAAATATGGAGTATGATATGTATGTGTGTAAGACAGAAACCAAAATGCTAGAGCTTTTATAGGTGTGGCCTGATTCTGATGCCCATGCGATCGCATGGGTTTTATGCCTATTTGCCATGCGATCGCATGGCCGTCAGATCCAGCTCACATATTTTTTGTAATTTTGTTTGTCGACATAATTTAATATAATATATATAATATATTTAATTTAAATAATTAATTATATATTATATTAAATTCACATGCATAGTTAACTTGTAATTTTTGTTCCGATAAGTCGTACGTCATCACTCGACTTATGTCCCGGTTCCGGTTTTTCGAGTGTCCCTTCGTACGTTGAGAAAACTTGTACATTACGTTTCGCGACTCGTACCTTTGTCAAAATATAGTCTTAAATTATTCCTAAACTATACCACTCAAAGTATATCTTAAACTTTCGAGTATTTTGGTCATTTACTTCTATAAATCATCGTCTCGTTATTTGTTATTATATATATAATAACAGATTGTTTTATGACCAAGTTAATATTATATTTAAATATATATATTCAATATTTAATAAACACGTTTTTAAAATACATAACACAGGTTATTCATATATCTAATTCCAACAGTTAATATTCCTTATTATTGTATGTGTCCAAGTTACGTTATTTAAACAAACACTTTATCATTTGTTCCGAATACCGTTAAAAATGAATGATTTCTCAAATCAACGTGGACCTCTCAATAGAGACCCGTAATGATATCATAATCCTTAAGAGACTCAGTAAATGTCTTTTACTTGAATCGTTTGGCATAATCTTTTAACTCCGTAGTTAAATATATCAATCAGGTAATCAATCAAATAAGATTAATGCACAGTATCATATACCCAACACTTAGTTACGTTTTCAAGTTATAGTATATGTATCTATTTACATATAATTATTCGTGCATCATCGTGAATAAACGAAAGGTAATTAAATAGTTCAAGAATTTTGAGATTCAGTTTAACAGACTTTGCTTATCGTATCGAAATCATATAAGATTAAGTTTAAATTTGGTCGAAAATTTTCGGGTCATCACAGATTTTGACACGATAAGCAAAGTCTGTAATGTTGAGTCTCAAAAACTTTGGAACAATTTACATGAATGCATTTACCCTTCGACTACTCTCGACGATTCACGAACAACTATTTGTAAATAGATGCATATATATATATATATATATATATATATAATAATTTGAAAAATAAATTGAAATAATATTACTATATATAATATATAGATATATAGATATGAAATTTAGTACATTTAATTTGTTATAAATTATTAATATTATTATTATTAATATTATTATTTACAAAATTATTAATAATTATCATTATACTTATCATTAGATATTGTTATTACTTTTATCATTAAAAATCATTATTATTATTAACAATAATATTATTAATATCATTTTTTATTTTTAATATTTGTATCATTATTATTAATATAATAATAATTATTATTATTATTAGTATTATTATTAATATTGATATAATTAATATTAATATCTATTAAAATCATTATGTTAAGTATTGTTATTTATATTAAGACACAAATGATTATTATCATTAATGTTATTATTATTACTGATAAATATTGTTATTTATCTTATTATTATTATTACTATTATTTATAAGTATTGTTATTATTAATATTTATATAACAATTATTAATATTAATTGTATATATATATAAAATAAGGAAAAAGGTACGATTCTATATTCCATCAACGGTAAATAACTTTTGTATCTGTCTTCAATCTGTTACACATCACATTCAGCTGTACCAATTTGGATTATCAAAATCTGCTTTTAGTTTTTTATATTTTTTCTTCTACTGATTGAATATTGCTTGTCGACACAATCTTAGTTACAAAACAAATACATTCGAATCATATAATGTGGTAATTGCTAGATATCACATTACATATACACATTATACTACAATTGAGGAAGGAAAAACAAAGACTATGAAATAAAGCTCACACACACCCATCACCCAAACTACCACCATGAAGCATTCCTTTATTTCTCAATAATCAACACTCTCAAAATTAAATACAAATAAATAAATAAATACTCTCAAAGATTCAAACCTTCATGACGGTTTCACGTACCATGATCTTCACTACAATACTTGAAACACGACAACTTCATCAAATGAGAATCAAGAGAGTTGAACACAGTTTTAATGGAAAATAAGTATATAGTTTTTACATATAATAAATATAATATATATTGATTATAATTTTCTGCATATATATCAACCTATATTTTTAAAATGACAGATTAATAAGTATATAAATAATTGTAATAATATAATAAATATTATATAACTAAAACTTTTACTATGCAAATGTTATGATATTAATATATAAACATATGATTTATTAATATAATATTTATATCACTAGTATCATATAAATCTGTTCGATTACAATTATATATGTTAACATATATATAAATAATATAGGTTCGTGAATCCAAGGCCAACCCTGCATTGTTCGATATAGTCATATGTATTTTTACTACAAAATACATTTGGTGAGTTCATTTGCTCCCTTTTTACTCATTACATTTTTGGGCTGAGAATACATGCAAATGCTTTATTAACTGCTTTATAATATTTATATGTGCGAGTTTCATTTACCTTTTTACCCTTTATATTTTTGGGCTGAGAATACATGCGCAAATTTTATAAATGTTTTTACGAAATAGACACAAGTAATCAAAACTACATTATATGGTTGAATGATCGAAATCGAATATGCCCCTTTTTATTAAGTCGGGTAATCTAAGAATTAGGGAACAGACACCTTAATTGACGCGAACTCTAAAGATAGATCTATTGGGCCCAACAAGCCCCATCCAAAGTACCGGATGCTTTAGTACTTCGAAATTTATATCATGTCCGAAGGAGGATCCAGGAATGATGGGGATATTCTTATATGCATATTGTGACTGTCGGTTACCAGGTGTTCAATCCATATGAATGATATTTTTGTCTC
Source organism: Rutidosis leptorrhynchoides (assembly GCF_046630445.1). Classification (NCBI taxonomy): domain Eukaryota; kingdom Viridiplantae; phylum Streptophyta; class Magnoliopsida; order Asterales; family Asteraceae; genus Rutidosis; species Rutidosis leptorrhynchoides. The sequence continues at coordinate 49,916,086 of NC_092338.1, forward strand.
TATGCATGGGACGTATGTTTATGAGAAATGGAATTATGAAATCTTGTGGTCTATTAAAAATATGAAATGATTATTTATGCTAAATTAATGAACTCACCAACCTTTTGGTTGACACTTTAAAGCATGTTTATTCTCAGGTATGAAAGAGACATTCCGCTGTGCATTTGTTCATTTTAAAGACAGTATTTGGAGTCGATCATCGCAATGGAACCAGTTGTTGGTGACTTCGTCCAGATGGATCAGGACGGGTCCTTTCAATAAAAATGGAATGTAATGAAATACTAAAATGGAAGGTTGCCTCATTGGTTTGCTGTTGGGTTTGCTAATTAACAGGTCTTGAGTTCGAACCTAGCTTTAACGTTTTATTTTTTTTGGGCTACAGCAATTGAGCCCAGCGTAGCGGGCTGGCCCAATTGCTTGTTATATTATATTATAATTATAATTATTATTATATTATATTATAATTATAACTATATACTAAATGACAAATTTTATAAACCTAAGTGAACAGCACCACTTCTAGGCTTTAACTATTTTTACGTTTCGCAGAAAAAGTTGTACCCACAAGGGTAGTACTGTGCTACAGTATTTTTTTTTATTTTTTTTCCCCCAAATTCTCCTCCTTATTGTCCCCTAAATTTTTTACTAAAGGACTGTACAAAAACGTTGCCTCCATTTTCCTAAAACTAATTTTCATCAAAATTACTACTATATACTAATTACTTTACTACTACATACTAATTGACATACGTTGGGAACAGTAATTAGTAACCATTCTTACACTTTATCGACTTGTACGTTACGTAAAACAATTGTACTCACAATGCACAGTACTGTGTTACATTGTTTTTCTTCTTTTTTTCCTTCTTTTTTTTTTTAAATTCCTCTCCTCATTCTCTCCTACAAACTTTACTAAAGGATTGTACAGAAAAGTTGCTCCCAATTTTTTTAAACTAACTTTTATCAAAAAAACATTATGCTTACTTCTTATTTTGTTATTTTACCATTCTTTTTCTCTACATTTTTTTCCTAAACATTGCCAAAAAATCTTTATACGATGGCGCGGCATCGCGCGCAACCTAACACTAGTATATACTACTCCGTAATTTACATAATTTTACTGTAGCTATTGTCCTTACTTGTCCTTTACAATCATTTTTCTTTTCCTTCATTATTATTCACCAATCAAATAGAGTTAAGTAGATTTATATTGTGTAGAGTTACAAAAATACCCTCATACCTAAGCCACTCAACATGTTACTTTTTTTTTTTTAAGCCAAAGGAATTTATTACTAAAAAACAATACAACAAGATGGGCTACTAGCAGACCATAGCGCCATAACATACAGACTCGAGAGATAGTAACAGACATTGCTAACACGAAAACTAAGCTATAAATAAACACGAAAAGCAATTAAAAGTGGGGAAAAACCTTCATCACTCGTCCCAACCTAGGATGAGTCTTACTTGAAAATTCAAGCTGGAATTGAGTCAGATACAGTGCTGCGAGACAGCGACAAAGTAGTTGACTCCGTTCAATTAGACCCGGTTCCGAGGAGATGGAGTAAATTAGGCAAAGAACTCAACATGTTACTTACAAATATATCCACAACTATACAGTTAATAACACACTACCCAACTTTATATATTTACATGTGTCCGGTATGATCCAATGAAGACAAAGAAGGATTAGAAAATGAAGCAACAATTCCTTACCTTTTGTCCAAACATTACGTGGTGAACATATGTAGTACAATTTATAAACTAACAATGCTTTTTTGATTAGCAAACTTTGTACAAAGTAAAATGCTCTTTTGGTAAGCTTATGTTAATATTAATGTAAATAGTAGCCATCATAACATCAGTTTCATCACTCGCTTTGAATAAATGATAAATCAATGTATCAGCCACAACGCGCGGAGCACTCAACTAGTTCGTTACTAATCTCCGGAAATATCGGCTAAAAAAATGAAAAAACTTGTAAACAACTAATTTTATGTGTGGAATAGCCTTTGTGTTTAACTCGTCTTCGCACTCCTAAGAGTTCATTGGGTGGGTTTTCAATTGGTAGTGAATCTGTTTTAGTCCATTTGTATGTTTCTTTTTTTTATGTTTTTATTTTTATTTTTTGCTTTAGCGATCGATCAAGATTCACAAAGTAACAAGAGTTATGACATTTGTAATGATTGTTGTTAGTATTTGTTTGTAATAGTTTCAAGTGATATCACATTGAACGATGTGCTACTGCTTATACACCATAGTCTTTGTTCTAAATAATTTTTGCCCACATAATCATTCGACTCTAATGAATCAGGGAAAACCTTAATTTCATGCCAAAACATCATAAGATTCTAACGAATCTGACAAAACAAACAACTGATCAATCGCAACAACAGAAGGGGCCGATGAAACTAGCCACTGCTAGTGTTAGGCGTAAAATGTCACTAAAACAATCGATAATACGTGATATTGCGTTAGGAAAAGGTAGGCTGAATCGGTGTATCAGAGATGAGAAACGTGTGTGATATATCACCACCACATGAAACCCTAATTTAGGGTGAATTGGGGGTCTAAACCAACTCTATGTATATTAATCAATCAATCTTACATTCTTACATACTAATTATAGAGCAAATTTGCGTGGTTCGGTAAAAGGAAAACGACATCAAGAAAAGAAATAAAATAGTCCCCCAAACTTTTCCCACCTTACACTTCAAACCCCCCAAACAAGGGGTAAAATGTAAATTCATATTCTTAATAAAAAATCTTAAATAAACTCCACCCAAATTTTTATCGAGGCTTATATTCTCGCTCGCTATGCGTTTAATTTATTCGACATCACTATTCAACTCGAAATAATTTTACAAACACAACGCAACTTACTATATGCGAAACGGTCGTATTTTAAAAATGTTAAATATTTCGAGCTAACTTTCTTACATATACATACACGTACAATAAACAACTCAAACTAACTTCATCATATTGACGGTTCCGATCCTTTTTTTAGGCAATCTTCATGTCGTCAAAAACACGCAGACCATTATGTATACCAGGTACTAACCACGTGTATCCAAATACACCCATGGTTACGTTTTTAATTATGTAAATACATAGCACTACATTAAATATGAATATTCAATCCGAAAAGCCCCGCCGCATCGCGCATGCCACTTTTTCTAGTTGACACTCAATGAAAAGTATCCAGGACGTCACAGTGTGTATGTATAGTATCAGAAGGTGTGAAATTACAAATATAATCCTGCTGGAGGTGTGAAATTACGCATATAACCGTGTAAACGGCACCAGCTCATGATAATTAGTATTAGTATATATTATAGATTAATATTAATATAAAATAGAATATACGCAATTATATACAATAATCTATGCGCAATAGTCTTATGCGTCATAGGCACAATAGGCTACACCTATGATGAATTGTCATATTTGGCATCACAATTCGTATATAATACAAATAATCCTGAGACGTGTTGTTAAATTCCTAATATTACTTTTTTCTAGCTTTATCTTTTTCTCAGTATTTGTTGTTTAACAAGTGTTTGGTTAACCGCGCGTTGCGGTGGTGAACTCATTTCTGTTACGTGTTTACATAAGTACTTATGAAACTATTACATAAGGCCATTACAAAGACGTATGTTGCTTACGAAAGTGCATACAAAAGTTGCTACAACTGGCATGTGATATAGTCATATAGGTAGTTAAAAGAAAACGTTTTATACAACTACACAACATACTGCTAGCATTCAAGTAAGTTTACACAAAAGTGATAGTTGCTGGAGGTGGTTTGGTTGCAGCTCTCGAAAAACCTTCTACTAAGAGCACAACTTTTACTAAGCTCACAACTAATTTGCAACAAACTCACTAACAAACAGCCTGAATCACCTATATTATCAACTAATCAATTGAAAACATAACTATATCATCATCCAACTGTTGACTTGAAAAAATAAATAGATAATTATTTCAAAAATTAAAAAATCAAGATAACACGCAAAAGATACGTGGCTTTTACCTTATACACAGGTCGTCTTATAATCACATACATGTTTCACCCTATTCCTGCAATTTGTTTAAAATTGTAAAAACATGGACATATTATATATTTAAGCAACGAATTAGGAGAGCATAAACCTAAAAGTCGATGATGGTCTTTTAATATTAAAACAAACCATAAGATGATGCTTACAACATTTGTTAATATGTATATAATGTGAAATAATGTAACATAGCAAAAGAGGAAGAAAAAAAATGAAACAAAAAATAAAATAAAAAAAACCCTCAAATTACCATTGAGTAGAAGAAATATTAAAGATGATATAAACTTCCAGTGACAACCTAGGAGAGTTCAGCTGAAAGGAAATTTAGAGATGATTCAGTAAGCAACATAACCATTACACTATAGTAAATGAACTTGATAAACCTTACCATTTCATCCAATGGCATGCCATTTCATCCAATGGCATGCACCATTAGGCAGTAGGAGTTTCATTTGGTGGATTTCTAGCAACCCATTTTCAATAGACTTTTGCCTCAATAGTCTTTCATGTTTCAATAACATAAAGTTTAAGAGAATTACATACAATATATGTACATGGTAGTAGGCAATATTATGTAGGTGTTAAACATGGTGGTTACTATAATATGTGATCCATTTTGACACACACGTTCTTGTGTACCTCTTGCAATTAGCAACTCCATCAACACAATATGAAACCTTTGCCATTCAACCTGGGCACTCTTTATTGTAATAGCACCTGGCTGAAATTAAAACAGTCGTTAAGCTAGCTAATATTTACATTAATACTTACATAAAGTTATTAAGCCAACCGAGCAGGTACCTAATAGTGACATCAATATTCACATCAAGTTTCCTAACCAAAATAGCAGGTTATAGTACTAAACTAAAAATCTGGTAGAACCTAACAATGGTTTTAGAGGAATAGTTGGAGAGGTTGGGACATAAATTAAAATAGACTGATGACCTAAAATACATATTATACAAACTGAACTCATGTTATTATAATCTTCTTGCATACAATAAAATAAATAAAACAAACTGGGTCAAAGGATTCAAACAATGAAACATTAAGCATGTATCTCAATCGCAATAAACGAAGAAAAAAAAGAAACTGTAGCATTTTAGGGTTAGCAAAAAAAATTCCTACAAAGCAGCTGTTCGAACAGACCTTTAATACTCTCAATTCGACTTTTGCAATTTCTCAACCATTCATGTAAACTTCTGTGCTTCCAGTAAAATGTAAGTTTGAACACACGACTCTGCTCGGTTTGTCCCCCTCCTGCAAAATCAAAGACAAAATATCTTAGTACAATGTAACTTTCGTAATCACATTTAGTACATATTTATCAGTTAAACACCACGAAACCCTGGCCCATTTAAAGCTCTTACCCATTTTGCCACCTTATTCAATCAAAAATAAAGAAAACTCAATAACAATATTTTACCCGGTTTACTCACCGCACATGAGCATATAGTAACACCAACATCTGCTAGGGTTTTTGTAATATCAGCAAGCATGCCTATAATAATTAATAATCGGTATCAAAAGCAGATAATAAGAAAGTCGAAAGAAAAAAAAAACAAAACAAAAGGTGCACTTTGGTACCAAATCTAATGTGAAGTGGTATGGTATTCGACATTCGACAAAACAATCAAAAAGGAAACTCTTAGAATATTCCCCCATTCATTCCAAATATTTTACTTTGATCGATAGGATCGAATACAATTAATGAAAAGTTGAGAAGATTATTAGATCTTCTTCTCGTTGAAACATCTTCTAATTAGCTCGAGTAAAATCAGAACCACAAAATAACGAAAAACTCTTCAATGGAAATCGAAACACATGAGAAGTGGCGACCGTACCTGTAGCAGCAGCGGTTGCGGGGGATGGCGACAGAGGCGATAACAGAACCGGAGATGACGAAGAAGTACACGATAGCGGCGGCGATGACGGGAATAACATCAATGACGTCGATGGCGTTAACAGAGGTGGTGGTTGTGGCCTTCCAGATAACTATTCACAGCCTTGGTGAGTAGGTGACAACGAATTAGAGATGAAGAATCAGACGAAGACTGGTGAAGAGGGTGACGATGGTGGTTACGCCGGCGAAGTTGGTGGCGAGGGTGATGTCTAGAAGAAGGGTGAGAGAGAAGCGAGTCGATTACAGGCGATGAAGTCGGTGGTGCTCGAGGGTGACGTCGTGGTTGTGGCGATGGAGACGTGGGTGTAGGACCAGAAGCAGGTACTAAGAGAGTGAATGGAAGGATCGAGAGATATTGTGTGTAAATCCTAACCAATAAATATCTAAGAAAGCGAAAAGTCGAAATTACCCTTTAGTTCACTATTGGTGAATAGTAAATAAAATTTACTCAATTGTAATAAGTATAATGTCAGTTTTCAACCTAAAATTACAATATCGTTTTTAGTGTTTATCAAAGTTTTAAGTAGCAAGTAATGAGTTTTCAATATTTTGACGGAATGTGATTATAATTATAATTTTTTATGTATTTAGTAGTGTTAAATATTTTTTTTACCAGCAAAAAATGATAATATATCTATCTATCTATATATATAAAAGAGAGATTAAACAAGCTGACATGTCATTAAGACCCTAATTATAGGTAATTTTGCCAAGTGGAATATCCGCATGTACTTTTCACAATCCACAATTTTACGCAAAAGAAACCAGGTAAATAACAATTACTAATTAAATTAAATAAATAATATTTGTTAATTACTTGATGATTAATTAAATAAATTAAAAAACAAACGGGTTCAACCCCATAACTTATTGAAGTGTCGATCTCCCCATGTAGCCCTAAATTAGGATTTGCAAAGTTATTGTATCAAGAAAAAATGCCGATCTAATCTATATGTCGACTAATTAAGCGTCTTCATCACATATATATTTCAATGATTATGATTATTCTCTTCAAAAAATCAAATCGATAATCTATCTCCATGTTAGTGTTAACGAACTGCACAAAGGAACTAAAGTATATGAAGGTCCTGTATAAGGGTGAACGAGTGAAGGATGAATAACAAAAGATTAACATGAATATCAAGTGGAGATGATATTGTTACTTTTGAAGGTGCCTTTCAACTAATAATACAATAGTAAAAATTGAAGAAGATGAATGAGCCAGAAGTCAAAGGAAAGGGAGATAATAAAAGCTGTTGAGAATTAAAAAGATGTAATGTTCTTCCCTGTGGCAACTCAATGTTGTAGATTTTGTGATGGCCTTATCACATGAATATCAAGTGGTCAGTACGTGTATCTTTGCATTGTGATCATATATAAATAGAGATGGTAACATTGATTAAGAATAAATGGCAAACTAACTGTTCCAAAATCTCACAATTAATGGCGGTTTTAATAACCGTGCAACGCACGGGCTCAAAACCTAGTAAAAGTAAAACCTACTTTCTAGCAAGGAAGTGAGTTTAAAAAAATATTTAAGGTTTTTAATCCACCTATAAAATAGGCCAACTTCGTATTCGTGGGTCATCTATGTTACTTGGTAGACACCATATTCTTGACCCAACTACTACTAGAACAACCTCATATTTGCATATGTGCTGCCGTTTAGCCGTCTTACATTTGCATATGTCCCCGGAAACATATTTAGCCACAAAATTCTATGCCTAAAGGATCAATTTCGGCCTTTATAACTCTTATCCCTAAGGTTTCGAATCCGAATTGCATCAGGGATTATCGGCCTATTTCGTTGATTGAAGTGCAATAAAAAATTATCACGAAAATATTGGCTAACCGGTTAACGTTGGTTATTGATAAGATTATAAGTAAGGTTCAGTCGGCTTTCATAAAAGGTAGACAAGTTCAAAATGGGCCGGTGATCGTTAGTGAACTAATGGGTTGGTGTAAAAAAGAAAAAGAAAAAGTTAATGATGTTCAAAGTGGACTTTGAGAAAGCTTACGTCACGGTGAACTGTGATTTTCTCGAATACATGATGCGGATTCTAGGCTTCACGGAAAGATGGAGGAATTGGATTCGTATGTGTTTGATAAATGCCCGCGCCTCAGTCTTGTTAATGGCAGCCCAACCGGGGAGTTTCAGTTAAATCGCGGGTTGAGACAAGGTGATCCTATAAGCCCGTTTCTTTTCCTTATTATTATGGAAGGTTTTCATTTATGTATCAAAAATAAGGTGGATGCGGGGCTCATTCATGGGGTTAAAGTGGAAGATTTGGGTGTAATGACCCTGGATTTTCCAACTTATATTATTAATATTTATTATTAATACGTGCGTTGTACTAAATGTATTCTTATACATTTTACTTGTTACCGTATTTGACTTTCCATGTCCCGACTTGTCTTTTCGACACGTGCTTTTCTCGAATAATATTTCGAATATTATTTACGTTCATAATTAATTATTATTAATTATTTCTAATTAACTAATGTAAGTAGTTAATTACTTGGGCTTGTTGCTAAGTTGTTGCATACTTATACATGAGCTTTTATTTTTGAACTTGGGCTATCAAGCACACCCTACATTTCTTAATGGACTAGTTAGTGAGCTTATCATATTAATAGTGATTTATTAAGGTTAAACATAGATTAATTAGGTGTTGGAGACAAGAATGTCTCAAGCATGCAAGCACCAACTTTCCATGCATTTAACCTTATACTCCTTCCTAGCATACACCACCCTCCCACACTTGAAAGATCCATTTTGACTTCCCCTTTTGAGCCTCAAAACCGTCAACCTTTTGGTGGGGAGGGAGTTCAAATTTTCTTTTTTTTGTGTGTTACTTATATGCTAGTATTACTTCATTTTACACACACCATACTTACACCACTTCTTTTCTCTAAACTTTTCTCTCTAAATTGTAAGTAAAAACTTTATTTTTCTTTCATCTTTTTCCTTTAAAATTCACCACCAAGTATCATCATCAATTTACTTGTTGTTGTTAAACATCAAACTTTCTAGTTTGTATCTTCATGAATCTTGCTTCTTCCATCCTTTGTTTGATGAGAAATCAAGAACAAGGATCTAAGCTTGTTAGCTTATGGTTCTACACTTGAAATATTATAAAGATCTAAAGTTCATAAGCTTTAAGATCTTACTTGTGTTCATGTTTTGTAAACTTAAGGTTTATTTTCTTAAGATCCAAGCTTTGGCTTGAATCTTCTCAAGTATGAAACAAACATGAACTTGTTACTTGTAACTTTAGTTTATTTCTTTATTTTTTTATTTTAAATTCGTGATTGTATAATATTGGTCAAGTATTACTAGTTAAACTTGATCTCATTTTTCTTGAAACTAAAGTTAAACTTTGTAAATTCAAGAACATGGAAGTTAAACTTTCTAGTTATAACTTCATACACTTATGTTGGATCTAAGTTTCTATAGCTTATGGTCTTCCAATTTTGTCTAAAACAAAAGCTCATAAGCTTATATACATTCTACAAGATTAAAAATCTAAGTTTCATAACTTATGGTTTTATTAAAGTAAAGATCCAAGTTATATAACTTAGGGTTTAACTTAAGAACACTAGATCTAGACTTTTTTGTCTAGGATCTTCAAGATCTAACTAAGATCTAAGATCTACAACTTAAGATCTTGTTTATTTAGTTTACATTCAAGTTTATAGCTTAATATTACTATTAGAACTCATGTATGTGTCGGATCTAAGATCTTGATGTAACTTTGGTTCATCAACCTTCTTACAACCCTTAAATGAGTTGTGCTACATATCTTAGACATACACTAGTGTCATGATGGTCAAAACTTGGTAAAGATGATGTAAACACATCAACGAGTTGTACACTTGAAGCTACAAGCATCAAGGATGAGAACCGTGATGAGCATCAAGCACCAAGAATCCACCGGAGCACTTTGCTTACTGATTTCTGGATCTGATCAGGCTCCTGGGCTACTGGAAAAGTTTATTTCCAGTTAGTTCAGTTCGAGTAGATGACTTTTCGTTTAAGACTCGTCTTAATCCGACCTACGGTTTAGGATTTATAGCCTTCCGAAAGTCACTACGCCCTTATAACGTTGTGCTAAAATTTCTGACCTACTCATACTTAAACCGTCTCCACGGTCAAACGAAGATGAGTTTGGTTCTGAAAATTGGTCAGAAACTAGGGGACTCATATATGGAGCCATGGCCACTGGTCTCACCTCATTTCAGTTTGTATAGAGGTCGTGGCGGCTGAACGAATCAGCCTTTGTTTCGATCTCTATTCTTGATTAAAAACTTACTTTACTTTTTACTTATGTTGTTGATGATGATGATACTTAAGACCTAATTTACATACTTTTAAACCTTTGGGAATGATTTACTGACTTAGTAACTTTTGACTTAGGTTGAGGACCTTTTGGACCAACTACTTGCTTACTTATCATGTACCGACTTTACTACTTTTCACTGTGAGTTATAGCATCCCTTTTTACTTTAACTATTTTGGGAACTGAGAATACATGTGCTTTTTACGTTTTACATACTAGGCACGAGTACTTAAACTTTATATATGTGTGGGTGATATAACGGCATAAACTTTCCCCTTAGCTCGGTAACATTTAGTCATTGGTTTTTGAACCGGTGAACGCGAATCTTAGATATGGATCCATAGGGTTTGACATCCCCACTCGGGCTAGTAGCGCTAGCATTTAACGGGTGTTTAATACTTCGAAAACTTACGCACTCGCCAAGTGTACTTTTAGGGGGAGATATTACGTTAAGTTAGTTACCAAGTGCCCACGGTTAAGCATATACTTTTCATACTGTTTTGAAATACCAAATCTCGTGGCTTACCTTACATTACTGTTATACTTAAACTATAGCTCACCAACATTCGTGTTGACGTTTTTAAGCATGTTTTCTCAGGTGCTTAGAGGTTTGATGCTTCAGCTGTAGTTGTCTTGCTGTGTAGACTCCCGCTGATTTTGTTAGAGATGTCTCTGCATGAAACGTTTACCTTGCATTCACAAACTATGTTACTTTTGAAACAATGAATTTGTAATGACCATTGGGTCTCGTACTTATGGTAATTGCTTCTATTCATAGGACCATACTTTCGTTTGTAAAACTTTTGATGTTGGTTATGACATCACCCTTTCTTATGAATGCAAACTTATTTTAAAACAGCATATAGTGTTTGACCTTGTAATGATCCTGTTGTTGATGATCCGTACACGTTAATTTTGTACGGGGCATCACATTTGGTATCAGAGCATTGGTTGTAGGGAATTAGATTGCATTAGTGAGTCTAGACCAGACCGAGTAGGATTCACTAATATGACTAATCTACAACTTGCTAGGTTACTTGTTTCTGTGGAACTTACTGCATGCTGCTGTTTACTTTTACTGCTATATGTCGTATACTGCTACTTGTTTTCACTACTGCATGCTACTATCTACTTTCGATTGCGTAATACTTGTTATTATTGCCATGCTATTTACTGCTATAGATGATCTAGACTGTCGTAGTTACTTTGCCTAATACGTGCTTGCTATATGACTTACTGAAATGGAAAAAGTTATTTTTCCTTGTTCGGATGTCGGATATCCCGCCCATCATCATTGACTTGGACATCGACTCAGAATCATCTGCCACCTCTCCTACTACTGCTGCTGACTCACAGATCCCGTCATCGCTACCCTCCAGTGACTCTGGCGATTCATCCTCTGGGGACAGTAGCCACGCACCTGACCTGATGATCATCTCAGACGGAGACGAGGACCCAGAGGAGATTCCAGCTCCACCTAGCCCAAGACTCCCGGAGCCACAGCACCATTCCGGTGGTGCTGTGATTCCTAGGGAAAAATGGGGACGGTCTTTTCCGTAATGAGCATGGACATTGGGCTAGACGCCTTCCTGATGGACGTGTCGTGCCGATCCCGCCTGGCAGATACCGACTTGTGACTACCGGCCGAGCACATCCGCCTTCAGATGATTCAGACGACTCATCATCCGATGACTCCAGCGAGGAGGATTCCGACAAGGATTCCGACGAGGACCCTGAGGAGACGCCCGTGCAGCCGCCCTCTACCCCACCGAAGAAGCGGTATCATTTCGATGGTACTGTTATTCCAGGGGTTAACGGAGGTAGACCGTTCGTGGACGCACGCGGACAGTTGGTTAGGGTTACCGCCCGTAAGCGGGTTGTGCCTTACCCTGCCGATCCATTCGTGCGTAAGGCTTCCCTTTACGCACCGTCTACTTCTGGTGCTGGACCGTCTGTACCACCAGCTCCACCAGCACCATCTGCACCATCAGCTCCACCTGTACCATCTGCACCGCCTGCCCCACCAGCATCCCCCGTCGTCGAGGAACTGACAAGGGAAGTGCATATCCTCCGTGCTCGAGTAACTGAGCTCGAGGACTAGGTGTCCCACATGATGGACATCCTTTACCCACCGTCACTATAGGGCTATTGTATTAGATTTTATTATGTAATCCCGTTTGTAGTTTCATGTTTTACTCATGTATTGTACGAACCTTATGCGGATGTATGCAACTTTCTTATTAATGAATGAAACTTAGTGTTGTTTAATTTTTGTACGGTGTTCTATTTACGTTACTATATGATGATTTTGTGGTATCTGTATCTAGTTGCATTACTTAATTAACATGCGATGTGTTGATTCCATGTTGGTTACCATATACTGTATTATTATTTATTGAATGCTGGATTTTGACTTAAGTCGAAATTTCTGTTTCGGAGATCAATGGCAAATGGAAGATCAATGCCCACAGTAGCACAGATTGAGGAGATGATAACTGAACGGGTAGCCACAGCTATAGCGGATATCAACCCCCAAGCTCCACCGGTTAACCAGCACAATCATAGCGGGTGCACCTATAAGGAATTTCAAAGCTGCAAGTGAAAGGACCCGTTCATATACATTATAAACGATTCACAATAGTTGATTACATTGCGAGGTATTTGACCTCTATATGATACATTTTACAAACATTGCATTCGTTTTTAAAAGACAAACTTTCTTTACATCGAAAATTGACAGGCATGCATACCATTTCATAATATCCACTATCCAACTATAAATTGACTTAATAATAATCTTTGATGAACTCAATGACTCGAATGCAACGTTCTTCGAAATATGCTATGAAAGACTCCAAGTAATATCTTTAAAATGAGCAAATGCACAGCGGAAGATTTCTTTAACACCTGAGAATAAACATGCTTTAAAGTGTCAACCAAAAGGTTGGTGAGTTCATTAGTTTATCATAATCATTTATTTCCATCATTTTAATAGACCACGAGAATTTCATTTCCAGTTCTCATAAATATACGTCCCATGCATATAGACAAAAATAATCATTCATATGGTGAACACCTGGTAATCGACATTAACTAGATACATATAAGAATATCCCCTATCATTCCGGGATCCTCCTTCGGACATGATATAAATTTCGAAGTACTAAAGCATCCGGTACTTTGGATGGAGTTTGTTAGGCCCAATAGATCTATCTTTAGGATTCGCGTCAATTAGGGTGTCTGTTCCCTAATTCTTAGATTACCAGACTTTAATAAAAAGAGGCATATTCGATTTCGATAATTCAACCATAGAATGTAGTTTCAATTACTTGTGTCTATTTCGTCAAACATTTATAAAAGCGCATGCATTCTCAGTCCCAAAAATATAAAGGGTAAAAAGGCAAATGAAACTCACCATACTGTATTTCGTAGTAAAAATACATATAACGTCATTGAACAAGTGCAAGGTTGGCCTCGGATTCACGAACCTAAATTAATTATATATATTTATGTGTTGGTTAATATTTGTCTAACAAATTAGGTCAAGTCATAGTGTACCACAATCCTAATGCTCGAGACTAATATGCAAAAGTCAACAAAAGTAAATTTGACTCAAAATAATTTCCAAAAATCTATACATGATTAATATATAGTTTAAATATCGTCGTTTTATATTTTTAAATATTTTTAAAAGATTTATTAGAGTAAATAATATAATTTATTTATTAATAAATAAAATTTTATATTAAATTTATATAATAAAATATACTTTTATATATAGTAAGTAATAAAATTTATAGGGTTCATTTAATATCATAAAGATAATATGATAGATATTATTAAAGTAAGTTATTACACGTAGTAAAATATGTTTGTATCACATATTTATTTGATAAAATAATATCTATAATGAATAGTAAGTAAAAGTTGTATTATTTTGTAATAATAATTATTATTATAAAAATATCAATATTTATAATTACTAAGATGACATTATGATAAAACGATAATTCTAATTATGATAACTTTAATATTTACGATAATTTTTAATATTATCTTTAAAAATAATAATTCTATTTAAAATAATAACAATAATGATATTTTATAGTAACAATGACATTTCTATTAAAATGATAATTTTTGTTAAAATGATAGTTTTAATACTAACGATACTTTTAATAATAATAGTAATGATAAAAAATAATAAGAACGATAATTTTATCTAAATCAATATCTTATAATATTTTAATTTCATCATGATACTCTTACTCATTTATTCCTAATCGTTTCGTTTAATAGCTTTTAATCGTCTTTTATATCGTGTTCATAATAATGATAATAATAGTAATCAAAATAATTAGGTGTTACAAATATTTGTTTTAATTACACTAATATTAATAATGATAGTTACTATAACATTACTAACGATAATACTAATAATTATCCTAATGGTAATATAGTAATAATAATAATAACAATAACAATAACCATTTTTAAATAATGATATATATATTAATAATGATAATGATGATAATAATAATAATACTAATAATAATAATAATAATAATAATAATAATAATAATAATAATAATAATAATAATAATAATACTAATAATTGGATAATAATAATAATACTAAGTATAACTTTAACGATAATAACGATAGTAATAAATAAAAAAAATAACAATTTTTAATGATAAATCCCTTTTATTGATAAAGATAATAATAATGATAATAATAAGATAAAACTAGAACGACGATAATAATAATCATTTTTAATAAAAATATCGAAAATTCAATTGATTATAACTTCTAATTCGTTCATCGAAACCATTCGATATCTAAAGGAAAAGTTCTTAATTTTTCGCTAGCTTTCCAAGGACATGCATATCTTATACCTTATCTCAACCGCAAGTGTAACTAATTCAAGATTCAACCTAACCTGTCTAAGGGCAATATCAAAAGTACAAGCATGCATAATCCTAAATACTCGAGCACTAGTCAGGGATACACTATTAGTATGTAAAAGTTAAATTATGAGTACTCACGTATCAATATTGAGATTCAATATTGCAGGAAAGGTACGTAGACGCAACGAAAATGATAAACACTATATTGACCTCACGAGCATACCCATGAACCATACTCAATCACCTCCATAGCTATAACTCATAATTTCCTTCATCCTATCCTACTCGAAAAACACTTTTGAAATCACTCGAACAGCACTCCGTCGTAATATTTTATGTATACTAATAATATCTTGAAATAATACGGAGTAAATATATATACGTAAATCGATTGAGAGAGTTTAGAGAAAAATATTTTCAAGTTTCTATGAAATAATGAAACCTATTGAATTCTATTTATAATAGATTTTTGAATTATTAAAGTGAATTATTAAAGTATGAATTATTAAAGTGAATTATTAAAGTATGAATTATTAAAGTGAATTATTAAAGTATGAATTATTAAAGTGAATTATTAAAGTTAAAGTAAAATAAAAATAAAGTAAAGGTAAAGTTTAAGTATAGTAAAAGTATAAAACTATGTACGTATAATACGAGTATAAATATATATAATATTAATTTAAATCGTTATATATATTTAATAAAATAAAATATAAATATCGTTATCTTTATCATTCTAGTTAAGTAATGAGTTGTCAAAAGTGGTTCTAGATATTTATAAAAGTTATATACGTTTTAATAATAAAGTTTCTTTTAAACTGAAAACGTTTTTTGTACGTTTGAAACTAAATAGTTCAATCGAGTCTTTATGAGATTCAATCTTCCACTATCCTTTGTCTAGTTCTCAATGATTGACAATTTGTTCTTATTTATAAATCACTTTACCATTTCTCGAATATTGTTAAAATGGAAAGATTTCTCAAATCAACGTGGGCCTTTCAACAGAGACTTGTAATCATAATTCAATATATCTGATAATTCAATCATTTGATCTTATCTTCTAATTCCATTGATAAACATTTTGAAACAGATACAATCATGTAAAGTATTTAATCTAATATTTTGTTTACGTTTCAAGTTATAATATATATACACATATACATATATAATCATATTCGTTTAATGGTTCATGAATCGTTGGAACTTGGTCGAGGTTGAATGAATATATGAACATAGTTTAAAATTCTTGAAATTTAACTTAACAAATATTACTTATCGTGTCAGAAACATATAAAGATTAAAGTTTAAATTTGGTTGGAAATTTCCGGGTTATCACAGTACCTACCCGTTAAAGAAATTTGGTCCCGAAATTTGAGTGGAAAGGTCGTGAATGATAATAAGTATGTTTTCATGATGCATACGGGCTAAAAATTAGAGTTTTATCATCAGCGAATAATTTGGATAAACAATCCATTTATATGAAGAGTACGAATGAAGCTAACATAGAAGAGTGAAATGAGTAAGTGTAGATTTATCTTATCATTTGACGTAGATATGATTGATTCCCAGATTTCAAGGGATTTAAAGAAAATCTTCTTAATAAGATTTGACTCTCCGGTAATCAAGAGAATTAGGATCCGCTTTAAATGCGATCGTCCATTTTAATTGTTCTGTCGGAGATTTTCTTATAAATTCACCTCCTTCGTTTCCTTACAACTCACACCTTCTGTTGATGCATTTTATGCAAGTCCCTAGACATCTACCCACGTCCATTGCAGGTACAACAGTTTACAGGCCACCATGATTGCTCGTTATTATCCTATCCGTGTTTGTATGTGGTTACAGGAACTGCAGGAACGAGATTTAGATGTTTGACTATGTTAGACTTAGTTAGACGTACGAGTGAAGCCTCACTAGTACGGTTGACAAGCTCATACGCACGGTTGATGCTGAGCAAATTTACAATTACAACCTAAATGAGAAGACACGAGTGAGTGATCACCCGTACGGCTGATGAAGCCAACTCGTACGTGTGATGAATGAATCGTATGGGTGAGTCAATAGCAGGGGTATATAAAGTCTTATGTTCTTCATTTTAGGTTAAGCCTCTCATTTGTTACACACACTCAGATCTAGTGAGCTCCTCCGATTCTCTCTCAGTCCAAATCACCCAGGTGGTGAATAATAGCTCTAGGTGTTGATCTAATCACACTTGATTTAGTTGTGGTTTGACTAAATTAATCAAAAAAAAACTTAACCTATTCACTAGAGGGTTTGATTCACTTATTCCGCCATTGTGTGAGTTAAATCTGTTGATTTCTAAGTTCCTAGTCATGTTTCATCACCTTCTATTCTTTCCCCCTCAACTCGTATTTTAAAGTATTCATCAATATGCTCCATCCAGTTCTGATTCTTGATATACTTCTAACTTTCATATCGGTCATTCTTCTTTTTCATCTACCGCCGGAAGAATCTATTTACTTCTACTATACTCTTGGGTTTATAGTGTTTCTAGTTCTTCGATGTCTTTATATTGCTATATGCATCGATATATATGGTTTATAATTTCTAGTTTGTCGTTGGGCTTTATATGTTCCCTTATATTTCAAAGTCTCTGCTTCTGTCTTCTATAATCATTATCATTCACAGTTAATGCTCTCTTTTATTTGCTGCAATTTATACCCCAATTTCTATTTCGGAGTTTTTTCCTTTCGTTTCTTCTTCTTGCGATTAAGCACCGCTTGTAATGGTCCAGAATTCACAGATATGAATTTCAGAATGAACATTGTTAATGTTCTAGGAATGAAATTGTGATGGCACGATCTTGACTTGTCAAATTACTAAAATACCTTGGAAAAGGCCGAATCATCAAGAAATATTTTCTTGATATTTTAGAGGTTAAATAGAATACAAGAGTCATATAACATGGCACATGATGATGTTATGATCTGTGAATCATCACGTTCCATTTAGAAACTCAGCATGACTTACTGTAATATAATCACATTGATCAAGTGTCATTATATTATACTAATTCATGCTTCAGTTCCCAACACTACTTCAAAATATTCCTATTTTAAACTTGAATGTTTCAGAATTTAGAAACTAAAATAGTTTCTTTTATGATGTTGATGTCAAAGCTAAGGGGTATAAAATACTATTAAATTTTACAAGGAAATACTATTAAATACGATACAATTTTACACAAGATATTTATTTATTTATTGAATGGATATACTTAAACCTTGCTACAACACTTATAGGCAGTGTACCTAATCGTACAGTAGTGTAGTTTTTAGTAAGTCCGATTCGTTCCACAGGGAATCTTTTTCACAAAGCTTAACGCTATATTAGTTTAAATTTATAAAAATACAAATATATATATATAAGTAATATTATTATTATAAAGGGGGTTTTTTACCGTTTAATAACCGGTTTGTCGATTTTAAAACTTTAGTCGCAGTTAAAACCAAATGTAAAATATTAAATAAATAAAAGACTTAATTTAAAGCGTAAAGTAAATAACGATAATGAAATTGCGAATAATAAAAGTGCGATAAAATAAACTTGCGATAATTAAAAAGTACGATAATTAAAAGTGCAATTAAATACAATAACAATAAATAAAAATGCGATAATTAGAAGTGCAATTAAATATAAAATAAAGGAAATTAAATATGAAATAAAAGAATTATGCTTATTTAAACTTCCGTAATCATGATGTTTGACGTGTTGATTTTAGTTTTATGCCCATGGGTTAATTGTCCTTTGTCCTGGATTATTTAATATGTCCGTCTGGTTTTTGTCCATAACAGTCCATCAGTCATAAATATAAAGTGCGAGTGTCCTCGTCAAATTATCCTTATACCTGAAGTCAAATATTCCAACTAATTGGGGACTTAAACTGTAACAAGATTTTAATACTTTGTTTAATAATTACACCAGGATGTCGACTGAGTGTAACCCAAGGTTTTAATACTTTGTTAACAATTATGCCAAGTGTCCTTGTACATAATTTCACCCCTGTTTTAATAATTCTAGTGGCTATTAATCCATTCCCGTGTCCGGTTAAATGAACGATTATTCGTACATATAAATACCCCGCCCATCGTGTCCGATTGAGTGTATATGGTTATTTATAGGGACGTCCAATTGTAAATCTTTATATTAAAATTAACAAACTATCATTTAGTTAAACAAATATAAAGCCCATTAATAGCCCATAGTCTAATTTCCACAAGTGTCGTTCTTTTGTCCAAACCCCAATTATAGTACAAAGCCCAATTACCCAATTTTAATATTTTTAGCCCAACATCATGATTACTTCGGATTAAATAAGCATAATAATAACTTAGCTACGAGACATTAATGTAAAAAGGTTGAACATAACTTACAATGATTAAAAATAGCGTAGCGTTACACGGACAGAATTTTGACTTACACCCTTACAACATTCGCTAACATACCCTTATTATTAGAATTAAAATTAAAATTAAAATTAAAATATAAATATATATATATATATATATATATATATATATATATATATATATATATATATATATATATATATTACGTATATATTGAGAGAGAGAGATAGATTCTATGATATTAAAACTCGTAGAACTGCGTTGGCTTTTATAGGAATTTGAGTCCAGGTGAACTCCGCGAGTCGCGTAATTTTTTGCCTTCAAACTCCGCAACTCGCGGAGTTTGAAATTACAGCTCACCCAGCTTTGGCTCTTTGTTTGCCGACGGATTTTTAATATAAATATAATATATAAATAATTTTAAGAATTATTTAAATATTATATTATATTTATGTGCATAGTTGACTCGTAATTTTTAGTCCGTTGCGTCGAGCGTTGAGAGTTTACTCATGTCCCGGTTCCGGATTTTCGAACGTCCTTGCGTACAATTTAATATCTTGTACTTTGCGTTTTGAATCTTGTACTCTTGTAATTTCGAGAAGTTTCTTATCAATAATTGGAATCACTTTGATTGTATTTTGTACTTTTGAGCTTTTTGGACCTTTGCGTCTTTAATTCGTCGAATCTGTCTTTTGTCTTCACCTTTTATTATTTAAACGAATATCACTTTTAAATAGAACAATTGCAACTAAAAGCTTGTCTTTCTTGAGGAATAATGCTATGAAATATATGTTCATTTTTAGCATTATCAAATATTCCCACACTTGAGCGTTGCTTGTCCTCAAGCAATATAGTCTTGAAATACTAGAATCACTTCTTTATTCTTCACACTTTGTACATCAGTGATTTCTATACGGCGGTATAAACAATGGTAGTAACGATATGGTTTACAGTCCCACATGACTATAAAATTTAGATCCATTAAGGAAATTGGATCTTTATGAAAACATTTGATCTTTTGAAAATTTTAATCTAGCTTTTACCCTAGATAAGTTTTCCGGAATAACCCTTCACCAGTGTTTGCAAAATATTTTTGTGGGTTTGGTGGGTTTCAGATTTGAAAATTTTAGCTCAAAACTTGCGATTTTGTGTCACCCACTTGCTAACCTTGTATTAGGAAAGCAACACGTCCAGTATACTTGCTCCGTATATTACCTTTCGGTAAACTACCGTCCGGTTGTAAAGGAAATCGTTGAACAAGCAACTGTTAAGGCAATATCCCCTGAAATGCTTTTAATTATGGTCTATAACGTGTCAGACACAATTACTATCCTTGGTAGGAGCAATAGTAAAGCTCACCCTTATGATTTTTCGGTCTGGCACAAGGTCCTGTCTTTGACCATGCTATGCAACCACCGTTCTTACGGTTGACACCCGATTTGGTTCAGGTGATCTAATGAATTCCAGGTGAATTCCTAGGATTTTACGTTCAATGGTAATGAACGCATTGAAAATGGATTTTCAGAAAACAAATCGGTTTGTAATTTTGATCAAAATATTTTCCCGTTCAAGCTCGAGTTTAGATATCATTGAATTTCATGAGTTTGTAATTCTCAATCTTTAAGGTCAATCTTTAGGATTGAGTAATATCAGTCTTAAAAGCTGATTTTTAATCTTTAAGGAGATTATCCTTTCTGGGGATCTGATTCATTAGTCTTATCCAGCTAATTTGCAAGGTGCCCCCCATTTTACGAGATAAATCCTTCTCATGGTTAGGATAAATCTGACCACTTGGAGACCCTGTTTTATGCTGAGGTCCGTGGATTTCCTGCTGATTTTAGTGATGACTTTTCTAGATTTTTCGTCAACCTACAGCTGGTTTGGACGACAACTTCCTGACCTAAATCAAGAAGCGCGTTTCTTTTTCGAAAGACTTTACTTCCTTTTAATGATGGAATTGATTCATCGTGTAGATCCATCTCTTCTTTTCTTTCATCGGGTAAAACAGTTTAGTTTAGTCCAAAGCAAAAGTATTTTCAGTTATTTGTTACAGAAATATGTGACATATGTTTAAAATATCTTGGTAAATTTTCCCACACTTGGCTTTTATTTTCCTTTTTATTGTCCTCTATTCCATTTTAAATGAATTTTAACATTTTGGTTTGTTTCTCAATTTATGTCCTTTCCGAGGTAACAATAATTTCGGTGTTAAAACCTAGTTTTATCGTTCATAAATATGTATAAACATGATTTTGAGTTCATTTAATTGAAAATTTTGAAAAATTTTACTAGAATTGGGTAGTCAGTATATAAGACTAGGGCTGTTCTTTATTATCAGAGAGCACTAGATTCTAATACAACTACTACTTTACTAGTATTTCTAATGGTAACCAAGTGCATAAAGTAAAAATTTTAAAAATTCGAAAGAATTTAACCCCTTCCCACACTTAAGATCTTGCAATGCCCTCATTTGCAAGAAATCAGTAACAATTTAAATTATTGAGGGTGATTTGTGTGAAAATGATTAAATTTTACCAAAGTTTCCAAACATATTGGCGTTTGTTTGCTGAATGATAAATGGTGCATATCATTTGTTCATTCCGTCTTGTTGTTATATCACATTTATTTTGCATCTTGTCGTCAAAATTAGTTGCTTTTGCTGAACTTAATGCCAGTCTTTGAAAATGCGTTGTTTTACCCTGTTGTGTACATAAGATAAACTGCAAACATATATACATATTTTTGAAGTTTGGTATATTACCCCACATTCAAACATTATTAAAATCTAAAAATAAAAATTTGTAAATTATAAAAACTAATACAATTCCAACATAAGTATTAAATGTATCAACATTACAAATTATAAAATAAATAAAACTAAGTAGACTAGGGATGATACTGATACCAGTAGGGGTTCTATGCATAACCATATGTGTTATAAAATGCTTCGGCTGGGTTATACGTAGGATACGGTGGTTGGATCTCTATAGACCAGGGAGGAAATACGGGCGATGGAGTAGGTGTAACATCCTCAATCGGGCCTAGATGTAAGATTACTAAAGTACCCTTAAGTTAGTATTGAGTTACTATGTGCTTTTATTTTTATTTAATATTTATTATTAAATAATGATGTGGTTAGGACCAGTTTGTGACAAGGGTCACAGAACAGGTTTGTTTATCTAATTTGGACTTCGTTTGGGTTGCCAAATGATGTACGAAAGATATCAGATAACTGATAAATACCCGTGTGTCACACAGTGTGGGAATTAAACCCAATTAAGTGACTAGTGGGCTGTGTTCTTCTTCCCATTTCTAGAAAAATCCCAAACACTCCCGTACCCTCCCTTTCACATACAATCAAACCCTAATTCTAATCTTTGATCTAGAGCTCGAATCGTTTACATTTTCTGAAAGGATCCGAAACTAATCATCCGGACGTTGTCCATATTGATTACAAACGAATTACAATAGTTGATAACATTGCGAGGTACTTGCCCTCTATATGATACATCTTACAAACGTTGCATTTATTCTTAAAAGGCAATCTATAGTTACATCCAGAATTGACATAATCGCCTGACATTTCATAATATTCAAATGACCTAAACCGCCATTTACTTAATAATAGTCTCTATGAACTTCAATGACTCGAATGCAACGCCTTATGATATAAGTCCTTAATAGCCTCAAGTAGTATCCTTAGTACGAGCTAATGCACAGCGGAAGACTTAATTCATACCTGAGAATAACATGCTTTAAAATGTCAACATAAAGTTGGTGAGATATAGGTTTAATGCCGGCAGCGATATATATATATATATATATATATATATATAGACCACAAGATTTCATATATAAACATTTTCATAAAAATATTCTAAGTGGTTGAGCACTTGGTAACCATACTTAACATTCATTCACGTCGCATATTCCCTTTAATATGAAATCTTACTACACCGTACCAAGTGTAGTCACAAAACGAAGTACTGTGCAACCGTTGAATACTGGTCGTCCAGTCCGGTTGGGGTTGTCAGGCCCGATAGATCTATCAACAGGATTCGCATTTACAATACCGCTGTAAATATTAGTTACCAAGCTACAGGGAAGTATGCCAGTGGTACAACTCAACGTAGAATATATTTTTCAGTTACTTGTGTCCATAACGTAAATCATTTATAAAAGTAGCGCATGTATTCTCAGCCCAAAAATATTTAGAGTTTAAAAGGGGACTATATACTCACTGTTGTCTTGAAGATATAAATATTTTGACTTGGTCTTCCGGTTGATATCACGAACCTATCCATATATAATATATCAATATATTTTCATTTTTAAACAATCGTCACATATATATACTTGTTATACTTTTAATACTTTTAATAATTCCTTAGTCCGTAGTTAGCAGTCCGATGTTAGTAATTCAATTTTAATGATTCATTTTTAGGTGTTTAATAAACCCCCAATGAAATGAATAAAACCCCCATCGTATATGTATTGGTCGAGATTAATCTTGACCCACGGTACCGGTGTTGTCAAATGACGTGTTGCGTACATAAAGTACCGGTGTTGTCAAATGACGTGTTGCGTACAATCATGGGATCTTATGATTAATCTTCTCGTATTGTTTACGGGTGATCCTGAACCATATAAAATTGAATTATGATTACATATATAAAAAATATCATGTTATCTTAGAAAGATGTGATTTATTTAATTTCTCCCAATTATTTTCGTGGCTAAACTAGTCTTGGATATCCGATTTTGTTTCGGTCATAGTTTCTTCGTTACAACTCCGTTTTTGTTGATTCAACTTGCCATCTCCTTGGATCGAGTCCCTCTTTAAGACTATGAACTGTAAATACCTTAGTTTGTATTCAAAATCACACGGCATAGGTGAAACTTTAGTGAAACTTATGAAGTTAAACATTTTTGTTACAAAAATATCATTTAATGACCATTTTTCTAAAAATACCTATACTTTGAATTAAATCATGCAATTTTTATGTGTTAACATATTTATAGTAAAAATCATTTTTCCAGAAAATAAACCTCCAATTCAAAGTTTAAGATGGTTTTTAATTATCCAACCCAAAACAGTCCCCGGTTGCACTCCGACGTCGTAAAAACAGTTTTTAAGGTATTCTTTGAAAAACCAAGTTTTACCTTGTTAAATTAGCATATATTTAAGTTATATTACAGGTCTTGAAGTATTTTAAAAGTTAAGTTAGAAGGATCTATTTAGTTTGCAAACAAGTTTGAAAACTTTCAAACTATGTTCTTGTTGTTAAAATTTTATACCACAAAATAAGATAGCTATATATATATGAATCGAATAAGGTTATAAACATAGTTACTACCTCAAGTTCCTTGGACAAGGTTGCTGTAAAAGAGGAGTAAGAACCTAGAACCAAAAGGGTGATGGAAGTGGATGAAAGATTGGAAGTAAGTTTGTGTTCTTGGAAGGATTTCTTGAAGTGTTTTTGTATGGTTTTCTTATGGTGATTAAGTAAGGTTTTTGAAGCTAAATGATGGGGAAAATGCTTGTAGATGATCAAGTATGAAGTTAAGAGTATTTTGAGAGAGAAATGGGAGTGTAAGTATGAGAAAATGGGGTGAAGAAATGGTGTGCATGCATAAAAACGTTTTTAGTATATAAAGAAAAAAAATGATACCTAACTTTGTTTTCTTGCTAAAATAATTCATGCTACTTGACAAATGGTTGGTTCCACATGTTTCTTAATCATTTAAGGCTGCTAAGGAGCAGATTTTTATTAGTATATACCAATAGTAAATACATCTAGAAGCTGCGTATGATACGGGTACATATACCCTAAATATACGTGTAGAAATCTTTGAGAAAACGGAACGAGGATTCAAATATAGCTATCTTTTGTGAATATACTTATATTGTTTTATGTATTTAAGTCCTTAAAAGTGATTAAATACATTACTTATACGTTATATGTATAAACATTATAAGTCATAAGTATTTATATCAAATAACGTTATGTATGGTTATTGTTTTGAAAACTTAAGTTGGTAGTTTCAAAATATACTTATAACTTATTGTTATTAATACAAAATGAGATATTAAAACATCCATAAACCATGTTAAATATGTATATATACATATATATACACAAACGTATAATTATCATATGTTATATAGTTCGTGATATCATCGGTCAAACTAGACGGTCAAACGTTGTGTAAAACTCTTTTCGAAAACATAAGTCTCAAAAATTTGGATTGCTTATCATGTTGGTAAGGTTTAATTTATGTAAATATTAATCTTATAAGTATAGAACGATCGAAAAAGTGCGGGTCAACTTTAGAGTTTTTGCTTATCGTGTCGGAACCATATAGAGATTAGAGTTTAAATTTGGTCGGAAATTTCCGGGTCGTTACAGTACCCATCCGTTAAAGAAATTTCGTCCTCGAAATTTGGTAGAGGTTGTCATAAATAACAATAGGAATGTTTTCATGACGAATATGAGGTAATA
Source organism: Rutidosis leptorrhynchoides (assembly GCF_046630445.1). Classification (NCBI taxonomy): domain Eukaryota; kingdom Viridiplantae; phylum Streptophyta; class Magnoliopsida; order Asterales; family Asteraceae; genus Rutidosis; species Rutidosis leptorrhynchoides. Next base: position 49,942,173 of record NC_092338.1, read on the forward strand.
ATGAAATTTTATCATTATTGAAAGATTTAGATAAAACGATTTGGTTATGTGAGACGCACGAGCGAAGCTATCACAAAAGAGTGAAATGAGTAAATATAGAATTGTTGTAACCGATGACGTGATTATGATCGATTTCCGGGATTTAAGGGTTTTAAAGAAAATCTTATGTAATAAAATTTAGTTTTGCGGCGATCAGGATCTTCTTTGATTTAACGCGGCAATCTGTTTTGATTTCTTTGTCGAATATTTCACTATAAATTTACCTCCTTCCCTTTCTTTCTTCCCACATCTTCTATTCTTTCTCTTTAGTTCCTACTTTAAGACATTCGCTAATATGCTCCATCCAATTCTAACCCTTGTTATATTTCTAACTTTCATATCTTTCATTCTTCTTTTTCATCTATCACCAGAAGAATCTATTCTCTTTTATCCTTTCCTTGGAATTATAATGTTTTTAATTCTCCCGTGCCTTTACGTTGCAATACGTATTGATATGCACGGTTTGTAGTTTCGGGGTTGTTGTTAGGTTTTATACCTTCCCTTATATTTCGATGTTCCTACTCCCGTCCCTTAAAATCATTGTCATCCACAGTTAATGCTCTCTCTTATTTGCTGTGGTTTATGTTCCTATTTCTATTCTGAGGTTTTGTCCCTTCATTTCTTCTTCCCGTCCTCGAGCCAAGCGAACAATGGTCCGAAATTCGTAGGTAGGAAATTTGGAATGAACCTAGCTATTGGTTTTAGAATGAAATTGTAATGGCACGATCTTGATTCGTTAAATTACTCGAATATTCCGAAAAAATAGAACTATCAAGGTGATACGTTCTAATATGTTTGGAGACTTGATAGAAGGTAAGAGCCGTGTAACATGGCACATGATGACGGTAATGTGAATCATCACATTCCATTAGAAACTTAACATGACTTACTGTAATATAATGAAGTTGATCAAGTTTCATTATATTATACTAATTCATGCATCAGTTCCCAACACTACTTTAAAACATTCATATTTTAAACTTGGAGGTTTCAACATTTAGAAATTGACACAGTTTCTTTTATGTTGTAATGCAGATATTACGGAGAGATAAATATTCTCAGATAAGAATAGTTGTGAAAATATCTCCAGAAATATGGAGAATATGTATAACGGAATATATGAAGATATCTTATAATATCTAAGATAAGATGATGATGAAGAATATCATCGGGAGAGGTTTAGAATAAGGGGTAGGGTTTTTACTAATGATTTCAGCAGGCACTGAATCGTTTGAATCCTTTGAAAGCAGATTCAGTTCTTGTTATTTATCCACAACCTCTTTCATACTTTGCTCAAACCGTTTTCCGGTTCCAACTCTTCTCTTTTTCTGAGTTTTATCGACACACTGTGCTTCATCATCAAACTTTTGACTGTTTAAAATCGTTTACGATTTTCGCTGCTTCATCAGCATTTAAAGAACTGCTTCATAATTCAGGGTGTTTTTCAGAAACTTCACCTTCGGAGTATGAAATCCTTAGGAATAGACGTTATAGTTATGACTGAGAAGTTTTGCGAGATTTTTAAAATACTAATTGCGGATTCTGCCAAAAAGATGACAAGCTGCTGGTACATGATGTCGTGGAATATGAAAGGTTCTCCGGTAACAATGGTGAAAGGACAAGGTATATATATCGAGGTTATAATAAGAGTGGTCCTACTGAGAAATCAAAGTGGAGCTGTGACAAAATTGACTTATATTGAAAAGAGAAATGTAAGGTTGTTTTTTGCCAATGAATGATAAGGAATTTGACGCGGATAAGTTTTAACGATAACTTCGGTTTTGAAAGTTTCAGGTGTATAACTGTATGCATAAATCTTTCTTCCGTAAACGAGGTGCGGCTGGTTCAACTTCTCGATTGAAGTGTTTTCAAGAATCATGAAAAGATTTGAACGAGGATTATAATTGTCGAAGTACAAATGAGGTTTAGGATGAAATCAAGTGGCAAACTTGAAGAATTATTTAGTTTCATATGTTATAATCAATATTTTAATTTAATTCATTTTAATTGTCCAAAGTTAGCAGTCCAATAGTCCGATGGTTCAATGATTCATATATAATTTAATATATAATATTCGAATTAAATAATACGTATCGTGACCCGTATACCGGTCTCGGTGTCGATCACAACTCAAAGTATATATATATTTTGAAATCAACTCCGACCCTGTATAGCCAACTCCCGCCTTCACATATAGAGTGTCTACGGTTGTTCCGAAATATATATATAGATGGGTCGATATGATAAGTCGAAACCTTGCATACGTGTCCCGTTATTTAAAGTGCGTAAAAGTAAATAACAGAAATTAAATGATGATAAATAAAATTGCGAGAATGTAAATTGCGATAAATTAAATGTTAATCAGTTATCTGGGAACAGTTAGCCGGAACAGTTAGCGTGAAATCCTATCACAATTTCAATTAATTAATTCGTTTGTTTCTAACACTTTTTATTTTTGTCCAATGTTTTCTTCATTATGCCACTTGTTGGATTCTGATAGATCAAAATCCAAATATGAAATTTGAATAGAAATGGTTATTCTGTGGTGAACGGATACGTATATCGGTAGTTGTAAGTAGGATAGTAAATGACCGTTGAATCAGATTTAGAGAATGTACAACGTAACTTATTAATGTGAATTCTAAATATTCCTCGGGTACTACCCACCCGTTAAAATATTTTCATCATTAACAGTTTGTACGAAAGAATTTTTAATTAAAATCTTTATAAAAATATACTTGCATATATATTTTCTTCAGATGTAATCATAGATTCAATGAGTCAATGAAGTATTAAACTCATTTGATTTATCGTTAATATTAGATTACATAACTTCTAAAGCATTAGAGATTACATAATCGCCAGGTCGAACGAAGATAAATGAGGTAAAACGATACGTAAAGTGAAGATAATCGATGTAGAACGATATATAGAACGAAGATCATACTCGAAGTTCCGATGAGATTTTTGAGGTATGTGATGTTGATATCCGAGATACAGTTTGTGATGTTGAGATTTTGGGGGTGACAAGAGTACTGTCGGCGTTGTTGATAGTGATACAGATTATGCTGCTGGTGCTGCTGCTGGTGTTTGTAACCTTCGCACCGTATTTTCTAAAGCCACTACCCGAGCGCGAAGCTCGTTGACTTCTTCTATTATACCGGGATGATTGACAGTTGGAACGAGCGAATGAACAAGATTCGAAATATGGGATAGTATGTAGTCATGACGAGATACTCTAGAAATGAGCGAGAAAATGGTGTTTCGAATAGGTTCGCCGGTAAGTGCTTCAGGTTCATCGTTAAGAGGACAATTTGGTGGATGGAATGGATCACCTTCTTCTTGCCTCCAGAAATTTAGTATATTACGAACCCATCCCCAATTCATCCAGAATAGATGATGGGAAATTGGTTGATCCATTCCGGTAACGCTGTTCTCGGAGCTCGAATGGAAATCCATATCGGCGAAGCTATCGAAGTCGGAGGAATTTGAGCTGGATGAAGAATCCATCTTGTATGGTCGGAGAAATGAATTTTTGGTTTGGAATAGATTATAGGAGTTGGGTTTGGTACTCTTCAATACATAATTTACATATGTATATATAATATCAAAATCCCATGAATTACGGAGAATCTTTGAAATACGTCAGGCAATGTCTATAGTAACAGATACGCTAGGATATGAATTTTGTCTATACACTATCGATGCACTAAATGCAGTAAGACGTGTCTAGACTTAAGAATGATAAGCAGGCAGTTCCCTAAGGATGATAAGCAGATGATTTCCGACTAGGATTGATAAGCAAAACTTTTGACAGGCAGACACGGTCAAAGTCCAGACTCACTTAATGTATCCTAACAACTACTAGTTAGACACACTAATGCAAGGCCTGGTTCGCTAAGACCAACGCTCTGATACCAACTGAAAGGATCCGAAACTAATCATCCGGACGTTGTCCATATTGATTACAAACGAATTACAATAGTTGATAACATTGCGAGGTACTTGCCCTCTATATGATACATCTTACAAACGTTGCATTTATTCTTAAAAGGCAATCTATAGTTACATCCAGAATTGACATAATCGCCTGACATTTCATAATATTCAAATGACCTAAACCGCCATTTACTTAATAATAGTCTCTATGAACTTCAATGACTCGAATGCAACGCCTTATGATATAAGTCCTTAATAGCCTCAAGTAGTATCCTTAGTACGAGCTAATGCACAGCGGAAGACTTAATTCATACCTGAGAATAACATGCTTTAAAATGTCAACATAAAGTTGGTGAGATATAGGTTTAATGCCGGCAGCGATATATATATATATATATATATAGACCACAAGATTTCATATATAAACATTTTCATAAAAATATTCTAAGTGGTTGAGCACTTGGTAACCATACTTAACATTCATTCACGTCGCATATTCCCTTTAATATGAAATCTTACTACACCGTACCAAGTGTAGTCACAAAACGAAGTACTGTGCAACCGTTGAATACTGGTCGTCCAGTCCGGTTGGGGTTGTCAGGCCCGATAGATCTATCAACAGGATTCGCGTTTACAATACCGCTGTAAATATTAGTTACCAAGCTACAGGGAAGTATGCCAGTGGTACAACTCAACGTAGAATATATTTTTCAGTTACTTGTGTCCATAACGTAAATCATTTATAAAAGTAGCGCATGTATTCTCAGCCCAAAAATATTTAGAGTTTAAAAGGGGACTATATACTCACTGTTGTCTTGAAGATATAAATATTTTGACTTGGTCTTCCGGTTGATATCACGAACCTATCCATATATAATATATCAATATATTTTCATTTTTAAACAATCGTCACATATATATACTTGTTATACTTTTAATACTTTTAATAATTCCTTAGTCCGTAGTTAGCAGTCCGATGTTAGTAATTCAATTTTAATGATTCATTTTTAGGTGTTTAATAAACCCCCAATGAAATGAATAAAACCCCCATCGTATATGTATTGGTCGAGATTAATCTTGACCCACGGTACCGGTGTTGTCAAATGACGTGTTGCGTACATAAAGTACCGGTGTTGTCAAATGACGTGTTGCGTACAATCATGGGATCTTATGATTAATCTTCTCGTATTGTTTACGGGTGATCCTGAACCATATAAAATTGAATTATGATTACATATATAAAAAATATCATGTTATCTTAGAAAGATGTGATTTATTTAATTTCTCCCAATTATTTTCGTGGCTAAACTAGTCTTGGATATCCGATTTTGTTTCGGTCATAGTTTCTTCGTTACAACTCCGTTTTTGTTGATTCAACTTGCCATCTCCTTGGATCGAGTCCCTCTTTAAGACTATGAACTGTAAATACCTTAGTTTGTATTCAAAATCACACGGCATAGGTGAAACTTTAGTGAAACTTATGAAGTTAAACATTTTTGTTACAAAAATATCATTTAATGACCATTTTTCTAAAAATACCTATACTTTGAATTAAATCATGCAATTTTTATGTGTTAACATATTTATAGTAAAAATCATTTTTCCAGAAAATAAACCTCCAATTCAAAGTTTAAGATGGTTTTTAATTATCCAACCCAAAACAGTCCCCGGTTGCACTCCGACGTCGTAAAAACAGTTTTTAAGGTATTCTTTGAAAAACCAAGTTTTACCTTGTTAAATTAGCATATATTTAAGTTATATTACAGGTCTTGAAGTATTTTAAAAGTTAAGTTAGAAGGATCTATTTAGTTTGCAAACAAGTTTGAAAACTTTCAAACTATGTTCTTGTTGTTAAAATTTTATACCACAAAATAAGATAGCTATATATATATGAATCGAATAAGGTTATAAACATAGTTACTACCTCAAGTTCCTTGGACAAGGTTGCTGTAAAAGAGGAGTAAGAACCTAGAACCAAAAGGGTGATGGAAGTGGATGAAAGATTGAAAGTAAGTTTGTGTTCTTGGAAGGATTTCTTGAAGTGTTTTTGTATGGTTTTCTTATGGTGATTAAGTAAGGTTTTTGAAGCTAAATGATGGGGAAAATGCTTGTAGATGATCAAGTATGAAGTTAAGAGTATTTTGAGAGAGAAATGGGAGTGTAAGTATGAGAAAATGGGGTGAAGAAATGGTGTGCATGCTTAAAAACGTTTTTAGTATATAAAGAAAAAAAATGATACCTAACTTTGTTTTCTTGCTAAAATAATTCATGCTACTTGACAAATGGTTGGTTCCACATGTTTCTTAATCATTTAAGGCTGCTAAGGAGCAGATTTTTATTAGTATATACCAATAGTAAATACATCTAGAAGCTGCGTATGATACAGGTACATATACCCTAAATATACGTGTAGAAATCTTTGAGAAAACGGAACGAGGATTCAAATATAGCTATCTTTTGTGAATATACTTATATTGTTTTATGTATTTAAGTCCTTAAAAGTGATTAAATACATTACTTATACGTTATATGTATAAACATTATAAGTCATAAGTATTTATATCAAATAACGTTATGTATGGTTATTGTTTTGAAAACTTAAGTTAGTAGTTTCAAAATATACTTATAACTTATTGTTATTAATACAAAATGAGATATTAAAACATCCATAAACCATGTTAAATATGTATATATACATATATATACACAAACATATAATTATCATATGTTATATAGTTCGTGATATCATCGGTCAAACTAGACGGTCAAACGTTGTGTAAAACTCTTTTCGAAAACATAAGTCTCAAAAATTTGGATTGCTTATCATGTTGGTAAGGTTTAATTTATGTAAATATTAATCTTATAAGTATAGAACGATCGAAAAAGTGCGGGTCAACTTTAGGGTTTTTGCTTATCGTGTCGGAACCATATAGAGATTAGAGTTTAAATTTGGTCGGAAATTTCCGGGTCGTTACAGTACCCACCCGTTAAAAACTTACTAGTAGTTGTTATCCCACACGATAAGCAAAAACCCTAAAGTTGACCCGCACTTTTTCGATCGTTCTATACTTATAAGATTAATATTTACATAAATTAAACCTTACCAACATGATAAGCAATCCAAATTGTTGAGACTTATGTTTTCGAAAAGAGTTTTACACAACGTTTGACCGTCTAGTTTGACCGATGATATCACGAACTATACAATATATGATAATTATACGTTTGTGTATATATATGTATATATACATATTTAACATGATCTAAGAATGTTTTAATATCTCATTTTGTATTAATAACAATAAGTTATAAGTATATTTTGAAACTACTAACTTAAGTTTTCAAAACGATAACCATACGTAACGTTATTTGACTTAAATACTTATGACCTATAATGTTTATACATATATCGTATAAGTAATGTATTTAATCACTTTTAAAGACTTAAATACATAAAACAATATAAGTATATTTACAAAAGATAGCTATATTTGAATCCTCGTTCCGTTTTCTCAAAGATTTCTATACGTATACCTAGGGTATATGTACCCGTATCATACGCAGCTTCTAGATGTATTTACTATTGGTATATACCAATAAAAATCTGCTCCTTAGCAGCCTTAAATGATTAAGAAACATGTGGAACCAACCATTTGTCAAGTAGCATGAATTATTTAGCAAGAAAACAAAGTTAGGTATCTTTTTTTTCCTTTATAACCTAAAAACGTTTTTATGCATGCACACCATTTCTTCACCCCATTTTCTCATACTTACACTTCCATTTCTCTCTCAAAATACTCTTAACTTCATACTTGATCATCTCCAAGCATTTTCCCCATCATTTAGCTTCAAAAACCTTACTTAAACACCATAAGAAAACCATACAAAAACACTTCAAGAAATCCTTCCAAGAACACAAACTTACTTCCAATCTTTCATCCAATTCCATCACCCTTTTGGTTCTAGCTTTTTACTCCTCTTTTACAGAAACCTTGTCCAAGGAACTTGAGGTAGTATCTATGTTCATAACCTTATTCGATTCATATATATATAGCTATCATATTTTGTGGTATACAATTTTAACAACAAGAACATAGTTTGAAAGTTTTCAAACTTGTTTGCAAACTAAATAGATCCTTCTAACTTAACTTTTAAAATACTTCAAGACCTGTAATATAACTTAAATATATGCTAACTTAACAAGGTATAACTTGGTTTTTCAAAGAATATCTTAAAAACTGTTTTTACGACGTCGGAGTGTAACCGGGGACTGTTTTGGGTTGGATAATTAAAAACTATCTTAAACTTTGAATTGGAGGTTTATGTTCTGGAAAAATGATTTTTACTATAAATATGTTAACACATAAAAATTTCATGATTTAATTCAAAGTATAAGTATTTTTAGAAAAATGGTCATTAAGTGTTTTTTTTTTGTAACAAAAATGTTTAACTTCATAAGTTTCACTAAAGTTTCACCTATACCGTGTGATTTTGAATACAAACCAAGGTATTTTCAGTTCATAGTCTTAAAGAGGGACTCGATCCAAGGAGATGGCAAGTTGAATCAACGAAAACGGATTTGTAACGAAGAAACTATGACCGAAACAAAATTGGTTATCCTAGACTTGTTTAACTTCGGGATTAATTGGGAAAAATTAAATAAATCACATATTTCTAAGATAACATGATATTTTATATATATGTACTTATAATTCAATTTTATATGGTTCAGGATCACCCGTAAACAACACGAGAAGATTAATCATAAGATCCCATGTTTGTACGCAACACGTCATTTGACAACACCGGTACTTTATGTACGCAACACGTCATTTGACAACACCGGTACCGTGGGTCAAGATTAATCTCGACCAATACATATACGATGGGGTTTTATTTATTTCGTTGGGGGTTTTATTTATTTCATTGCGGGTATATTAAACATCTAAAAATGAACCATTAAAATTGAATTACTAACAACGAGCTGCTAACTACGGACTAAGGAATTATTCAAAGTATTAAAAGTATAACAAGTATATATATGTGACGTTTGTTTAAAAAGAAAAGGTATTGATATATTATATATGGATAGGTTCGTGATATCAACCGGAGACCAAGTCAAATTATATATATCTTCAAGACGAAAGTGAGTATATAGTCCAACTTTTAAACTCTAAATATTTCGGGATGAGAATACATGTATTTTATGTTTTACGTTATGGACACAAGTAACTGAAAAATATATTCTACGTTGAGTTGTACCACTGGCATACTTCCCTGTAGCTTGGTAACTAATATTTACAGCGGTATTGTAAACGCGAATCCTGTTGATAGATCTATCGGGCCTGACAACCCCAACCGGACTGGACGACCAGTATTCAACGGTTGCACAGTACTTCGTTTCGTGACTACACTTGGTACATTGTAGTAAGATTTCATATTAAAGGGAATATGCGACGTGATTAATTGTTAAGTATGGTTACCAAGTGCTCAACCACTTAGAATATTTTTATTAAAATGTTTATATATGAAATCTTGTGGTCTATATTTATATCGCTGTCGACATTAAACCTATATCTCACCAACTTTATGTTGATATTTTAAAGCATGTTATTCTCAGGTATGAATTAAGTCTTCCGCTGTGCATTATCTCGTACTAAGGATACTACTTGAGGCCATTAAGGACTTATATCATAAGGCGTTGCATTCGAGTCATTGAAGTTCATAGAGACTATTATTAAGTAAATGGCGGTTTAGGTCATTTGAATATTATGAAATGTCAGGCGAATATGTCAATTATGGATGTAACTATAGATTGCCTTTTAAGAATAAATGCAACGTTTGTAAGATGTATCATATAGAGGGCAAGTACCTCGCAATGTTATCAACTATTGTAATTCGTTTGTAATCAATATGGACAACGTCCGGATGATTAGTTTCGGATCCTTTCAGTTGGTATCAGAGCGTTGGTCTTAGCGAACCAGGCCTTGCATTAGTGTGTCTAACTAGTAGTTGTTAGGATACATTAAGTGAGTCTGGACTTTGACCGTGTCTGCCTGTCAAAAGTTTTGCTTATCAATCCTAGTCGGAAATTATCTGCTTATCATTCTTAGGGAACTGCCTGCTTATCATTCTTAAGTCTAGACACGTCTTACTGCATTTAGTGCATCGATAGTGTATAGACAAAATTCATATCCTAGCGTATCTGTTACTATAGACATTGCCTGACGTATTTCAAAGATTCTCCGTAATTCATGGGATTTTGATATTATATATACATATGTAAATTATGTATTGAAGAGTACCAAACCCAACTCCTATAATCTATTCCAAACCAAAAATTCATTTCTCCGACCATACAAGATGGATTCTTCATCCAGCTCAAATTCCTCCGACTTCGATAGCTTCGCCGATATGGATTTCCATTCGAGCTCCGAGAACAGCGTTACCGGAATGGATCAACCAATTTCCCATCATCTATTCTGGATGAATTGGGGATGGGTTCGTAATATACTAAATTTCTGGAGGCAAGAAGAAGGTGATCCATTCCATCCACCAAATTGTCCTCTTAACGATGAACCTGAAGCACTTACCGGCGAACCTATTCGAAACACCATTTTCTCGCTCATTTCTAGAGTATCTCGTCATGATTACATACTATCCCATATTTCAAATCTTGTTCATTCGCTCGTTCCAACCGTCAATCATCCCGGTATAATAGAAGAAGTCAACGAACTCCGTGCTCGGGTAGTGGTTTTGGAGAATATGGTGCGAAGGTTACAAACACCAACAGCAGCACCAGCAGCATAATCCGTACTACCATCGTCAACGCCGACAGTACCTTTATCACCCCAATCACAACCGCGCCTTAAATCTCAACATCACAATCTGTATCTCGAATATCAACATCACACGACTCAATATCTGTACTTCGAGTATGATCTTCGTTCTATATATCGTTCTACATCGATTATCTTCGCTTTACGTATCGTATGACGATTATGTAATTTCTAAAGTCATAGAGATTATGTAATCTAGAATTAACGATAAATCAAATGAGTTTAATATCTTATTGACTCATTAAATCTATGATTATCTCTGAAGAAAATATATATGCAAGTATATTTTTATAAAGATAGTAATTAAAAATTCCTTCGTACAAACTATTAATGATGAAAATATTTTAACGGGTGGGTAGTACCCGAGGAATATTTAGAATTCACATTAATAAGTTATATTGTACATTCTTGAATCTGATTCAACGGTTATCTATTATCTTACTTACAACCACCGATATTCGTATCCGCTCACCCCAGAATAACCATTTTCAATCAAATTTCATATTCGGATTTTGACCTACCAGAATCCAACAAGTGGCATAAAGAAGAAAACATTGGACAAAATAAAATAAAAATTGTTAGAAACACACGATTTAACTAATTAAAAATCTATTAAGGATTCCACGCTAACTGTTCCGGCTAACTCTGGACAATTAAAATGAATTAAAATGTTGATTGTAACATATGAAGCTAAACAATTCTTCAAGCTTGCCACTTGATTTTATCTTAAACCTCATTCGTAACTTGACGATTACAATTCGCATTCAAATCCTTGCATGATTCCTGAAAACACCTCGACCGAGAAGTTGAACCCGCCGCACCTCGCCTACGGAATGAAGATTTATACATACAGTTATACACCTGAAGAACTCTCGAACCCAAATTCATAATTTAACACATAACGTATTGAATCCTTTGCCATTTATTAGCAAGAACAACCCTACAATTCCTTTTCAAGAAGCTAATTTTGTCACAGCTCCACTTCGACTTTTCAGTGAGAATATTTCTATTATAATCATGATATTTATACCTTGTCCTTTCGCCGTCATTACCGAAAAACCTTTTATATCCCTCGACAACATCAACAGGTGCACCAGCAGATCGTTATCCTTTTGGCGAAATCAACAATCAGTATTTTGAAAATCTCGCGGAACTTCTTCCATCATATCTATAATGTCTATCCCTAAGAATTTCATAATCTGAACGTGAAGTTTCTGAAAAACACCCGGGACTATGAAATAGTTCTTGAAATGCTAACGAAGCAGCAAAAACTGTAAACGACTTTAACGGTCAAAAGTTTGATGACAAAGAATAGTAAGGTGGTAAAGCTGAAAAAAAAAAGTTTAGAACTAGAAAACGGATGAAGCAAAGTATGAAAAAGGCTGTGGATAAATCACAGGGACTGAACCTGCTCTCAAAGAATACAAACGATTCCGTACCTGCTGAAACCGTCAGTAAGAACCCTACTCTTTATTCAAAACCTTGCCCGGATGATATTTTTCATCATCATCTTATCTTAGATATTATAAGATATCTTCATATCATTCGTTATACATATTTTTCATATTTCTGGAGATATTTTTACAACTATTCCTATCTGCGATCATTTATCTCCCCGTAACATCTGCGTTACAATATAAAAGAAACTGTGTTAATTTCTAAATTCTGAAACCTCCGAGATTAAAATATAAATGATTTGAAGTAGTGTTGGGAACTGATGCATGAATTAGTATAATATAATGAAACTTGATCAACTTCATTATATTACAGTAAGTCATGTTAAGTTTCTAATGGAATTTGATTCACAGTACCGTCATCATGTGCCACGTTACACGGCTCTTACATTCTATCAAGTCTCCAAACATATTAGAACGTATCACCTTGATAGTTCTATTTTTCCGGAATATTCGAGTAATTTAACGAATCAAGATCGTGCCATTACAATTTCATTCTAAAACCAATAGCTAGGTTCATTCCAAATTTTCTACCTACGAATTTCGGACCATTGTTCGCTTGGCTCGAGGACAGGAAGAAGAAACGAAGGGACAAAACCTCAGAATAGAAATAGGAACATAAACCACAGCAAATAAGAGAGAGCATTAACTGTGGATGACAATGATTTTAAGGGACGGGAGTAGGAACATCGAAATATAAGGGAAGGTATAAAACGTAACAACAACCCCGAAACTACAAACCGTGCATATCAATACGTATTGCAACGTAAAGGCACGGGAGAATTAAAAACATTATAATTCCAAGGAAAGGATAAAAGAGAATAGATTCTTCTGGTGATAGATGAAAAAGAGGAATGAAAGATATGAAAGTTAGAAATATAACAAGGATTAGAATGGGATGGAGCATATTAGCGAATGTCTTAAAGTAGGAACTAAAGAGAAAGAATAGAAGATGTGGGAAGAAAGAAAGGGAAGGAGGTAAATTTATAGTGAAATATTCGACAAAGAAATCAAAACAGATTGCCACGTTAAATCAAAGAAGATCCTGATCGCCGCAAAACTAAATCTTATTACATAAGATTTTCTTTAAAACCCTTAAATCCCGAAAATCGATCATAATCACGTCATCGGTTACAACAATTCTATATTTACTCATTTCACTCTTTTGTGATAGCTTCGCTCGTGCGTCTCACATAACCGAATCGTTTTATCTAAATCTTTCAATAATGATAAAATTTCATTATTACCTCATATTCGTCATGAAAACATTCCTATTGTTATTTATGACAACCTCTACCAAATTTCGAGGACGAAATTTCTTTAACGGGTGGGTACTGTAACGACCCGGAAATTTCCGACCAAATTTAAACTCTAATCTCTATATGGTTCCGACACGATAAGCAAAAACCCTAAAGTTGACCCGCACTTTTTCGATCGTTCTATACTTATAAGATTAATATTTACATAAATTAAACCTTACCAACATGATAAGCAATCCAAATTGTTGAGACTTATGTTTTCGAAAAGAGTTTTACACAACGTTTGACCGTCTAGTTTGACCGATGATATCACGAACTATACAATATATGATAATTATACGTTTGTGTATATATATGTATATATACATATTTAACATGATCTAAGAATGTTTTAATATCTCATTTTGTATTAATAACAATAAGTTATAAGTATATTTTGAAACTACTAACTTAAGTTTTCAAAACGATAACCATACGTAACGTTATTTGACTTAAATACTTATGACCTATAATGTTTATACATATATCGTATAAGTAATGTATTTAATCACTTTTAAAGACTTAAATACATAAAACAATATAAGTATATTTACAAAAGATAGCTATATTTGAATCCTCGTTCCGTTTTCTCAAAGATTTCTATACGTATACCTAGGGTATATGTACCCGTATCATACGCAGCTTCTAGATGTATTTACTATTGGTATATACCAATAAAAATCTGCTCCTTAGCAGCCTTAAATGATTAAGAAACATGTGGAACCAACCATTTGTCAAGTAGCATGAATTATTTAGCAAGAAAACAAAGTTAGGTATCTTTTTTTTCCTTTATAACCTAAAAACGTTTTTATGCATGCACACCATTTCTTCACCCCATTTTCTCATACTTACACTTCCATTTCTCTCTCAAAATACTCTTAACTTCATACTTGATCATCTCCAAGCATTTTCCCCATCATTTAGCTTCAAAAACCTTACTTAAACACCATAAGAAAACCATACAAAAACACTTCAAGAAATCCTTCCAAGAACACAAACTTACTTCCAATCTTTCATCCAATTCCATCACCCTTTTGGTTCTAGCTTTTTACTCCTCTTTTACAGCAACCTTGTCCAAGGAACTTGAGGTAGTATCTATGTTCATAACCTTATTCGATTCATATATATATAGCTATCATATTTTGTGGTATACAATTTTAACAACAAGAACATAGTTTGAAAGTTTTCAAACTTGTTTGCAAACTAAATAGATCCTTCTAACTTAACTTTTAAAATACTTCAAGACCTGTAATATAACTTAAATATATGCTAACTTAACAAGGTATAACTTGGTTTTTCAAAGAATATCTTAAAAACTGTTTTTACGACGTCGGAGTGTAACCGGGGACTGTTTTGGGTTGGATAATTAAAAACTATCTTAAACTTTGAATTGGAGGTTTATGTTCTGGAAAAATGATTTTTACTATAAATATGTTAACTCATAAAAATTTCATGATTTAATTCAAAGTATAAGTATTTTTAGAAAAATGGTCATTAAGTGTTTTTTTTTTGTAACAAAAATGTTTAACTTCATAAGTTTCACTAAAGTTTCACCTATACCGTGTGATTTTGAATACAAACCAAGGTATTTTCAGTTCATAGTCTTAAAGAGGGACTCGATCCAAGGAGATGGCAAGTTGAATCAACGAAAACGGATTTGTAACGAAGAAACTATGACCGAAACAAAATTGGTTATCCTAGACTTGTTTAACTTCGGGATTAATTGGGAAAAATTAAATAAATCACATATTTCTAAGATAACATGATATTTTATATGTACTTATAATTCAATTTTATATGGTTCAGGATCACCCGTAAACAACACGAGAAGATTAATCATAAGATCCCATGTTTGTACGCAACACGTCATTTGACAACACCGGTACTTTATGTACGCAACACGTCATTTGACAACACCGGTACCGTGGGTCAAGATTAATCTCGACCAATACATATACGATGGGGTTTTATTTATTTCGTTGGGGGTTTTATTTATTTCATTGCGGGTATATTAAACATCTAAAAATGAACCATTAAAATTGAATTACTAACAACGAGCTGCTAACTACGGACTAAGGAATTATTCAAAGTATTAAAAGTATAACAAGTATATATATGTGACGTTTGTTTAAAAAGAAAAGGTATTGATATATTATATATGGATAGGTTCGTGATATCAACCGGAGACCAAGTCAAATTATATATATCTTCAAGACGAAAGTGAGTATATAGTCCCACTTTTAAACTCTAAATATTTCGGGATGAGAATACATGTATTTTATGTTTTACGTTATGGACACAAGTAACTGAAAAATATATTCTACGTTGAGTTGTACCACTGGCATACTTCCCTGTAGCTTGGTAACTAATATTTACAGCGGTATTGTAAACGCGAATCCTGTTGATAGATCTATCGGGCCTGACAACCCCAACCGGACTGGACGACCAGTATTCAACGGTTGCACAGTACTTCGTTTCGTGACTACACTTGGTACATTGTAGTAAGATTTCATATTAAAGGGAATATGCGACGTGATTAATTGTTAAGTATGGTTACCAAGTGCTCAACCACTTAGAATATTTTTATTAAAATGTTTATATATGAAATCTTGTGGTCTATATTTATATCGCTGTAGACATTAAACCTATATCTCACCAACTTTATGTTGACATTTTAAAGCATGTTATTCTCAGGTATGAATTAAGTCTTCCGCTGTGCATTATCTCGTACTAAGGATACTACTTGAGGCCATTAAGGACTTATATCATAAGGCGTTGCATTCGAGTCATTGAAGTTCATAGAGACTATTATTAAGTAAATGGCGGTTTAGGTCATTTGAATATTATGAAATGTCAGGCGAATATGTCAATTATGGATGTAACTATAGATTGCCTTTTAAGAATAAATGCAACGTTTGTAAGATGTATCATATAGAGGGCAAGTACCTCGCAATGTTATCAACTATTGTAATTCGTTTGTAATCAATATGGACAACGTCCGGATGATTAGTTTCGGATCCTTTCAGAGTCCCTCTTTAAGACTATGAACTGTAAATACCTTAGTTTGTATTCAAAATCACACGGCATAGGTGAAACTTTAGTGAAACTTATGAAGTTAAACATTTTTGTTACAAAAATATCATTTAATGACCATTTTTCTAAAAATACCTATACTTTGAATTAAATCATGAAATTTTTATGTGTTAACATATTTATAGTAAAAATCATTTTTCCAGAAAATAAACCTCCAATTCAAAGTTTAAGATGGTTTTTAATTATCCAACCCAAAACAGTCCCCGGTTGCACTCCGACGTCGTAAAAACAGTTTTTAAGGTATTCTTTGAAAAACCAAGTTTTACCTTGTTAAATTAGCATATATTTAAGTTATATTACAGGTCTTGAAGTATTTTAAAAGTTAAGTTAGAAGGATCTATTTATCATATTTATAAGTTAGTATTTTAAAAGTTTTGCTTATCAATCCTAGTCGGAAATCATCTGCTTATCATCCTTAGGGAACTGCCTGCTTATCATTCTTAAGTCTAGACACGTCTTACTGCATTTAGTGCATCGATAGTGTATAGACAAAATTCATATCCTAGCGTATCTGTTACTATAGACATTGCCTGACGTATTTCAAAGATTCTCCGTAATTCATGGGATTTTGATATTATATATACATATGTAAATTATGTATTGAAGAGTACCAAACCCAACTCCTATAATCTATTCCAAACCAAAAATTCATTTCTCCGACCATACAAGATGGATTCTTCATCCAGCTCAAATTCCTCCGACTTCGATAGCTTCGCTGATATGGATTTCCATTCGAGCTCCGAGAACAGCGTTACCGGAATGGATCAACCAATTTCCCATCATCTATTCTGGATGAATTGGGGATGGGTTCGTAATATACTAAATTTCTGGAGGCAAGAAGAAGGTGATCCATTCCATCCACCAAATTATCCTCTTAACGATGAACCTGAAGCACTTACCGGCGAACCTATTCGAAACACCATTTTCTCGCTCATTTCTAGAGTATCTCGTCATGACTACATACTATCCCATATTTCGAATCTTGTTCATTCGCTCGTTCCAACTGTCAATCATCCCGGTATAATAGAAGAAGTCAACGAGCTTCGCGCTCGGGTAGTGGCTTTAGAAAATACGGTGCGAAGGTTACAAACACCAGCAGCAGCACCAGCAGCATAATCTGTATCACTATCAACAACGCCGACAGTACTCTTGTCACCCCCAAAATCTCAACATCACAAACTGTATCTCGGATATCAACATCACATACCTCAAAAACCTCATCGGAACTTCGAGTATGATCTTCGTTCTATATATCGTTCTACATCGATTATCTTCGCTTTACGTATCGTTTTACCTCATTTATCTTCGTTCGACCTGGCGATTATGTAATCTCTAATGCTTTAGAAGTTATGTAATCTAATATTAACGATAAATCAAATGAGTTTAATACTTCATTGACTCATTGAATCTATGATTACATCTGAAGAAAATATATATGCAAGTATATTTTTATAAAGATTGTAATTAAAAATTCTTTCGTACAAACTGTTAATGATGAAAATATTTTAACGGGTGGGTAGTACCCGAGGAATATTTAGAATTCACATTAATAAGTTACGTTGTACATTCTCTAAATCTGATTCAACGGTCATTTACTATCCTACTTACAACTACCGATATACGTATCCGTTCACCACAGAATAACCATTTCTATTCAAATTTCATATTTGGATTTTGATCTATCAGAATCCAACAAGTGGCATAATGAAGAAAACATTGGACAAAAATAAAAAGTGTTAGAAACAAACGAATTAATTAATTGAAATTGTGATAGGATTTCACGCTAACTGTTCCGGCTAACTGTTCCCAGATAACTGATTAACATTTAATTTATCGCAATTTACATTCTCGCAATTTTATTTATCATCATTTAATTTCTGTTATTTACTTTTACGCACTTTAAATAACGGGACACGTATGCAAGGTTTCGACTTATCATATCGACCCATCTATATATATATTTCGGAACAACCGTAGACACTCTATATGTGAAGGTGGGAGTTGGCTATACAGGGTCGGAGTTGATTTCAAAATATATATATACTTTGAGTTGTGATCGACACCGAGACCGGTATACGGGTCACGATACGTATTATTTAATTCGAATATTATATATTAAATTATATATGAATCATTGAACCATCGGACTATTGGACTGCTAACTTTGGACAATTAAAATGAATTAAATTAAAATATTGATTATAACATATGAAACTAAATAATTCTTCAAGTTTGCCACTTGATTTCATCCTAAACCTCATTTGTACTTCGACAATTATAATCCTCGTTCAAATCTTTTCATGATTCTTGAAAACACTTCAATCGAGAAGTTGAACCAGCCGCACCTCGTTTACGGAAGAAAGATTTATGCATACAGTTATACACCTGAAACTTTCAAAACCGAAGTTATCGTTAAAACTTATCCGCGTCAAATTCCTTATCATTCATTGGTAAAAAACAACCTTACATTTCTCTTTTCAATATAAGTCAATTTTGTCACAGCTCCACTTTGATTTCTCAGTAGGACCACTCTTATTATAACCTCGATATATATACCTTGTCCTTTCACCATTGTTACCGGAGAACCTTTCATATTCCACGACATCATGTACCAGCAGCTTGTCATCTTTTTGGCAGAATCCGCAATTAGTATTTTAAAAATCTCGCAAAACTTCTCAGTCATAACTATAACGTCTATTCCTAAGGATTTCATACTCCGAAGGTGAAGTTTCTGAAAAACACCCTGAATTATGAAGCAGTTCTTTAAATGCTGATGAAGCAGCGAAAATCGTAAACGATTTTAAACAGTCAAAAGTTTGATGATGAAGCACAGTGTGTCGATAAAACTCAGAAAAAGAGAAGAGTTGGAACCGGAAAACGGTTTGAGCAAAGTATGAAAGAGGTTGTGGATAAATAACAAGAACTGAATCTGCTTTCAAAGGATTCAAACGATTCAGTGCCTGCTGAAATCATTAGTAAAAACCCTACCCCTTATTCTAAACCTCTCCCGATGATATTCTTCATCATCATCTTATCTTAGATATTATAAGATATCTTCATATATTCCGTTATACATATTCTCCATATTTCTGGAGATATTTTCACAACTATTCTTATCTGAGAATATTTATCTCTCCGTAATATCTGCATTACAACATAAAAGAAACTGTGTCAATTTCTAAATGTTGAAACCTCCAAGTTTAAAATATGAATGTTTTAAAGTAGTGTTGGGAACTGATGCATGAATTAGTATAATATAATGAAACTTGATCAACTTCATTATATTACAGTAAGTCATGTTAAGTTTCTAATGGAATGTGATGATTCACAGTACCGTCATCATGTGCCATGTTACACGGCTCTTACCTTCTATCAAGTCTCCAAACATATTAGAACGTATCACCTTGATAGTTCTATTTTTTCGGAATATTCGAGTAATTTAACGAATTAAGATCGTGCCATTACAATTTCATTCTAAAACCAATAGCTAGGTTCATTCCAAATTTCCTACCTACGAATTTCGGACCATTGTTCGCTTGGCTCGAGGACGGGAAGAAGAAATGAAGGGACAAAACCTCAGAATAGAAATAGGAACATAAACCACAGCAAATAAGAGAGAGCATTAACTGTGGATGACAATGATTTTAAGGGACGGGAGTAGGAACAACGAAATATAAGGGAAGGTATAAAACCTAACAACAACCCCGAAACTACAAACCGTGCATATCAATACGTATTGCAACGTAAAGGCACGGGAGAATTAAAAACATTATAATTCCAAGGAAAGGATAAAAGAGAATAGATTCTTCTGGTGATAGATGAAAAAGAAGAATGAAAGATATGAAAGTTAGAAATATAACAAGGGTTAGAATTGGATGGAGCATATTAGCGAATGTCTTAAAGTAGGAACTAAAGAGAAAGAATAGAAGATGTGGGAAGAAAGAAAGGGAAGGAGGTAAATTTATAGTGAAATATTCGACAAAGAAATCAAAACAGATTGCCGCGTTAAATCAAAGAAGATCCTGATCGCCGCAAAACTAAATTTTATTACATAAGATTTTCTTTAAAACCCTTAAATCCCGAAAATCGATCATAATCACGTCATCGGTTACAACAATTCTATATTTACTCATTTCACTCTTTTGTGATAGCTTCGCTCGTGCGTCTCACATAACCAAATCGTTTTATCTAAATCTTTCAATAATGATAAAATTTCATTATTACCTCATATTCGTCATGAAAACATTCCTATTGTTATTTATGACAACCTCTACCAAATTTCGAGGACGAAATTTCTTTAACGGATGGGTACTGTAACGACCCGGAAATTTCCGACCAAATTTAAACTCTAATCTCTATATGGTTCCGACACGATAAGCAAAAACCCTAAAGTTGACCCGCACTTTTTCGATCGTTCTATACTTATAAGATTAATATTTACATAAATTAAACCTTACCAACATGATAAGCAATCCAAATTTTTGAGACTTATGTTTTCGAAAAGAGTTTTACACAACGTTTGACCGTCTAGTTTGACCGATGATATCACGAACTATATAACATATGATAATTATACGTTTGTGTATATATATGTATATATACATATTTAACATGGTTTATGGATGTTTTAATATCTCATTTTGTATTAATAACAATAAGTTATAAGTATATTTTGAAACTACCAACTTAAGTTTTCAAAACAATAACCATACATAACGTTATTTGATATAAATACTTATGACTTATAATGTTTATACATATAACGTATAAGTAATGTATTTAATCACTTTTAAGGACTTAAATACATAAAACAATATAAGTATATTCACAAAAGATAGCTATATTTGAATCCTCGTTCCGTTTTCTCAAAGATTTCTACACGTATATTTAGGGTATATGTACCCGTATCATACGCAGCTTCTAGATGTATTTACTATTGGTATATACTAATAAAAATCTGCTCCTTAGCAGCCTTAAATGATTAAGAAACATGTGGAACCAACCATTTGTCAAGTAGCATGAATTATTTTAGCAAGAAAACAAAGTTAGGTATCATTTTTTTTCTTTATATACTAAAAACGTTTTTATGCATGCACACCATTTCTTCACCCCATTTTCTCATACTTACACTCCCATTTCTCTCTCAAAATACTCTTAACTTCATACTTGATCATCTACAAGCATTTTCCCCATCATTTAGCTTCAAAAACCTTACTTAATCACCATAAGAAAACCATACAAAAACACTTCAAGAAATCCTTCCAAGAACACAAACTTACTTCCAATCTTTCATCCACTTCCATCACCCTTTTGGTTCTAGGTTCTTACTCCTCTTTTACAGCAACCTTGTCCAAGGAACTTGAGGTAGTAACTATGTTTATAACCTTATTCGATTCATATATATATAGCTATCTTATTTTGTGGTATAAAATTTTAACAACAAGAACATAGTTTGAAAGTTTTCAAACTTGTTTGCAAACTAAATAGATCCTTCTAACTTAACTTTTAAAATACTTCAAGACCTGTAATATAACTTAAATATATGCTAATTTAACAAGGTAAAACTTGGTTTTTCAAAGAATACCTTAAAAACTGTTTTTACGACGTCGGAGTGCAACCGGGGACTGTTTTGGGTTGGATAATTAAAAACCATCTTAAACTTTGAATTGGAGGTTTATTTTCTGGAAAAATGATTTTTACTATAAATATGTTAACACATAAAAATTTCATGATTTAATTCAAAGTATAGGTATTTTTAGAAAAATGGTCATTAAATGATATTTTTGTAACAAAAATGTTTAACTTCATAAGTTTCACTAAAGTTTCACCTATGCCGTGTGATTTTGAATACAAACTAAGGTATTTACAGTTCATAGTCTTAAAGAGGGACTCGATCCAAGGAGATGGCAAGTTGAATCAACAAAAACGGAGTTGTAACGAAGAAACTATGACCGAAACAAAATCGGATATCCAAGACTAGTTTAGCCACGAAAATAATTGGGAGAAATTAAATAAATCACATCTTTCTAAGATAACATGATATTTTATATATATGTACTCATAATTCAATTTTATATGGTTCAGGATCACCCGTAAACAATACGAGAAGATTAATCATAAGATCCCATGATTGTACGCAACACGTCATTTGACAACACCGGTACTTTATGTACGCAACACGTCATTTGACAACACCGGTACCGTGGGTCAAGATTAATCTCGACCAATACATATACGATGGGGGTTTTATTCATTTCATTGGGGGTTTATTAAACACCTAAAAATGAATCATTAAAATTGAATTACTAACATCGGACTGCTAACTACGGACTAAGGAATTATTAAAAGTATTAAAAGTATAACAAGTATATATATGTGACGATTGTTTAAAAATGAAAATATATTGATATATTATATATGGATAGGTTCGTGATATCAACCGGAAGACCAAGTCAAAATATTTATATCTTCAAGACAACAGTGAGTATATAGTCCCCTTTTAAACTCTAAATATTTTTGGGCTGAGAATACATGCGCTACTTTTATAAATAATTTACGTTATGGACACAAGTAACTGAAAAATATATTCTACGTTGAGTTGTACCACTGGCATACTTCCCTGTAGCTTGGTAACTAATATTTACAGCGGTATGGTAAACGCGAATCCTGTTGATAGATCTATCGGGCCTGACAACCCCAACCGGACTGGACGACCAGTATTCAACGGTTGCACAGTACTTCGTTTTGTGACTACACTTGGTACGGTGTAGTAAGATTTCATATTAAAGGGAATATGCGACGTGATTGAATGTTAAGTATGGTTACCAAGTGCTCAACCACTTAGAATATTTTTATGAAAATGTTTATATATGAAATCTTGTGGTCTATATATATATATATATATATATATATATATATATATATATATATATATATATATATATATATATATATATATATCGCTGCCGGCATTAAACCTATATCTCACCAACTTTATGTTGACATTTTAAAGCATGTTATTCTCAGGTATGAATTAAGTCTTCCGCTGTGCATTAGCTCGTACTAAGGATACTACTTGAGGCTATTAAGGACTTATATCATAAGGCGTTGCATTCGAGTCATTGAAGTTCATAGAGACTATTATTAAGTAAATGGCGATTTAGGTCATTTGAATATTATGAAATGTCAGGCGATTATGTCAATTCTGGATGTAACTATAGATTGCCTTTTAAGAATAAATGCAACGTTTGTAAGATGTATCATATAGAGGGCAAGTACCTCGCAATGTTATCAACTATTGTAATTCGTTTGTAATCAATATGGACAACGTCCGGATGATTAGTTTCGGATCCTTTCAGTTGGTATTGGGAAAAATTAAATAAATCACATATTTCTAAGATAACATGATATTTTATATATATGTACTTATAATTCAATTTTATATGGTTCAGGATCACCCGTAAACAACACGAGAAGATTAATCATAAGATCCCATGTTTGTACGCAACACGTCATTTGACAACACCGGTACTTTATGTACGCAACACGTCATTTGACAACACCGGTACCGTGGGTCAAGATTAATCTCGACCAATACATATACGATGGGGTTTTATTTATTTCGTTGGGGGTTTTATTTATTTCATTGCGGGTATATTAAACATCTAAAAATGAACCATTAAAATTGAATTACTAACAACGAGCTGCTAACTACGGACTAAGGAATTATTCAAAGTATTAAAAGTATAACAAGTATATATATGTGACGTTTGTTTAAAAAGAAAAGGTATTGATATATTATATATGGATAGGTTCGTGATATCAACCGGAGACCAAGTCAAATTATATATATCTTCAAGACGAAAGTGAGTATATAGTCCCACTTTTAAACTCTAAATATTTCGGGATGAGAATACATGTATTTTATGTTTTACGTTATGGACACAAGTAACTGAAAAATATATTCTACGTTGAGTTGTACCACTGGCATACTTCCCTGTAGCTTGGTAACTAATATTTACAGCGGTATTGTAAACGCGAATCCTGTTGATAGATCTATCGGGCCTGACAACCCCAACCGGACTGGACGACCAGTATTCAACGGTTGCACAGTACTTCGTTTCGTGACTACACTTGGTACATTGTAGTAAGATTTCATATTAAAGGGAATATGCGACGTGATTAATTGTTAAGTATGGTTACCAAGTGCTCAACCACTTAGAATATTTTTATTAAAATGTTTATATATGAAATCTTGTGGTCTATATTTATATCGCTGTCGACATTAAACCTATATCTCACCAACTTTATGTTGACATTTTAAAGCATGTTATTCTCAGGTATGAATTAAGTCTTCCGCTGTGCATTATCTCGTAGTATCCTTAATAGCCTCAATCATCCGGGTGCTTCACTGTGGCAAATTGGAAAATTGATAAATTGAATTATAAATGTGAGAATTACTGTATCTACTTTATCTAATTCTATATTATATAGATAAGCCATTAGTTTTACTAACACACTTCTCAACTAAAGCTTCATCACAACTATCGGGAACTATCACCAATACAATACCATCTCCATCATAACCGTTCACCACTCTTGACAACCACCAAACCTTTGAACAACCACCTTTTACTACTGCGGTGAACCATCACCTTAAACCCACCACTAACCATACCAAGCCGCCACCACCCATGACTACCACCTTCATCACCATTGAAACCCGAAAACCACTACCATCTATGTTATTTCTGTCCCTTCGAAGTAACCACCCAAGAACCAACGAATACCTTATATTCCATGCTTCTGTTTTATTTTGTTTCTGTTCGAGCTCAAGAAAGAACAACGCCATCGGCTACTTGACCCTCTCTTCTTGCTCAATAAACAAAACCATCAAAACCCCTTCATTAAACACATAACATTTTCCTTTTTGCTGTCTCCATATGCTATCAATAAACCCACTTATATTCTGATCAATTACAACAACTCACCTAAACCACTAACCCATTTAACTACTACAGCTACTAATGTTTCTGTTGAAAAACTAAAAGAAAAACATGTTGCATACCATGTTTTCTGGTTCTATTTTAACCGGTCGCAGTCCATCAGACCATCACCACCTTGATTAACACCCAACAGCCCACTTCTGTATACTTGTTTTCAATCGAACCCTCACCCAAACCGTTTTCATGTTTCTCTCATTCTTATTTTTTTCCCCTGTTACGAGCAACCACACCACCATCACATAAAACTGCTGCACAGCGAAGAAGGTGACTGCTATATAAATATTTTCTTATCTACTGCTCGTTGATAGAACAGCCATCAAATTCGTGTACCTGCTGCCACCATATACTATATCCTTTCTATTTATTCGACGAAATGAAACAAGAAAAAGGTGTGTTTGTTTATTTGAGTCATGGACTTATAAAACAAATGAAGAAAGAAGTGGTATCACTTAATTAATTGGGGTTTGGTCAAGTTGCTTATAGTATATTAACATATGGTGAATTATTAAAAAGCTAGTGGAACAAAAGTTGCACTCTATGGCCGACCATTTGGGCCATACAAAAAGGATGGTGCACCATATTATAATTACATAAAGCATGTGAGGTATGATGACCAATGAGAATACTTTTACACATGTTTCTGTTTCGATTAAATAGCTGCTACAGCAGCTATATTTTTCTATTTTGCTATGGATATAACAAGGTTGGTGATGATAGTAATGAGGGACGTAATTAAAGTAGATAATGAAAGAAGATAATGATGCACGATGATGAGTTGGAGAAAATGATGACGGCCTGCGTAAATTATTTGTTGCAAATGAAACCAATTAAATCAAAGACCCCACCTATTGTTCTTACTTAATTCACAAAGCCAAAACTAGATAGTAAATCGAACTGGATTGATTAAATCGTTTTGTTTTTGGGCTGCTATTGATATTAGGGTACGGTGGTGGACTGCTTTTGGGGCCTTATGATCTATAAGTCATAATGGGCCGCTAGGTGTGGGATTAAATTAAGTGAGGCTTAGTAATTTTGTTGTTGGGCTCGAATAGCATTTAGATATTGATAACAGCGAGTATGATGTTAAGACGAAGTATTGAGAATGATGATGGTATAGGGCGACGGTTGTGTTGATGATGATGAAGGTAACGTCGTATGATGATGATAACCGAATCAGTTTATGAGTATATAGATTTAGGATGTGTATTAAATCCGAAAAGCATGGCCGAGCTGTTGGTTAGGGACGTTGTGTTAAACCAAGAGGTCTAGGGTTCGAGTCCGGGCTCTGACAATTTTTTTTTAGAAAGCTTATTTAATCTCTTTGAAGGTAGTCTCCTTTTAGATTATCAACATTATTATTATTGTTATTATTATTATTATTATTATTATTATTAGTAATTTTATCAAGTTTATTATTATTATTACTATTATCATTATTAATGCAAGTAGTATTATTATTGAAATTAACATTTTTACCAAAATTATCACTTTTATTATTAAAACTATCATTATTATTATTATTAGAATTATCATTAATTTTATCATTATTATTTTTATTATCATTTTTATCATTATTTCTAACAATAATATTATTATTTTTATCATTATTATTATTAGTATTATTAATTATTAATATATCAAATAAAGATTTTCTATATAAAAATATACTATTAACATAAAGCATAACTATATTAATATTTTTGTAATAAATATTAATTATCTATTTAATGTATATAAAATAAATAAGTTAATTTAGTTATTAATGAAACGTACAAGTTACTAAAATAACAATTAATAATAATACCTAAATTTGTTCGATTACCATTATACGTGTTAATATATATACTTAATATAGGTTCGTGAATCTGAGGCCAACCCTACACATGTTCAATGTCGTCATATGTATTTTTACTACAAAATACAATAGGTGAGTTTCATTTGCTCCCTTTTTATATATATTTTTGGGCTGAGAATACATGCGCTGATTTATAAATGTATTACAAAATAGGCACAAGTACTAAAACTAATTCTATGTGGGTTTAAACCAGAAATATACCCTTAGCTTGGTAACATTAAACTACTTGTCTATGTATGGTAGGCGCGAATCCTAAAGATAGATCTATTGGGCCTGACAAACCCCATCCTGACTATGGGATGCTTTAGTACTTCGAGGTTATTTTAAACACACCTGATCTGCGTTGTCCATATTGATTACAAACGAATTACAATAGTTGATAACATTGCGAGGTACTTGCCCTCTATATGATACATCTTACAAACGTTGCATTTATTCTTAAAAGGCAATCTATAGTTACATCCATAATTGACATATTCGCCTGACATTTCATAATATTCAAATGACCTAAACAACCATTTACTTAATAATAGTCTCTATGAACTTCAATGACTCGAATGCAACGCCTTATGATATAAGTCCTTAATGGCCTCAAGTAGTATCCTTAGTACGAGATAATGCACAGCGGAAGACTTAATTCATACCTGAGAATAACATGCTTTAAAATGTCAACATAAAGTTGGTGAGATATAGGTTTAATGTCGACAGCGATATAAATATAGACCAGAAGATTTCATATATAAACATTTTAATAAAAATATTCTAAGTGGTTGAGCACTTGGTAACCATACTTAACAATTAATCACGTCGCATATTCCCTTTAATATGAAATCTTACTACAATGTACCAAGTGTAGTCACGAAACGAAGTACTGTGCAACCGTTGAATACTGGTCGTCCAGTCCGGTTGGGGTTGTCAGGCCCGATAGATCTATCAACAGGATTCGCGTTTACAATATCGCTGTAAATATTAGTTACCAAGCTACAGGGAAGTATGCCAGTGGTACAACTCAACGTAGAATATATTTTTCAGTTACTTGTGTCCATAACGTAAAACATAAAATACATGTATTCTCATCCCGAAATATTTAGAGTTTAAAAGTGGGACTATATACTCACTTTCGTCTTGAAGATATATATAATTTGACTTGGTCTCCGGTTGATATCACGAACCTATCCATATATAATATATCAATACCTTTTCTTTTTAAACAAACGTCACATATATATACTTGTTATACTTTTAATACTTTGAATAATTCCTTAGTCCGTAGTTAGCAGCTCGTTGTTAGTAATTCAATTTTAATGGTTCATTTTTAGATGTTTAATATACCCGCAATGAAATAAATAAAACCCCCAATGAAATAAATAAAACCCCATCGTATATGTATTGGTCGAGATTAATCTTGACCCACGGTACCGGTGTTGTCAAATGACGTGTTGCGTACATAAAGTACCGGTGTTGTCAAATGACGTGTTGCGTACAAACATGGGATCTTATGATTAATCTTCTCGTGTTGTTTACGGGTGATCCTGAACCATATAAAATTGAATTATAAGTACATATATATAAAATATCATGTTATCTTAGAAATATGTGATTTATTTAATTTTTCCCAATTAATCCCGAAGTTAAACAAGTCTAGGATAACCAATTTTGTTTCGGTCATAGTTTCTTCGTTACAAATCCGTTTTCGTTGATTCAACTTGCCATCTCCTTGGATCGAGTCCCTCTTTAAGACTATGAACTGAAAATACCTTGGTTTGTATTCAAAATCACACGGTATAGGTGAAACTTTAGTGAAACTTATGAAGTTAAACATTTTTGTTACAAAAAAAAAAACACTTAATGACCATTTTTCTAAAAATACTTATACTTTGAATTAAATCATGAAATTTTTATGTGTTAACATATTTATAGTAAAAATCATTTTTCCAGAACATAAACCTCCAATTCAAAGTTTAAGATAGTTTTTAATTATCCAACCCAAAACAGTCCCCGGTTACACTCCGACGTCGTAAAAACAGTTTTAGGGATATTCTTTGAAAAACCAAGTTATACCTTGTTAAGTTAGCATATATTTAAGTTATATTACAGGTCTTGAAGTATTTTAAAAGTTAAGTTAGAAGGATCTATTTAGTTTTCAAACAAGTTTGAAAACTTTCAAACTATGTTCTTGTTGTTAAAATTGTATACCACAAAATATGATAGCTATATATATATGAATCGAATAAGGTTATGAACATAGATACTACCTCAAGTTCCTTGGACAAGGTTGCTGTAAAAGAGGAGTAAAAAGCTAGAACCAAAAGGGTGATGGAATTGGATGAAAGATTGGAAGTAAGTTTGTGTTCTTGGAAGGATTTCTTGAAGTGTTTTTGTATGGTTTTCTTATGGTGTTTAAGTAAGGTTTTTGAAGCTAAATGATGGGGAAAATGCTTGGAGATGATCAAGTATGAAGTTAAGAGTATTTTGAGAGAGAAATGGAAGTGTAAGTATGAGAAAATGGGGTGAAGAAATGGTGTGCATGCATAAAAACGTTTTTAGGTTATAAAGGAAAAAAAAGATACCTAACTTTGTTTTCTTGCTAAATAATTCATGCTACTTGACAAATGGTTGGTTCCACATGTTTCTTAATCATTTAAGGATGCTAAGGAGCAGATTTTTATTGGTATATACCAATAGTAAATACATCTAGAAGCTGCGTATGATACGGGTACATATACCCTAGGTATACGTATAGAAATCTTTGAGAAAACGGAACGAGGATTCAAATATAGCTATCTTTTGTAAATATACTTATATTGTTTTATGTATTTAAGTCTTTAAAAGTGATTAAATACATTACTTATACGATATATGTATAAACATTATAGGTCATAAGTATTTAAGTCAAATAACGTTACGTATGGTTATCGTTTTGAAAACTTAAGTTAGTAGTTTCAAAATATACTTATAACTTATTGTTATTAATACAAAATGAGATATTAAAACATTCTTAGATCATGTTAAATATGTATATATACATATATATACACAAACGTATAATTATCATATATTGTATAGTTCGTGATATCATCGGTCAAACTAGACGGTCAAACGTTGTGTAAAACTCTTTTCGAAAACATAAGTCTCAACAATTTGGATTGCTTATCATGTTGGTAAGGTTTAATTTATGTAAATATTAATCTTATAAGTATAGAACGATCGAAAAAGTGCGGGTCAACTTTAGGGTTTTTGCTTATCGTGTCGGAACCATATAGAGATTAGAGTTTAAATTTGGTCGGAAATTTCCGGGTCGTTACAGTACCCACCCGTTAAAGAAATTTCGTCCTCGAAATTTGGTAGAGGTTGTCATAAATAACAATAGGAATGTTTTCATGACGAATATGAGGTAATAATGAAATTTTATCATTATTGAAAGATTTAGATAAAACGATTCGGTTATGTGAGACGCACGAGCGAAGCTATCACAAAAGAGTGAAATGAGTAAATATAGAATTGTTGTAACCGATGACGTGATTATGATCGATTTTCGGGATTTAAGGATTTTAAAGAAAATCTTATGTAATAAGATTTAGTTTTGCGGCGATCAGGATCTTCTTTAACTTGGTACCATTTGATAAGGCCTTTCAGTTGGTATCAGAGCGTTGGTCTTAGCGAACCAGGCCTTGCATTAGTGTGTCTAACTAGTAGTTGTTAGGATACATTAAGTGAGTCTGGACTTTGACCGTGTCTGCCTGTCAAAAGTTTTGCTTATCAATCCTAGTCGGAAATCATCTGCTTATCATCCTTAGGGAACTGCCTGCTTATCATTCTTAAGTCTAGACACGTCTTACTGCATTTAGTGCATCGATAGTGTATAGACAAAATTCATATCCTAGCGTATCTGTTACTATAGACATTGCCTGACGTATTTCAAAGATTCTCCGTAATTCATGGGATTTTGATATTATATATACATATGTAAATTATGTATTGAAGAGTACCAAACCCAACTCCTATAATCTATTCCAAACCAAAAATTCATTTCTCCGACCATACAAGATGGATTCTTCATCCAGCTCAAATTCCTCCGACTTCGATAGCTTCGCCGATATGGATTTCCATTCGAGCTCCGAGAACAGCGTTACCGGAATGGATCAACCAATTTCCCATCATCTATTCTGGATGAATTGGGGATGGGTTCGTAATATACTAAATTTCTGGAGGCAAGAAGAAGGTGATCCATTCCATCCACCAAATTGTCCTCTTAACGATGAACCTGAAGCACTTACCGGCGAACCTATTCGAAACACCATTTTCTCGCTGATACCAACTGAAAGGATCCGAAACTAATCATCCGGACGTTGTCCATATTGATTACAAACGAATTACAATAGTTGATAACATTGCGAGGTACTTGCCCTCTATATGATACATCTTACAAACGTTGCATTTATTCTTAAAAGGCAATCTATAGTTACATCCAGAATTGACATAATCGCCTGACATTTCATAATATTCAAATGACCTAAACCGCCATTTACTTAATAATAGTCTCTATGAACTTCAATGACTCGAATGCAACGCCTTATGATATAAGTCCTTAATAGCCTCAAGTAGTATCCTTAGTACGAGCTAATGCACAGCGGAAGACTTAATTCATACCTGAGAATAACATGCTTTAAAATGTCAACATAAAGTTGGTGAGATTTGGTTTAATGCCGGCAGCGATATATATATATATATATATAGACCACAAGATTTCATATATAAACATTTTCATAAAAATATTCTAAGTGGTTGAGCACTTGGTAACCATACTTAACATTCAATCACGTCGCATATTCCCTTTAATATGAAATCTTACTACACCGTACCAAGTGTAGTCACAAAACGAAGTACTGTGCAACCGTTGAATACTGGTCGTCCAGTCCGGTTGGGGTTGTCAGGCCCGATAGATCTATCAACAGGATTCGCGTTTACAATACCGCTGTAAATATTAGTTACCAAGCTACAGGGAAGTATGCCAGTGGTACAACTCAACGTAGAATATATTTTTCAGTTACTTGTGTCCATAACGTAAATCATTTATAAAAGTAGCGCATGTATTCTCAGCCCAAAAATATTTAGAGTTTAAAAGGGGACTATATACTCACTGTTGTCTTGAAGATATAAATATTTTGACTTGGTCTTCCGGTTGATATTACGAACCTATCCATATATAATATATCAATATATTTTCATTTTTAAACAATCGTCACATATATATACTTGTTATACTTTTAATACTTTTAATAATTCCTTAGTCCGTAGTTAGCAGTCCGATGTTAGTAATTCAATTTTAATGATTCATTTTTAGGTGTTTAATAAACCCCCAATGAAATGAATAAAACCCCCATCGTATATGTATTGGTCGAGATTAATCTTGACCCACGGTACAGGTGTTGTCAAATGACGTGTTGCGTACATAAAGTACCGGTGTTGTCAAATGACGTGTTGCGTACAATCATGGGATCTTATGATTAATCTTCTCGTATTGTTTACGGGTGATCCTGAACCATATAAAATTGAATTATGAGTACATATATATAAAATATCATGTTATCTTAGAAAGATGTGATTTATTTAATTTCTCCCAATTATTTTCGTGGCAAAACTAGTCTTGGATATCCGATTTTGTTTCGGTCATAGTTTCTTCGTTACAACTCCGTTTTTGTTGATTCAACTTGCCATCTCCTTGGATCGAGTCCCTCTTTAAGACTATGAACTGTAAATACCTTAGTTTGTATTCAAAATCACACGGCATAGGTGAAACTTTAGTGAAACTTATGAAGTTAAACATTTTTGTTACAAAAATATCATTTAATGACCATTTTTCTAAAAATACCTATACTTTGAATTAAATAATGAAATTTTTATGTGTTAACATATTTATAGTAAAAATCATTTTTCCAGAAAATAAACCTCCAATTCAAAGTTTAAGATGGTTTTTAATTATCCAACCCAAAACAGTCCCCGGTTGCACTCCGACGTCGTAAAAACAGTTTTTAAGGTATTCTTTGAAAAACCAAGTTTTACCTTGTTAAATTAGCATATATTTAAGTTATATTACAGGTCTTGAAGTATTTTAAAAGTTAAGTTAGAAGGATCTATTTAGTTTGCAAACAAGTTTGAAAACTTTCAAACTATGTTCTTGTTGTTAAAATTTTATACCACAAAATAAGATAGCTATATATATATGAATCGAATAAGGTTATAAACATAGTTACTACCTCAAGTTCCTTGGACAAGGTTGCTTTAAAAGAGGAGTAAGAACCTAGAACCAAAAGGGTGATGGAAGTGGATGAAAGATTGGAAGTAAGTTTGTGTTCTTGGAAGGATTTCTTGAAGTGTTTTTGTATGGTTTTCTTATGGTGATTAAGTAAGGTTTTTGAAGCTAAATGATGGGGAAAATGCTTGTAGATGATCAAGTATGAAGTTAAGAGTATTTTGAGAGAGAAATGGGAGTGTAAGTATGAGAAAATGGGGTGAAGAAATGGTGTGCATGCATAAAAACGTTTTTAGTATATAAAGAAAAAAAATGATACCTAACTTTGTTTTCTTGCTAAAATAATTCATGCTACTTGACAAATGGTTGGTTTCAAATGTTTCTTAATCATTTAAGGCTATTAAGGAGCAGATTTTTATTAGTATATACCAATAGTAAATACATCTAGAAGCTGCGTATGATACGGGTACATATACCCTAAATATACGTGTAGAAATCTTTGAGAAAACGGAACGAGGATTCAAATATAGCTATCTTTTGTGAATATACTTATATTGTTTTATGTATTTAAGTCCTTAAAAGTGATTAAATACATTACTTATACGTTATATGTATAAACATTATAAGTCATAAGTATTTATATCAAATAACGTTATGTATGGTTATTGTTTTGAAAACTTAAGTTAGTAGTTTCAAAATATACTTATAACTTATTGTTATTAATACAAAATGAGATATTAAAACATCCATAAACCATGTTAAATATGTATATATACATATATATATACACAAACGTATAATTATCATATGTTATATAGTTCGTGATATCATCGGTCAAACTAGACGGTCAAACGTTGTGTAAAACTCTTTTCGAAAACATAAGTCTCAAAAATTTGGATTGCTTATCATGTTGGTAAGGTTTAATTTATGTAAATATTAATCTTATAAGTATAGAACGATCGAAAAAGTGCGGGTCAACTTTAGGGTTTTTGCTTATCGTGTCGGAACCATATAGAGATTAGAGTTTAAATTTGGTCGGAAATTTCCGGGTCGTTACAGTACCCATCCGTTAAAGAAATTTCGTCCTCGAAATTTGGTAGAGGTTGTCATAAATAACAATAGGAATGTTTTCATGACGAATATGAGGTAATAATGAAATTTTATCATTATTGAAAGATTTAGATAAAACGATTTGGTTATGTGAGACGCACGAGCGAAGCTATCACAAAAGAGTGAAATGAGTAAATATAGAATTGTTGTAACCGATGACGTGATTATGATCGATTTCCGGGATTTAAGGGTTTTAAAGAAAATCTTATGTAATAAAATTTAGTTTTGCGGCGATCAGGATCTTCTTTGATTTAACGCGGCAATCTGTTTTGATTTCTTTGTCGAATATTTCACTATAAATTTACCTCCTTCCCTTTCTTTCTTCCCACATCTTCTATTCTTTCTCTTTAGTTCCTACTTTAAGACATTCGCTAATATGCTCCATCCAATTCTAACCCTTGTTATATTTCTAACTTTCATATCTTTCATTCTTCTTTTTCATCTATCACCAGAAGAATCTATTCTCTTTTATCCTTTCCTTGGAATTATAATGTTTTTAATTCTCCCGTGCCTTTACGTTGCAATACGTATTGATATGCACGGTTTGTAGTTTCGGGGTTGTTGTTAGGTTTTATACCTTCCCTTATATTTCGATGTTCCTACTCCCGTCCCTTAAAATCATTGTCATCCACAGTTAATGCTCTCTCTTATTTGCTGTGGTTTATGTTCCTATTTCTATTCTGAGGTTTTGTCCCTTCATTTCTTCTTCCCGTCCTCGAGCCAAGCGAACAATGGTCCGAAATTCGTAGGTAGGAAATTTGGAATGAACCTAGCTATTGGTTTTAGAATGAAATTGTAATGGCACGATCTTGATTCGTTAAATTACTCGAATATTCCGAAAAAATAGAACTATCAAGGTGATACGTTCTAATATGTTTGGAGACTTGATAGAAGGTAAGAGCCGTGTAACATGGCACATGATGACGGTACTGTGAATCATCACATTCCATTAGAAACTTAACATGACTTACTGTAATATAATGAAGTTGATCAAGTTTCATTATATTATACTAATTCATGCATCAGTTCCCAACACTACTTTAAAACATTCATATTTTAAACTTGGAGGTTTCAACATTTAGAAATTGACACAGTTTCTTTTATGTTGTAATGCAGATATTACGGAGAGATAAATATTCTCAGATAAGAATAGTTGTGAAAATATCTCCAGAAATATGGAGAATATGTATAACGGAATATATGAAGATATCTTATAATATCTAAGATAAGATGATGATGAAGAATATCATCGGGAGAGGTTTAGAATAAGGGGTAGGGTTTTTACTAATGACAAAATTTACTCATTTCACTCTTTTGTGATAGCTTCGCTCGTGCGTCTCACATAACCAAATCGTTTTATCTAAATCTTTCAATAATGATAAAATTTCATTATTACCTCATATTCGTCATGAAAACATTCCTATTGTTATTTATGACAACCTCTACCAAATTTCGAGGACGAAATTTCTTTAACGGATGGGTACTGTAACGACCCGGAAATTTCCGACCAAATTAAAACTCTAATCTCTATATGGTTCCGACACGATAAGCAAAAACCCTAAAGTTGACCCGCACTTTTTCGATCGTTCTATACTTATAAGATTAATATTTACATAAATTAAACCTTACCAACATGATAAGCAATCCAAATTTTTGAGACTTATGTTTTCGAAAAGAGTTTTACACAACGTTTGACCGTCTAGTTTGACCGATGATATCACGAACTATATAACATATGATAATTATACGTTTGTGTATATATATGTATATATACATATTTAACATGGTTTATGGATGTTTTAATATCTCATTTTGTATTAATAACAATAAGTTATAAGTATATTTTGAAACTACTAACTTAAGTTTTCAAAACGATAACCATACGTAACGTTATTTGATATAAATACTTATGACTTATAATGTTTATACATATAACGTATAAGTAATGTATTTAATCACTTTTAAGGACTTAAATACATAAAACAATATAAGTATATTCACAAAAGATAGCTATATTTGAATCCTCGTTCCGTTTTCTCAAAGATTTCTACACGTATATTTAGGGTATATGTACCCGTATCATACGCAGCTTCTAGATGTATTTACTATTGGTATATACTAATAAAAATCTGCTCCTTAGCAGCCTTAAATGATTAAGAAACATGTGGAACCAACCATTTGTCAAGTAGCATGAATTATTTTAGCAAGAAAATAAAGTTAGGTATCATTTTTTTTCTTTATATACTAAAAACGTTTTTATGCATGCACACCATTTCTTCACCCCATTTTCTCATACTTACACTCCCATTTCTCTCTCAAAATACTCTTAACTTCATACTTGATCATCTACAAGCATTTTCCCCATCATTTAGCTTCAAAAACCTTACTTAATCACCATAAGAAAACCATACAAAAACACTTCAAGAAATCCTTCCAAGAACACAAACTTACTTCCAATCTTTCATCCACTTCCATCACCCTTTTGGTTCTAGGTTCTTACTCCTCTTTTACAGCAACCTTGTCCAAGGAACTTGAGGTAGTAACTATGTTTATAACCTTATTCGATTCATATATATATAGCTATCTTATTTTGTGGTATAAAATTTTAACAACAAGAACATAGTTTGAAAGTTTTCAAACTTGTTTGCAAACTAAATAGATCCTTCTAACTTAACTTTTAAAATACTTCAAGACCTGTAATATAACTTAAATATATGCTAATTTAACAAGGTAAAACTTGGTTTTTCAAAGAATACCTTAAAAACTGTTTTTACGACGTCGGAGTGCAACCGGGGACTGTTTTGGGTTGGATAATTAAAAACCATCTTAAACTTTGAATTGGAGGTTTATTTTCTGGAAAAATGATTTTTACTATAAATATGTTAACACATAAAAATTTCATGATTTAATTCAAAGTATAGGTATTTTTAGAAAAATGGTCATTAAATGATATTTTTGTAACAAAAATGTTTAACTTCATAAGTTTCACTAAAGTTTCACCTATTCCGTGTGATTTTGAATACAAACTAAGGTATTTACAGTTCATAGTCTTAAAGAGGGACTCGATCCAAGGAGATGGCAAGTTGAATCAACAAAAACGGAGTTGTAACGAAGAAACTATGACCGAAACAAAATCGGATATCCAAGACTAGTTTAGCCACGAAAATAATTGGGAGAAATTAAATAAATCACATCTTTCTAAGATAACATGATATTTTATATATATGTACTCATAATTCAATTTTATATGGTTCAGGATCACCCGTAAACAATACGAGAAGATTAATCATAAGATCCCATGATTGTACGCAACACGTCATTTGACAACACCGGTACCGTGGGTCAAGATTAATCTCGACCAATACATATACGATGGGGGTTTTATTCATTTCATTGGGGGTTTATTAAACACCTAAAAATGAATCATTAAAATTGAATTACTAACATCGGACTGCTAACTACGGACTAAGGAATTATTAAAAGTATTAAAAGTATAACAAGTATATATATGTGACGATTGTTTAAAAATGAAAATATATTGATATATTATATATGGATAGGTTCGTGATATCAACCGGAAGACCAAGTTAAAATATTTATAACTTCAAGACAACAGTGAGTATATAGTCCCCTTTTAAACTCTAAATATTTTTGGGCTGAGAATACATGCGCTACTTTTATAAATGATTTACGTTATGGACACAAGTAACTGAAAAATATATTCTACGTTGAGTTGTACCACTGGCATACTTCCCTGTAGCTTGGTAACTAATATTTACAGCGGTATTG
Organism: Rutidosis leptorrhynchoides; assembly: GCF_046630445.1. Classification (NCBI taxonomy): domain Eukaryota; kingdom Viridiplantae; phylum Streptophyta; class Magnoliopsida; order Asterales; family Asteraceae; genus Rutidosis; species Rutidosis leptorrhynchoides. The sequence goes on from NC_092338.1 coordinate 49,980,847, forward strand.
TAAACGCGAATCCTGTTGATAGATCTATCGGGCCTGACAACCCCAACCGGACTGGACGACCAGTATTCAACGGTTGCACAGTACTTCGTTTTGTGACTACACTTGGTACGGTGTAGTAAGATTTCATATTAAAGGGAATATGCGACGTGATTGAATGTTAAGTATGGTTACCAAGTGCTCAACCACTTAGAATATTTTTATGAAAATGTTTATATATGAAATCTTGTGGTCTATATATATATATATATATATATATATATATATATATATATATCGCTGCCGGCATTAAACCTATATCTCACCAACTTTATGTTGACATTTTAAAGCATGTTATTCTCAGGTATGAATTAAGTCTTCCGCTGTGCATTAGCTCGTACTAAGGATACTACTTGAGGCTATTAAGGACTTATATCATAAGGCGTTGCATTCGAGTCATTGAAGTTCATAGAGACTATTATTAAGTAAATGGCGGTTTAGGTCATTTGAATATTATGAAATGTCAGGCGATTATGTCAATTCTGGATGTAACTATAGATTGCCTTTTAAGAATAAATGCAACGTTTGTAAGATGTATCATATAGAGGGCAAGTACCTCGCAATGTTATCAACTATTGTAATTCATTTGTAATCAATATGGACAACGTCCGGATGATTAGTTTCGGATCCTTTCAGTTGGTAGCGGAAGACTTAATTCGTACCTGAGAATAACATGCTTTAAAACGTCAACATAAAGTTGGTGAGATATATAGGTTTGATGCTAGCAGCGTTATAACTATGGACCACAAGATTTCATGTTTATACAAAATACACTCCTCGTGTATGGAAAAGACGTTGAGCACTTGGTAACCATACTTAACTAAAAGTCACAGCAGCATACTCTTAAATAAACCCTACACCGTACCAAGTGTAGTAACGAGAACGAAGTACTGTGCAACCGTTAAATGCTGGTCGTCCAGCCCGGTTGGGGATGTCAGCCCGATAGATCTATCAACAGGATTCGCGTTTACGCTCCTCACGTAATTAGCAGTTACCAAGTATAAAGAGATATGCCATGGTACAACTCAACGTAGAATTTAGTTTGATCACTTGTGTCCATAACGTAAATCATAAAATGCATGTATTCTCATCCCAAAATATTTAGAGTTTAAAAAGGGACTATATACTCACCATACTGTATTTTGTAGTAAAAATACATATAACACCATTGATCAATTATAAGGCTGGCCTCGGATTCACGAACCTATATCAATTATTTAGCTATTAAAACATATATTCGTAATCGAATAAGTTTATATTTTATTATTAATGAAAAATTTCCTAATTTATATGTCTTATTAATAATTTGATAAAATATATTTAATTATATATTTTTAAATGAAAACTTTATTATTTGTCAAAATAATGATATAGTTATGATATGTATTAAATACATTTTCATATAAATTAATATATAAAAAAAAAATTTATATCATTTATGACATTAATAATACTAAAAATAATTAGATTTAGTAATGATACTGATATTAATAGTTTTGGATAATAACACTAATAATGATAATAACTAAATAATAATTTTTAATATTGAGGATTATAATATTAATCCTAATGAGCTAATAATAACTTAATTGATAATAATAATAATAATAATAATAATAATAATAATAATAATAATAATAATAATAATAATAATAATAAGGGTTTTTGTAATAACTACCTCAAATAAGCTTTGTCTAAAAATAAATGCCCATGCCTGGATTCGAACTCACAACCTCTCGTTCAACACAAACTCCCCTAAACCATCCCTCTACATTCAGTTTTTCTGCAACTAATACCACCCAACAGTATATAACCCGTATCTTTTCGGCCCAACTAATTGTCTTAGCCCAATTAATAAAACCGGCCCAAGTAATAAACGAATTTGGATCTCGGCCCATCAACAATTTCTTAAACCTAATCAGTAATCCCATGTGTCGATGTGGTTTTTATGAGTTCATTAAACAGCCGGTTTCCAGTATATATCGATTGGATTCCTTTTTCTTTAAACTACGGAGTATTATTTTAAAAGACCAACACATCATCTTTGTCGGCCACATTCTTTTCTTTTTCTTTTTTTTTTTAAACCGACAGCTGTAAACATTAAATCATTATCATAACCCCATCCTCAATATCGTTTTCCTTATCTTCACTATTTATCATCTCCATATAACGTCTCATCATATTCATCATGTTCGTGCAAACAGAAAAACATAGCAGCAGTGGGTTGCAGTAATTTAATGGGTGCGATGGTGGTTTAGCTATGAGTCTGGACTTTGACCGTGTCTGCCTGTCAAAAGTTTTGCTTATCAATCCTAGTCGGAAATTATCTGCTTATCATTCTTAGGGAACTGCCTGCTTATCATTCTTAAGTCTAGACACGTCTTACTGCATTTAGTGCATCGATAGTGTATAGACAAAATTCATATCCTAGCGTATCTGTTACTATAGACATTGCCTGACGTATTTCAAAGATTCTCCGTAATTCATGGGATTTTGATATTATATATACATATGTAAATTATGTATTGAAGAGTACCAAACCTAACTCCTATAATCTATTCCAAACCAAAAATTCATTTCTCCGACCATACAAGATGGATTCTTCATCCAGCTCAAATTCCTCCGACTTCGATAGCTTCGCCGATATGGATTTCCATTCGAGCTCCGAGAACAGCGTTACCGGAATGGATCAACCAATTTCCCATCATCTATTCTGGATGAATTGGGGATGGGTTCGTAATATACTAAATTTCTGGAGGCAAGAAGAAGGTGATCCATTCCATCCACCAAATTGTCCTCTTAACGATGAACCTGAAGCACTTACCGGCGAACCTATTCGAAACACCATTTTCTCGCTCATTTCTAGAGTATCTCGTCATGATTACATACTATCCCATATTTCAAATCTTGTTCATTCGCTCGTTCCAACCGTCAATCATCCCGGTATAATAGAAGAAGTCAACGAACTCCGTGCTCGGGTAGTGGTTTTGGAGAATATGGTGCGAAGGTTACAAACACCAACAGCAGCACCAGCAGCATAATCCGTACTACCATCGTCAACGCCGACAGTACCTTTATCACCCCAATCACAACCGCGCCTTAAATCTCAACATCACAATCTGTATCTCGAATATCAACATCACACGACTCAATATCTGTACTTCGAGTATGATCTTCGTTCTATATATCGTTCTACATCGATTATCTTCGCTTTACGTATCGTATGACGATTATGTAATTTCTAAAGTCTTAGAGATTATGTAATCTAGAATTAACGATAAATCAAATGAGTTTAATATCTTATTGACTCATTAAATCTATGATTATCTCTGAAGAAAATATATATGCAAGTATATTTTTATAAAGATAGTAATTAAAAATTCCTTCGTACAAACTATTAATGATGAAAATATTTTAACGGGTGGGTAGTACCCGAGGAATATTTAGAATTCACATTAATAAGTTATATTGTACATTCTTGAATCTGATTCAACGGTTATCTATTATCTTACTTACAACCACCGATATTCGTATCCGCTCACCCCAGAATAACCATTTTCAATCAAATTTCATATTCGGATTTTGACCTACCAGAATCCAACAAGTGGCATAAAGAAGAAAACATTGGACAAAATAAAAAAAAAATTGTTAGAAACACACGATTTAACTAATTAAAAATCTATTAAGGATTCCACGCTAACTGTTCCGGCTAACTCTGGACAATTAAAATGAATTAAAATGTTGATTGTAACATATGAAGCTAAACAATTCTTCAAGCTTGCCACTTGATTTTATCTTAAACCTCATTCGTAACTTGACGATTACAATTCGCATTCAAATCCTTGCATGATTCCTGAAAACACCTCGACCGAGAAGTTGAACCCGCCGCACCTCGCCTACGGAATGAAGATTTATACATACAGTTATACACCTGAAGAACTCTCGAACCCAAATTCATAATTTAACACATAACGTATTGAATCCTTTGCCATTTATTAGCAAGAACAACCCTACAATTCCTTTTCAAGAAGCTAATTTTGTCACAGCTCCACTTCGACTTTTCAGTGAGAATATTTCTATTATAATCATGATATTTATACCTTGTCCTTTCGCCGTCATTACCGAAAAACCTTTTATATCCCTCGACAACATCAACAGGTGCACCAGCAGATCGTTATCCTTTTGGCGAAATCAACAATCAGTATTTTGAAAATCTCGCGGAACTTCTTCCATCATATCTATAATGTCTATCCCTAAGAATTTCATAATCTGAACGTGAAGTTTCTGAAAAACACCCGGGACTATGAAATAGTTCTTGAAATGCTAACGAAGCAGCAAAAACTGTAAACGACTTTAACGGTCAAAAGTTTGATGACAAAGAATAGTAAGGTGGTAAAGCTGAAAAAAAAAAGTTTAGAACTAGAAAACGGATGAAGCAAAGTATGAAAAAGGCTGTGGATAAATCACAGGGACTGAACCTGCTCTCAAAGAATACAAACGATTCCGTACCTGCTGAAACCGTCAGTAAGAACCCTACTCTTTATTCAAAACCTTGCCCGGATGATATTTTTCATCATCATCTTATCTTAGATATTATAAGATATCTTCATATCATTCGTTATACATATTTTTCATATTTCTGGAGATATTTTTACAACTATTCCTATCTGCGATCATTTATCTCTCCGTAACATCTGCGTTACAATATAAAAGAAACTGTGTTAATTTCTAAATTCTGAAACCTCCGAGATTAAAATATAAATGATTTGAAGTAGTGTTGGGAACTGATGCATGAATTAGTATAATATAATGAAACTTGATCAACTTCATTATATTACAGTAAGTCATGTTAAGTTTCTAATGGAATTTGATTCACAGTACCGTCATCATGTGCCACGTTACACGGCTCTTACATTCTATCAAGTCTCCAAACATATTAGAACGTATCACCTTGATAGTTCTATTTTTCCGGAATATTCGAGTAATTTAACGAATCAAGATCGTGCCATTACAATTTCATTCTAAAACCAATAGCTAGGTTCATTCCAAATTTTCTACCTACGAATTTCGGACCATTGTTCGCTTGGCTCGAGGACAGGAAGAAGAAACGAAGGGACAAAACCTCAGAATAGAAATAGGAACATAAACCACAGCAAATAAGAGAGAGCATTAACTGTGGATGACAATGATTTTAAGGGACGGGAGTAGGAACATCGAAATATAAGGGAAGGTATAAAACCTAACAACAACCCCGAAACTACAAACCGTGCATATCAATACGTATTGCAACGTAAAGGCACGGGAGAATTAAAAACATTATAATTCCAAGGAAAGGATAAAAGAGAATAGATTCTTCTGGTGATAGATGAAAAAGAGGAATGAAAGATATGAAAGTTAGAAATATAACAAGGATTAGAATGGGATGGAGCATATTAGCGAATGTCTTAAAGTAGGAACTAAAGAGAAAGAATAGAAGATGTGGGAAGAAAGAAAGGGAAGGAGGTAAATTTATAGTGAAATATTCGACAAAGAAATCAAAACAGATTGCCACGTTAAATCAAAGAAGATCCTGATCGCCGCAAAACTAAATCTTATTACATAAGATTTTCTTTAAAACCCTTAAATCCCGAAAATCGATCATAATCACGTCATCGGTTACAACAATTCTATATTTACTCATTTCACTCTTTTGTGATAGCTTCGCTCGTGCGTCTCACATAACCGAATCGTTTTATCTAAATCTTTCAATAATGATAAAATTTCATTATTACCTCATATTCGTCATGAAAACATTCCTATTGTTATTTATGACAACCTCTACCAAATTTCGAGGACGAAATTTCTTTAACGGGTGGGTACTGTAACGACCCGGAAATTTCCGACCAAATTTAAACTCTAATCTCTATATGGTTCCGACACGATAAGCAAAAACCCTAAAGTTGACCCGCACTTTTTCGATCGTTCTATACTTATAAGATTAATATTTACATAAATTAAACCTTACCAACATGATAAGCAATCCAAATTGTTGAGACTTATGTTTTCGAAAAGAGTTTTACACAACGTTTGACCGTCTAGTTTGACCGATGATATCACGAACTATACAATATATGATAATTATACGTTTGTGTATATATATGTATATATACATATTTAACATGATCTAAGAATGTTTTAATATCTCATTTTGTATTAATAACAATAAGTTATAAGTATATTTTGAAACTACTAACTTAAGTTTTCAAAACGATAACCATACGTAACGTTATTTGACTTAAATACTTATGACCTATAATGTTTATACATATATCGTATAAGTAATGTATTTAATCACTTTTAAAGACTTAAATACATAAAACAATATAAGTATATTTACAAAAGATAGCTATATTTGAATCCTCGTTCCGTTTTCTCAAAGATTTCTATACGTATACCTAGGGTATATGTACCCGTATCATACGCAGCTTCTAGATGTATTTACTATTGGTATATACCAATAAAAATCTGCTCCTTAGCAGCCTTAAATGATTAAGAAACATGTGGAACCAACCATTTGTCAAGTAGCATGAATTATTTAGCAAGAAAACAAAGTTAGGTATCTTTTTTTTCCTTTATAACCTAAAAACGTTTTTATGCATGCACACCATTTCTTCACCCCATTTTCTCATACTTACACTTCCATTTCTCTCTCAAAATACTCTTAACTTCATACTTGATCATCTCCAAGCATTTTCCCCATCATTTAGCTTCAAAAACCTTACTTAAACACCATAAGAAAACCATACAAAAACACTTCAAGAAATCCTTCCAAGAACACAAACTTACTTCCAATCTTTCATCCAATTCCATCACCCTTTTGGTTCTAGCTTTTTACTCCTCTTTTACAGCAACCTTGTCCAAGGAACTTGAGGTAGTATCTATGTTCATAACCTTATTCGATTCATATATATATAGCTATCATATTTTGTGGTATACAATTTTAACAACAAGAACATAGTTTGAAAGTTTTCAAACTTGTTTGCAAACTAAATAGATCCTTCTAACTTAACTTTTAAAATACTTCAAGACCTGTAATATAACTTAAATATATGCTAACTTAACAAGGTATAACTTGGTTTTTCAAAGAATATCTTAAAAACTGTTTTTACGACGTCGGAGTGTAACCGGGGACTGTTTTGGGTTGGATAATTAAAAACTATCTTAAACTTTGAATTGGAGGTTTATGTTCTGGAAAAATGATTTTTACTATAAATATGTTAACACATAAAAATTTCATGATTTAATTCAAAGTATAAGTATTTTTAGAAAAATGGTCATTAAGTGTTTTTTTTTGTAACAAAAATGTTTAACTTCATAAGTTTCACTAAAGTTTCACCTATACCGTGTGATTTTGAATACAAACCAAGGTATTTTCAGTTCATAGTCTTAAAGAGGGACTCGATCCAAGGAGATGGCAAGTTGAATCAACGAAAACGGATTTGTAACGAAGAAACTATGACCGAAACAAAATTGGTTATCCTAGACTTGTTTAACTTCGGGATTAATTGGGAAAAATTAAATAAATCACATATTTCTAAGATAACATGATATTTTATATATATGTACTTATAATTCAATTTTATATGGTTCAGGATCACCCGTAAACAACACGAGAAGATTAATCATAAGATCCCATGTTTGTACGCAACACGTCATTTGACAACACCGGTACTTTATGTACGCAACACGTCATTTGACAACACCGGTACCGTGGGTCAAGATTAATCTCGACCAATACATATACGATGGGGTTTTATTTATTTCGTTGGGGGTTTTATTTATTTCATTGCGGGTATATTAAACATCTAAAAATGAACCATTAAAATTGAATTACTAACAACGAGCTGCTAACTACGGACTAAGGAATTATTCAAAGTATTAAAAGTATAACAAGTATATATATGTGACGTTTGTTTAAAAAGAAAAGGTATTGATATATTATATATGGATAGGTTCGTGATATCAACCGGAGACCAAGTCAAATTATATATATCTTCAAGACGAAAGTGAGTATATAGTCCCACTTTTAAACTCTAAATATTTCGGGATGAGAATACATGTATTTTATGTTTTACGTTATGGACACAAGTAACTGAAAAATATATTCTACGTTGAGTTGTACCACTGGCATACTTCCCTGTAGCTTGGTAACTAATATTTACAGCGGTATTGTAAACGCGAATCCTGTTGATAGATCTATCGGGCCTGACAACCCCAACCGGACTGGACGACCAGTATTCAACGGTTGCACAGTACTTCGTTTCGTGACTACACTTGGTACATTGTAGTAAGATTTCATATTAAAGGGAATATGCGACGTGATTAATTGTTAAGTATGGTTACCAAGTGCTCAACCACTTAGAATATTTTTATTAAAATGTTTATATATGAAATCTTGTGGTCTATATTTATATCGCTGTCGACATTAAACCTATATCTCACCAACTTTATGTTGACATTTTAAAGCATGTTATTCTCAGGTATGAATTAAGTCTTCCGCTGTGCATTATCTCGTACTAAGGATACTACTTGAGGCCATTAAGGACTTATATCATAAGGCGTTGCATTCGAGTCATTGAAGTTCATAGAGACTATTATTAAGTAAATGGCGGTTTAGGTCATTTGAATATTATGAAATGTCAGGCGAATATGTCAATTATGGATGTAACTATAGATTGCCTTTTAAGAATAAATGCAACGTTTGTAAGATGTATCATATAGAGGGCAAGTACCTCGCAATGTTATCAACTATTGTAATTCGTTTGTAATCAATATGGACAACGTCCGGATGATTAGTTTCGGATCCTTTCAGTTAAATCGTAATCGAACAAGTTGTTGTATTATTAGTAATTGTTATTTTAGTAACTTATATGTTTCATTAATAACTAAATTAGCTATTTTTATTTGATATACATTAGGTAAATAATTATTATAAAAATATTAATGTTGTTATGTGATATGTATTAAATATATTCTTATAATATTATTTATTTGGTAAAATAATATTTCTAATAATGAATAAAATTTGTATCATTTATGATAATACTAAAAATACTTGTGTTAATAATAATAATAATAATAATAACAATAACAATAGTAATAATAGTAATACTAGAAAACTACCTCAAGAGAGAAAAAGTAACATTTGCCCATGCCAGGGTTCAAACCCATGACCTTCCGCTTAACACGTCGTACACTAAACCAATGCTCTACCCATTTCTTTCTGAAATAATTGGTACTTAAATCCTTTTATCACTTGTAACCTATGTATTTGTTTCCTCCTCTTTAATCTAATCGATGTCGACCTATGACCATAACATCATCATCACTTCTTTAATCTATATCATTTATTCATTTAATCTTCATTATATAATTATTTATTTTGCTGTGATCTTGGACGCGCATACCATAATTCTCCACTGGACTTCCTTTTGATTTCATTAAACCTTCGACCCTTTTTGAGTAACTAACAGATTCTTGACCCAAATTGTATAACAAGATCGATGGTTTATAAACATGTTGCTCGGCCATAAAATATGACACGGCCCAAACAATCTCGGTTCATTCTCTATGTCTTAAACTATTATTTCATAATCATGCTACCTCATATCATTAACAGTTTCCTATAATCAATCAACTTGTTGGTAACAAATTTTTGATGATTGTATGCACCCATCGGTGGTGCCTACCACGTTCCACTTTATCCAAATAATAAACTATTCGTTTGCATAAGTGCCCCATTTCTCCGTATAATTTTTACTTGCATCACTTTAAAGTAGTTTGAGTGGGTTAGGTGGGTCATTGATTGGGTTTGGTGATTGTCGAATATAAGGAAAAAGAAAGATCATATAGTGTCGATATTTAGAAACAGAAATATGTTTAGTTGTCATCCACTAGCAAGAGATATAAATACAGCCATATATTGTCAATACTTAACATCTTTTATTATTACCCTTATATTATCAACTTGTCTTTTGTCATTAGTAATTCGCAAAGGAAGAAAGCAAACAATACAGCCGTCTTCATCTTTGTATCGTTGCATATTTAGTATCGTTTGTTGGTGGATGATCATACGAAGGTGAAAGGTGGTGTTCAAATTTTGAAACAGAAAAACATAAACCGAAATGGTTTAGTGATGATATAGGCCGAAGGTGGTGATTATTTCATGGTGGTGTTATGGGTTGTACTTCGTGGAAGAAACAAGAAAGTATTCGGACAGGAAGAAAAGAAAAAAAAAAAAAACATGTTCATATGTTGTGGTTGTAGTATGTTCGATGGCGAACCAAAATGGTGGAGAAGGGTGGTAGTGGTGGCAGGTTGCGATGTATATGGTGGTAGCAAGATAATGAGTATTCGATAGTTGTCTTGATTATCAACCATGATATATCAGCAAAAGTAGCATATGGTGGTTTGAGTTTGTATTCGAAGACAGAAATATATATATAGTGATCGGGTTGATTTTAATCGAAGGGTTGAAGGTGGTAAAGTGTAGTAGCAATGAGTCGAAGATGGTGGTTTCGTGGTAGGATGGCTTATCAAACAACAATAGAGAGGTCGAGAGGTGGTCACGGTGAATGAAGTAATATGGTGGTTTGGTTCCTAATGGTAACGATGCTTAATATTTGTTTATGAAGAAAGATTAAAGAGAGAGAAGAGAATGAACGATTGATGTATAAACAGGAATGGCTCACAGATTGTTATGTAGCGATAATTATAATGTGTAAGAGTCCGTGATTTAATAGTTACTTGGATCCTAATTGATTTTTGAAGTTGACATATAACAATTTTTTTTTATCTCCTGATATTTCTGTTTTAATTCCTTTGAAATAGCAGTGGATTAGTTTATGATGACTGATCGATGTGGGTTTTGAATACCGAATTAAAATCAAAAGGAAGACATGTTACTGGATTTTTACAGCTACTATGGTAGACAGATGGAATCTAATGATACAGTAAAAAAATAAAAATATAACAGGTGTACTAAGTTGCAAACTAAATTTGTTAGCTTGTGTTTGTTTGGAATCCAAATTATACTGATTTTTAACATGACTCAAAATTTACCTACAGTTACAAAAACAATTGCCAACAGATTTGGATTCGTTAGAGAAGTATTCAACTATTACAGTTTTTATATAAAATCTATATGTTATTGAATATATACATACTATATATGTATGTATCTAAATCTGAATTTAACTTGTATAATTAATATTAATATTAATATTAATACTAATAATAAGTTTATAAATAATAAAATTAATAATAATATTATCATTAATTCAAATGATTAAATAGTATTATTCTAATTCAAATTAACATATATATATATATATAATACTTATATTTATGTTTAAAGTTTATATATTCATTCACTTATTCATATGCACAAAAACGCACTTTTTCGATCGTTCTATACTTATAAGATTAATATTTACATAAATTAAACCTTACCAACATGATAAGCAATCCAAATTGTTGAGATTTATGTTTTTGAAAAGAGTTTTACACAACGTTTGACCGTCTAGTTTGACCGATGATATCACGAACTATATAACATATGATAATTATATGTTTGTGTATATATATGTATATATACATATTTAACATGATCTAAGAATGTTTTAATATCTCATTTTGTATTAATAACAATAAGTTATATGTATATTTTGAAACTACTAACTTAAGTTTTCAAAACGATAACCATACGCAACGTTATTTGACTTAAATACTTATGACCTATAATGTTTATACATATATCGTATAAGTAATGAATTTAATCACTTTTAAGGACTTAAATACATAAAACAATATAAGTATATTCACAAAAGATAGCTATATTTGAATCCTCGTTCCGTTTTCTCAAAGATTTCTACACGTATATTTAGGGTATATGTACCCGTATCATACGCAGCTTCTAGATGTATTTACTATTGGTATATACTAATAAAAATCTGCTCCTTAGCAGCCTTAAATGATTAAGAAACATGTGGAACTAACCATTTGTCAAGTAGCATGAATTATTTTAGCAAGAAAACAAAGTTAGGTATCATTTTTTTTCTTTATATACTAAAAACGTTTTTATGCATGCACACCATTTCTTCACCCCATTTTCTCATACTTACACTCCCATTTCTCTCTCAAAATACTCTTAACTTCATACTTGATCATATACAAGCATTTTCCCCATCATTTAGCTTCAAAAACCTTACTTAATCACCATAAGAAAACCATACAAAAACACTTCAAGAAATCCTTCCAAGAACACAAACTTACTTCCAATCTTTCATCCACTTCCATCACCCTTTTGGTTCTAGGTTCTTACTCCTCTTTTACAGCAACCTTGTCCAAGGAACTTGAGGTAGTAACTATGTTTATAACCTTATCCGATTCATATATATATAGCTATCTTATTTTGTGGTATAAAATTTTAACAACAAGAACATAGTTTGAAAGTTTTCAAACTTGTTTGCAAACTAAATAGATCCTTCTAACTTAACTTTTAAAATACTTCAAGACCTGTAATATAACTTAAATATATGCTAATTTAACAAGGTAAAACTTGGTTTTTCAAAGAATACCTTAAAAACTGTTTTTACGACGTCGGAGTGCAACCGGGGACTGTTTTGGGTTGGATAATTAAAAACTATCTTAAACTTTGAATTGGAGGTTTATTTTCTGGAAAAATGATTTTTACTATAAATTTGTTAACACATAAAAATTTCATGATTTAATTCAAAGTATAGGTATTTTTAGAAAAATGGTCATTAAATGATATTTTTGTAACAAAAATGTTTAACTTCATAAGTTTCACTAAAGTTTCACCTATGCCGTGTGATTTTGAATACAAACTAAGGTATTTACAGTTCATAGTCTTAAAGAGGGACTCGATCCAAGGAGATGGCAAGTTGAATCAACAAAAACGGAGTTGTAACGAAGAAACTATGACCGAAACAAAATCGGATATCCGAGACTAGTTTAGCCACGAAAATAATTGGGAGAAATTAAATAAATCACATCTTTCTAAGATAACATGATATTTTATATATATGTACTCATAATTCAATTTTATATGGTTCAGGATCACCCGTAAACAATACGAGAAGATTAATCATAAGATCCCATGATTGTACGCAACACGTCATTTGACAACACCGGTACTTTATGTACGCAACACGTCATTTGACAACACCGGTACCGTGGGTCAAGATTAATCTCGACCAATACATATACGATGGGGGTTTTATTCATTTCATTGGGGGTTTATTAAACACCTAAAAATGAATCATTAAAATTGAATTACTAACATCGGACTGCTAACTACGGACTAAGGAATTATTAAAAGTATTAAAAGTATAACAAGTATATATATGTGACGATTGTTTAAAAATGAAAATATATTGATATATTATATATGGATAGGTTCATGATATCAACCGGAAGACCAAGTCAAAATATTTATATCTTCAAGACAACAGTGAGTATATAGTCCCACTTTTAAACTCTAAATATTTCGGGATGAGAATACATGTATTTTATGTTTTACGTTATGGACACAAGTAACTGAAAAATATATTCTACGTTGAGTTGTACCACTGGCATACTTCCCTGTAGCTTGGTAACTAATATTTACAGCGGTATTGTAAACGCGAATCCTGTTGATAGATCTATCGGGCTTGACAACCCCAACCGGACTGGACGACCAGTATTCAACGGTTGCACAGTACTTCATTTCGTGACTACACTTGGTACAGTGTAGTAAGATTTCATATTAAAGGGAATATGCGACGTGATTAATTGTTAAGTATGGTTACCAAGTGCTCAACCACTTAGAATATTTTTATTAAACTGTTTATATACGAAATCTTGTGGTCTATATATATATTGCTGCCGGCACTAAACCTATATCTCACCAACTATATGTTGACGTTTTAAACATGTTTATTCTCAGGTGATAATTAGAAGTTTCCGCTGCATTATGTTGAATTTGAGCAGGATCTTGCGTACGCATATTTGTGTCAAAAATAAGACTGCATATCCAAGAACTTGTGTTGTAAAATATGCTAGAAATCGTGTTGTTATCATCATTTGTAAAGTTTGTAAGTCGAAGATTATCGCTAAACGATAATCATCTTTATTTCGTCCAAAGCTTGTATTATCATAAGAGTTATGGTTTGTAATGTAAAACAACATCTGGTTCTATTGCGATGATCGATTCCAAATAATGTCTTTAGTATGAGTTAATGCACAGCGGAAGATTTAATTCGTACCTGAGAATAAACATGCTTCAAAACGTCAACATAAAGTTGGTGAGATATATAGGTTTGATGCTAGCAGCGTTATAACTATGGACCACAAGATTTCATATATAAAAATATAATACACTCGCAAGTGTATAAAATCATTCTGCTTATGTTGAGGCCTCAGTAACCAACCTTAACAATAATATAATAAGTCATCTTCGCAAAGATAGATATGTACACTCGCAAGTGTATAAATAATCCTCGAAGTACTAAACATCCGCCCACTAGTTCTTATGTCTAGTGCAGCCTACTGGATGGGGGTGTTAAACCCGATAGATCTATCTTTAGGATTCGCGCTTACATGCTATTATAACATATAACTAAATTACCTAGCACATCAATCCGCAGAATATCATTTTTAATCACTTGTGTCCATAACGTAAATCATTTATAAAAACAGCGCATGTATTCTCAGCCCAAAATATTTAAAGTTTAAAAGGGACTATATACTCACCATACTGTATTTTGTAGTAAAAATACATATAACACCAATGATCAATTATAGGGTTGGCCTTGGATTCACGAACCTATATCATTTGTATTTTCATTAATACATATATTCGTAATCGAATTAATTTATATATTGCTAATGATATAATTGTTATTTGAATAAATTATATATTTCATAATTAACTAATTTAAATATATGTAATTTAACTAAAATAAATAGTATTTAAAATAAAATGTTAATATAGATTTATTTTGTGTATTAGTTATGGTGTTATATATCAAAAAAAAAAAAATTATTTGATAAAGTAATATTAATAATAATAAATAAAATTTTTGTATTGTTTTGTAATAATAATATTAGTAAATATACCTAAAAATAATAATAATAATAATAAATGATATTCATGATACATATTAATAGTAATGCAAATAATAATAACACCATTATTTAATAATTATACTAATAATAATTAGTGATATTACTTGTTATTTTACTAATATATTAATAATAGTAATCGTATTATAAATTTTAACATAATAATAACAATAATAACAACAATAATAATCTAGTACAAATAATACCTTAATCAAATTGGATGTCCAATACATATTTTATGTCCAAAATAGTTTATAAGCCCAAGTGAAAGCCCAAATCAGTTTCTGTTGTAATTTAAAAAAAATATGATGCCATGGCCGGGAATTGAACCCGCGACCTTCCGTATAACACACTCACTCCCTAGACCAGCTGCTCCGTTCTGTTTTTCTGTTATTACACAAGACCCGTTTCTTTTAATTCGTCTACCTATCTGAGTAAACAGTTTCTTCTTCATCGAATAAGCAGACCAAAAATCAAGCATTATACAATTAATTATTGAAACGGTTTTTGGGACTTCTAAACAAAGTAATCCATCTGATGATGGTTCTTGAATTGTTTGAATCGAAAAAAAAAATAATATTATCACAGCTCCTGCTGTCGCAAAAAAAAAATATATATATATATAAAACTTGATTTTTAATTTGAAAACGTTATAGGCCCAGATTATAATACGAATTAAGTTCCAAATCATTCCTTGAATCTTTCTCAGTCATTGGTTTAATCGGAAACTTCAACCCAATTACAAATTTCGCGATGAACACACGGTTTGACTTTTTCCAAAATAACTTTGACTTGCAAAATTCATTTTTATTTTGAAGAATTAGAAGGTGAGGTTTTGCAGATAGCTTAACTAGGGAATTCCTATCACAACTGCACTTTTAGATTTTTAGAATAAATTCGTTTTTGAATTTGGAGCATAAAGGGTTGTATGAACTTAAACAGAGATGGAAAAAGAAAAAAAAATATATATCTGTTTGATTTCTTCTATTACGATTTGCAGTGAGTTTTAACTTAGCTAAAACGTTTCAAATAATGGAAAAACAAATTTGGTTCTGTTTTTATGGTGATGATAGGCGACACAGAATCACGTGTGGAACAGGAGGTTTGAAAATAAAAGATCTGTTAATGATATCCAAAAATTACGCGTTATTATCAGTATCTATTTGTTATATAAATCTATATTTTATATAACTGAATTTATTTAATTATCTATTATATAATTATCTGTATCTTATATGATTATTTGTTATAATCGTAATTATTTATTATTTATTTATCTACTATACATATCTTTATATATTTTATATATGTGTTTATATAAAGTACATATTTAATATTAATAATAAATATATATAGGTAAACATAATAAAATTATTTTTGTAATACTTGTTATTAAGTGTAAAAAAAATAAGAATACTAATAGTAGTAGTGATTTTTAATATTAATATACTTATCTTAATGATAATACTAAAAGTAATTTTAATATCTACATTTTAACTTGTCCTTAATATTAATTATATAATATATTCATATTGTTATTAATTCCATTATTTTATACATTACTTTATATTTTAATTTACTTTGAATGGTTTATCTGTATTATTTTTATCTAATCCATTTATAAATATATTTTTATATATACATATTTATTTACAGTTATTGTTCGTGAATCGTTAGGCTTGGTAAAAGGGTAACTAATCATTCGAATATAAATTTCACACTTTCTAGACTTAAAATTAAGGTTTTTGCTTATCGTGTCGAAAACATATAGAGTTTAAGGTTTAAATTTGGTCGGAAATTTACGGGTCATTACAGTACCCACCCGTTAAAGAAATTTCGTCCCCGAAATTTGGTAGAGGTCGTCATGGATAACAATAAGGATGTTTTCATGACGAATATGAGGTGGTAATGGAGTTTTATCATTATTGAGAGATATAGATAAAACGATTTGATTATGTGAAGCGCACGAGTGAAGCTATCACAAAAGAGTGAGATGTGTAAATATGAAATCGTTTTAACCGATGACGTGGTTATGATTGACTTCCGGATTTAAAGAAAATCTTTTGTAATAAAATTTGATTCTTCGGCGATTTAGGAAACAGGATCTCATTTGATTTAATGCGGCAAATCTGTTATGATTTCTTTGTTGGATATTTCTCTTATAAAACTACCCCCTTTGTTACCTTATTTCCATATCCCACATCTTCTACTCTTTCTCCTATTTGCTGCGATTTATACTCTAGTTTCTATTTTGGAACTTCATTCTTTCATTTCCTCTTCCCGTCCTCAAGCCAAGCGAGCAATGGTTCGGAATTTGTAGATATGAACATGACTAATGTTCTCAGAAAGGAATGGTAATGGTATGATTTTAATTTGTCAAATTACCAGAATATTTCAGAAAAATTAGAGCTATCAGGGTGATACGTTCCTAAGATGTTTGGAGATTGGATAGAATGTAAGAGCCGTGTAACATGACACGTGATGATGGTACTGTGAATCATCACATTCCATTAGAAACTTAACATGGCTTACTATAATATAATGAAGTTGATCAAGTTTCATTATATTATACTAATTCATGTATCAGTTCCCAACACTGCTTCAAAACATTCATATTTTAAACTTAGAGATTTCAGAATTTAGAAACTAATATAGTTTCTTTTATATTGTAACGCAGATGTTACGGAGAGTTAAATGATCGCAGATAGGAATAGTTGTGAAAATATCTCCAGAAATATGGAGAATATGTATAACGAAAGATATGAAGATATCTTATAATATCTAAGATAAAATAATGGTGAAGAATATCATCTTGAAAAGTTTAGAATAAGGAGTAGAGTTCTTACTAACAGTTTCAGCAAGCACTGGATCATTTGGATCCTTTGAAGACAGGTTCTGTTTTCATGATTTGTTCACGGCCACCTTCATACTTTGCTCAATCCGTTTTCCAGTTCCAAACCTTCTCTTTTTTTTTTTTTTCTGCTTTACCACCTTACTATTCTTTGTCATCAAACTTTTGACTGTTAAAGTCGTTTATGATTTTTGCTGCTTCATCAGCATTCCAAGAACTACTTCACAGTTCAGGATGTTTTTCAAAAACTTCATATTCGAAGTATGAAATTCTTAGGGATAAACGTGTTTGGTATAACTGAGAGAATTTCTACGAGATTCTTCAAATAATGATTGCGGATTTCGTCAAAAAGATAACGAGTTGCTGGTACATCTGCTGATGATGTTATGAAATATAAAAGGTTCTCCGGTAACGACGGCGAAAGGACAAAGTATAAATTTCGAGATTTTAAGAAAAGTAGTCTTTCTAGTGAGTCGAAGTGGAGCTGTGACAAAATTAGCTTCTTGGAAAGGAGTTGTAAGGTTGTTTTTGCTAATAAAGGATATGGAATTCGACGCGAATACGTTTTAACTATATCTTTGGTTTCGAATGTTTTTTTTTTTTTTTTTTTTTTTTTTTTTTTTTTCAGGTGCATAACTGTATGCATAAATCTTTCTTTCGTAAACGAGATGCGGCTGGTTCAACTTCTCGATCGAGGTGTTTTTCAAAAATCACGAATCCAAATTAGACTTACACAAACCTATAACACTACTTGAAATACGACTGATATATGTATTTACAACCAGAAATTCCAGAATGGAAATGGGACGGTATTACCATGGATTTCATCACGAAGTTACCAAAGACTGCCTGGGGATACGACACCATTTGGGTGATTGTTGATCGTCTCACCAAGTCTGCACATTTCCTGCCTATAAAGGAAACGGATAGAATGGAGAAACTATTACGATTTTATATAAAGGAAATTGTTTCAAGACATGGAATACCTATTTCCATTATATCCGATCGTGATAGTAGATTTACCTCAAAGTTCTGGCAATCACTACAGGAGGCACTAGGAACTCGTTTGGATATGAGTACCGCATATCATCCGCAAACCGACGGGCAGAGTGAAAGAACAATTCAGACTCTTGAAGACATGCTCAGGGCATGTGTGATCGATTTTGGAAACGGATGGGATAAGTATTTACCGTTAGCAGAATTCTCGTATAATAATAGTTATCATGCGAGCATTAAAGCTGCACCATTCGAAGCATTGTATGGAAGGAAGTGTAGATCTCCTATCTGTTGGAATGAAGTAGGAGATCGACAATTAACTGGTCCCGAGATCATACACGAAACGACTGAGAAGATAGTACAAATTAAGGAGAGATTGAAAACAGCCCGTAGTCGCCAAAAGAGCTACGCCGATGTCCGAAGGAAACCATTAGAGTTTCAGATCGGGGACATGGTTATGCTAAAGGTGTCACCTTGGAAAGGTGTAATACGCTTCGGAAAAAGGGGTAAACTGAACCCAAGATATGTAGGCCCGTTCAAGATCATCGAACGCATTGGACCGGTAGCTTATCGACTCGAGTTACCGCAACAACTCGCCGGAGTACATAATACCTTTCACGTCTCGAACCTTAAGAAGTGTCTTGCAAAGGAAGACCTCACCATTCCTCTTGAAGAAATCCATGTCGACGAGAAACTACAATTCGTCGAAGAACCAATCGAAATCATGGACCGTGAAGTTAAACAGCTCAAGCAGAGCAACATACCGATCGTTAAGGTTCGTTGGAATGCTCGAAGAGGTCCCGAGTTTACGTGGGAACGGGAGGATCAGATGAAACAAAAGTATCCACACTTGTTTCTCGATGACGCAAAATAGGTACAATTTTAAAATTTCGGGACGAAATTTATTTAACGGGGAGGTAATGTAACGACCCGCACTTTTGCGATCGTTCTATACTTATAAGATTAATATTTACATAAATTAAACCTTACCAACATGATAAGCAATCCAAATTGTCGAGACTTATGTTTTTCGAAAAGAGTTTTACACAACGTTTGACCGTCTAGTTTGACCGATGATATCACGAACTATACAATATATGATAATTATACGTTTGTGTATATATATGTATATATACATATTTAACATGACCTAAGAATGTTTTAATATCTCATTTTGTATTAATAACAATAAGTTATAAGTATATTTTGAAACTACTAACTTAAGTTTTCAAAACGATAACCATACGTAACGTTATTTGACTTAAATACTTATGACCTATAATGTTTATACATATATCGTATAAGTAATGTATTTAATCACTTTTAAAGACTTAAATACATAAAACAATATAAGTATATTTACAAAAGATAACTATATTTGAATCCTCGTTCCGTTTTCTCAAAGATTTCTATACGTATACCTAGGGTATATGTACCCGTATCATACGCAGCTTCTAGATGTATTTACTATTGGTATATACCAATAAAAATCTGCTCCTTAGCAGCCTTAAATGATTAAGAAACATGTGGAACCAACCATTTGTCAAGTAGCATGAATTATTTAGCAAGAAAACAAAGTTAGGTATCTTTTTTTTCCTTTATAACCTAAAAACGTTTTTATGCATGCACACCATTTCTTCACCCCATTTTCTCATACTTACACTTCCATTTCTCTCTCAAAATACTCTTAACTTCATACTTGATCATCTCCAAGCATTTTCCCCATCATTTAGCTTTAAAAACAACACTTAAACCTCATAAGAAAACCTTACAAAAACACTTCAAGAAATCCTTCCAAGAACACCAACTTACTTCCAATCTTTCATCCACTTCCATCACCCTTTTGGTTCTAGGTTCTTACTCCTCTTTTACAACAACCTTGTCCAAGGAACTTGAGGTAGAATCTATGTTCATAACCTTATTCGATTCATATATATATAGCTATCTTATTTTGTGGTATAAAAGTTTAACAACAAGAACATAGTTTGAAAGTTTTCAAACTTGTTTGCAAACTAAATAGATCCTTCTAAATTAACTTTTAAAATACTTCAAGACCTGTAATATATCTTAAATATATGCTAATTTAACAAGGTATAACTTGGGTTTTCAAAGAACACCTTAAAAACTGAATTTACGACATCGGAGTGCAACCGGGGGCTGTTTTGGGTTGGATAATTAAAAACCATCTTAAACTTTGAATTGGAGGTTTATTTTCTGGAAAAATGATTTTTACTATGAATATGATAACACATAAAAATTTCATGATTTAACTCAAAGTATAAGTATTTTTAGAAAAATGATCATTTAAGGTTGTTTACATGATGGAAAATGATTAACTTCATAAGTTTCACTAAAGTTTGACCTATGCCGTGTGATTTTGAATACAAACTAAGGTATTTACAGTTCATAGTCTTAAAGAGGGACTCGATCCAAGGAGATGGCAAGTTGAATCAACGAAAACGGAGTTGTAACGAAGAAACTATGACCGAAACAAAATCGGATATCCAAGACTAGTTTAGCCACGAAAATAATTGGAAAAAAATTAAATAAATCACATCTTTTTAAGTTAACATGATATTTTATATATATGTACTTATAATTCAATTTTATATGGTTCAGGATCACCCGTAAACAACACGAGAAGATTAATCTTAAGATCCCATGATTGTACGCAACACGTCATTTGACAACACCGGTACTTTATGTACGCAACACGTCATTTGACAACACCGGTACCATGGGTCAAGATTAATCTCGACCAATACATATACGATGGGGTTTTATTTATTTCGTTGGGGGTTTTATTTATTTCATTGCGGGTATATTAAACATCTAAAAATGAACCATTAAAATTGAATTACTAACAACGAACTGCTAACTACGGACTAAGGAATTATTAAAAGTATTAAAAGTATAACAAGTATATATATGTGACGTTTGTTTAAAAAGAAAAGGTATTGATATATTATATATGGATAGGTTCGTGATATCAACCGGAGACCAAGTCAAATTATATATATATCTTCAAGACGAAAGTAAGTATATAGTCCCACTTTTAAACTCTAAATATTTCGGGATGAGAATACATGTATTTTATGTTTTACGTTATGGACACAAGTAACTGAAAAATATATTCTACGTTGAGTTGTACCACTGGCATACTTCCCTGTAGCTTGGTAACTGTTATTTACAGCGGTATTTTAAACGCGAATCCTGTTGATAGATCTATCGGGCCTGATAACCCCAACCGGACTGGACGACCAGTATTCAACGGTTGCACAGTACTTCGTTTCGTGACTACACTTGGTACGGTGTAGTAAGATTTCATAATAAAGGGAATATGCGACATTATTAAATGTTAAGTATGGTTACCAAGTGCTCAACCACTTAGAATATTTTTACTAAACTGTTTATATACGAAATCTTGTGGTCTATATATATATATTGCTGCCGGCATTAAACCTATATCTCACCAACTTTATGTTGACCTTTTAAAACATGTCTATTCTCAGGTGATTACTAAAGCTTCCGCTGCATTATGTTGAATTTGAGCAGGATCTTGCGTACGCATATTTGTGTCAAAAATAAAACTGCATACCCAAGGATTTGTGTTGTAAAATATGCTCGAAATCGTGTTGTTATCATTATATGTAAAGTTTGTAAGTCGAAGATTATCGCTAAACGATAATCATCTTTTTATTGTCTAAAGCTTGTAACAAAAATAATGGTTATGGTTTGTAATGTATAATATATGCAGTTTCTCTTTTAAAAATGTCGCATATAGAGGTCAATACCTCGCAATGAAATCATACGTTATCTAACACGTTAATACTTATGGTTACCAACATATTAGAACGTATTTAGAGTATAATTATTTGTTATGGTGTTTGGGTGTCGTAAAAGAATAAACAGAAGTAGTTCCCGCTAGTAGTTAGTTGTGATGATTGTAGAGGTTGAAGGTGGTTCTTGGTGACGGGTTATGGTGAAAGAGAGGGTGATCGAGGTGGTGATTTGTTATATGTGTGTGTTCTTTATTTTCAGTTTTTAAATTCTATTTGTAAATGAAGATAACCTCATATATAGTTGGTAATCGAATATTTGCTGTCCACAAAGATGATTTGATAAACTTTGGTTTGTTATGCAACTTGATATGGACTAGTAACAAATGACAAAAATAACTACAGTCCGAATGTTGAAATTAGATCAGAAATTAATTGTACTATCAATTATCAATGGAGTTGATATTGTGAATGATATTTAAAAACAGTGAACCCACTTTCAATTATTAATTTGAACTAGAAACGTGTAGCAATACAAAATCTTCAATTACTAATTAAGCACACTATTATAGTACATTACTTTTAATAATCAAACCCTCAGGAACATAAGTTAATTGCATACAACCAACAGTTGTAAGGGAGTGCTATATCATCCCGTTGATAAATAGTGGTGGATAAAAGTGTTCATAAAATTCTCAAATTCATAAATTAAGTTCATTTAATTAATCCAGTCACTTACTATTAAAACTTGATCAAAAAGGTTCGTATTATTATTTATTTCAAATTATATATCTATCTATACACACATTTAAATATATATATATATATAAATAGTTGTTCGTGAATCGTCAGGCATAGTCAAAAGGGTAACTAGTTTTCCAAATATAGATTTCAAATTCTCTAGACTCAAAATTACAGATTTTGCTTATCGTGTCGGGAACATATAAAGTATAAGGTTTAAATTTGATCGGAAATTTCCGGGTCGTTACAGTACCCACCCGTTAAAGAAATTTCGTCCTCGAAATTTGATAGAGGTCGTCATAGATAATAATAGGAATGTTTTCATGACAATTATGAGGTAAATATGGAGTTTTATCATTATCGAGAGATATAGATTAAACGATTCGATCATGTGAAGTGCACGAGTGGGGCTATCACAACAGAGTGAAATGAGTAAATAAATATATTCGTTTCAACCGATGTCGTGGTTATGATTGATTTCCGGGATTTAAGGGATTTAAGGAAAATCTTATGTAATGAGATTTGGTTTTCGGCGATCAGGATCTTCTTTGATTTAATGTGGCAATCTGTTTCGATTTCTCTGTCGGATACTTCACTATAAATCCACTCCTTCGTTTCCTTATTTTCCACAACTCACATCTTCTATTCTTTCTCCTTAATTCCTTCTTTAGGACATTCGCCAGTATGCTCCATCCCAGTCTAATTCTTGATATACTCTTAATTTTCACATCTATCATTCTCCTCTTTCACCTACCACCGGAGAATTTTATTTACTTCTACTATTATCTTGGGGTGATAGTGTTATTAATCTTCTCGTGCCTTTACGTGGCAATACGTATCAATATGCACGGTTTGTAGTTTCGGGTTTGCTATTGGGTTTTATATTTTCCCTTATATTTCTATGTCCCTACTTCTGTCTTCCATAACCATTGTTATCCACATCCAATACTTTCTTTTATTTGCTGCGATTTATACTCCAATTTCTATTTCGGAGCCTCATTCTTTCGTTTCCTCTTCTTACGATTAAACATCTCTTGTAATGGTCCAGAATTCGTAGGTATGAAATTTAGAATGAGCATATCTAATGCTCTAAGATAGAAATGGTAATGGCACGATTTTGATTTGTCAAATTACCAAAATATCCTGGAAATGACCGAATCATCAGGAGAATATTTTCTTGATATGTTTAGAGGTTAGATAGAATGTAAGAGCCGTGTAACATGGCATATGATGATGGTACTGTGAATCATCACATTCCATTAGAAACTCAATATGACTTACTATAATATAATGAAGTTGATCAAGTTTCATTATATTATACTAATTCATGTACCAGTTCCCAACACTGCTTCAGAACATTCCTATTTTAAACTCGAAGGTTTTAGAATTTAAAAACTAACACAGTTTCTTTTATGTTGTAACGCAGATGTTACGGAGAGATAAATGATCCCAGATAAGAATAGTTGTGAAAATATCTCCAGAAATATGGAGAATATGTATAACGGAAGATACGAAGATATCTTATAATATCTAAGATAAGATGATTGTGATGAATATCATCTAGAAGGATTTAGAATAAGGAGTAGGGTTCTTACTAATGATTTTAGCAGGCACTGAATCATTTGGATTCTTTGAAAGCAGATTCAGTTCTTGTATTTGTTCTTTGTTTCCTTCACGGTTAGCTCAATCCGTTTTTCATTACCAAATTTGTTATCGAGTGTTTCTAACACTTCCTTCTTTATCATCAACTTTTGACCATTAAGACCATCTACAACATGCTGCTTCGTCAGCATTTTTTAAAGTTAACAGATCCGGATCATTGGTTATCAAACCGAGGTGATTTCAGGAGCATTGTGTTTTTAGATGATTATACGCTGATGGTAGTATGGTGGATTATAAAAGGTTCTCTGGTAACAATAAATAAACACGTATATATTCCGAGGTTATAACAAGGTTGTTTTGAACGAAAAAAAAAAATCGAAATCAACTTGCTGGAGCTGTGACAAAATTTGGCTAATTTGGAAAGGAATTGCAAAGTTATTTTGGGTAATAATAATACCAAAGGAATTAACACTGCTACGTGTTAAGCGTTGACTCAGATTCCGAGAGTTTTCAGGTGCATAACTATATGCAAGAATCTTTTCTTCCATAGACGAGGTGCGGTTGGTTCAACTTCCCAATTGAGGTAATTTCAAGAATCATGAAAGGTTTGAACACGGATTGTAATTATCGAGGTACAAATGAGGTTTAGGAGGAAATCAAGTGGCAAACTTGAAGAATTGTTTAGTTTCATATGTTATAGTCAATATTTTAATTCATTTTAATTGTCCAAAGTTAGCAGTCCAATTGTCCAATGGTCCAATAAATTCATATATAAATTAGATATATAATATTCGAATTAGTTAATACGTATCATGACCCGTGTACATGTCTCAGACTCGATCACAACTCAAACTATATATATAGATGGGTCGATATGATATGTCAAAACATTGTATACGTGTCCCGATATTTAGAATGCGTAAATAACAGAATGACGATAAATAAAGTGCGTAAAATAAATAACAGAAATTAAATGACGATAAATAAAATTGCGAGAATGTAAATTGCGAGAATGTAAATTGCGAGAATGTAAATTGCGATAAGTTAAATGTTAATCAGTTAGCTGGGAGCAGTTAGCTGGAACAGTTAGCGTGTAATCCTAACCAAATTTCAATTAGTTAATTCGTCTGTTTCTAACACTTTTTATTTTGTCCAATGTTTTCTTCGTTATGCCACTTGTTGGATTCTGATAGGTCAAAATCCAAAAATGAAATTTGAATGAAAATGGTTATTCTGTGGTGAACGGATACGTATATCGATAGTTGTAAGTAGGATAGTAAATGATCGTTGAATCAGATTCGAAGAATGTACAGTGTAACTTATTAATGTGAATTCTAAATATTCCTCGGGTACTACCCACCCGTTAAAATATTTTCATCATTAACAGTTCGTACGAAAGAATTTTTAATTACGATCTTTATGAAAATATACTTGCATATATATTTTCTTCAGATGTAATTATGGATTTAATGAGTCAATAAGATATTAAACTCATTTGATTTATCGTTAATACTGGATTACATGATCTATAAAACATTAGAGATTTCATAATCACCATGTCGAACGGAGATAAATGAGATTGAACGATACATAAGGCGAAGATAATCGATATAGAACGATATGTAGAACGAAGATCATACTCGAAGTACAGAATGAGATATTGAGGCGTGTGATGTTGATATCCGAGGTGTAGATTGAAATGTTGAGGTTTACGACACGGTTGTGGTTGAGGGTGATAAGGGTACAGTCGGCGTTGATGATGGTGATACGAATTATGCTGCTGGTGTTGCTGCTGGTGTTTGCAACCTTCGCACCATGTTCTCCAAAGCCGTCACACGAGCGCGAAGTTCGTTAACTTTTGCTAGTACATCGGAATGATTGGTGGTTGGAGCGAGCGAATGAAATATGGGATAGTATGTAATCGTGACGAGGTACTCGGAAAAGGGGAGAGAAAATGGTTTCTCGAACTGGTTCGCCGGTAAGCGCTTCAGATTCGCCGCCAAAAGAGCAATTCGGTGGATGAAAAGGATCTTCGTCGTGAAATGATTTTCGAATATAGGATGATATTCTAACTTCATAGAATATCTATGTATATAATACTAAAGATTTTGTAGACTACGGAGGAATATACGGCATATGTCAGGCAAATCTACAGATGCGCTAAGATAGGAATTATCAGATACGCTAAGATATGAATTTTGTCTATGCACTATCGATGCAGTAAATGCAGTATGACGTGTCTAGACTTATGAATGATAAGCAGGCAATTCCCTAAGGATGATAAGTAGATGGTTTCCGACTGGAATGATAAGCAAAACTTTTTGACATGTAGGCACGGTCAAAGTCCAGACTCACTAATGTATCCTAACAACTACTAGCCAGACACACTAATGCAAGGCCTGGTTCGCTAAGACCACCGCTCTGATACCACCTGTAAACGACTGAAAGGATCCGAAACTAATCATCCGGACGTTGTCCATATTGATTACAAACGAATTACAATAGTTGATAACATTGCGAGGTACTTGCCCTCTATATGATACATCTTACAAACGTTGCATTTATTCTTAAAAGGCAATCTATAGTTACATCCAGAATTGACATAATCGCCTGACATTTCATAATATTCAAATGACCTAAACCGCCATTTACTTAATAATAGTCTCTATGAACTTCAATGACTCGAATGCAACGCCTTATGATATAAGTCCTTAATAGCCTCAAGTAGTATCCTTAGTACGAGCTAATGCACAGCGGAAGACTTAATTCATACCTGAGAATAACATGCTTTAAAATGTCAACATAAAGTTGGTGAGATATAGGTTTAATGCCGGCAGCGATATATATATATATATATATATATATATATATAGACCACAAGATTTCATATATAAACATTTTCATAAAAATATTCTAAGTGGTTGAGCACTTGGTAACCATACTTAACATTCAATCACGTCGCATATTCCCTTTAATATGAAATCTTACTACACCGTACCAAGTGTAGTCACAAAACGAAGTACTGTGCAACCGTTGAATACTGGTCGTCCAGTCCGGTTGGGGTTGTCAGGCCCGATAGATCTATCAACAGGATTCGCGTTTACAATACCGCTGTAAATATTAGTTACCAAGCTACAGGGAAGTATGCCAGTGGTACAACTCAACGTAGAATATATTTTTCAGTTACTTGTGTCCATAACGTAAATCATTTATAAAAGTAGCGCATGTATTCTCAGCCCAAAAATATTTAGAGTTTAAAAGGGGACTATATACTCACTGTTGTCTTGAAGATATAAATATTTTGACTTGGTCTTCCGGTTGATATCACGAACCTATCCATATATAATATATCAATATATTTTCATTTTTAAACAATCGTCACATATATATACTTGTTATACTTTTAATACTTTTAATAATTCCTTAGTCCGTAGTTAGCAGCCCGATGTTAGTAATTCAATTTTAATGATTCATTTTTAGGTGTTTAATAAACCCCCAATGAAATGAATAAAACCCCCATCGTATATGTATTGGTCGAGATTAATCTTGACCCACGGTACCGGTGTTGTCAAATGACGTGTTGCGTACATAAAGTACCGGTGTTGTCAAATGACGTGTTGCGTACAATCATGGGATCTTATGATTAATCTTCTCGTATTGTTTACGGGTGATCCTGAACCATATAAAATTGAATTATGAGTACATATATAAAAAATATCATGTTATCTTAGAAAGATGTGATTTATTTAATTTCTCCCAATTATTTTCGTGGCTAAACTAGTCTTGGATATCCGATTTTGTTTCGGTCATAGTTTCTTCGTTACAACTCCGTTTTTGTTGATTCAACTTGCCATCTCCTTGGATCGAGTCCCTCTTTAAGACTATGAACTGTAAATACCTTAGTTTGTATTCAAAATCACACGGCATAGGTGAAACTTTAGTGAAACTTATGAAGTTAAACATTTTTGTTACAAAAATATCATTTAATGACCATTTTTCTAAAAATACCTATACTTTGAATTAAATCATGAAATTTTTATGTGTTAACATATTTATAGTAAAAATCATTTTTCCAGAAAATAAACCTCCAATTCAAAGTTTAAGATGGTTTTTAATTATCCACCCAAAACAGTCCCCGGTTGCACTCCGACGTCGTAAAAACAGTTTTTAAGGTATTCTTTGAAAAACCAAGTTTTACCTTGTTAAATTAGCATATATTTAAGTTATATTACAGGTCTTGAAGTATTTTAAAAGTTAAGTTAGAAGGATCTATTTAGTTTGCAAACAAGTTTGAAAACTTTCAAACTATGTTCTTGTTGTTAAAATTTTATACCACAAAATAAGATAGCTATATATATATGAATCGAATAAGGTTATAAACATAGTTACTACCTCAAGTTCCTTGGACAAGGTTGCTGTAAAAGAGGAGTAAGAACCTAGAACCAAAAGGGTGATGGAAGTGGATGAAAGATTGGAAGTAAGTTTGTGTTCTTGGAAGGATTTCTTGAAGTGTTTTTGTATGGTTTTCTTATGGTGATTAAGTAAGGTTTTTGAAGCTAAATGATGGGGAAAATGCTTGTAGATGATCAAGTATGAAGTTAAGAGTATTTTGAGAGAGAAATGGGAGTGTAAGTATGAGAAAATGGGGTGAAGAAATGGTGTGCATGCATAAAAACGTTTTTAGTATATAAAGAAAAAAAATGATACCTAACTTTGTTTTCTTGCTAAAATAATTCATGCTACTTGACAAATGGTTGGTTCCACATGTTTCTTAATCATTTAAGGCTGCTAAGGAGCAGATTTTTATTAGTATATACCAATAGTAAATACATCTAGAAGCTGCGTATGATACGGGTACATATACCCTAAATATACGTGTAGAAATCTTTGAGAAAACGGAACGAGGATTCAAATATAGCTATCTTTTGTGAATATACTTATATTGTTTTATGTATTTAAGTCCTTAAAAGTGATTAAATACATTACTTATACGTTATATGTATAAACATTATAAGTCATAAGTATTTATATCAAATAACGTTATGTATGGTTATTGTTTTGAAAACTTAAGTTAGTAGTTTCAAAATATACTTATAACTTATTGTTA
Source organism: Rutidosis leptorrhynchoides (assembly GCF_046630445.1). Lineage (NCBI taxonomy): Eukaryota > Viridiplantae > Streptophyta > Magnoliopsida > Asterales > Asteraceae > Rutidosis > Rutidosis leptorrhynchoides. Next base: position 50,011,124 of record NC_092338.1, read on the forward strand.
TTAATACAAAATGAGATATTAAAACATCCATAAACCATGTTAAATATGTATATATACATATATATATACACAAACGTATAATTATCATATGTTATATAGTTCGTGATATCATCGGTCAAACTAGACGGTCAAACGTTGTGTAAAACTCTTTTCGAAAACATAAGTCTCAAAAATTTGGATTGCTTATCATGTTGGTAAGGTTTAATTTATGTAAATATTAATCTTATAAGTATAGAACGATCGAAAAAGTGCGGGTCAACTTTAGGGTTTTTGCTTATCGTGTCGGAACCATATAGAGATTAGAGTTTAAATTTGGTCGGAAATTTCCGGGTCGATACAGTACCCATCCGTTAAAGAAATTTCGTCCTCGAAATTTGGTAGAGGTTGTCATAAATAACAATAGGAATGTTTTCATGACGAATATGAGGTAATAATGAAATTTTATCATTATTGAAAGATTTAGATAAAACGATTTGGTTATGTGAGACGCACGAGCGAAGCTATCACAAAAGAGTGAAATGAGTAAATATAGAATTGTTGTAACCGATGACGTGATTATGATCGATTTCCGGGATTTAAGGGTTTTAAAGAAAATCTTATGTAATAAAATTTAGTTTTGCGGCGATCAGGATCTTCTTTGATTTAACGCGGCAATCTGTTTTGATTTCTTTGTCGAATATTTCACTATAAATTTACCTCCTTCCCTTTCTTTCTTCCCACATCTTCTATTCTTTATCTTTAGTTCCTACTTTAAGACATTCGCTAATATGCTCCATCCAATTCTAACCCTTGTTATATTTCTAACTTTCATATCTTTCATTCTTCTTTTTCATCTATCACCAGAAGAATCTATTCTCTTTTATCCTTTCCTTGGAATTATAATGTTTTTAATTCTCCCGTGCCTTTACGTTGCAATACGTATTGATATGCACGGTTTGTAGTTTCGGGGTTGTTGTTAGGTTTTATACCTTCCCTTATATTTCGATGTTCCTACTCCCGTCCCTTAAAATCATTGTCATCCACAGTTAATGCTCTCTCTTATTTGCTGTGGTTTATGTTCCTATTTCTATTCTGAGGTTTTGTCCCTTCATTTCTTCTTCCCGTCCTCGAGCCAAGCGAACAATGGTCCGAAATTCGTAGGTAGGAAATTTGGAATGAACCTAGCTATTGGTTTTAGAATGAAATTGTAATGGCACGATCTTGATTCGTTAAATTACTCGAATATTCCGAAAAAATAGAACTATCAAGGTGATACGTTCTAATATGTTTGGAGACTTGATAGAAGGTAAGAGCCGTGTAACATGGCACATGATGACGGTACTGTGAATCATCACATTCCATTAGAAACTTAACATGACTTACTGTAATATAATGAAGTTGATCAAGTTTCATTATATTATACTAATTCATGCATCAGTTCCCAACACTACTTTAAAACATTCATATTTTAAACTTGGAGGTTTCAACATTTAGAAATTGACACAGTTTCTTTTATGTTGTAATGCAGATATTACGGAGAGATAAATATTCTCAGATAAGAATAGTTGTGAAAATATCTCCAGAAATATGGAGAATATGTATAACGGAATATATGAAGATATCTTATAATATCTAAGATAAGATGATGATGAAGAATATCATCGGGAGAGGTTTAGAATAAGGGGTAGGGTTTTTACTAATGATTTCAGCAGGCACTGAATCGTTTGAATCCTTTGAAAGCAGATTCAGTTCTTGTTATTTATCCACAACCTCTTTCATACTTTGCTCAAACCGTTTTCCGGTTCCAACTCTTCTCTTTTTCTGAGTTTTATCGACACACTGTGCTTCATCATCAAACTTTTGACTGTTTAAAATCGTTTACGATTTTCGCTGCTTCATCAGCATTTAAAGAACTGCTTCATAATTCAGGGTGTTTTTCAGAAACTTCACCTTCGGAGTATGAAATCCTTAGGAATAGACGTTATAGTTATGACTGAGAAGTTTTGCGAGATTTTTAAAATACTAATTGCGGATTCTGCCAAAAAGATGACAAGCTGCTGGTACATGATGTCGTGGAATATGAAAGGTTCTCCGGTAGCAATGGTGAAAGGACAAGGTATATATATTGAGGTTATAATAAGAGTGGTCCTACTGAGAAATCAAAGTGGAGCTGTGACAAAATTGACTTATATTGAAAAGAGAAATGTAAGGTTGTTTTTTGCCAATGAATGATAAGGAATTTGACGCGGATAAGTTTTAACGATAACTTCGGTTTTGAAAGTTTCAGGTGTATAACTGTATGCATAAATCTTTCTTCCGTAAACGAGGTGCGGCTGGTTCAACTTCTCGATTGAAGTGTTTTCAAGAATCATGAAAAGATTTGAACGAGGATTATAATTGTCGAAATACAAATGAGGTTTAGGATGAAATCAAGTGGCAAACTTGAAGAATTATTTAGTTTCATATGTTATAATCAATATTTTAATTTAATTCATTTTAATTGTCCAAAGTTAGCAGTCCAATAGTCCGATGGTTCAATGATTCATATATAATTTAATATATAATATTCGAATTAAATAATACGTATCGTGACCCGTATACCGGTCTCGGTGTCGATCACAACTCAAAGTATATATATATTTTGAAATCAACTCCGACCCTGTATAGCCAACTCCCGCCTTCACATATAGAGTGTCTACGGTTGTTCCGAAATATATATATAGATGGGTCGATATGATAAGTCGAAACCTTGCATACGTGTCCCGTTATTTAAAGTGCGTAAAAGTAAATAACAGAAATTAAATGATGATAAATAAAATTGCGAGAATGTAAATTGCGATAAATTAAATGTTAATCAGTTATCTGGGAACAGTTAGCCGGAACAGTTAGCGTGAAATCCTATCACAATTTCAATTAATTAATTCGTTTGTTTCTAACACTTTTTATTTTTGTCCAATGTTTTCTTCATTATGCCACTTGTTGGATTCTGATAGATCAAAATCCAAATATGAAATTTGAATAGAAATGGTTATTCTGTGGTGAACGGATACGTATATCGGTAGTTGTAAGTAGGATAGTAAATGACCGTTGAATCAGATTTAGAGAATGTACAACGTAACTTATTAATGTGAATTCTAAATATTCCTCGGGTACTACCCACCCGTTAAAATATTTTCATCATTAACAGTTTGTACGAAAGAATTTTTAATTACAATCTTTATAAAAATATACTTGCATATATATTTTCTTCAGATGTAAACATAGATTCAATGAGTCAATGAAGTATTAAACTCATTTGATTTATCGTTAATATTAGATTACATAACTTCTAAAGCATTAGAGATTACATAATCGCCAGGTCGAACGAAGATAAATGAGGTAAAACGATACGTAAAGCGAAGATAATCGATGTAGAACGATATATAGAACGAAGATCATACTCGAAGTTCCGATGAGGTTTTTGAGGTATGTGATGTTGATATCCGAGATACAGTTTGTGATGTTGAGATTTTGGGGGTGACAAGAGTACTGTCGGCATTGTTGATAGTGATACAGATTATGCTGCTGGTGCTGCTGCTGGTGTTTGTAACCTTCGCACCGTATTTTCTAAAGCCACTACCCGAGCGCGAAGCTCGTTGACTTCTTCTATTATACCGGGATGATTGACAGTTGGAACGAGCGAATGAACAAGATTCGAAATATGGGATAGTATGTAGTCATGACGAGATACTCTAGAAATGAGCGAGAAAATGGTGTTTCGAATAGGTTCGCCGGTAAGTGCTTCAGGTTCATCGTTAAGAGGACAATTTGGTGGATGGAATGGATCACCTTCTTCTTGCCTCCAGAAATTTAGTATATTACGAACCCATCCCCAATTCATCCAGAATAGATGATGGGAAATTGGTTGATCCATTCCGGTAACGCTGTTCTCGGAGCTCGAATGGAAATCCATATCGGCGAAGCTATCGAAGTCGGAGGAATTTGAGCTGGATGAAGAATCCATCTTGTATGGTCGGAGAAATGAATTTTTGGTTTGGAATAGATTATAGGAGTTGGGTTTGGTACTCTTCAATACATAATTTACATATGTATATATAATATCAAAATCCCATGAATTACGGAGAATCTTTGAAATACGTCAGGCAATGTCTATAGTAACAGATACGCTAGGATATGAATTTTGTCTATACACTATCGATGCACTAAATGCAGTAAGACGTGTCTAGACTTAAGAATGATAAGCAGGCAGTTCCCTAAGGATGATAAGCAGATGATTTCCGACTAGGATTGATAAGCAAAACTTTTGACAGGCAGACACGGTCAAACATAAAATACATGTATTTTGGCAGTTCCCTAAGGATGATTTCCGACCAAATTTAAACTCTAATCTCTATATGGTTCCGACACGATAAGCAAAAACCCTAAAGTTGACCCGCACTTTTTCGATCGTTCTATACTTATAAGATTAATATTTACATAAATTAAACCTTACCAACATGATAAGCAATCCAAATTGTTGAGACTTATGTTTTCGAAAAGAGTTTTACACAACGTTTGACCGTCTAGTTTGACCGATGATATCACGAACTATACAATATATGATAATTATACGTTTGTGTATATATATGTATATATACATATTTAACATGATCTAAGAATGTTTTAATATCTCATTTTGTATTAATAACAATAAGTTATAAGTATATTTTGAAACTACTAACTTAAGTTTTCAAAACGATAACCATACGTAACGTTATTTGACTTAAATACTTATGACCTATAATGTTTATACATATATCGTATAAGTAATGTATTTAATCACTTTTAAAGACTTAAATACATAAAACAATATAAGTATATTTACAAAAGATAGCTATATTTGAATCCTCGTTCCGTTTTCTCAAAGATTTCTATACGTATACCTAGGGTATATGTACCCGTATCATACGCAGCTTCTAGATGTATTTACTATTGGTATATACCAATAAAAATCTGCTCCTTAGCAGCCTTAAATGATTAAGAAATATGTGGAACCAACCATTTGTCAAGTAGCATGAATTATTTAGCAAGAAAACAAAGTTAGGTATCTTTTTTTTCCTTTATAACCTAAAAACGTTTTTATGCATGCACACCATTTCTTCACCCCATTTTCTCATACTTACACTTCCATTTCTCTCTCAAAATACTCTTAACTTCATACTTGATCATCTCCAAGCATTTTCCCCATCATTTAGCTTCAAAAACCTTACTTAAACACCATAAGAAAACCATACAAAAACACTTCAAGAAATCCTTCCAAGAACACAAACTTCTTCCAATCTTTCATCCAATTCCATCACCCTTTTGGTTCTAGCTTTTTACTCCTCTTTTACAGCAACCTTGTCCAAGGAACTTGAGGTAGTATCTATGTTCATAACCTTATTCGATTCATATATATATAGCTATCATATTTTGTGGTATACAATTTTAACAACAAGAACATAGTTTGAAAGTTTTCAAACTTGTTTGCAAACTAAATAGATCCTTCTAACTTAACTTTTAAAATACTTCAAGACCTGTAATATAACTTAAATATATGCTAACTTAACAAGGTATAACTTGGTTTTTCAAAGAATATCTTAAAAACTGTTTTTACGACGTCGGAGTGTAACCGGGGACTGTTTTGGGTTGGATAATTAAAAACTATCTTAAACTTTGAATTGGAGGTTTATGTTCTGGAAAAATGATTTTTACTATAAATATGTTAACACATAAAAATTTCATGATTTAATTCAAAGTATAAGTATTTTTAGAAAAATGGTCATTAAGTGTTTTTTTTTTGTAACAAAAATGTTTAACTTCATAAGTTTCACTAAAGTTTCACCTATACCGTGTGATTTTGAATACAAACCAAGGTATTTTCAGTTCATAGTCTTAAAGAGGGACTCGATCCAAGGAGATGGCAAGTTGAATCAACGAAAACGGATTTGTAACGAAGAAACTATGACCGAAACAAAATTGGTTATCCTAGACTTGTTTAACTTCGGGATTAATTGGGAAAAATTAAATAAATCACATATTTCTAAGATAACATGATATTTTATATATATGTACTTATAATTCAATTTTATATGGTTCAGGATCACCCGTAAACAACACGAGAAGATTAATCATAAGATCCCATGTTTGTACGCAACACGTCATTTGACAACACCGGTACTTTATGTACGCAACACGTCATTTGACAACACCGGTACCGTGGGTCAAGATTAATCTCGACCAATACATATACGATGGGGTTTTATTTATTTCGTTGGGGGTTTTATTTATTTCACTGCGGGTATATTAAACATCTAAAAATGAACCATTAAAATTGAATTACTAACAACGAGCTGCTAACTACGGACTAAGGAATTATTCAAAGTATTAAAAGTATAACAAGTATATATATGTGACGTTTGTTTAAAAAGAAAAGGTATTGATATATTATATATGGATAGGTTCGTGATATCAACCGGAGACCAAGTCAAATTATATATATCTTCAAGACGAAAGTGAGTATATAGTCCCACTTTTAAACTCTAAATATTTCGGGATGAGAATACATGTATTTTATGTTTTACGTTATGGACACAAGTAACTGAAAAATATATTCTACGTTGAGTTGTACCACTGGCATACTTCCCTGTAGCTTGGTAACTAATATTTACAGCGGTATTGTAAACGCGAATCCTGTTGATAGATCTATTGGGCCTGACAACCCCAACCGGACTGGACGACCAGTATTCAACGGTTGCACAGTACTTCGTTTCGTGACTACACTTGGTACATTGTAGTAAGATTTCATATTAAAGGGAATATGCGACGTGATTAATTATTAAGTATGGTTACCAAGTGCTCAACCACTTAGAATATTTTTATTAAAATGTTTATATATGAAATCTTGTGGTCTATATTTATATCGCTGTCGACATTAAACCTATATCTCACCAACTTTATGTTGACATTTTAAAGCATGTTATTCTCAGGTATGAATTAAGTCTTCCGCTGTGCATTATCTCGTACTAAGGATACTACTTGAGGCCATTAAGGACTTATATCATAAGGCGTTGCATTCGAGTCATTGAAGTTCATAGAGACTATTATTAAGTAAATGGCGGTTTAGGTCATTTGAATATTATGAAATGTCAGGCGAATATGTCAATTATGGATGTAACTATAGATTGCCTTTTAAGAATAAATGCAACGTTTGTAAGATGTATCATATAGAGGGCAAGTACCTCGCAATGTTATCAACTATTGTAATTCGTTTGTAATCAATATGGACAACGTCCGGATGATTAGTTTCGGATCCTTTCAGTTGGTATCAGAGCGTTGGTCTTAGCGAACCAGGCCTTGCATTAGTGTGTCTAACTAGTAGTTGTTAGGATACATTAAGTGAGTCTGGACTTTGACCGTGTCTGCCTGTCAAAAGTTTTGCTTATCAATCCTAGTCGGAAATTATCTGCTTATCATTCTTAGGGAACTGCCTGCTTATCATTCTTAAGTCTAGACACATCTTACTGCATTTAGTGCATCGATAGTGTATAGACAAAATTCATATCCTAGCGTATCTGTTACTATAGACATTGCCTGACGTATTTCAAAGATTCTCCGTAATTCATGGGATTTTGATATTATATATACATATGTAAATTATGTATTGAAGAGTACCAAACCCAACTCCTATAATCTATTCCAAACCAAAAATTCATTTCTCCGACCATACAAGATGGATTCTTCATCCAGCTCAAATTCCTCCGACTTCGATAGCTTCGCCGATATGGATTTCCATTCGAGCTCCGAGAACAGCGTTACCGGAATGGATCAACCAATTTCCCATCATCTATTCTGGATGAATTGGGGATGGGTTCGTAATATACTAAATTTCTGGAGGCAAGAAGAAGGTGATCCATTCCATCCACCAAATTGTCCTCTTAACGATGAACCTGAAGCACTTACCGGCGAACCTATTCGAAACACCATTTTCTCGCTCATTTCTAGAGTATCTCGTCATGATTACATACTATCCCATATTTCAAATCTTGTTCATTCGCTCGTTCCAACCGTCAATCATCCCGGTATAATAGAAGAAGTCAACGAACTCCGTGCTCGGGTAGTGGTTTTGGAGAATATGGTGCGAAGGTTACAAACACCAACAGCAGCACCAGCAGCATAATCCGTACTACCATCGTCAACGCCGACAGTACCTTTATCACCCCAATCACAACCGCGCCTTAAATCTCAACATCACAATCTGTATCTCGAATATCAACATCACACGACTCAATATCTGTACTTCGAGTATGATCTTCGTTCTATATATCGTTCTACATCGATTATCTTCGCTTTACGTATCGTATGACGATTATGTAATTTCTAAAGTCTTAGAGATTATGTAATCTAGAATTAACGATAAATCAAATGAGTTTAATATCTTATTGACTCATTAAATCTATGATTATCTCTGAAGAAAATATATATGCAAGTATATTTTTATAAAGATAGTAATTAAAAATTCCTTCGTACAAACTATTAATGATGAAAATATTTTAACGGGTGGGTAGTACCCGAGGAATATTTAGAATTCACATTAATAAGTTATATTGTACATTCTTGAATCTGATTCAACGGTTATCTATTATCTTACTTACAACCACCGATATTCGTATCCGCTCACCCCAGAATAACCATTTTCAATCAAATTTCATATTCGGATTTTGACCTACCAGAATCCAACAAGTGGCATAAAGAAGAAAACATTGGACAAAATAAAAAAAAATTGTTAGAAACACACGATTTAACTAATTAAAAATCTATTAAGGATTCCACGCTAACTGTTCCGGCTAACTCTGGACAATTAAAATGAATTAAAATGTTGATTGTAACATATGAAGCTAAACAATTCTTCAAGCTTGCCACTTGATTTTATCTTAAAACTCATTCGTAACTTGACGATTACAATTCGCATTCAAATCCTTGCATGATTCCTGAAAACACCTCGACCGAGAAGTTGAACCCGCCGCACCTCGCCTACGGAATGAAGATTTATACATACAGTTATACACCTGAAGAACTCTCGAACCCAAATTCATAATTTAACACATAACGTATTGAATCCTTTGCCATTTATTAGCAAGAACAACCCTACAATTCCTTTTCAAGAAGCTAATTTTGTCACAGCTCCACTTCGACTTTTCAGTGAGAATATTTCTATTATAATCATGATATTTATACCTTGTCCTTTCGCCGTCATTACCGAAAAACCTTTTATATCCCTCGACAACATCAACAGGTGCACCAGCAGATCGTTATCCTTTTGGCGAAATCAACAATCAGTATTTTGAAAATCTCGCGGAACTTCTTCCATCATATCTATAATGTCTATCCCTAAGAATTTCATAATCTGAACGTGAAGTTTCTGAAAAACACCCGGGACTATGAAATAGTTCTTGAAATGCTAACGAAGCAGCAAAAACTGTAAACGACTTTAACGGTCAAAAGTTTGATGACAAAGAATAGTAAGGTGGTAAAGCTGAAAAAAAAAAAGTTTAGAACTAGAAAACGGATGAAGCAAAGTATGAAAAAGGCTGTGGATAAATCACAGGGACTGAACCTGCTCTCAAAGAATACAAACGATTCCGTACCTGCTGAAACCGTCAGTAAGAACCCTACTCTTTATTCAAAACCTTGCCCGGATGATATTTTTCATCATCATCTTATCTTAGATATTATAAGATATCTTCATATCATTCGTTATACATATTTTTCATATTTCTGGAGATATTTTTACAACTATTCCTATCTGCGATCATTTATCTCTCCGTAACATCTGCGTTACAATATAAAAGAAACTGTGTTAATTTCTAAATTCTGAAACCTCCGAGATTAAAATATAAATGATTTGAAGTAGTGTTGGGAACTGATGCATGAATTAGTATAATATAATGAAACTTGATCAACTTCATTATATTACAGTAAGTCATGTTAAGTTTCTAATGGAATTTGATTCACAGTACCGTCATCATGTGCCACGTTACACGACTCTTACATTCTATCAAGTCTCCAAACATATTAGAACGTATCACCTTGATAGTTCTATTTTTCCGGAATATTCGAGTAATTTAACGAATCAAGATCGTGCCATTACAATTTCATTCTAAAACCAATAGCTAGGTTCATTCCAAATTTTCTACCTACGAATTTCGGACCATTGTTCGCTTGGCTCGAGGACAGGAAGAAGAAACGAAGGGACAAAACCTCAGAATAGAAATAGGAACATAAACCACAGCAAATAAGAGAGAGCATTAACTGTGGATGACAATGATTTTAAGGGACGGGAGTAGGAACATCGAAATATAAGGGAAGGTATAAAACCTAACAACAACCCCGAAACTACAAACCGTGCATATCAATACGTATTGCAACGTAAAGGCACGGGAGAATTAAAAACATTATAATTTCAAGGAAAGGATAAAAGAGAATAGATTCTTCTGGTGATAGATGAAAAAGAGGAATGAAAGATATGAAAGTTAGAAATATAACAAGGATTAGAATGGGATGGAGCATATTAGCGAATGTCTTAAAGTAGGAACTAAAGAGAAAGAATAGAAGATGTGGGAAGAAAGAAAGGGAAGGAGGTAAATTTATAGTGAAATATTCGAAAAAGAAATAAAAACAGATTGCCACGTTAAATCAAAGAAGATCCTGATCGCCGCAAAACTAAATCTTATTACATAAGATTTTCTTTAAAACCCTTAAATCCCGAAAATCGATCATAATCACGTCATCGGTTACAACAATTCTATATTTACTCATTTCACTCTTTTGTGATAGCTTCGCTCGTGCGTCTCACATAACCGAATCGTTTTATCTAAATCTTTCAATAATGATAAAATTTCATTATTACCTCATATTCGTCATGAAAACATTCCTATTGTTATTTATGACAACCTCTACCAAATTTCGAGGACGAAATTTCTTTAACGGGTGGGTACTGTAACGACCCGGAAATTTCCGACCAAATTTAAACTCTAATCTCTATATGGTTCCGACACGATAAGCAAAAACCCTAAAGTTGACCCGCACTTTTTCGATCGTTCTATACTTATAAGATTAATATTTACATAAATTAAACCTTACCAACATGATAAGCAATCCAAATTGTTGAGACTTATGTTTTCGAAAAGAGTTTTACACAACGTTTGACCGTCTAGTTTGACCGATGATATCACGAACTATACAATATATGATAATTATACGTTTGTGTATATATATGTATATATACATATTTAACATGATCTAAGAATGTTTTAATATCTCATTTTGTATTAATAACAATAAGTTATAAGTATATTTTGAAACTACTAACTTAAGTTTTCAAAACGATAACCATACGTAACGTTATTTGACTTAAATACTTATGACCTATAATGTTTATACATATATCGTATAATTAATGTATTTAATCACTTTTAAAGACTTAAATACATAAAACAATATAAGTATATTTACAAAAGATAGCTATATTTGAATCCTCGTTCCGTTTTCTCAAAGATTTCTATACGTATACCTAGGGTATATGTACCCGTATCATACGCAGCTTCTAGATGTATTTACTATTGGTATATACCAATAAAAATCTGCTCCTTAGCAGCCTTAAATGATTAAGAAACATGTGGAACCAACCATTTGTCAAGTAGCATGAATTATTTAGCAAGAAAACAAAGTTAGGTATCTTTTTTTTCCTTTATAACCTAAAAACGTTTTTATGCATGCACACCATTTCTTCACCCCATTTTCTCATACTTACACTTCCATTTCTCTCTCAAAATACTCTTAACTTCATACTTGATCATCTCCAAGCATTTTCCCCATCATTTAGCTTCAAAAACATTACTTAAACACCATAAGAAAACCATACAAAAACACTTCAAGAAATCCTTCCAAGAACACAAACTTACTTCCAATCTTTCATCCAATTCCATCACCCTTTTGGTTCTAGCTTTTTACTCCTCTTTTACAGCAACCTTGTCCAAGGAACTTGAGGTAGTATCTATGTTCATAACCTTATTCGATTCATATATATATAGCTATCATATTTTGTGGTATACAATTTTAACAACAAGAACATAGTTTGAAAGTTTTCAAACTTGTTTGCAAACTAAATAGATCCTTCTAACTTAACTTTTAAAATACTTCAAGACCTGTAATATAACTTAAATATATGCTAACTTAACAAGGTATAACTTGGTTTTTCAAAGAATATCTTAAAAACTGTTTTTACGACGTCGGAGTGTAACCGGGGACTGTTTTGGGTTGGATAATTAAAAACTATCTTAAACTTTGAATTGGAGGTTTATGTTCTGGAAAAATGATTTTTACTATAAATATGTTAACACATAAAAATTTCATGATTTAATTCAAAGTATAAGTATTTTTAGAAAAATGGTCATTAAGTGTTTTTTTTTTGTAACAAAAATGTTTAACTTCATAAGTTTCACTAAAGTTTCACCTATACCGTGTGATTTTGAATACAAACCAAGGTATTTTCAGTTCATAGTCTTAAAGAGGGACTCGATCCAAGGAGATGGCAAGTTGAATCAACGAAAACGGATTTGTAACGAAGAAACTATGACCGAAACAAAATTGGTTATCCTAGACTTGTTTAACTTCGGGATTAATTGGGAAAAATTAAATAAATCACATATTTCTAAGATAACATGATATTTTATATATATGTACTTATAATTCAATTTTATATGGTTCAGGATCACCCGTAAACAACACGAGAAGATTAATCATAAGATCCCATGTTTGTACGCAACACGTCATTTGACAACACCGGTACTTTATGTACGCAACACGTCATTTGACAACACCGGTACCGTGGGTCAAGATTAATCTCGACCAATACATATACGATGGGGTTTTATTTATTTCGTTGGGGGTTTTATTTATTTCATTGCGGGTATATTAAACATCTAAAAATGAACCATTAAAATTGAATTACTAACAACGAGCTGCTAACTACGGACTAAGGAATTATTCAAAGTATTAAAAGTATAACAAGTATATATATGTGACGTTTGTTTAAAAAGAAAAGGTATTGATATATTATATATGGATAGGTTCGTGATATCAACCGGAGACCAAGTCAAATTATATATATCTTCAAGACGAAAGTGAGTATATAGTCCCACTTTTAAACTCTAAATATTTCGGGATGAGAATACATGTATTTTATGTTTTACGTTATGGACACAAGTAACTGAAAAATATATTCTACGTTGAGTTGTACCACTGGCATACTTCCCTGTAGCTTGGTAACTAATATTTACAGCGGTATTGTAAACGCGAATCCTGTTGATAGATCTATCGGGCCTGACAACCCCAACCGGACTGGACGACCAGTATTCAACGGTTGCACAGTACTTCGTTTCGTGACTACACTTGGTACATTGTAGTAAGATTTCATATTAAAGGGAATATGCGACGTGATTAATTGTTAAGTATGGTTACCAAGTGCTCAACCACTTAGAATATTTTTATTAAAATGTTTATATATGAAATCTTGTGGTCTATATTTATATCGCTGTCGACATTAAACCTATATCTCACCAACTTTATGTTGACATTTTAAAGCATGTTATTCTCAGGTATGAATTAAGTCTTAAAGGATCCGAAACTAATCATCCGGACGTTGTCCATATTGATTACAAACGAATTACAATAGTTGATAACATTGCGAGGTACTTGCCCTCTATATGATACATCTTACAAACGTTGCATTTATTCTTAAAAGGCAATCTATAGTTACATCCATAATTGACATATTCGCCTGACATTTCATAATATTCAAATGACCTAAACCGCCATTTACTTAATAATAGTCTCTATGAACTTCAATGACTCGAATGCAACGCCTTATGATATAAGTCCTTAATGGCCTCAAGTAGTATCCTTAGTACTAGATAATGCACAGCGGAAGACTTAATTCATACCTGAGAATAACATGCTTTAAAATGTCAACATAAAGTTGGTGAGATATAGGTTTAATGTCGACAGCGATATAAATATAGACCACAAGATTTCATATATAAACATTTTAATAAAAATATTCTAAGTGGTTGAGCACTTGGTAACCATACTTAACAATTAATCACGTCGCATATTCCCTTTAATATGAAATCTTACTACAATGTACCAAGTGTAGTCACGAAACGAAGTACTGTGCAACCGTTGAATACTGGTCGTCCAGTCCGGTTGGGGTTGTCAGGCCCGATAGATCTATCAACAGGATTCGCGTTTACAATACCGCTGTAAATATTAGTTACCAAGCTACAGGGAAGTATGCCAGTGGTACAACTCAACGTAGAATATATTTTTCAGTTACTTGTGTCCATAACGTAAAACATAAAATACATGTATTCTCATCCCGAAATATTTAGAGTTTAAAAGTGGGACTATATACTCACTTTCGTCTTGAAGATATATATAATTTGACTTGGTCTCCGGTTGATATCACGAACCTATCCATATATAATATATCAATACCTTTTCTTTTTAAACAAACGTCACATATATATACTTGTTATACTTTTAATACTTTGAATAATTCCTTAGTCCGTAGTTAGCAGCTCGTTGTTAGTAATTCAATTTTAATGATTCATTTTTAGGTGTTTAATAAACCCCCAATGAAATGAATAAAACCCCCATCGTATATGTATTGGTCGAGATTAATCTTGACCCACGGTACCGGTGTTGTCAAATGACGTGTCGCGTACATAAAGTACCGGTGTTGTCAAATGACGTGTTGCGTACAATCATGGGATCTTATGATTAATCTTCTCGTATTGTTTACGGGTGATCCTGAACCATATAAAATTGAATTATGAGTACATATATATAAAATATCATGTTATCTTAGAAAGATGTGATTTATTTAATTTCTCCCAATTATTTTCGTGGCTAAACTAGTCTTGGATATCCGATTTTGTTTCGGTCATAGTTTCTTCGTTACAACTCCGTTTTTGTTGATTCAACTTGCCATCTCCTTGGATCGAGTCCCTCTTTAAGACTATGAACTGTAAATACCTTAGTTTGTATTCAAAATCACACGGCATTGGTGAAACTTTAGTGAAACTTATGAAGTTAAACATTTTTGTTACAAAAATATCATTTAATGACCATTTTTCTAAAAATACCTATACTTTGAATTAAATCATGAAATTTTTATGTGTTAACATATTTATAGTAAAAATCATTTTTCCAGAAAATAAACCTCCAATTCAAAGTTTAAGATGGTTTTTAATTATCCAACCCAAAACAGTCCCCGGTTGCACTCCGACGTCGTAAAAACAGTTTTTAAGGTATTCTTTGAAAAACCAAGTTTTACCTTGTTAAATTAGCATATATTTAAGTTATATTACAGGTCTTGAAGTATTTTAAAAGTTAAGTTAGAAGGATCTATTTAGTTTGCAAACAAGTTTGAAAACTTTCAAACTATGTTCTTGTTGTTAAAATTTTATACCACAAAATAAGATAGCTATATATATATGAATCGAATAAGGTTATGAACATAGATACTACCTCAAGTTCCTTGGACAAGGTTGCTGTAAAAGAGGAGTAAAAAGCTAGAACCAAAAGGGTGATGGAATTGGATGAAAGATTGGAAGTAAGTTTGTGTTCTTGGAAGGATTTCTTGAAGTGTTTTTGTATGGTTTTCTTATGGTGTTTAAGTAAGGTTTTTGAAGCTAAATGATGGGGAAAATGCTTGGAGATGATCAAGTATGAAGTTAAGAGTATTTTGAGAGAGAAATGGAAGTGTAAGTATGAGAAAATGGGGTGAAGAAATGGTGTGCATGCATAAAAACGTTTTTAGGTTATAAAGGAAAAAAAAGATACCTAACTTTGTTTTCTTGCTAAATAATTCATGCTACTTGACAAATGGTTGGTTCCACATGTTTCTTAATCATTTAAGGCTGCTAAGGAGCAGATTTTTATTAGTATATACCAATAGTAAATACATCTAGAAGCTGCGTATGATACGGGTACATATACCCTAGGTATACGCATAGAAATCTTTGAGAAAACGGAACGAGGATTCAAATATAGCTATCTTTTGTAAATATACTTATATTGTTTTATGTATTTAAGTCTTTAAAAGTGATTAAATACATTACTTATACGATATATGTATAAACATTATAGGTCATAAGTATTTAAGTCAAATAACGTTACGTATGGTTATCGTTTTGAAAACTTAAGTTAGTAGTTTCAAAATATACTTATAACTTATTGTTATTAATACAAAATGAGATATTAAAACATTCTTAGATCATGTTAAATATGTATATATACATATATATACACAAACGTATAATTATCATATATTGTATAGTTCGTGATATCATCGGTCAAACTAGACGGTCAAACGTTGTGTAAAACTCTTTTCGAAAACATAAGTCTCAACAATTTGGATTGCTTATCATGTTGGTAAGGTTTAATTTATGTAAATATTAATCTTATAAGTATAGAACGATCAAAAAAGTGCGGGTCAACTTTAGGGTTTTTGCTTATCGTGTCGGAACCATATAGAGATTAGAGTTTAAATTTGGTCGGAAATTTCCGGGTCGTTACAGTACCCACCCGTTAAAGAAATTTCGTCCTCGAAATTTGGTAGAGGTTGTCATAAATAACAATAGGAATGTTTTCATGACGAATATGAGGTAATAATGAAATTTTATCATTATTGAAAGATTTAGATAAAACGATTCGGTTATGTGAGACGCACGAGCGAAGCTATCACAAAAGAGTGAAATGAGTAAATATAGAATTGTTGTAACCGATGACGTGATTATGATCGATTTTCGGGATTTAAGGGTTTTAAAGAAAATCTTATGTAATAAGATTTAGTTTTGCGGCGATCAGGATCTTCTTTGATTTAACGTGGCAATCTGTTTTGATTTCTTTGTCGAATATTTCACTATAAATTTACCTCCTTCCCTTTCTTTCTTCCCACATCTTCTATTCTTTCTCTTTAGTTCCTACTTTAAGACATTCGCTAATATGCTCCATCCCATTCTAATCCTTGTTATATTTCTAACTTTCATATCTTTAATTCCTCTTTTTCATCTATCACCAGAAGAATCTATTCTCTTTTATCCTTTCCTTGGAATTATAATGTTTTTAATTCTCCCGTGCCTTTACGTTGCAATACGTATTGATATGCACGGTTTGTAGTTTCGGGGTTGTTGTTAGGTTTTATACCTTCCCTTATATTTCGATGTTCCTACTCCCGTCCCTTAAAATCATTGTCATCCACAGTTAATGCTCTCTCTTATTTGCTGTGGTTTATGTTCCTATTTCTATTCTGAGGTTTTGTCCCTTCGTTTCTTCTTCCTGTCCTCGAGCCAAGCGAACAATGGTCCGAAATTCGTAGGTAGAAAATTTGGAATGAACCTAGCTATTGGTTTTAGAATGAAATTGTAATGGCACGATCTTGATTCGTTAAATTACTCGAATATTCCGGAAAAATAGAACTATCAAGGTGATACGTTCTAATATGTTTGGAGACTTGATAGAATGTAAGAGCCGTGTAACGTGGCACATGATGACGGTACTGTGAATCAAATTCCATTAGAAACTTAACATGACTTACTGTAATATAATGAAGTTGATCAAGTTTCATTATATTATACTAATTCATGCATCAGTTCCCAACACTACTTCAAATCATTTATATTTTAATCTCGGAGGTTTCAGAATTTAGAAATTAACACAGTTTCTTTTATATTGTAACGCAGATGTTACGGAGAGATAAATGATCGCAGATAGGAATAGTTGTAAAAATATCTCCAGAAATATGAAAAATATGTATAACGAATGATATGAAGATATCTTATAATATCTAAGATAAGATGATGATGAAAAATATCATCCGGGCAAGGTTTTGAATAAAGAGTAGGGTTCTTACTGACGGTTTCAGCAGGTACGGAATCATTTGTATTCTTTGAGAGCAGGTTCAGTCCCTGTGATTTATCCACAGCCTTTTTCATACTTTGCTTCATCCGTTTTCTAGTTCTAAACTTTTTTTTTTTCAGCTTTACCACCTTACTATTCTTTGTCATCAAACTTTTGACCGTTAAAGTCGTTTACAGTTTTTGCTGCTTCGTTAGCATTTCAAGAACTATTTCATAGTCCCGGGTGTTTTTCAGAAACTTCACGTTCAGATTATGAAATTCTTAGGGATAGACATTATAGATATGATGGAAGAAGTTCCGCGAGATTTTCAAAATACTGATTGTTGATTTCGCCAAAAGGATAACGATCTGCTGGTGCACCTGTTGATGTTGTCGAGGGATATAAAAGGTTTTTCGGTAATGACGGCGAAAGGACAAGGTATAAATATCATGATTATAATAGAAATATTCTCACTGAAAAGTCGAAGTGGAGCTGTGACAAAATTAGCTTCTTGAAAAGGAATTGTAGGGTTGTTCTTGCTAATAAATGGCAAAGGATTCAATACGTTATGTGTTAAATTATGAATTTGGGTTTGAGAGTTCTTCAGGTGTATAACTGTATGTATAAATCTTCATTCCGTAGGCGAGGTGCGGCGGGTTCAACTTCTCGGTCGAGGTGTTTTCAGGAATCATGCAAGGATTTGAATGCGAATTGTAATCGTCAAGTTACGAATGAGGTTTAAGATAAAATCAAGTGGCAAGCTTGAAGAATTGTTTAGCTTCATATGTTACAATCAACATTTTAATTCATTTTAATTGTCCAGAGTTAGCCGGAACAGTTAGCGTGGAATCCTTAATAGATTTTTAATTAGTTAAATCGTGTGTTTCTAACAATTTTTTTTTATTTTGTCCAATGTTTTCTTCTTTATGCCACTTGTTGGATTCTGGTAGGTCAAAATCCGAATATGAAATTTGATTGAAAATGGTTATTCTGGGGTGAGCGGATACGAATATCGGTGGTTGTAAGTAAGATAATAGATAACCGTTGAATCAGATTCAAGAATGTACAATATAACTTATTAATGTGAATTCTAAATATTCCTCGGGTACTACCCACCCGTTAAAATATTTTCATCATTAATAGTTTGTACGAAGGAATTTTTAATTACTATCTTTATAAAAATATACTTGCATATATATTTTCTTCAGAGATAATCATAGATTTAATGAGTCAATAAGATATTAAACTCATTTGATTTATCGTTAATTCTAGATTACATAATCTCTAAGACTTTAGAAATTACATAATCGTCATACGATACGTAAAGCGAAGATAATCGATGTAGAACGATATATAGAACGAAGATCATACTCGAAGTACAGATATTGAGTCGTGTGATGTTGATATTCGAGATACAGATTGTGATGTTGAGATTTAAGGCGCGGTTGTGATTGGGGTGATAAAGGTACTGTCGGCGTTGACGATGGTAGTACGGATTATGCTGCTGGTGCTGCTGTTGGTGTTTGTAACCTTCGCACCATATTCTCCAAAACCACTACCCGAGCACGGAGTTCGTTGACTTCTTCTATTATACCGGGATGATTGACGGTTGGAACGAGCGAATGAACAAGATTTGAAATATGGGATAGTATGTAATCATGACGAGATACTCTAGAAATGAGCGAGAAAATGGTGTTTCGAATAGGTTCGCCGGTAAGTGCTTCAGGTTCATCGTTAAGAGGACAATTTGGTGGATGGAATGGATCACCTTCTTCTTGCCTCCAGAAATTTAGTATATTACGAACCCATCCCCAATTCATCCAGAATAGATGATGGGAAATTGGTTGATCCATTCCGGTAACGCTGTTCTCGGAGCTCGAATGGAAATCCATATCGGCGAAGCTATCGAAGTCGGAGGAATTTGAGCTGGATGAAGAATCCATCTTGTATGGTCGGAGAAATGAATTTTTGGTTTGGAATAGATTATAGGAGTTGGGTTTGGTACTCTTCAATACATAATTTACATATGTATATATAATATCAAAATCCCATGAATTACGGAGAATCTTTGAAATACGTCAGGCAATGTCTATAGTAACAGATACGCTAGGATATGAATTTTGTCTATACACTATCGATGCACTAAATGCAGTAAGACGTGTCTAGACTTAAGAATGATAAGCAGGCAGTTCCCTAAGAATGATAAGCAGATAATTTCCGACTAGGATTGATAAGCAAAACTTTTGACAGGCAGACACGGTCAAAGTCCAGACTCACTTAATGTATCCTAACAACTACTAGTTAGACACACTAATGCAAGGCCTGGTTCGCTAAGACCAACGCTCTGATACCAACTGAAAGGATCCGAAACTAATCATCCGGACGTTGTCCATATTGATTACAAACGAATTACAATAGTTGATAACATTGCGAGGTACTTGCCCTCTATATGATACATCTTACAAACGTTGCATTTATTCTTAAAAGGCAATCTATAGTTACATCCATAATTGACATATTCGCCTGACATTTCATAATATTCAAATGACCTAAACCGCCATTTACTTAATAATAGTCTCTATGAACTTCAATGACTCGAATGCAACGCCTT
This sequence comes from Rutidosis leptorrhynchoides, assembly GCF_046630445.1. Classification (NCBI taxonomy): domain Eukaryota; kingdom Viridiplantae; phylum Streptophyta; class Magnoliopsida; order Asterales; family Asteraceae; genus Rutidosis; species Rutidosis leptorrhynchoides. The sequence goes on from NC_092338.1 coordinate 50,031,696, forward strand.
ATGATATAAGTCCTTAATGGCCTCAAGTAGTATCCTTAGTACGAGATAATGCACAGCGGAAGACTTAATTCATACCTGAGAATAACATGCTTTAAAATGTCAACATAAAGTTGGTGAGATATAGGTTTAATGTCGACAGCGATATAAATATAGACCACAAGATTTCATATATAAACATTTTAATAAAAATATTCTAAGTGGTTGAGCACTTGGTAACCATACTTAACAATTAATCACGTCGCATATTCCCTTTAATATGAAATCTTACTACAATGTACCAAGTGTAGTCACGAAACGAAGTACTGTGCAACCGTTGAATACTGGTCGTCCAGTCCGGTTGGGGTTGTCAGGCCCGATAGATCTATCAACAGGATTCGCGTTTACAATACCGCTGTAAATATTAGTTACCAAGCTACAGGGAAGTATGCCAGTGGTACAACTCAACGTAGAATATATTTTTCAGTTACTTGTGTCCATAACGTAAAACATAAAATACATGTATTCTCATCCCGAAATATTTAGAGTTTAAAAGTGGGACTATATACTCACTTTCGTCTTGAAGATATATATAATTTGACTTGGTCTCCGGTTGATATCATGAACCTATCCATATATAATATATCAATACCTTTTCTTTTTAAACAAACGTCACATATATATACTTGTTATACTTTTAATACTTTGAATAATTCCTTAGTCCGTAGTTAGCAGCTCGTTGTTAGTAATTCAATTTTAATGATTCATTTTTTGGTGTTTAATAAACCCCCAATGAAATGAATAAAACCCCCATCGTATATGTATTGGTCGAGATTAATCTTGACCCACGGTACCGGTGTTGTCAAATGACGTGTTGCGTACATAAAGTACCGGTGTTGTCAAATGACGTGTTGCGTACAATCATGGGATCTTATGATTAATCTTCTCGTATTGTTTACGGGTGATCCTGAACCATATAAAATTGAATTATGAGTACATATATATAAAATATCATGTTATCTTAGAAAGATGTGATTTATTTAATTTCTCCCAATTATTTTCGTGGCTAAACTAGTCTTGGATATCCGATTTTGTTTCGGTCATAGTTTCTTCGTTACAACTCCGTTTTTGTTGATTCAACTTGCCATCTCCTTGGATCGAGTCCCTCTTTAAGACTATGAACTGTAAATACCTTAGTTTGTATTCAAAATCACACGGCATAGGTGAAACTTTAGTGAAACTTATGAAGTTAAACATTTTTGTTACAAAAATATCATTTAATGACCATTTTTCTAAAAATACCTATACTTTGAATTAAATCATGAAATTTTTATGTGTTAACATATTTATAGTAAAAATCATTTTTCCAGAAAATAAACCTCCAATTCAAAGTTTAAGATGGTTTTTAATTATCCAACCCAAAACAGTCCCCGGTTGCACTCCGACGTCGTAAAAACAGTTTTTAAGGTATTCTTTGAAAAACCAAGTTTTACCTTGTTAAATTACCATATATTTAAGTTATATTACAGGTCTTGAAGTATTTTAAAAGTTAAGTTAGAAGGATCTATTTAGTTTGCAAACAAGTTTGAAAACTTTCAAACTATGTTCTTGTTGTTAAAATTTTATACCACAAAATAAGATAGCTATATATATATGAATCGAATAAGGTTATGAACATAGATACTACCTCAAGTTCCTTGGACAAGGTTGCTGTAAAAGAGGAGTAAAAAGCTAGAACCAAAAGGGTGATGGAATTGGATGAAAGATTGGAAGTAAGTTTGTGTTCTTGGAAGGATTTCTTGAAGTGTTTTTGTATGGTTTTCTTATGGTGTTTAAGTAAGGTTTTTGAAGCTAAATGATGGGGAAAATGCTTGGAGATGATCAAGTATGAAGTTAAGAGTATTTTGAGAGAGAAATGGAAGTGTAAGTATGAGAAAATGGGGTGAAGAAATGGTGTGCATGCATAAAAACGTTTTTAGGTTATAAAGGAAAAAAAAGATACCTAACTTTGTTTTCTTGCTAAATAATTCATGCTACTTGACAAATGGTTGGTTCCACATGTTTCTTAATCATTTAAGGCTGCTAAGGAGCAGATTTTTATTAGTATATACCAATAGTAAATACATCTAGAAGCTGCGTATGATACGGGTACATATACCCTAAATATACGTGTAGAAATCTTTGAGAAAACGGAACGAGGATTCAAATATAGCTATCTTTTGTGAATATACTTATATTGTTTTATGTATTTAAGTCCTTAAAAGTGATTAAATACATTACTTATACGTTATATGTATAAACATTATAAGTCATAAGTATTTAAGTCAAATAACGTTATGTATGGTTATTGTTTTGAAAACTTAAGTTAGTAGTTTCAAAATATACTTATAACTTATTGTTATTAATACAAAATGAGATATTAAAACATCCATAAACCATGTTAAATATGTATATATACATATATATACACAAACGTATAATTATCATATGTTATATAGTTCGTGATATCATCGGTCAAACTAGACGGTCAAACGTTGTGTAAAACTCTTTTCGAAAACATAAGTCTCAAAAATTTGGATTGCTTATCATGTTGGTAAGGTTTAATTTATGTAAATATTAATCTTATAAGTATAGAACGATCGAAAAAGTGCGGGTCAACTTTAGGGTTTTTGCTTATCGTGTCGGAACCATATAGAGATTAGAGTTTAAATTTGGTCAGAAATTTCCGGGTCGTTACAGTACCCATCCGTTAAAGAAATTTCGTCCTCGAAATTTGGTAGAGGTTGTCATAAATAACAATAGGAATGTTTTCATGACGAATATGAGGTAATAATGAAATTTTATCATTATTGAAAGATTTAGATAAAACGATTTGGTTATGTGAGACGCACGAGCGAAGCTATCACAAAAGAGTGAAATGAGTAAATATAGAATTGTTGTAACCGATGACGTGATTATGATCGATTTCCGGGATTTAAGGGTTTTAAAGAAAATCTTATGTAATAAAATTTAGTTTTGCGGCGATCAGGATCTTCTTTGATTTAACGCGGCAATCTGTTTTGATTTCTTTGTCGAATATTTCACTATAAATTTACCTCCTTCCCTTTCTTTCTTCCCACATCTTCTATTCTTTCTCTTTAGTTCCTACTTTAAGACATTCGCTAATATGCTCCATCCAATTCTAACCCTTGTTATATTTCTAACTTTCATATCTTTCATTCTTCTTTTTCATCTATCACCAGAAGAATCTATTCTCTTTTATCCTTTCCTTGGAATTATAATGTTTTTAATTCTCCCGTGCCTTTACGTTGCAATACGTATTGATATGCACGGTTTGTAGTTTCGGGGTTGTTGTTAGGTTTTATACCTTCCCTTATATTTCGATGTTCCTACTCCCGTCCCTTAAAATCATTGTCATCCACAGTTAATGCTCTCTCTTATTTGCTGTGGTTTATGTTCCTATTTCTATTCTGAGGTTTTGTCCCTTCATTTCTTCTTCCCGTCCTCGAGCCAAGCGAACAATGGTCCGAAATTCGTAGGTAGGAAATTTGGAATGAACCTAGCTATTGGTTTTAGAATGAAATTGTAATGGCACGATCTTGATTCGTTAAATTACTCGAATATTCCGAAAAAATAGAACTATCAAGGTGATACGTTCTAATATGTTTGGAGACTTGATAGAAGGTAAGAGCCGTGTAACATGGCACATGATGACGGTACTGTGAATCATCACATTCCATTAGAAACTTAACATGACTTACTGTAATATAATGAAGTTGATCAAGTTTCATTATATTATACTAATTCATGCATCAGTTCCCAACACTACTTTAAAACATTCATATTTTAAACTTGGAGGTTTCAACATTTAGAAATTGACACAGTTTCTTTTATGTTGTAATGCAGATATTACGGAGAGATAAATATTCTCAGATAAGAATAGTTGTGAAAATATCTCCAGAAATATGGAGAATATGTATAACGGAATATATGAAGATATCTTATAATATCTAAGATAAGATGATGATGAAGAATATCATCGGGAGAGGTTTAGAATAAGGGGTAGGGTTTTTACTAATGATTTCAGCAGGCACTGAATCGTTTGAATCCTTTGAAAGCAGATTCAGTTCTTGTTATTTATCCACAACCTCTTTCATACTTTGCTCAAACCGTTTTCCGGTTCCAACTCTTCTCTTTTTCTGAGTTTTATCGACACACTGTGCTTCATCATCAAACTTTTGACTGTTTAAAATCGTTTACGATTTTCGCTGCTTCATCAGCATTTAAAGAACTGCTTCATAATTCAGGGTGTTTTTCAGAAACTTCACCTTCGGAGTATGAAATCCTTAGGAATAGACGTTATAGTTATGACTGAGAAGTTTTGCGAGATTTTTAAAATACTAATTGCGGATTCTGCCAAAAAGATGACAAGCTGCTGGTACATGATGTCGTGGAATATGAAAGGTTCTCCGGTAACAATGGTGAAAGGACAAGGTATATATATCGAGGTTATAATAAGAGTGGTCCTACTGAGAAATCAAAGTGGAGCTGTGACAAAATTGACTTATATTGAAAAGAGAAATGTAAGGTTGTTTTTTGCCAATGAATGATAAGGAATTTGACGCGGATAAGTTTTAACGATAACTTCGGTTTTGAAAGTTTCAGGTGTATAACTGTATGCATAAATCTTTCTTCCGTAAACGAGGTGCGGCTGGTTCAACTTCTCGATTGAAGTGTTTTCAAGAATCATGAAAAGATTTGAACGAGGATTATAATTGTCGAAGTACAAATGAGGTTTAGGATGAAATCAAGTGGCAAACTTGAAGAATTATTTAGTTTCATATGTTATAATCAATATTTTAATTTAATTCATTTTAATTGTCCAAAGTTAGCAGTCCAATAGTCCGATGGTTCAATGATTCATATATAATTTAATATATAATATTCGAATTAAATAATACGTATCGTAACCCGTATACCGGTCTCGGTGTCGATCACAACTCAAAGTATATATATATTTTGAAATCAACTCCGACCCTGTATAGCCAACTCCCGCCTTCACATATAGAGTGTCTACGGTTGTTCCGAAATATATATATAGATGGGTCGATATGCAGGAGCTGTGATAATATTATTATTTTTTTCGATTCAAACAATTCAAGAACCATCATCAGATGGATTACTTTGTTTAGAAGTCCCAAAAACCGTTTCAATAATTAATTATATAATGCTTGATTTTTGGTCTGCTTATTCGATGAAGAAGAAACTGTTAACTCAGATAGGTAGACGAATTAAAAGAAACGGGTCTTGTGTAATAACAGAAAAACAGAACGGAGCAGCTGGTCTAGGGAGTGAGTGTGTTATACGGAAGGTCGCGGGTTCAATTCCCGGCCATGGCATCATATTTTTTTTAAATTACAACAGAAACTGATTTGGGCTTTCACTTGGGCTTATAAACTATTTTGGACATAAAATATGTATTGGACATCCAATTTGATTAAGGTATTATTTGTACTAGATTATTATTGTTGTTATTATTGTTATTATTATGTTAAAATTTATAATACGATTACTATTATTAATATATTAGTAAAATAACAAGTAATATCACTAATTATTATTAGTATAATTATTAAATAATGGTGTTATTATTATTTGCATTACTATTAATATGTATCATGAATATCATTTATTATTATTATTATTATTATTTTTAGGTATATTTACTAATATTATTATTACAAAACAATACAAAAATTTTATTTATTATTATTAATATTACTTTATCAAATAATTTTTTTTTTTTTGATATATAACACCATAACTAATACACAAAATAAATCTATATTAACATTTTATTTTAAATACTATTTATTTTAGTTAAATTACATATATTTAAATTAGTTAATTATGAAATATATAATTTATTCAAATAACAATTATATCATTAGCAATATATAAATTAATTCGATTACGAATATATGTATTAATGAAAATACAAATGATATAGGTTCGTGAATCCAAGGCCAACCCTATAATTGATCAATGGTGTTATATGTATTTTTACTACAAAATACAGTATGGTGAGTATATAGTCCCTTTTAAACTTTAAATATTTTGGGCTGAGAATACATGCGCTGTTTTTATAAATGATTTACGTTATGGACACAAGTGATTAAAAATGATATTCTGCGGATTGATGTGCTAGGTAATTTAGTTATATGTTATAATAGCATGTAAGCGCGAATCCTAAAGATAGATCTATCGGGTTTAACACCCCCATCCAGTAGGCTGCACTAGACATAAGAACTAGTGGGCGGATGTTTAGTACTTCGAGGATTATTTATACACTTGCGAGTGTACATATCTATCTTTGCGAAGATGACTTATTATATTATTGTTAAGGTTGGTTACTGAGGCCTCAACATAAGCAGAATGATTTTATACACTTGCGAGTGTATTATATTTTTATATATGAAATCTTGTGGTCCATAGTTATAACGCTGCTAGCATCAAACCTATATATCTCACCAACTTTATGTTGACGTTTTGAAGCATGTTTATTCTCAGGTACGAATTAAATCTTCCGCTGTGCATTAACTCATACTAAAGACATTATTTGGAATCGATCATTGCAATAGAACCAGATGTTGAAGTTTCGTCCAGATGGATAAGGACGGGTTTTTACATTTGGTATCAGAGCAAATACTCATAATTATATTAAATACTCAAGAATGTTAAGTATAATTATACGTATTTTGAGCAATGATAAAACCCGTCCTTATCCATCTGATAGTATTGGTTCATTTGATACTACTTGAGGCCATTAGGGATTTAAAATAGCTTATCGATAATATATGAATTAAGATATATCCTAGACTTGATTACAAACGAATTACAATAGTTGATAACATTGCGAGGTACTTGCCCTCTATATGATACATCTTACAAACGTTGCATTTATTCTTAAAAGGCAATCTATAGTTACATCCATAATTGACATATTCGCCTGACATTTCATAATATTCAAATGACCTAAACCGCCATTTACTTAATAATAGTCTCTATGAACTTCAATGACTCGAATGCAACGCCTTATGATATAAGTCCTTAATGGCCTCAAGTAGTATCCTTAGTACGAGATAATGCACAGCGGAAGACTTAATTCATACCTGAGAATAACATGCTTTAAAATGTCAACATAAAGTTGGTGAGATATAGGTTTAATGTCGACAGCGATATAAATATAGACCACAAGATTTCATATATAAACATTTTAATAAAAATATTCTAAGTGGTTGAGCACTTGGTAACCATACTTAACAATTAATCACGTCGCATATTCCCTTTAATATGAAATCTTACTACAATGTACCAAGTGTAGTCACGAAACGAAGTACTGTGCAACCGTTGAATACTGGTCGTCCAGTCCGGTTGGGGTTGTCAGGCCCGATAGATCTATCAACAGGATTCGCGTTTACAATACCGCTGTAAATATTAGTTACCAAGCTACAGGGAAGTATGCCAGTGGTACAACTCAACGTAGAATATATTTTTCAGTTACTTGTGTCCATAACGTAAAACATAAAATACATGTATTCTCTTCCCGAAATATTTAGAGTTTAAAAGTGGGACTATATACTCACTTTCGTCTTGAAGATATATATAATTTGACTTGGTCTCCGGTTGATATCACGAACCTATCCATATATAATATATCAATACCTTTTCTTTTTAAACAAAAGTCACATATATATACTTGTTATACTTTTAATACTTTGAATAATTCCTTAGCAGCTCGTTGTTAGTAATTCAATTTTAATGGTTCATTTTTAGATGTTTAATATACCCGCAATGAAATAAATAAAACCCCCAACGAAATAAATAAAACCCCATCGTATATGTATTGGTCGAGATTAATCTTGACCCACGGTACCGGTGTTGTCAAATGACGTGTTGCGTACATAAAGTACCGGTGTTGTCAAATGACGTGTTGCGTACAAACATGGGATCTTATGATTAATCTTCTCGTGTTGTTTACGGGTGATCCTGAACCATATAAAATTGAATTATAAGTACATATATATAAAATATCATGTTATCTTAGAAATATGTGATTTATTTAATTTTTCCCAATTAATCCCGAAGTTAAACAAGTCTAGGATAACCAATTTTGTTTCGGTCATAGTTTCTTCGTTACAAATCCGTTTTCGTTGATTCAACTTGCCATCTCCTTGGATCGAGTCCCTCTTTAAGACTATGAACTGAAAATACCTTGGTTTGTATTCAAAATCACACGGTATAGGTGTAACTTTAGTGAAACTTATGAAGTTAAACATTTTTGTTACAAAAAAAAAACACTTAATGACCATTTTTCTAAAAATACTTATACTTTGAATTAAATTATGAAATTTTTATGTGTTAACATATTTATAGTAAAAATCATTTTTCCAGAACATAAACCTCCAATTCAAAGTTTAAGATAGTTTTTAATTATCCAACCCAAAACAGTCCCCGGTTACACTCCGACGTCGTAAAAACAGTTTTTAAGATATTCTTTGAAAAACCAAGTTATACCTTGTTAAGTTAGCATATATTTAAGTTATATTACAGGTCTTGAAGTATTTTAAAAGTTAAGTTAGAAGGATCTATTTAGTTTGCAAACAAGTTTGAAAACTTTCAAACTATGTTCTTGTTGTTAAAATTGTATACCACAAAATATGATAGCTATATATATATGAATCGAATAAGGTTATGAACATAGATACTACCTCAAGTTCCTTGGACAAGGTTGCTGTAAAAGAGGAGTAAAAAGCTAGAACCAAAAGGGTGATGGAATTGGATGAAAGATTGGAAGTAAGTTTGTGTTCTTGGAAGGATTTCTTGAAGTGTTTTTGTATGGTTTTCTTATGGTGTTTAAGTAAGGTTTTTGAAGCTAAATGATGGGTAAAATGCTTGGAGATGATCAAGTATGAAGTTAAGAGTATTTTGAGAGAGAAATGGAAGTGTAAGTATGAGAAAATGGGGTGAAGAAATGGTGTGCATGCATAAAAACGTTTTTAGGTTATAAAGGAAAAAAAAGATACCTAACTTTGTTTTCTTGCTAAATAATTCATGCTACTTGACAAATGGTTGGTTCCACATGTTTCTTAATCATTTAAGGCTGCTAAGGAGCAGATTTTTATTGGTATATACCAATAGTAAATACATCTAGAAGCTGCGTATGATACGGGTACATATACCCTAGGTATACGTATAGAAATCTTTGAGAAAACGGAACGAGGATTCAAATATAGCTATATTTTGTAAATATACTTATATTGTTTTATGTATTTAAGTCTTTAAAAGTGATTAAATACATTACTTATACGATATATGTATAAACATTATAGGTCATAAGTATTTAAGTCAAATAACGTTACGTATGGTTATCGTTTTGAAAACTTAAGTTAGTAGTTTCAAAATATACTTATAACTTATTGTTATTAATACAAAATGAGATATTAAAACATTCTTAGATCATGTTAAATATGTATATATACATATATATACACAAACGTATAATTATCATATATTGTATAGTTCGTGATATCATCGGTCAAACTAGACGGTCAAACGTTGTGTAAAACTCTTTTCGAAAACATAAGTCTCAACAATTTGGATTGCTTATCATGTTGGTAAGGTTTAATTTATGTAAATATTAATCTTATAAGTATAGAACGATCGAAAAAGTGCGGGTCAACTTTAGGGTTTTTGCTTATCGTGTCGGAACCATATAGAGATTAGAGTTTAAATTTGGTCGGAAATTTCCGGGTCGTTACAGTACCCACCCGTTAAAGAAATTTCGTCCTCGAAATTTGGTAGAGGTTGTCATAAATAACAATAGGAATGTTTTCATGACGAATATGAGGTAATAATGAAATTTTATCATTATTGAAAGATTTAGATAAAACGATTCGGTTATGTGAGACGCACGAGCGAAGCTATCACAAAAGAGTGAAATGAGTAAATATAGAATTGTTGTAACCGATGACGTGATTATGATCGATTTTCGGGATTTAAGGGTTTTAAAGAAAATCTTATGTAATAAGATTTAGTTTTGCGGCGATCAGGATCTTCTTTGATTTAACGTGGCAATCTGTTTTGATTTCTTTGTCGAATATTTCACTATAAATTTACCTCCTTCCCTTTCTTTCTTCCCACATCTTCTATTCTTTCTCTTTAGTTCCTACTTTAAGACATTCGCTAATATGCTCCATCCCATTCTAATCCTTGTTATATTTCTAACTTTCATATCTTTCATTCCTCTTTTTCATCTATCACCAGAAGAATCTATTCTCTTTTATCCTTTCCTTGGAATTATAATGTTTTTAATTCTCCCGTGCCTTTACGTTGCAATACGTATTGATATGCACGGTTTGTAGTTTCGGGGTTGTTGTTAGGTTTTATACCTTCCCTTATATTTCGATGTTCCTACTCCCGTCCCTTAAAATCATTGTCATCCACAGTTAATGCTCTCTCTTATTTGCTGTGGTTTATGTTCCTATTTCTATTCTGAGGTTTTGTCCCTTCGTTTCTTCTTCCTGTCCTCGAGCCAAGCGAACAATGGTCCGAAATTCGTAGGTAGAAAATTTGGAATGAACCTAGCTATTGGTTTTAGAATGAAATTGTAATGGCACGATCTTGATTCGTTAAATTACTCGAATATTCCGGAAAAATAGAACTATCAAGGTGATACGTTCTAATATGTTTGGAGACTTGATAGAATGTAAGAGCCGTGTAACGTGGCACATGATGACGGTACTGTGAATCAAATTCCATTAGAAACTTAACATGACTTACTGTAATATAATGAAGTTGATCAAGTTTCATTATATTATACTAATTCATGCATCAGTTCCCAACACTACTTCAAATCATTTATATTTTAATCTCGGAGGTTTCAGAATTTAGAAATTAACACAGTTTCTTTTATATTGTAACGCAGATGTTACGGAGAGATAAATGATCGCAGATAGGAATAGTTGTAAAAATATCTCCAGAAATATGAAAAATATGTATAACGAATGATATGAAGATATCTTATAATATCTAAGATAAGATGATGATGAAAAATATCATCCGGGCAAGGTTTTGAATAAAGAGTAGGGTTCTTACTGACGGTTTCAGCAGGTACGGAATCGTTTGTATTCTTTGAGAGCAGGTTCAGTCCCTGTGATTTATCCACAGCCTTTTTCATACTTTGCTTCATCCGTTTTCTAGTTCTAAACTTTTTTTTTTTCAGCTTTACCACCTTACTATTCTTTGTCATCAAACTTTTGACCGTTAAAGTCGTTTACAGTTTTTGCTGCTTCGTTAGCATTTCAAGAACTATTTCATAGTCCCGGGTGTTTTTCAGAAACTTCACGTTCAGATTATGAAATTCTTAGGGATAGACATTATAGATATGATGGAAGAAGTTCCGCGAGATTTTCAAAATACTGATTGTTGATTTCGCCAAAAGGATAACGATCTGCTGGTGCACCTGTTGATGTTGTCGAGGGATATAAAAGGTTTTTCGGTAATGACGGCGAAAGGACAAGGTATAAATATCATGATTATAATAGAAATATTCTCACTGAAAAGTCGAAGTGGAGCTGTGACAAAATTAGCTTCTTGAAAAGGAATTGTAGGGTTGTTCTTGCTAATAAATGGCAAAGGATTCAATACGTTATGTGTTAAATTATGAATTTGGGTTCGAGAGTTCTTCAGGTGTATAACTGTATGTATAAATCTTCATTCCGTAGGCGAGGTGCGGCGGGTTCAACTTCTCGGTCGAGGTGTTTTCAGGAATCATGCAAGGATTTGAATGTGAATTGTAATCGTCAAGTTACGAATGAGGTTTAAGATAAAATCAAGTGGCAAGCTTGAAGAATTGTTTAGCTTCATATGTTACAATCAACATTTTAATTCATTTTAATTGTCCAGAGTTAGCCGGAACAGTTAGCGTGGAATCCTTAATAGATTTTTAATTAGTTAAATCGTGTGTTTCTAACAATTTTTTTTTTATTTTGTCCAATGTTTTCTTCTTTATGCCACTTGTTGGATTCTGGTAGGTCAAAATCCGAATATGAAATTTGATTGAAAATGGTTATTCTGGGGTGAGCGGATACGAATATCGGTGGTTGTAAGTAAGATAATAGATAACCGTTGAATCAGATTCAAGAATGTACAATATAACTTATTAATGTGAATTCTAAATATTCCTCGGGTACTACCCACCCGTTAAAATATTTTCATCATTAATAGTTTGTACGAAGGAATTTTTAATTACTATCTTTATAAAAATATACTTGCATATATATTTTCTTCAGAGATAATCATAGATTTAATGAGTCAATAAGATATTAAACTCATTTGATTTATCGTTAATTCTAGATTACATAATCTCTAAGACTTTAGAAATTACATAATCGTCATACGATACGTAAAGCGAAGATAATCGATGTAGAACGATATATAGAACGAAGATCATACTTGAAGTACAGATATTGAGTCGTGTGATGTTGATATTCGAGATACAGATTGTGATGTTGAGATTTAAGGCGCGGTTGTGATTGGGGTGATAAAGGTACTGTCGGCGTTGACGATGGTAGTACGGATTATGCTGCTGGTGCTGCTGTTGGTGTTTGTAACCTTCGCACCATATTCTCCAAAACCACTACCCGAGCACGGAGTTCGTTGACTTCTTCTATTATACCGGGATGATTGACGGTTGGAACGAGCGAATGAACAAGATTTGAAATATGGGATAGTATGTAATCATGACGAGATACTCTAGAAATGAGCGAGAAAATGGTGTTTCGAATAGGTTCGCCGGTAAGTGCTTCAGGTTCATCGTTAAGAGGACAATTTGGTGGATGGAATGGATCACCTTCTTCTTGCCTCCAGAAATTTAGTATATTACGAACCCATCCCCAATTCATCCAGAATAGATGATGGGAAATTGGTTGATCCATTCCGGTAACGCTGTTCTCGGAGCTCGAATGGAAATCCATATCGGCGAAGCTATCGAAGTCGGAGGAATTTGAGCTGGATGAAGAATCCATCTTGTATGGTCGGAGAAATGAATTTTTGGTTTGGAATAGATTATAGGAGTTGGGTTTGGTACTCTTCAATACATAATTTACATATGTATATATAATATCAAAATCCCATGAATTACGGAGAATCTTTGAAATACGTCAGGCAATGTCTATAGTAACAGATACGCTAGGATATGAATTTTGTCTATACACTATCGATGCACTAAATGCAGTAAGACGTGTCTAGACTTAAGAATGATAAGCAGGCAGTTCCCTAAGAATGATAAGCAGATAATTTCCGACTAGGATTGATAAGCAAAACTTTTGACAGGCAGACACGGTCAAAGTCCAGACTCACTTAATGTATCCTAACAACTACTAGTTAGACACACTAATGCAAGGCCTGGTTCGCTAAGACCAACGCTCTGATACCAACTGAAAGGATCCGAAACTAATCATCCGGACGTTGTCCATATTGATTACAAACGAATTACAATAGTTGATAACATTGCGAGGTACTTGCCCTCTATATGATACATCTTACAAACGTTGCATTTATTCTTAAAAGGCAATCTATAGTTACATCCATAATTGACATATTCGCCTGACATTTCATAATATTCAAATGACCTAAACAACCCGTCCTTATCCCCCTGGACGAAATCATCAACATCTGGTTCCATTGCGTTGATCGACTCCAAGTAATGTCCTTAAAATGAGCAAATGCACAGCGGAAGACTTAATTCGTACCTGAGAATAACATACTTTAAAATGTCAACATAAAGTTGGTGAGATATATAGGTTTGATGCTAGCAGCGTTATAACTATGGACCACAAGATTTCATGTTTATAAACATAATACACTCGCAAGTGTATGAAAAGCATTCCAAGCAGTGGGCACCCGGTAACTAACCTTAACAAGAGTGTGTACCCCTGAGTTATAATAATATGTGCACCGAATCAAGTGCGTTCCGTTAACCTCGAAGTACTAAACACCCGTTCTTCTAGTTTAGTAGTGACTAGAATAACATCTGGGTGGGGCTGTAAAACCCGATAGATCTATCTTTAGGATTCGCGCCTACCAGTTCATAAACCAATAGTTAAAGTTACCAAGCTAGGGGATTTTTGATTCAAACCCATGTAGAACGAAATTTTAGTCACTTGTGTCCATAACGTAAATCATTTATTAAAAATAGCGCATGTATTCTCAGCCCAAAAATATTTAAAGTTTAAAAGGGACTATATACTCACCATACTGTATTTTGTAGTAAAAATACATATAACATCATTGATCAAGTATAGGGTTGGCCTCGTATTCACGAACCTTTAAGCTTTTCTCCAAAAAAAATATGTCTTGGGCAGGTTTCGAACCCGAGACCTCTCGGTTAAACACATCACGCTTAAACCGTTTCACCATTTCAGCTTCTATGATTAATATTAAACTTATATTTACATATACCCGTTTTCCTTTTCTTGTTACCACATCTAACAGTCTATATCGATATCAAACCAGAATTACAGCCCACCTCACAATTAATTACGACCCAAAGAGAAATATATATATCCGAACATGGTACCCCAAATTAATATTCACGGGTTCACCTAATTGCTTGGCTAGAATTATAACTATCTACAAATTCGGTTCCTGTTTCTTTGTAAATACGTGTTCCTCACCCAACCGACACTATGCTTTATGATTTGTATTTGCATGCGTTTACAAGTGGGATTATAATAGACATGGTGGGGAACAAACCCAATTATCTTAATCATTTTCATCATTATCCTAGCCACAACATTATTTATATAACATAATAATCTTCTTCTTTCATACCCATTCATCATAATTTCGATCAGTAATATGGATGCAGATGCAACAGAAGTAATTCGATGGAGGTGTCCATAGTGGTTTACGTGGTCATAGCCGTAAGGAAATAGACAGAAAACAAGGTGGTCTAGTGGTGGTGATAGTTAGGGTGATGGTTGTACATGGATGATGGTTGGTTCGATGGATATGTGGTGGTTCAACATAATGGTAGCAAGTGGTATTCTTGTTTGGGTTCGGTTTATTTGCAACGAATGTAAACAGAAAAATTCAAGTGAGTCTCTTGCAAGTGGTGTATGGTGGTGTGGTGTTTGGTGAGGGTTCATGGTGGTAGTTCCGAAGTGGTGATGGTAATCGTAGTAAAAAAAAAATAGAAAAAGAAGTAGCATCGTGTGGAGGTTTTGGGTCCGTCTTGGTGGTTTTAGATGGTTGTTTGTTGATGATGGATATAGGATAGTGATCTTATGGTGTTCCATGAAGATGATGTAGCTTGCGGTTTCTGGGTCTTCGATCTATATAGAAGGGTGTAGTGGAAACGGTAATAGTAAGTGTTGGTGTGTTAATAGGTGATGATGAGTGAAAGTTATGGCCGGTAAAGTGGTTTCAAGGTTGCTCATAATCTTAGTCGATAGTTGAAATAAAAAGAAAATTTGGAGAAGGAAGAAACTCAAGCAGTTAACATTATATGAAGAGAGTAGTGGGTTCTTCCTAGTTTTTCTGACTTGTTTCTCGAATTACAGATGGTAAAGCCGTATATATTGAGAGTAAACGAATAGTTGTAGGTGTGCAAGTGATAGGACTGAGTCTTGTTTGTATTGACAATAGAATCCGATTCCTTAATCAGACAACCACAACCAGGATAAAAATAAAAATAAAAAAAATATCTGTCATTGTTAATCTTTGAAAATTTTAGATGATTCAATTTGAGGGAATCCAATAAAGATCGATGTGGATGAGTAACTTATACCAATTCTAAATTTGATCCTGTATTTTGAATTTAATTTTAATATTACATAAATATGTTAATAAGTTATAAAAATATTAATAATTTAGTAATAATGATGATAGGATTGATAATAAAGATATTAATAATGATAATCCTAATGAAATGATAATAATACTAATAATAATTCTAATGATACTTATATTACTAATAATATCATTAATAATAACAATAATGATAATTTTTATAAATATATATATATATATATATATATATATATATATATATATATATATATATATATATATATATATATATATATATATATATATATATATATATATATATATATTTTCATTACTAATAATAATTAATAATTATATAAATAATAATAATAATATTCTTAACATCACTGATAATGATGTACATAATTATATGCTAGGAACAGTTAGCTAGGAACAGTTAGCGTGGATTCCTAACAATATTTCAATTTAGTTAATTCGTCTGTTTCTAACAAATTTTATTTTGTCCAATGTTTCTTCTTTATGCCACTTGTTGGATTTAGATAGGTAAAAATCTAAATATGAAATTTGAATGGAAATGGTTATTCTGTGATGAATTGATACGTATATCGGTGATTGTAAGTAGGATAGTAAATGACCGTTGAATCAGATTCGAAGAATGTACAGTGTAACTTGTTAATGTGAATTTTAAATATTCCTTGGGTACTACCCACCCGTTAAAATATTTTCATCATTAACAGTTTGTACGAAAGAATTTTTAATTACGATCTTTATGAAAATATACTTTCATATATATTTTCTTCAGATGTATTTATGGATTTAATGAGTCAATAAGATTTTATACTCATTTGATTTATTGTTAGCACTTGATTATATGATCTCTAAAACTTTAAGGATTACATAATTGCCATGTCGGACGAAGGTAAATGAGGTAGAACAATACGTAGAACGAAATTTATCGATGTAGAATGATATGTAAAACAAGGAGTACACTTGAAGTACAGATGATGATATTGAAGCGTGTGATATTGATATCTGAGGTACAGATCGTGACGTTGAGATTTATGACGTGATTGTGGTTGGGGTGATAAGAGTATTGTCGGCGTTGATGATGGTGGTACGGATTATGCTGCTGGTGCTGCTGCTGATGTCTCCACACCAGATTCTCCAAAGCCATTACTCGGTCACGTAGTTCGTTAACTTCTTATATCATGTCGGGATGATTGACGATTGAAACGAGCGGGTGAGTAAGATTCAAAATATAGGATAATATATAATTGTAACGGGATATTTCTAGAAATGAGAGGTTAAATGGTTTCTCGAACAGGTTCGCCGGTAAGTGCCTTCAGGTTCAATGCCAAAAGAAAGTCGATGAATGGAATAGTTCTTCGATGTGAAATAATTTTCGAATATAGGATGATATTCTATCTACATAGAATATCTATATATATATATAACACTAAGGATTTTGTAGACTACAGAAGAACCTACGGCATTTGTCAGGCAGGTCTACAGATGCGCTAAGATATGAATTATTAGATACGTTAAAATATGAATTTCGTCTATACACTGTCGATGCACTGAATGCAGTAGAACGTGTCTAGACTTGAGAATGATAGGCAAGCAATTTCTTAAGGATGATAAGCAGATGGTTTCCGACTAGGAATGATAAGCAAAACTTTTTGACAGGTAGACACGGTCAAAGTCCAGACTCACTAATAAGAATATATGGAGAATATTATGGTAAATACTGCTAGTAGTTGTTAGGATACATTAAGTGAGTCTGGACTTTGACCGTGTCTGCCTGTCAAAAGTTTTGCTTATCAATCCTAGTCGGAAATCATCTGCTTATCATCCTTAGGGAACTGCCTGCTTATCATTCTTAAGTCTAGACACGTCTTACTGCATTTAGTGCATCGATAGTGTATAGACAAAATTCATATCCTAGCGTATCTGTTACTATAGACATTGCCTGACGTATTTCAAAGATTCTCCGTAATTCATGGGATTTTGATATTATATATACATATGTAAATTATGTATTGAAGAGTACCAAACCCAACTCCTATAATCTATTCCAAACCAAAAATTCATTTCTCCGACCATACAAGATGGATTCTTCATCCAGCTCAAATTCCTCCGACTTCGATAGCTTCGCCGATATGGATTTCCATTCGAGCTCCGAGAACAGCGTTACCGGAATGGATCAACCAATTTCCCATCATCTATTCTGGATGAATTGGGGATGGGTTCGTAATATACTAAATTTCTGGAGGCAAGAAGAAGGTGATCCATTCCATCCACCAAATTGTCCTCTTAACGATGAACCTGAAGCACTTACCGGCGAACCTATTCGAAACACCATTTTCTCGCTCATTTCTAGAGTATCTCGTCATGACTACATACTATTCCATATTTCGAATCTTGTTCATTCGCTCGTTCCAACTGTCAATCATCCCGGTATAATAGAAGAAGTCAACGAGCTTCGCGCTCGGGTAGTGGCTTTAGAAAATACGGTGCGAAGGTTACAAACACCAGCAGCAGCACCAGCAGCATAATCTGTATCACTATCAACAACGCCGACAGTACTCTTGTCACCCCCAAAATCTCAACATCACAAACTGTATCTCGGATATCAACATCACATACCTCAAAAACCTCATCGGAACTTCGAGTATGATCTTCGTTCTATATATCGTTCTACATCGATTATCTTCGCTTTACGTATCGTTTTACCTCATTTATCTTCGTTCGACCTGGCGATTATGTAATCTCTAATGCTTTAGAAGTTATGTAATCTAATATTAACGATAAATCAAATGAGTTTAATACTTCATTGACTCATTGAATCTATGATTACATCTGAAGAAAATATATATGCAAGTATATTTTTATAAAGATTGTAATTAAAAATTCTTTCGTACAAACTGTTAATGATGAAAATATTTTAACGGGTGGGTAGTACCCGAGGAATATTTAGAATTCACATTAATAAGTTACGTTGTACATTCTCTAAATCTGATTCAACGGTCATTTACTATCCTACTTACAACTACCGATATACGTATCCGTTCACCACAGAATAACCATTTCTATTCAAATTTCATATTTGGATTTTGATCTATCAGAATCCAACAAGTGGCATAATGAAGAAAACATTGGACAAAAATAAAAAGTGTTAGAAACAAACGAATTAATTAATTGAAATTGTGATAGGATTTCACGCTAACTGTTCCGGCTAACTGTTCCCAGATAACTGATTAACATTTAATTTATCGCAATTTACATTCTCGCAATTTTATTTATCATCATTTAATTTCTGTTATTTACTTTTACGCACTTTAAATAACGGGACACGTATGCAAGGTTTCGACTTATCATATCGACCCATCTATATATATATTTCGGAACAACCGTAGACACTCTATATGTGAAGGCGGGAGTTGGCTATACAGGGTCGGAGTTGATTTCAAAATATATATATACTTTGAGTTGTGATCGACACCGAGACCGGTATACGGGTCACGATACGTATTATTTAATTCGAATATTATATATTAAATTATATATGAATCATTGAACCATCGGACTATTGGACTGCTAACTTTGGACAATTAAAATGAATTAAATTAAAATATTGATTATAACATATGAAACTAAATAATTCTTCAAGTTTGCCACTTGATTTCATCCTAAACCTCATTTGTACTTCGACAATTATAATCCTCGTTCAAATCTTTTCATGATTCTTGAAAACACTTCAATCGAGAAGTTGAACCAGCCGCACCTCGTTTACGGAAGAAAGATTTATGCATACAGTTATACACCTGAAACTTTCAAAACTGAAGTTATCGTTAAAACTTATCCGCGTCAAATTCCTTATCATTCATTGGCAAAAAACAACCTTACATTTCTCTTTTCAATATAAGTCAATTTTGTCACAGCTCCACTTTGATTTCTCAGTAGGACCACTCTTATTATAACCTCGATATATATACCTTGTCCTTTCACCATTGTTACCGGAGAACATTTCATATTCCACGACATCATGTACCAGCAGCTTGTCATCTTTTTGGCAGAATCCGCAATTAGTATTTTAAAAATCTCGCAAAACTTCTCAGTCATAACTATAACTTCTATTCCTAAGGATTTCATACTCCGAAGGTGAAGTTTCTGAAAAACACCCTGAATTATGAAGCAGTTCTTTAAATGCTGATGAAGCAGCGAAAATCGTAAACGATTTTAAACAGTCAAAAGTTTGATGATGAAGCACAGTGTGTCGATAAAACTCAGAAAAAGAGAAGAGTTGGAACCGGAAAACGGTTTGAGCAAAGTATGAAAGAGGTTGTGGATAAATAACAAGAACTGAATCTGCTTTCAAAGGATTCAAACGATTCAGTGCCTGCTGAAATCATTAGTAAAAACCCTACCCCTTATTCTAAACCTCTCCCGATGATATTCTTCATCATCATCTTATCTTAGATATTATAAGATATCTTCATATATTCCGTTATACATATTCTCCATATTTCTGGAGATATTTTCACAACTATTCTTATCTGAGAATATTTATCTCTCCGTAATATCTGCATTACAACATAAAAGAAACTGTGTCAATTTCTAAATGTTGAAACCTCCAAGTTTAAAATATGAATGTTTTAAAGTAGTGTTGGGAACTGATGCATGAATTAGTATAATATAATGAAACTTGATCAACTTCATTATATTACAGTAAGTCATGTTAAGTTTCTAATGGAATGTGATGATTCACAGTACCGTCATCATGTGCCATGTTACACGGCTCTTACCTTCTATCAAGTCTCCAAACATATTAGAACGTATCACCTTGATAGTTCTATTTTTTTGGAATATTCGAGTAATTTAACGAATCAAGATCGTGCCATTACAATTTCATTCTAAAACCAATAGCTAGGTTCATTCCAAATTTCCTACCTACGAATTTCGGACCATTGTTCGCTTGGCTCGAGGACGGGAAGAAGAAATGAAGGGACAAAACCTCAGAATAGAAATAGGAACATAAACCACAGCAAATAAGAGAGAGCATTAACTGTGGATGACAATGATTTTAAGGGACGGGAGTAGGAACATCGAAATATAAGGGAAGGTATAAAACCTAACAACAACCCCGAAACTACAAACCGTGCATATCAATACGTATTGCAACGTAAAGGCACGGGAGAATTAAAAACATTATAATTCCAAGGAAAGGATAAAAGAGAATAGATTCTTCTGGTGATAGATGAAAAAGAAGAATGAAAGATATGAAAGTTAGAAATATAACAAGGGTTAGAATTGGATGGAGCATATTAGCGAATGTCTTAAAGTAGGAACTAAAGAGAAAGAATAGAAGATGTGGGAAGAAAGAAAGGGAAGGAGGTAAATTTATAGTGAAATATTCGACAAAGAAATCAAAACAGATTGCCGCGTTAAATCAAAGAAGATCCTGATCGCCGCAAAACTAAATTTTATTACATAAGATTTTCTTTAAAACCCTTAAATCCCGGAAATCGATCATAATCACGTCATCGGTTACAACAATTCTATATTTACTCATTTCACTCTTTTGTGATAGCTTCGCTCGTGCGTCTCACATAACCAAATCGTTTTATCTAAATCTTTCAATAATGATAAAATTTCATTATTACCTCATATTCGTCATGAAAACATTCCTATTGTTATTTATGACAACCTCTACCAAATTTCGAGGACGAAATTTCTTTAACGGATGGGTACTGTAACGACCCGGAAATTTCCGACCAAATTTAAACTCTAATCTCTATATGGTTCCGACACGATAAGCAAAAACCCTAAAGTTGACCCGCACTTTTTCGATCGTTCTATACTTATAAGATTAATATTTACATAAATTAAACCTTACCAACATGATAAGCAATCCAAATTTTTGAGACTTATGTTTTCGAAAAGAGTTTTACACAACGTTTGACCGTCTAGTTTGACCGATGATATCACGAACTATATAACATATGATAATTATACGTTTGTGTATATATATGTATATATACATATTTAACATGGTTTATGGATGTTTTAATATCTCATTTTGTATTAATAACAATAAGTTATAAGTATATTTTGAAACTACTAACTTAAGTTTTCAAAACAATAACCATACATAACGTTATTTGATATAAATACTTATGACTTATAATGTTTATACATATAACGTATAAGTAATGTATTTAATCACTTTTAAGGACTTAAATACATAAAACAATATAAGTATATTCACAAAAGATAGCTATATTTGAATCCTCGTTCCGTTTTCTCAAAGATTTCTACACGTATATTTAGGGTATATGTACCCGTATCATACGCAGCTTCTAGATGTATTTACTATTGGTATATACTAATAAAAATCTGCTCCTTAGCAGCCTTAAATGATTAAGAAACATGTGGAACCAACCATTTGTCAAGTAGCATGAATTATTTTAGCAAGAAAACAAAGTTAGGTATCATTTTTTTTCTTTATATACTAAAAACGTTTTTATGCATGCACACCATTTCTTCACCCCATTTTCTCATACTTACACTCCCATTTCTCTCTCAAAATACTCTTAACTTCATACTTGATCATCTACAAGCGTTTTCCCCATCATTTAGCTTCAAAAACCTTACTTAATCACCATAAGAAAACCATACAAAAACACTTCAAGAAATCCTTCCAAGAACACAAACTTACTTCCAATCTTTCATCCACTTCCATCACCCTTTTGGTTCTAGGTTCTTACTCCTCTTTTACAGTAACCTTGTCCAAGGAACTTGAGGTAGTAACTATGTTTATAACCTTATTCGATTCATATATATATAGCTATCTTATTTTGTGGTATAAAATTTTAACAACAAGAACATAGTTTGAAAGTTTTCAAACTTGTTTGCAAACTAAATAGATCCTTCTAACTTAACTTTTAAAATACTTCAAGACCTGTAATATAACTTAAATATATGCTAATTTAACAAGGTAAAACTTGGTTTTTCAAAGAATACCTTAAAAACTGTTTTTACGACGTCGGAGTGCAACCGGGGACTGTTTTGGGTTGGATAATTAAAAACCATCTTAAACTTTGAATTGGAGGTTTATTTTCTGGAAAAATGATTTTTACTATAAATATGTTAACACATAAAAATTTCATGATTTAATTCAAAGTATAGGTATTTTTAGAAAAATGGTCATTAAATGATATTTTTGTAACAAAAATGTTTAACTTCATAAGTTTCACTAAAGTTTCACCTATGCTGTGTGATTTTGAATACAAACTAAGGTATTTACAGTTCATAGTCTTAAAGAGGGACTCGATCCAAGGAGATGGCAAGTTGAATCAACAAAAACGGAGTTGTAACGAAGAAACTATGACCGAAACAAAATCGGATATCCAAGACTAGTTTAGCCACGAAAATAATTGGGAGAAATTAAATAAATCACATCTTTCTAAGATAACATGATATTTTATATATATGTACTCATAATTCAATTTTATATGGTTCAGGATCACCCGTAAACAATACGAGAAGATTAATCATAAGATCCCATGATTGTACGCAACACGTCATTTGACAACACCGGTACTTTATGTACGCAACACGTCATTTGACAACACCGGTACCGTGGGTCAAGATTAATCTCGACCAATACATATACGATGGGGGTTTTATTCATTTCATTGGGGGTTTATTAAACACCTAAAAATGAATCATTAAAATTGAATTACTAACATCGGACTGCTAACTACGGACTAAGGAATTATTAAAAGTATTAAAAGTATAACAAGTATATATATGTGACGATTGTTTAAAAATGAAAATATATTGATATATTATATATGGATAGGTTCGTGATATCAACCGGAAGACCAAGTCAAAATATTTATATCTTCAAGACAACAGTGAGTATATAGTCCCCTTTTAAACTCTAAATATTTTTGGGCTGAGAATACATGCGCTACTTTTATAAATGATTTACGTTATGGACACAAGTAACTGAAAAATATATTCTACGTTTAGTTGTACCACTGGCATACTTCCCTGTAGCTTGGTAACTAATATTTACAGCGGTATTGTAAACGCGAATCCTGTTGATAGATCTATCGGGCCTGACAACCCCAACCGGACTGGACGACCAGTATTCAACGGTTGCACAGTACTTCGTTTTGTGACTACACTTGGTACGGTGTAGTAAGATTTCATATTAAAGGGAATATGCGACGTGATTGAATGTTAAGTATGGTTACCAAGTGCTCAACCACTTAGAATATTTTTATGAAAATGTTTATATATGAAATCTTGTGGTCTATATATATATATATATATATATATATATATATATATATATATATATATATATATATATATATATCGCTGCCGGCATTAAACCTATATCTCACCAACTTTATGTTGACATTTTAAAGCATGTTATTCTCAGGTATGAATTAAGTCTTCCGCTGTGCATTAGCTCGTACTAAGGATACTACTTAAGGCTATTAAGGACTTATATCATAAGGCGTTGCATTCGAGTCATTGAAGTTCATAGAGACTATTATTAAGTAAATGGCGGTTTAGGTCATTTGAATATTATGAAATGTCAGGCGATTATGTCAATTCTGGATGTAACTATAGATTGCCTTTTAAGAATAAATGCAACGTTTGTAAGATGTATCATATAGAGGGCAAGTACCTCGCAATGTTATCAACTATTGTAATTCGTTTGTAATCAATATGGACAACGTCCGGATGATTAGTTTCGGATCCTTTCAAACTATGTTCTTGTTGTTAAACTTTTATACCACAAAATAAGATAGCTATATATATATGAATCGAATAAGGTTATGAACATAGATTCTACCTCAAGTTCCTTGGACAAGGTTGCTGTAAAAGAGGAGTAAGAACCTAGAACCAAAAGGGTGATGGAAGTGGATGAAAGATTGGAAGTAAGTTGGTGTTCTTGGAAGGATTTCTTGAAGTGTTTTTGTAAGGTTTTCTTATGAGGTTTAAGTGTTGTTTTTGAAGTTAAATGATGGGGAAAATGCTTGGAGATGATCAAGTATGAAGTTAAGAGTATTTTGAGAGAGAAATGGAAGTGTAAGTATGAGAAAATGGGGTGAAGAAATGGTGTGCATGCATAAAAACGTTTTTAGGTTATAAAGGAAAACACCAACATTTTCCCCAACTACTAGTTTCATTTAAAGTTGGTCAACATAGTATTTAGTATTGTTATTTATGACAACCTCTACCAAATTTCGAGGACGAAATTTCTTTAACGGATGGGTACTGTAACGACCCGGAAATTTCCGACCAAATTTAAACTCTAATCTCTATATGGTTCCGACACGATAAGCAAAAACCCTAAAGTTGACCCGCACTTTTTCGATCGTTCTATACTTATAAGATTAATATTTACATAAATTAAACCTTACCAACATGATAAGCAATCCAAATTTTTGAGACTTATGTTTTCGAAAAGAGTTTTACACAACGTTTGACCGTCTAGTTTGACCGATGATATCACGAACTATATAACATATGATAATTATACGTTTGTGTATATATATGTATATATACATATTTAACATGGTTTATGGATGTTTTAATATCTCATTTTGTATTAATAACAATAAGTTATAAGTATATTTTGAAACTACTAACTTAAGTTTTCAAAACAATAACCATACATAACGTTATTTGATATAAATACTTATGACTTATAATGTTTATACATATAACGTATAAGTAATGTATTTAATCACTTTTAAGGACTTAAATACATAAAACAATATAAGTATATTCACAAAAGATAGCTATATTTGAATCCTCGTTCCGTTTTCTCAAAGATTTCTACACGTATATTTAGGGTATATGTACCCGTATCATACGCAGCTTCTAGATGTATTTACTATTGGTATATACTAATAAAAATCTGCTCCTTAGCAGCCTTAAATGATTAAGAAACATGTGGAACCAACCATTTGTCAAGTAGCATGAATTATTTTAGCAAGAAAACAAAGTTAGGTATCATTTTTTTTCTTTATATACTAAAAACGTTTTTATGCATGCACACCATTTCTTCACCCCATTTTCTCATACTTACACTCCCATTTCTCTCTCAAAATACTCTTAACTTCATACTTGATCATCTACAAGCATTTTCCCCATCATTTAGCTTCAAAAACCTTACTTAATCACCATAAGAAAACCATACAAAAACACTTCAAGAAATCCTTCCAAGAACACAAACTTACTTCCAATCTTTCATCCACTTCCATCACCCTTTTGGTTCTAGGTTCTTACTCCTCTTTTACAGCA
Organism: Rutidosis leptorrhynchoides; assembly: GCF_046630445.1. Taxonomy (NCBI): domain Eukaryota; kingdom Viridiplantae; phylum Streptophyta; class Magnoliopsida; order Asterales; family Asteraceae; genus Rutidosis; species Rutidosis leptorrhynchoides. The sequence goes on from NC_092338.1 coordinate 50,057,859, forward strand.
ACCTTGTCCAAGGAACTTGAGGTAGTAACTATGTTTATAACCTTATTCGATTCATATATATATAGCTATCTTATTTTGTGGTATAAAATTTTAACAACAAGAACATAGTTTGAAAGTTTTCAAACTTGTTTGCAAACTAAATAGATCCTTCTAACTTAACTTTTAAAATACTTCAAGACCTGTAATATAACTTAAATATAACCAACTGAAAGGATCCGAAACTAATCATCCGGACGTTGTCCATATTGATTACAAACGAATTACAATAGTTGATAACATTGCGAGGTACTTGCCCTCTATATGATACATCTTACAAACGTTGCATTTATTCTTAAAAGGCAATCTATAGTTACATCCATAATTGACATATTCGCCTGACATTTCATAATATTCAAATGACCTAAACCGCCATTTACTTAATAATAGTCTCTATGAACTTCAATGACTCTAATGCAACGCCTTATGATATAAGTCCTTAATGGCCTCAAGTAGTATCCTTAGTACGAGATAATGCACAGCGGAAGACTTAATTCATACCTGAGAATAACATGCTTTAAAATGTCAACATAAAGTTGGTGAGATATAGGTTTAATGTCGACAGCGATATAAATATAGACCACAAGATTTCATATATAAACATTTTAATAAAAATATTCTAAGTGGTTGAGCACTTGGTAACCATACTTAACAATTAATCACGTCGCATATTCCCTTTAATATGAAATCTTACTACAATGTACCAAGTGTAGTCACGAAACGAAGTACTGTGCAACCGTTGAATACTGGTCGTCCAGTCCGGTTGGGGTTGTCAGGCCCGATAGATCTATCAACAGGATTCGCGTTTACAATACCGCTGTAAATATTAGTTACCAAGCTACAGGGAAGTATGCCAGTGGTACAACTCAACGTAGAATATATTTTTCAGTTACTTGTGTCCATAACGTAAAACATAAAATACATGTATTCTCATCCCGAAATATTTAGAGTTTAAAAGTGGGACTATATACTCACTTTCGTCTTGAAGATATATATAATTTGACTTGGTCTCCGGTTGATATCACGAACCTATCCATATATAATATATCAATACCTTTTCTTTTTAAACAAACGTCACATATATATACTTGTTATACTTTTAATACTTTGAATAATTCCTTAGTCCGTAGTTAGCAGCTCGTTGTTAGTAATTCAATTTTAATGGTTCATTTTTAGATGTTTAATATACCCGCAATGAAATAAATAAAACCCCCAACGAAATAAATAAAACCCTATCGTATATGTATTGGTCGAGATTAATCTTGACCCACGGTACCGGTGTTGTCAAATGACGTGTTGCGTACATAAAGTACCGGTGTTGTCAAATGACGTGTTGCGTACAAACATGGGATCTTATGATTAATCTTCTCGTGTTGTTTACGGGTGATCCTGAACCATATAAAATTGAATTATAAGTACATATATATAAAATATCATGTTATCTTAGAAATATGTGATTTATTTAATTTTTCCCAATTAATCCCGAAGTTAAACAAGTCTAGGATAACCAATTTTGTTTCGGTCATAGTTTCTTCGTTACAAATCCGTTTTCATTGATTCAACTTGCCATCTCCTTGGATCGAGTCCCTCTTTAAGACTATGAACTGAAAATACCTTGGTTTGTATTCAAAATCACACGGTATAGGTGAAACTTTAGTGAAACTTATGAAGTTAAACATTTTTGTTACAAAAAAAAAAAACACTTAATGACCATTTTTCTAAAAATACTTATACTTTCAATTAAATCGTGAAATTTTTATGTGTTAACATATTTATAGTAAAAATCATTTTTCCAGAACATAAACCTCCAATTCAAAGTTTAAGATAGTTTTTAATTATCCAACCCAAAACAGTCCCCGGTTACACTCCGACGTCGTAAAAACAGTTTTTAAGATATTCTTTGAAAAACCAAGTTATACCTTGTTAAGTTAGCATATATTTAAGTTATATTACAGGTCTTGAAGTATTTTAAAAGTTAAGTTAGAAGGATCTATTTAGTTTGCAAACAAGTTTGAAAACTTTCAAACTATGTTCTTGTTGTTAAAATTGTATACCACAAAATATGATAGCTATATATATATGAATCGAATAAGGTTATGAACATAGATACTACCTCAAGTTCCTTGGACAAGGTTGCTGTAAAAGAGGAGTAAAAAGCTAGAACCAAAAGGGTGATGGAATTGGATGAAAGATTGGAAGTAAGTTTGTGTTCTTGGAAGGATTTCTTGAAGTGTTTTTGTATGGTTTTCTTATGGTGTTTAAGTAAGGTTTTTGAAGCTAAATGATGGGGAAAATGCTTGGAGATGATCAAGTATGAAGTTAAGAGTATTTTGAGAGAGAAATGGAAGTGTAAGTATGAGAAAATGGGGTGAAGAAATGGTGTGCATGCATAAAAACGTTTTTAGGTTATAAAGGAAAAAAAAGATACCTAACTTTGTTTTCTTGCTAAATAATTCATGCTACTTGACAAATGGTTGGTTCCACATGTTTCTTAATCATTTAAGGCTGCTAAGGAGCAGATTTTTATTGGTATATACCAATAGTAAATACATCTAGAAGCTGCGTATGATACGGGTACATATACCCTAGGTATACGTATACCTAGGTATACGTATACCTAGGGTATATGTACCCGTATAATACGCAGCTTCTAGATGTATTTACTATTGGTATATACCAATAAAAATCTGCTCCTTAGCAGCCTTAAATGATTAAGAAACATGTGGAACCAACCATTTGTCAAGTAGCATGAATTATTTAGCAAGAAAACAAAGTTAGGTATCTTTTTTTTCCTTTATAACCTAAAAACGTTTTTATGCATGCACACCATTTCTTCACCCCATTTTCTCATACTTACACTTCCATTTCTCTCTCAAAATACTCTTAACTTCATACTTGATCATCTCCAAGCATTTTCCCCATCATTTAGCTTCAAAAACCTTACTTAAACACCATAAGAAAACCATACAAAAACACTTCAAGAAATCCTTCCAAGAACACAAACTTACTTCCAATCTTTCATCCAATTCCATCACCCTTTTGGTTCTAGCTTTTTACTCCTCTTTTACAGCAACCTTGTCCAAGGAACTTGAGGTAGTATCTATGTTCATAACCTTATTCGATTCATATATATATAGCTATCATATTTTGTGGTATACAATTTTAACAACAAGAACATAGTTTGAAAGTTTTCAAACTTGTTTGCAAACTAAATAGATCCTTCTAACTTAACTTTTAAAATACTTCAAGACCTATAATATAACTTAAATATATGCTAACTTAACAAGGTATAACTTGGTTTTTCAAAGAATATCTTAAAAACTGTTTTTACGACGTCGGAGTGTAACCGGGGACTGTTTTGGGTTGGATAATTAAAAACTATCTTAAACTTTGAATTGGAGGTTTATGTTCTGGAAAAATGATTTTTACTATAAATATGTTAACACATAAAAATTTCATGATTTAATTCAAAGTATAAGTATTTTTAGAAAAATGGTCATTAAGTGTTTTTTTTTTGTAACAAAAATGTTTAACTTCATAAGTTTCACTAAAGTTTCACCTATACCGTGTGATTTTGAATACAAACCAAGGTATTTTCAGTTCATAGTCTTAAAGAGGGACTCGATCCAAGGAGATGGCAAGTTGAATCAACGAAAACGGATTTGTAACGAAGAAACTATGACCGAAACAAAATTGGTTATCCTAGACTTGTTTAACTTCGGGATTAATTGGGAAAAATTAAATAAATCACATATTTCTAAGATAACATGATATTTTATGTATATGTACTTATAATTCAATTTTATATGGTTCAGGATCACCCGTAAACAACACGAGAAGATTAATCATAAGATCCCATGTTTGTACGCAACACGTCATTTGACAACACCGGTACTTTATGTACGCAACACGTCATTTGACAACACCGGTACCGTGGGTCAAGATTAATCTCGACCAATACATATACGATGGGGTTTTATTTATTTCGTTGGGGGTTTTATTTATTTCATTGCGGGTATATTAAACATCTAAAAATGAACCATTAAAATTGAATTACTAACAACGAGCTGCTAACTACGGACTAAGGAATTATTCAAAGTATTAAAAGTATAACAAGTATATATATGTGACGTTTGTTTAAAAAGAAAAGGTATTGATATATTATATATGGATAGGTTCGTGATATCAACCGGAGACCAAGTCAAATTATATATATCTTCAAGACGAAAGTGAGTATATAGTCCCACTTTTAAACTCTAAATATTTCGGGATGAGAATACATGTATTTTATGTTTTACGTTATGGACACAAGTAACTGAAAAATATATTCTACGTTGAGTTGTACCACTGGCATACTTCCCTGTAGCTTGGTAACTAATATTTACAGCGGTATTGTAAACGCGAATCCTGTTGATAGATCTATCGGGCCTGACAACCCCAACCGGACTGGACGACCAGTATTCAACGGTTGCACAGTACTTCGTTTCGTGACTACACTTGGTACATTGTAGTAAGATTTCATATTAAAGGGAATATGCGACGTGATTAATTGTTAAGTATGGTTACCAAGTGCTCAACCACTTAGAATATTTTTATTAAAATGTTTATATATGAAATCTTGTGGTCTATATTTATATCGCTGTCGACATTAAACCTATATCTCACCAACTTTATGTTGACATTTTAAAGCATGTTATTCTCAGGTATGAATTAAGTCTTCCGCTGTGCATTATCTCGTACTAAGGATACTACTTGAGGCCATTAAGGACTTATATCATAAGGCGTTGCATTCGAGTCATTGAAGTTCATAGAGACTATTATTAAGTAAATGGCGGTTTAGGTCATTTGAATATTATGAAATGTCAGGCGAATATGTCAATTATGGATGTAACTATAGATTGCCTTTTAAGAATAAATGCAACGTTTGTAAGATGTATCATATAGAGGGCAAGTACCTCGCAATGTTATCAACTATTGTAATTCGTTTGTAATCAATATGGACAACGTCCGGATGATTAGTTTCGGATCCTTTCAGTTAAATCGTAATCGAACAAGTTGTTGTATTATTAGTAATTGTTATTTTAGTAACTTATATGTTTCATTAATAACTAAATTAGCTATTTTTATTTGATATACATTAGGTAAATAATTATTATAAAAATATTAATGTTGTTATGTGATATGTATTAAATATATTCTTATAATATTATTTATTTGGTAAAATAATATTTCTAATAATGAATAAAATTTGTATCATTTATGATAATACTAAAAATACTTGTGTTAATAATAATAATAATAATAATAACAATAACAATAGTAATAATAGTAATACTAGAAAACTACCTCAAGAGAGAAAAAGTAACATTTGCCCATGCCAGGGTTCAAACCCATGACCTTCCGCTTAACACGTCGTACACTAAACCAATGCTCTACCCATTTCTTTCTGAAATAATTGGTACTTAAATCCTTTTATCACTTGTAACCTATGTATTTGTTTCCTCCTCTTTAATCTAATCGATGTCGACCTATGACCATAACATCATCATCACTTCTTTAATCTATATCATTTATTCATTTAATCTTCATTATATAATTATTTATTTTGCTGTGATCTTGGACGCGCATACCATAATTCTCCACTGGACTTCCTTTTGATTTCATTAAACCTTCGACCCTTTTTGAGTAACTAACAGATTCTTGACCCAAATTGTATAACAAGATCGATGGTTTATAAACATGTTGCTCGGCCATAAAATATGACACGGCCCAAACAATCTCGGTTCATTCTCTATGTCTTAAACTATTATTTCATAATCATGCTACCTCATATCATTAACAGTTTCCTATAATCAATCAACTTGTTGGTAACAAATTTTTGATGATTGAATGCACCCATCGGTGGTGCCTACCACGTTCCACTTTATCCAAATAATAAACTATTCGTTTGCATAAGTGCCCCATTTCTCCGTATAATTTTTACTTGCATCACTTTAAAGTAGTTTGAGTGGGTTAGGTGGGTCATTGATTGGGTTTGGTGATTGTCGAATATAAGGAAAAAGAAAGATCATATAGTGTCGATATTTAGAAACAGAAATATGTTTAGTTGTCATCCACTAGCAAGAGATATAAATACAGCCATATATTGTCAATACTTAACATCTTTTATTATTACCCTTATATTATCAACTTGTCTTTTGTCATTAGTAATTCGCAAAGGAAGAAAGCAAACAATACAGCCGTCTTCATCTTTGTATCGTTGCATATTTAGTATCGTTTGTTGGTGGATGATCATACGAAGGTGAAAGGTGGTGTTCAAATTTTGAAACAGAAAAACATAAACCGAAATGGTTTAGTAATGATATAGGCCGAAGGTGGTGATTATTTCATGGTGGTGTTATGGGTTGTACTTCGTGGAAGAAACAAGAAAGTATTCGGACAGGAAGAAAAGAAAAAAAAAAAAACATGTTCATATGTTGTGGTTGTAGTATGTTCGATGGCGAACCAAAATGGTGGAGAAGGGTGGTAGTGGTGGCAGGTTGCGATGTATATGGTGGTAGCAAGATAATGAGTATTCGATAGTTGTCTTGATTATCAACCATGATATATCAGCAAAAGTAGCATATGGTGGTTTGAGTTTGTATTCGAAGACAGAAATATATATATAGTGATCGGGTTGATTTTAATCGAAGGGTTGAAGGTGGTAAAGTGTAGTAGCAATGAGTCGAAGATGGTGGTTTCGTGGTAGGATGGCTTATCAAACAACAATAGAGAGGTCGAGAGGTGGTCACGGTGAATGAAGTAATATGGTGGTTTGGTTCCTAATGGTAACGATGCTTAATATTTGTTTATGAAGAAAGATTAAAGAGAGAGAAGAGAATGAACGATTGATGTATAAACAGGAATGGCTCACAGATTGTTATGTAGCGATAATTATAATGTGTAAGAGTCCGTGATTTAATAGTTACTTGGATCCTAATTGATTTTTGAAGTTGACATATAACAATTTTTTTTTATCTCCTGATATTTCTGTTTTAATTCCTTTGAAATAGCAGTGGATTAGTTTATGATGACTGATCGATGTGGGTTTTGAATACCGAATTAAAATCAAAAGGAAGACATGTTACTGGATTTTTACAGCTACTATGGTAGACAGATGGAATCTAATGATACAGTAAAAAAATAAAAATATAACAGGTGTACTAAGTTGCAAACTAAATTTGTTAGCTTGTGTTTGTTTGGAATCCAAATTATACTGATTTTTAACATGACTCAAAATTTACCTACAGTTACAAAAACAATTGCCAACAGATTTGGATTCGTTAGAGAAGTATTCAACTATTACAGTTTTTATATAAAATCTATATGTTATTGAATATATACATACTATATATGTATGTATCTAAATCTGAATTTAACTTGTATAATTAATATTAATATTAATATTAATACTAATAATAAGTTTATAAATAATAAAATTAATAATAATATTATCATTAATTCAAATGATTAAATAGTATTATTCTAATTCAAATTAACATATATATATATATAATACTTATATTTATGTTTAAAGTTTATATATTCATTCACTTATTCATATGCACAAAATTATTCGTGAATCGACAGGCATGGTCAAAGGGTAATTGATTATCCGAGTATAGATTTCAAACTTTCTAGACTCAATATTACAGATTTTGCTTATCGTGTCGGAAACATATAAAGTTTAAGGTTTAAATTTGGTCGGAAATTTCCGGGTCGTTACAGTACCCACTCGTTAAAGAAATTTCGTCCCCGAAATTTGGTAGAGGTTGTCATAAATAACAATAGGAATGTTTTCATGATGAATATGAGGTAATATAGAAGTTTTATCATTATTGGAAAATATAGATAAAACGATTCGATCATATGAAGCGCACGAGTGAAATTATCACAAAAGAGTGAAATGAGTAAATATGGAATTGTTTTAACTGATGACGTGGGTATGTTTGAATTTCCGGGATTTAAGGGATTTAAAGAAATTCTTACGTAATAAGATTTGATTTTTCGGCGATCGGGATCTTCTTTGATTTAATGCGGCAATCTGTTTCGATTTCTTTGTCGGATATTTTTCTATAAATATACCCCTTCGTTTTTCTTATTCTCCACACCTTCTATTCTCTCTCTCTTCTCATTCCTTAATATGCTCCATCCAATCCTGGTTCTTGATATACTCTTAATTTTCACATCTATCATCCTTCTTTTTCATTTACCACCGGAAGAATCTATTTACTTCTACTATACTCTTGTGTTTATAGTGTTTCTAGTTCTCCCGTGTCTTTATATTGCTATATGCATTGATATACACGGTTTGTAATTTCTGAGTGGTTGTTGGGTTTTATATCTTCCCTTATGCCTCAATGTTCCTGCTTCTGTCTTCTATAATCATTGTCATTCACAGTTAATGCTCTTTTCTATTTGTTGCGATTTTTACTACAATTTTTATTTCGAAGCTTCATTCTTTTTCTTTTCCTCCTCTTCAACCAAGCATCTCTTGTAATGGTCCGTAATTCACACATATGAATTTTGAAGTGAACATTGTTAATGCTCTAAGATAGAAATGGTAATGGAACAATTTTGATTTGTCAAATTACCAGAATATCCTGGAAAAGACCGAGTCATCAAGAAATATTTTCTTGATATTTTTAGAATTTTGAATAGAATGTAAGAGCCGTGTAACATGGTACATGATGATGGTACTGTGAATCATCACATTCCATTAAAAACTCAACATGACTTACTGTAATATAATGAAGTTGATCAAGTTTCATTATATTATACTAATTCATGTATCGGTTCCCAACACTACTTCAAAAGCATTCATACTTTAAACTTGAAGGTTTCAAATTTTAGAAACAAAAATAGTTTCTTTTATGATGTAGTACAGATAGAGCGGAGAGATGATTAATATCGAACAAGGATATTTTGAAGATATCTTCTGGAGTATTGAAGATATTTCCAATGAAAGATATGATAATATCTTGGAACTTCTAATGCCGAAGGATGATGATGAAGAATAGTGTCAGCAAAGGTTTTATAGTAAGGAGTAGGGTATGTACTAAGGATTTCAGCAGGCACTGAATCTTTTAAACTTATTCTTTGAGATTTGTCCACGGCTTACTTCATAGTTTCGCATAATCCGCTTTTTGATACTAGATTTTCTATTGAGTGTTTCCAATACTCCGTTCTTTATCATCAACTTTTGGCTATTAAGACCATCTACAACATGCTGCTTTGTCAGCATTCTCAAAGTTAACGGATCTGGGTCATCGGTTATTAAACTGAGGTGGTTTCAGGAGAATTGTGTTTTTAGATGGTTAAACGCTGATGATGGAATATAAAAGATTTTCCGGTAACGACAGCGAAAGAATAACGTGTATATATATCGAAACTAACCTTTCTGAGAAGTCGAGGTTAACTTGCTGGAGCTGTGACAAAATTGGCTAATTTGAAAAGGGATTGCAAAGTTATTTTGGGTAATAATAACACTAAAGAAATTAACACTGCTGCGTGTTAAACGTTGACTCAGTCTCCGAGAGTCTTACAGGAGCATAAGTCTTTTCTTCCGTAGATGAAACGCGGTTGGTTCATCCTCTCGATTGAGGGGTTTTCAAGAATTATGAAAGATTTGTACACGCATTGTAATTGTCGAGATACAAATGAGGTTTAAGATGAAATCAAGTGGCAAGCTTGAAGAATTATTTAGTTTCATATGTTATAATCAATATTTTAATTTAATTCATTTTAATTGTCCAAAGTTAGCAGTCCAATAGTCCGATGGTTCAATGATTCATATATAATTTAATATATAATATTCGAATTAAATAATACGTATCGTGACCCGTGTACCGGTCTCGGTGTCGATCACAACTCAAAGTATATATTTATTTTGGAATCAACTCCGACCCTGTATAGCCAACTCCCATCTTCACATATAGAGTGTCTACGGTTGTTCCGAAATATATATATAGATGGGTCGATATGATAAGTCGAAACCTTGCATACGTGTCCCGACAGTATGTACAGTGCAGAAATTAAAATTGCGAAAATGTAAATTGCGATAAATTAAATGTTAGCCGGGAACAGTTAGCCGGAACAGTTAGCGTGGATTCCTAACAATATTTCAATTTAGTTACTTCGTCTGTTTCTAACAAATTTTATTTTGTCCAATGTTTTCTTCTTTATGCCACTTGTTGGATTCTGATAGGTCAAAATCCAAATATTAAATCTGAACAGAAATGGTCATTTTATGGTGAACAGATATGTATATCGGTGGTTGTAAGCAGGATAGCAAACGTCCGTTGAATCAGATTCGAAGAATGTACAGTGTAACTTATTAATGTGAATTCTAAATATTCCTCGGGTACTACCCACCCGTTAAAATATTTTCATCATTAACAGTTTGTACGGAAGAGTTTTTAATTACAATCTTTATGAAAATATACTTGCATATATATTTTCTTCAGATGCAATTATGGATTTAATGAGTCAATAAGATATTAAACTCATTTGATTTATCGTTAATACCAGATTACATAATTTCTAACTTTAGAAATTAAATAATCGTCATATCGAATGGAGATAATTGATGTAGAATGTTATGTAAAGTGATGGTAACCAATGTAGAACGTTATGTAGAACGAAAATTATGTTGATAGAACAATACGTAGAACGGTGATTATGCTTGAGGTATAGTTTGTGACGTGGAGATTTACGACGCGGCTGTGATTTGGGGATAATAAGGATACCGTTGACCTATTATACTTTAAAGATTTTTAGCTCAAACCATGATTCTTATTTTTGATACAAGCTTTGGACGAAATAAAGATGATTATCGTTTAGCGATAATCTTCGACTTACAAACTTTACAAATGATGATAACAACACGATTTCTAGCATATTTTACAACACAAGTTCTTGGATATGCAGTTTTATTTTTGACACAAATATGCGTACGCAAGATCCTGCTCAAATTCAACATAATGCAGCGGAAGCTTCTAATTATCACCTGAGAATAAACATGTTTAAAACGTCAACATAAAGTTGGTGAGATATAGGTTTAGTGCCGGCAGCAATATATATATAGACCACAAGATTTCGTATATAAACAGTTTAATAAAAATATTCTAAGTGGTTGAGCACTTGGTAACCATACTTAACATTCAATCACGTCGCATATTCCCTTTAATATGAAATCTTACTGCACCGTACCAAGTGTAGTCACAAAACGAAGTACTGTGCAACCGTTGAATACTGGTCGTCCAGTCCGGTTGGGGTTGTCAGGCCCGATAGATCTATCAACAGGATTCGCGTTTACAATACCGCTGTAAATATTAGTTACCAAGCTACAGGGAAGTATGCCAGTGGTACAACTCAACGTAGAATATATTTTCAGTTACTTGTGTCCATAACGTAAAACATAAAATACATGTATTCTCATCCCGAAATATTTAGAGTTTAAAAGTGGGACTATATACTCACTTTCGTCTTGAAGATATATATAATTTGACTTGGTCTCCGGTTGATATCACGAACCTATCCATATATAATATATCAATACTTTTTCTTTTTAAACAAACGTCACATATATATATACTTGTTATACTTTTAATACTTTTAATAATTCCTTTGTCCGTAGTTAGCAGTTCGTTGTTAGTAATTCAATTTTAATGGTTCATTTTTAGATGTTTAATATACCCGCAATGAAATAAATAAAACCCCCAACGAAATAAATAAAACCCCATCGTATATGTATTGGTCGAGATTAATCTTGACCCATGGTACCGGTGTTGTCAAATGACGTGTTGCGTACATAAAGTACCGGTGTTGTCAAATGACATGTTGCGTACAATCATGGGATCTTATGATTAATCTTCTCGTATTGTTTACGGGTGATCCTGAACCATATAAAATTAAATTATGAGTACATATATATAAAATATCATGTTATTTTAAAAAGATGTGATTTATTTAATTTTCTCCAATTATTTTCGTAGCTAAACTAGTCTTAGATATCCGATCTCGTTTTGGTCATAGTTTCTTCGTTACAACTCCGTTTTCGTTGATTCAACTTGCCACTTCCTTGGATCGAGTCCCTCTTTAAGACTATGAACTGTAAATACCTTAGTTTGTATTCGAAATCACAGGTCATAGGTCAAACTTTAGTGAAACTTATGAAGTTAATCATTTTCCATCATGTAAACAACCTTAAATGATTATTTTTCTAAAAATACTTATACTTTGAGTTAAATCATGAAATTTTTATGTGTTATCATATTTATAGTAAAAATCATTTTTCCAGAAAATAAACCTCCAATTCAAAGTTTAAGATGGTTTTTAATTATCCAACCCAAAACAGCCCCCGGTTGCACTCCGATGTCGTAAATTCAGTTTTTAAGGTGTTCTTTGAAAACCCAAGTTATACCTTGTTAAATTAGCATATATTTAAGATATATTACAGGTCTTGAAGTATTTTAAAAGTTAAGTTAGAAGGATCTATTTAGTTTGCAAACAAGTTTGAAAACTTTCAAACTATGTTCTTGTTGTTAAACTTTTATACCACAAAATAAGATAGCTATATATATATGAATCGAATAAGGTTATGAACATAGATTCTACCTCAAGTTCCTTGGACAAGGTTGCTGTAAAAGAGGAGTAAGAACCTAGAACCAAAAGGGTGATGGAAGTGGATGAAAGATTGGAAGTAAGTTGGTGTTCTTGGAAGGATTTCTTGAAGTGTTTTTGTAAGGTTTTCTTATGAGGTTTAAGTGTTGTTTTTGAAGCTAAATGATGGGGAAAATGCTTGAAGATGATCAAGTATGAAGTTAAGAGTATTTTGAGAGAGAAATGGAAGTGTAAGTATGAGAAAATGGGGTGAAGAAATGGTGTGCATGCATAAAAACGTTTTTAGGTTATAAAGGAAAAAAAAGATACCTAACTTTGTTTTCTTGCTAAATAATTCATGCTAGTTGACAAATGGTTGGTTCCACATGTTTCTTAATCATTTAAGGCTGCTAAGGAGCAGATTTTTATTGGTATATACCAATAGTAAATACATCTAGAAGCTGCGTATGATACGGGTACATATACCCTAGGTATACGTATAGAAATCTTTGAGAAAACGGAACGAGGATTCAAATATAGCTATCTTTTGTAAATATACTTATATTGTTTAATGTATGTAAGCCCTTTAAAAGTGATTAAATACATTACTTATACGATATATGTATAAACATTATAGGTTATAAGTATTTAAGTCAAATAACGTTACGTATGGTTATCGTTTTGAAAACTTAAGTTAGTAGTTTCAAAATATACTTATAACTTATTGTTATTAATACAAAATGAGATATTAAAACATTCTTAGATCATGTTAAATATGTATATATACATATATATACACAAACGTATAATTATCATATATTGTATAGTTCGTGATATCATCGGTCGAACTAGACGGTCAAACGTTGTGTAAAACTCTTTTCGAAAACATAAGTCTCAACAATTTGGATTGTTTATCATGTTGGTAAGGTTTAATTTATGTAAATATTAATCTTATAAGTATAGAACGATCGAAAAAGTGCGGGTCGTTACATTACCTCCCCGTTAAATAAATTTCGTCCCGAAATTTTAAAATTGTACCTATTTTGCGTCATCGAGAAACAAGTGTGGATACTTTTGTTTCATCTGATCCTCTCGTTCCCACGTAAACTCGGGACCTCTTCTAGCATTCCAACGAACCTTAACTATCGGTATGTTGCTCTGCTTGAGCTGTTTAACTTCACGATCCATGATTTCGATTGGTTCTTCGATGAATTGTAGTTTCTCGTCGACATGGATTTCTTCAAGAGGAATGGTGAGATCTTCCTTTGCAAGACACTTCTTAAGGTTTGAGACGTGAAAGGTATTATGTACTCCGGCGAGTTGTTGCGGTAACTCGAGTCGATAAGCTACCGGTCCAATGCGTTCGATGATCTTGAACGGGCCTACATATCTTGGGTTCAGTTTACCCCTTTTTCCGAAGCGTATTACACCTTTCCAAGGTGACACCTTTAGCATAACCATGTCCCCGATCTGAAACTCTAATGGTTTCCTTCGGACATCGGCGTAGCTCTTTTGGCGACTACGGGCTGTTTTCAATCTCTCCTTAATTTGTACTATCTTCTCAGTCGTTTCGTGTATGATCTCGGGACCAGTTAATTGTCGATCTCCTACTTCATTCCAACAGATAGGAGATCTACACTTCCTTCCATACAATGCTTCGAATGGTGCAGCTTTAATGCTCGCATGATAACTATTATTATACGAGAATTCTGCTAATGGTAGATATTTATCCCATCCGTTTCCAAAATCGATCACACATGCCCTGAGCATGTCTTCAAGAGTCTGAATCGTTCTTTCACTCTGCCCGTCGGTTTGCGGATGATATGCGGTACTCATATCCAAACGAGTTCCTAGTGCCTCCTGTAGTGATTGCCAGAACTTTGAGGTAAATCTACTATCACGATCGGATATAATGGAAATAGGTATTCCATGTCTTGAAACAATTTCCTTTATATACAATCGTAATAGTTTCTCCATTCTATCCGTTTCCTTTATAGGCAGGAAATGTGCAGACTTGGTGAGACGATCAACAATCACCCAAATGGTGTCGTATCCCCAGGCAGTCTTTGGTAACTTCGTGATGAAATCCATGGTAATACCGTCCCATTTCCATTCTGGGATTTCTGGTTGTTGAAGTAATCCTGACGGCTTCTGGTGTTCTGCTTTGACTTTGGAACAAGTTAAACATTCCCCAACATATGTTGCAACGTCTGTCTTCAAATTAGGCCACCAATAATGCGTCTTAAGATCTTGATACATCTTTCCAACTCCAGGATGTATCGAGTATCTTGTCTTATGTGCCTCATTCAATATTAACTTCCTTAATCCACCCAACTTTGGTACCCAAATACGGTTTGCAAAATATCGAATTCCATCTTCCCGCATATTGAGTTGTTTCCCATACTTCTTCATTATTTCATTTCCTATGTTTTCTTTAGTAAGAGCTTCTCATTGAGCCTCTTTGATTTGTGAGTTGAGATTCATGCGAATTTTTATGTTCATTGCTCGTACTCGAATTGGTTCTCGTTCCTTTCTGCTTAAAGCGTCAGCCACCACATTCGCTTTCCCGGGATGATAACGAATTTCACAATCATAGTCGTTTATTAACTCGACCCACCTACGTTGCCTCATGTTCAGCTGTTTTTGATCGAAAATATGTTGAAGGCTTTTATGATCAGTAAACACAGTGCATTTAACCCCATACAAGTAGTGTCTCCATATCTTCAATGCAAACACGACTGCTCCCAGTTCTAGATCATGCGTCGTATAATTCCGCTCGTGAATCTTTAATTGTCGGGATGCGTATGCAATAACTTTCTTCCGTTGCATAAGAACGCAACCAAAACCTTGTCTCGAAGCGTCACAATATATTTCAAAATCATCGTTCCCTTCTGGTAATGATAAAATAGGCGCCGTAGTCAACTTCTTTTTCAGTAATTGAAATGCACTCTCCTGCTCGGAAGTCCATTCATATTTCTTCCCTTTTTGCGTTAACGCTGTCAACGGCTTAGCTATTCGGGAAAAATCTTGAATAAACCTTCTATAATAACCGGCTAAACCCAAAAATTGGCGTATCTGCATTGGTGTCTTAGGAGTCTCCCATTTTTCAATGGCTTCAATTTTTGCTGGATCAACCTGAATTCCTTTGCTACCAACAACGTGGCCAAGAAATTGCACTTCTTTCAACCAGAAAGCACATTTAGAAAATTTAGCATATAGCTGTTCTTTTCTCAATAACTCTAATATCAACCTTAAATGCTGTTCATGCTCTTGCTCACTCTTGGAATAGATAAGAATATCATCAATGAAAACGATAACAAACTTATCTAAATATGGACTACAAACTCGATTCATGAGGTCCATGAATACAGCTGGCGCATTCGTCAATCCAAACGGCATGACCAAAAATTCGTAATGACCGTAGCGTGTCCGAAAAGCAGTTTTCGGTATATCTTCTTCTTTGACACGTAATTGATGATAACCCGATCTTAGGTCAATTTTCGAGTACACACATGATCCTTGGAGTTGATCAAATAAGTCGTCAATTCTCGGTAGTGGATACCGATTCTTGATAGTTAACTTATTTAATTCACGATAATCTATACACATTCGGAAAGATCCGTCTTTCTTCTTGACGAATAAAATTGGAGCTCCCCACGGTGAAGTGCTTGGTCGTATGAATCCACGGTCTAGTAATTCTTTTAACTGACTTTGAAGTTCTTTTAACTCGGACGGTGCAAGTCTATATGGAGCACGAGCCACTGGTGCAGCTCCTGGTACTAAATCTATTTGAAATTCTACAGATCTAAATGGAGGTAATCCCGGCAACTCTTCCGGAAATACTTCAGGAAAATCTCTTGCCACAGGCACGTCATTGATGCACTTCTCTTTTTCTTTCTTTTCGACTTTATTAACATGTGCTAAGATAGCATAGCACCCTTTCTTCAAGCACTTTTGAGCTTTCAAATAACTAATGAGTTTTAGCTTTGAGTTACCCTTCTCTCCATAAATCATTACTGGTGTTTTATTCTTACGAGGAATGCGAATTGCCTTCTTGGCGCACACAACTTCAGCTCCTATTTTGGACATCCAGTCCATGCCGACTATTACATCAAAACTTCCTAATTCTACGGGTATTAAGTCAATTTTAAATGTTTCTCCGGCTAAATTTATTTTACAATCACGGCAAATTTTATCGGCTTTAATTAGTTTACCATTAGCTAACTCAATCATGTACTTAGCATCTAGAGGTAATGATGAACAATTCAATTTAGCGTGAAAGTCTCTACACACGTAACTTCTATCAGCACCAGTATCAAATATAATAGATGCGGATAAGTTATTAATGGTAAACGTACCCGTAACAAGCTCCGGGTCTTCACATGCCTCTCTAGCATTAATAACAAATGCTCTCCCACGTGCAGGTCCGATATTCTTCTCTGGATTCGGGCACTGGCTCTTATAGTGACCTTGTTTTCCACACCCAAAACAAGTAATGGTAGCCAAAGCAGTTCTATTTGCATTGGTGGCAGGAGTCTTGGTACCATTTGTATTTGTAACGAGAGCCCTACAATCTTCAGCAAGATGACCCTTTCGATTACATTTGTTGCATACCACATTACAGTAACCAGAGTGATGTTTGTGGCATCGGTTGCATAAAGGATTTTGTCCTTTATAACCAAAGCTTAAACCACTACCCGCACCTTGCGTGTTTTCTTGTTTCTTAAAAGATTGTTGTTGGTTACCTCGATCATAATTTCCATTCCACTTTCTTTTGTTACCTGATACCTTCACATCAGTATTGGATACTTTCTTATCCATGATGACCTGATCCATTAGCTCGTTTGCCATAGTTATAGCTTCATGAATTGTCTTAGGTTTCGATGCTGTAACATTTGCCTTGACCTTTTTGGGCAAACCATCTTTGTACATTTCAATCTTCCGTTCTTCGGTTGGAACCAATTCAGGACATAGCAAAACTAATTCCATGAATCGCTGATTGTAGTTGGTGATTTCAGTACCAATAACCTTCAGACTTCGTAACTCATCTTCCAACTTCCTAACCTCGTTCCTTGGACAATATTCGTTGATTAACATTGTTTTGAATTCTTCCCATGGAGTATCATAAGCTACATCTCCTCCTACAGCCTTCACATAATTTTTCCACCACGTGAGCAAATAAACCACAGCAAATAAGAGAGAGCATTAACTGTGGATGACAATGATTTTAAGGGACGGGAGTAGGAACATCGAAATATAAGGGAAGGTATAAAACCTAACAACAACCCCGAAACTACAAACCGTGCATATCAATACGTATTGCAACGTAAAGGCACGGGAGAATTAAAAACATTATAATTCCAAGGAAAGGATAAAAGAGAATAGATTCTTCTGGTGATAGATGAAAAAGAAGAATGAAAGATATGAAAGTTAGAAATATAACAAGGGTTAGAATTGGATGGAGCATATTAGCGAATGTCTTAAAGTAGGAACTAAAGAGAAAGAATAGAAGATGTGGGAAGAAAGAAAGGGAAGGAGGTAAATTTATAGTGAAATATTCGACAAAGAAATCAAAACAGATTGCCACGTTAAATCAAAGAAGATCCTGATCGCCGCAAAACTAAATCTTATTACATAAGATTTTCTTTAAAACCCTTAAATCCCGAAAATCGATCATAATCACGTCATCGGTTACAACAATTCTATATTTACTCATTTCACTCTTTTGTGATAGCTTCGCTCGTGCGTCTCACATAACCGAATCGTTTTATCTAAATCTTTCAATAATGATAAAATTTCATTATTACCTCATATTCGTCATGAAAACATTCCTATTGTTATTTATGACAACCTCTACCAAATTTCGAGGACGAAATTTCTTTAACGGGTGGGTACTGTAACGACCCGGAAATTTCCGACCAAATTTAAACTCTAATCTCTATATGGTTCCGACACGATAAGCAAAAACCCTAAAGTTGACCCGCACTTTTTCGATCGTTCTATACTTATAAGATTAATATTTACATAAATTAAACCTTACCAACATGATAAGCAATCCAAATTGTTGAGACTTATGTTTTCGAAAAGAGTTTTACACAACGTTTGACCGTCTAGTTTGACCGATGATATCACGAACTATACAATATATGATAATTATACGTTTGTGTATATATATGTATATATACATATTTAACATGATCTAAGAATGTTTTAATATCTCATTTTGTATTAATAACAATAAGTTATAAGTATATTTTGAAACTACTAACTTAAGTTTTCAAAACGATAACCATACGTAACGTTATTTGACTTAAATACTTATGACCTATAATGTTTATACATATATCGTATAAGTAATGTATTTAATCACTTTTAAAGACTTAAATACATAAAACAATATAAGTATATTTACAAAAGATAGTTATATTTGAATCCTCGTTCCGTTTTCTCAAAGATTTCTATACGTATACCTAGGGTATATGTACCCGTATCATACGCAGCTTCTAGATGTATTTACTATTGGTATATACCAATAAAAATCTGCTCCTTAGCAGCCTTAAATGATTAAGAAACATGTGGAACCAACCATTTGTCAAGTAGCATGAATTATTTAGCAAGAAAACAAAGTTAGGTATCTTTTTTTTCCTTTATAACCTAAAAACGTTTTTATGCATGCACACCATTTCTTCACCCCATTTTCTCATACTTACACTTCCATTTCTCTCTCAAAATACTCTTAACTTCATACTTGATCATCTCCAAGCATTTTCCCCATCATTTAGCTTCAAAAACCTTACTTAAACACCATAAGAAAACCATACAAAAACACTTCAAGAAATCCTTCCAAGAACACAAACTTACTTCCAATCTTTCATCCAATTCCATCACCCTTTTGGTTCTAGCTTTTTACTCCTCTTTTACAGCAACCTTGTCCAAGGAACTTGAGGTAGTATCTATGTTCATAACCTTATTCGATTCATATATATATAGCTATCATATTTTGTGGTATACAATTTTAACAACAAGAACATAGTTTGAAAGTTTTCAAACTTGTTTGCAAACTAAATAGATCCTTCTAACTTAACTTTTAAAATACTTCAAGACCTATAATATAACTTAAATATATGCTAACTTAACAAGGTATAACTTGGTTTTTCAAAGAATATCTTAAAAACTGTTTTTACGACGTCGGAGTGTAACCGGGGACTGTTTTGGGTTGGATAATTAAAAACTATCTTAAACTTTGAATTGGAGGTTTATGTTCTGGAAAAATGATTTTTACTATAAATATGTTAACACATAAAAATTTCATGATTTAATTCAAAGTATAAGTATTTTTAGAAAAATGGTCATTAAGTGTTTTTTTTTTGTAACAAAAATGTTTAACTTCATAAGTTTCACTAAAGTTTCACCTATACCGTGTGATTTTGAATACAAACCAAGGTATTTTCAGTTCATAGTCTTAAAGAGGGACTCGATCCAAGGAGATGGCAAGTTGAATCAACGAAAACGGATTTGTAACGAAGAAACTATGACCGAAACAAAATTGGTTATCCTAGACTTGTTTAACTTCGGGATTAATTGGGAAAAATTAAATAAATCACATATTTCTAAGATAACATGATATTTTATATATATGTACTTATAATTCAATTTTATATGGTTCAGGATCACCCGTAAACAACACGAGAAGAT
Organism: Rutidosis leptorrhynchoides; assembly: GCF_046630445.1. NCBI lineage: Eukaryota > Viridiplantae > Streptophyta > Magnoliopsida > Asterales > Asteraceae > Rutidosis > Rutidosis leptorrhynchoides. The sequence continues at coordinate 50,078,232 of NC_092338.1, forward strand.
TAATCATAAGATCCCATGTTTGTACGCAACACGTCATTTGACAACACCGGTACTTTATGTACGCAACACGTCATTTGACAACACCGGTACCGTGGGTCAAGATTAATCTCGACCAATACATATACGATGGGGTTTTATTTATTTCATTGGGGGTTTTATTTATTTCATTGCGGGTATATTAAACATCTAAAAATGAACCATTAAAATTGAATTACTAACAACGAGCTGCTAACTACGGACTAAGGAATTATTCAAAGTATTAAAAGTATAACAAGTATATATATGTGACGTTTGTTTAAAAAGAAAAGGTATTGATATATTATATATGGATAGGTTTGTGATATCAACCGGAGACCAAGTCAAATTATATATATCTTCAAGACGAAAGTGAGTATATAGTCCCACTTTTAAACTCTAAATATTTCGGGATGAGAATACATGTATTTTATGTTTTACGTTATGGACACAAGTAACTGAAAAATATATTCTACGTTGAGTTGTACCACTGGCATACTTCCCTGTAGCTTGGTAACTAATATTTACAGCGGTATTGTAAACGCGAATCCTGTTGATAGATCTATCGGGCCTGACAACCCCAACCGGACTGGACGACCAGTATTCAACGGTTGCACAGTACTTCGTTTCGTGACTACACTTGGTACATTGTAGTAAGATTTCATATTAAAGGGAATATGCGACGTGATTAATTGTTAAGTATGGTTACCAAGTGCTCAACCACTTAGAATATTTTTATTAAAATGTTTATATATGAAATCTTGTGGTCTATATTTATATCGCTGTCGACATTAAACCTATATCTCACCAACTTTATGTTGACATTTTAAAGCATGTTATTCTCAGGTATGAATTAAGTCTTCCGCTGTGCATTATCTCGTACTAAGGATACTACTTGAGGCCATTAAGGACTTATATCATAAGGCGTTGCATTCGAGTCATTGAAGTTCATAGAGACTATTATTAAGTAAATGGCGGTTTAGGTCATTTGAATATTATGAAATGTCAGGCGAATATGTCAATTATGGATGTAACTATAGATTGCCTTTTAAGAATAAATGCAACGTTTGTAAGATGTATCATATAGAGGGCAAGTACCTCGCAATGTTATCAACTATTGTAATTCGTTTGTAATCAATATGGACAACGTCCGGATGATTAGTTTCGGATCCTTTCAGTTGATACCATCTGTGACGACCCATCCTTATCCCCCTGGACGAAATCAACAACATCTGGTTCCATTGCGATGATCGACTCCAAGTAATGTTCTTAACACGAGCAAATGCACAGCGGAAGACTTAATTCGTACCTGAGAATAAACATGCTTTAAAAGTCAACATAAAGTTGGTGAGATATATAGGTTTGATGCTAGCAGCGTAATAACTATGGACCACAAGATTTCATATTTATAAACATAATACACCCGCAAGTGTATAAAAAGCATTCCAAGCAGTGGGCACCCGGTAACTAGCCTTAACAAGAGTGTGTACCCCTGAGTTATAATAATATGTGCACCGAATCAAGTGCGTTCCGTTAACCTCGAAGTACTAAACACCCATTCTTCTAGTTTAGTAGTGACTAGAACAACATCTGGGTGGGGGTGTAAAACCCGATAGATCTATCTTTAGGATTCGCGCCTACCAGTTCATAAACCAATAGTTAAAGTTACCAAGCTAGGGGATTTTTGATTCAAACCCATGTAGATCGTAATTTTAGTCACTTGTGTCCATAACGTAAATCATTTATAAAAATAGCGCATGTATTCTCAGCCCAAAAATATTTAGAGTTTAAAAGGGACTATATACTCACCATAGTGTATTTTGTAGTAAAAATACATATAACATCATTTAACACGTGCAAGGCTGGCCTTTGATTCACGAACCTATATCAGGTGTATATCTATTAATACACATAGTTATAATCAAACAATTTATATATACATCTATATATAATAATTTATAGGTTATATCATTTTTTTTTTTTATATATTAGTAACCTACATTTTCATGTATTTATTTTATATATTTAAAATAAATAAGAATTTAAATTTTGTTATGTTATGTATTTAATACATTTTTAGTGTATATATATATATATATATATATATATATATATCTTTTATTTGTTAATTTGTATTAGTTCTAAAATAATATTAAACATGATAAAAATAATAATAATAATAATAATAATAATAATAATAATAGTAATAATAATAATAATAATAATAATAATAATAAAGTTAAAAGTGATATTTTTGATATAAAAGAAAAATGTTAATTCTAATAATAATGTATATTAATAATAATGATTCTTAAAAGTAATAATTTTACTAATAATAATAATTCCATTAATACTTATAGTAGTTCAATAATAATAATAACAATAATAATAATAATAATAATAATTAGTATCAATAACAATAATAATGATAATGGTAAAAATAATAAAAATTATAATAATAATAATGTATATAACCTTAGAAGGCTTGGTTAAAAAGAATATGTCACCGCCGGGACTCGAACCCACGACCATTCGTTCACCCGCACACACCCTTGACCATCCCTCTGTACTCGTTTATCTGATTAATACTCCCAACCGAAAATATTTACCCCGTATGTTAATATCATCATCTTCATCACGTTATACAAACAACCAGGAATCTCCAAAACAAAATCAAATAATCGATTAAGGTTGGAATTAAAACTTTAAAAGAGTACAGAAACGTTTAAAGGTTTGATGGATTAATTGAAACAATAAAGGTTTTAATTTTTTTTTTTAAAAAAAAAAACGCTGTACAGCAGAAAAAAAATCGATCATGAACTCACTACCCAAACTTGAATTCTAATTCGTTTTACTTAAAAGTTATAACTTGAAAGATGTCGTAAATGATTCCTATAAACTATCTGGACCCTCGGTTGAATCCTTAACATCAAATTTCTTTCTAATTTCACGATGAACCAGAAAAATGACTTTAATAAAATTAACTTTAACTTCTCAAATTCGAACCCAATATGAACGATTGAGAGTTGGAACTCTTCAGAAAGATTGAAACGTATAATAACTATAAATTCTGCATTTTTACTTTTTGAATTTGATTGCAAAAATTTGGACTTTTGGAAATCGACCCATAACAGAGTTTGTGACTGTGTTCTTCATTTTCTTCCACGAATTTAAATCAGATAATGAACGTAAGAGTTTTGTTTGATAATGACAGCGAATAGAAGAAAAGACTTACTCCCTCCATTGTATAATTCGTAAAGTTTAGATATACCCGTGGTTTAACAGTATTTTCCTAATCAGACAAGAAGAAGATAAAAAGAAAATAAAAGATGAATTGTTTGTTACTGATTTTTCTATATTTCAGGGATTGGTTTTCGATTTGTAATCCTATTGAGAGACAGAAACGATAATTTGAAACAGATAGATTGTGACATATTGATTCTGTAATATTATTTCCAATTAAAAATCAATTTTGATAATTAGTAAAAGTAAATAAATATATTATCAAATTAATATATAAAAATACTGATAATTAAAAGAAATATATAATAATACTAATAATAATAATATTACTAATCAAATAATATAATACTTATAATTATAGTAGAAACAATATTAATATGATAATATTCTTAATAATCATAATGATAACAATGATCATAATAATATAATAATACCAATAATAATATAACCAATAACATATATAATTTCTTATTATAATTTTATTAGAACTTATAAATAAAAAAAAATGATAATAATAAACAAAAATGGTAGCACTTTTAACATAATATATGTATCAAATTTCATATATATAATATCACCAAATATTGATAATAACAATGAAGGTAACAATAATATTCTTAGTATAACTACTATATTGTTAATTTGTAATTTGCATTTAATATATTATTATAATTTATTGATTGTATTATAATTACAATTTATATATACAAAGATATTTATTTACAAACAATCATTCGTGAATCGTCAGACATGGTCGAGGGTAATGGATTTCATGAATATAGATTTCAATTTTTCTAGACTCAACATTACAGATTTTACTTATCGTGTCGGAACCATATAAAGATTAAGGTTTAAATTTGATCGGAAATTTCCGGGTCGTTACAGTACCCACCCGTTAAAAAAATTTCGTCCTCGAAATTTGGTAGAAGTCGTCATGGATAACAGTAGGAATGTTTTCATGACGAATATGAGGTGATAATGGAGTTTTATCATCATTGAGTAATATTGATAAAACGATTTGATCATATGAAGCGTACGAGTAAAGCTATCACAAAAGAGTGAAATGAGTAAATAAATATGTTTGTTTAAACTGATGACGTAATTATGAGTGATTTCCAGAATTCACGGGATTTAAAGAAAATCTTACGTAATAAGATTTGATTTTTCAGCGATCAGGATCTTATTTGATTTAATACAGCAATCTGTTTCGATTTCTCTGTCGGATATTTTACTGTAAAACTACTCCCTTCGTTTCTTCTTTCCGTTCTTGAGTCAAGTGAATAATGATCCGAAATTTGTAAGCATGAATTTTAGAATGAACATAGTTGATGTTCTTAGAAAGAAATGGTAATAGCACGAGTTTGATTTGTCAAATCACTAGAATGTTTCGAAAAATTAGAACTATCATGGTGATACGTTCTAATATGTTTGGAGATTGGATGGAATGTAAGAGCCGTGTAACATGGCATATGATGTTGGTACTGTGAATTATCACATTCCATTAGAAACTTAGCATGACTTACTATAATATAATGAAGTTGATCAAATTTCATTATATTATACTAATTCATGCATCAGTTCCCAACACTGCTTCAGAACATTCTAAACTTGAAGATTTCAGAATTTAGAAACTAATACAGTTTCTTTTATGTTGTAACGCAGATGTTACGGAGTGATAATTGATCTCGGATAAGAATAGTTGTGAAAATATCTCCAGGAATATGAAGGATATGTATAACGGAAGATATGAAGATATCTTATAATATCTAAGATAAGATGATGATGATGAATATTATCTGGAAAGGTTTAGAATAAGGAGTAGGGTTCTTACTAACGGTTTCAGCAGGCACTGAATCGTTTGGATTCTTTGAAAACCTTACTTAAACACCATAAGAAAACCATACAAAAACACTTCAAGAAATCCTTCCAAGAACACAAACTTACTTCCAATCTTTCATCCAATTCCATCACCCTTTTGGTTCTAGCTTTTTACTCCTCTTTTACAGCAACCTTGTCCAAGGAACTTGAGGTAGTATCTATGTTCATAACCTTATTCGATTCATATATATATAGCTATCATATTTTGTGGTATACAATTTTAACAACAAGAACATAGTTTGAAAGTTTTCAAACTTGTTTGCAAACTAAATAGATCCTTCTAACTTAACTTTTAAAATACTTCAAGACCTGTAATATAACTTAAATATATGCTAACTTAACAAGGTATAACTTGGTTTTTCAAAGAATATCTTAAAAACTGTTTTTACGACGTCGGAGTGTAACCGGGGACTGTTTTGGGTTGGATAATTAAAAACTATCTTAAACTTTGAATTGGAGGTTTATGTTCTGGAAAAATGATTTTTACTATAAATATGTTAACACATAAAAATTTCATGATTTAATTCAAAGTATAAGTATTTTTAGAAAAATGGTCATTAAGTGTTTTTTTTTTTTTTTAACAAAAATGTTTAACTTCATAAGTTTCACTAAAGTTTCACCTATACCGTGTGATTTTGAATACAAACCAAGGTATTTTCAGTTCATAGTCTTAAAGAGGGACTCGATCCAAGGAGATGGCAAGTTGAATCAACGAAAACGGATTTGTAACGAAGAAACTATGACCGAAACAAAATTGGTTATCCTAGACTTGTTTAACTTCGGGATTAATTGGGAAAAATTAAATAAATCACATATTTCTAAGATAACATGATATTTTATATATATGTACTTATAATTCAATTTTATATGGTTCAGGATCACCCGTAAACAACACGAGAAGATTAATCATAAGATCCCATGTTTGTACGCAACACGTCATTTGACAACACCGGTACTTTATGTACGCAACACGTCATTTGACAACACCGGTACCGTGGGTCAAGATTAATCTCGACCAATACATATACGATGGGGTTTTATTTATTTCGTTGGGGGTTTTATTTATTTCATTGCGGGTATATTAAACATCTAAAAATGAACCATTAAAATTGAATTACTAACAACGAGCTGCTAACTACGGACTAAGGAATTATTCAAAGTATTAAAAGTATAACAAGTATATATATGTGACGTTTGTTTAAAAAGAAAAGGTATTGATATATTATATATGGATAGGTTCGTGATATCAACCGGAGACCAAGTCAAATTATATATATCTTCAAGACGAAAGTGAGTATATAGTCCCACTTTTAAACTCTAAATATTTCGGGATGAGAATACATGTATTTTATGTTTTACGTTATGGACACAAGTAACTGAAAAATATATTCTACGTTGAGTTGTACCACTGGCATACTTCCCTGTAGCTTGGTAACTAATATTTACAGCGGTATTGTAAACGCGAATCCTGTTGATAGATCTATCGGGCCTGACAACCCCAACCGGACTGGACGACCAGTATTCAACGGTTGCACAGTACTTCGTTTCGTGACTACACTTGGTACATTGTAGTAAGATTTCATATTAAAGGGAATATGCGACGTGATTAATTGTTAAGTATGGTTACCAAGTGCTCAACCACTTAGAATATTTTTATTAAAATGTTTATATATGAAATCTTGTGGTCTATATTTATATCGCTGTCGACATTAAACCTATATCTCACCAACTTTATGTTGACATTTTAAAGCATGTTATTCTCAGGTATGAATTAAGTCTTCCGCTGTGCATTATCTCGTACTAAGGATACTACTTGAGGCCATTAAGGACTTATATCATAAGGCGTTGCATTCGAGTCATTGAAGTTCATAGAGACTATTATTAAGTAAATGGCGGTTTAGGTCATTTGAATATTATGAAATGTCAGGCGAATATGTCAATTATGGATGTAACTATAGATTGCCTTTTAAGAATAAATGCAACGTTTGTAAGATGTATCATATAGAGGGCAAGTACCTCGCAATGTTATCAACTATTGTAATTTGTTTGTAATCAATATGGACAACGTCCGGATGATTAGTTTCGGATCCTTTCAGTTGGTATCAGAGCGTTGGTCTTAGCGAACCAGGCCTTGCATTAGTGTGTCTAACTAGTAGTTGTTAGGATACATTAAGTGAGTTTGGACTTTGACCGTGTCTGCCTGTCAAAAGTTTTGCTTATCAATCCTAGTCGGAAATTATCTGCTTATCATTCTTAGGGAACTGCCTGCTTATCATTCTTAAGTCTAGACACGTCTTACTGCATTTAGTGCATCGATAGTGTATAGACAAAATTCATATCCTAGCGTATCTGTTACTATAGACATTGCCTGACGTATTTCAAAGATTCTCCGTAATTCATGGGATTTTGATATTATATATACATATGTAAATTATGTATTGAAGAGTACCAAACCCAACTCCTATAATCTATTCCAAACCAAAAATTCATTTCTCCGACCATACAAGATGGATTCTTCATCCAGCTCAAATTCCTCCGACTTCGATAGCTTCGCCGATATGGATTTCCATTCGAGCTCCAAGAACAGCGTTACCGGAATGGATCAACCAATTTCCCATCATCTATTCTGGATGAATTGGGGATGGGTTCGTAATATACTAAATTTCTGGAGGCAAGAAGAAGGTGATCCATTCCATTCACCAAATTGTCCTCTTAACGATGAACCTGAAGCACTTACCGGCGAACCTATTCGAAACACCATTTTCTCGCTCATTTCTAGAGTATCTCGTCATGATTACATACTATTCCATATTTCAAATCTTGTTCATTCGCTCGTTCCAACCGTCAATCATCCCGGTATAATAGAAGAAGTCAACGAACTCCGTGCTCGGGTAGTGGTTTTGGAGAATATGGTGCGAAGGTTACAAACACCAACAGCAGCACCAGCAGCATAATCCGTACTACCATCGTCAACGCCGACAGTACCTTTATCACCCCAATCACAACCTCGCCTTAAATCTCAACATCACAATCTGTATCTCGAATATCAACATCACACGACTCAATATCTGTACTTCGAGTATGATCTTCGTTCTATATATCGTTCTACATCGATTATCTTCGCTTTACGTATCGTATGACGATTATGTAATTTCTAAAGTCTTAGAGATTATGTAATCTAGAATTAACGATAAATCAAATGAGTTTAATATCTTATTGACTCATTAAATCTATGATTATCTCTGAAGAAAATATATATGCAAGTATATTTTTATAAAGATAGTAATTAAAAATTCCTTCGTACAAACTATTAATGATGAAAATATTTTAACGGGTGGGTAGTACCCGAGGAATATTTAGAATTCACATTAATAAGTTATATTGTACATTCTTGAATCTGATTCAACGGTTATCTATTATCTTACTTACAACCACCGATATTCGTATCCGCTCACCCCAGAATAACCATTTTCAATCAAATTTCATATTCGGATTTTGACCTACCAGAATCCAACAAGTGGCATAAAGAAGAAAACATTGGACAAAATAAAAAAAAAATTGTTAGAAACACACGATTTAACTAATTAAAAATCTATTAAGGATTCCACGCTAACTGTTCCGGCTAACTCTGGACAATTAAAATGAATTAAAATGTTGATTGTAACATATGAAGCTAAACAATTCTTCAAGCTTGCCACTTGATTTTATCTTAAACCTCATTCGTAACTTGACGATTACAATTCGCATTCAAATCCTTGCATGATTCCTGAAAACACCTCGACCGAGAAGTTGAACCCGCCGCACCTCGCCTACGGAATGAAGATTTATACATACAGTTATACACCTGAAGAACTCTCGAACCCAAATTCATAATTTAACACATAACTTATTGAATCCTTTGCCATTTATTAGCAAGAACAACCCTACAATTCCTTTTCAAGAAGCTAATTTTGTCACAGCTCCACTTCGACTTTTCAGTGAGAATATTTCTATTATAATCATGATATTTATACCTTGTCCTTTCGCCGTCATTACCGAAAAACCTTTTATATCCCTCGACAACATCAACAGGTGCACCAGCAGATCGTTATCCTTTTGGCGAAATCAACAATCAGTATTTTGAAAATCTCGCGGAACTTCTTCCATCATATCTATAATGTCTATCCCTAAGAATTTCATAATCTGAACGTGAAGTTTCTGAAAAACACCCGGGACTATGAAATAGTTCTTGAAATGCTAACGAAGCAGCAAAAACTGTAAACGACTTTAACGGTCAAAAGTTTGATGACAAAGAATAGTAAGGTGGTAAAGCTGAAAAAAAAAAGTTTAGAACTAGAAAACGGATGAAGCAAAGTATGAAAAAGGCTGTGGATAAATCACAGGGACTGAACCTGCTCTCAAAGAATACAAACGATTCCGTACCTGCTGAAACCGTCAGTAAGAACCCTACTCTTTATTCAAAACCTTGCCCGGATGATATTTTTCATCATCATCTTATCTTAGATATTATAAGATATCTTCATATCATTCGTTATACATATTTTTCATATTTCTGGAGATATTTTTACAACTATTCCTATCTGCGATCATTTATCTCTCCGTAACATCTGCGTTACAATATAAAAGAAACTGTGTTAATTTCTAAATTCTGAAACCTCCGAGATTAAAATATAAATGATTTGAAGTAGTGTTGGGAACTGATGCATGAATTAGTATAATATAATGAAACTTGATCAACTTCATTATATTACAGTAAGTCATGTTAAGTTTCTAATGGAATTTGATTCACAGTACCGTCATCATGTGCCACGTTACACGGCTCTTACATTCTATCAAGTCTCCAAACATATTAGAACGTATCACCTTGATAGTTCTATTTTTCCGGAATATTCGAGTAATTTAACGAATCAAGATCGTGCCATTACAATTTCATTCTAAAACCAATAGCTAGGTTCATTCCAAATTTTCTACCTACGAATTTCGGACCATTGTTCGCTTGGCTCGAGGACAGGAAGAAGAAACGAAGGGACAAAACCTCAGAATAGAAATAGGAACATAAACCACAGCAAATAAGAGAGAGCATTAACTGTGGATGACAATGATTTTAAGGGACGGGAGTAGGAACATCGAAATATAAGGGAAGGTATAAAACCTAACAACAACCCCGAAACTACAAACCGTGCATATCAATACGTATTGCAACGTAAAGGCACGGGAGAATTAAAAACATTATAATTCCAAGGAAAGGATAAAAGAGAATAGATTCTTCTGGTGATAGATGAAAAAGAGGAATGAAAGATATGAAAGTTAGAAATATAACAAGGATTAGAATGGGATGGAGCATATTAGCGAATGTCTTAAAGTAGGAACTAAAGAGAAAGAATAGAAGATGTGGGAAGAAAGAAAGGGAAGGAGGTAAATTTATAGTGAAATATTCGACAAAGAAATCAAAACAGATTGCCACGTTAAATCAAAGAAGATCCTGATCGCCGCAAAACTAAATCTTATTACATAAGATTTTCTTTAAAACCCTTAAATCCCGAAAATCGATCATAATCACGTCATCGGTTACAACAATTCTATATTTACTCATTTCACTCTTTTGTGATAGCTTCGCTCGTGCGTCTCACATAACCGAATCGTTTTATCTAAATCTTTCAATAATGATAAAATTTCATTATTACCTCATATTCGTCATGAAAACATTCCTATTGTTATTTATGACAACCTCTACCAAATTTCGAGGACGAAATTTCTTTAACGGGTGTGATACCACATGTCATAACCCGTCCTTAACCATAAGAACGTGTTAGATAACGTATGATTTCATTGCGAGGTATTGACCTCTATATGCGACATTTTTAAAAGAGAAACTGCATATATTATACATTACAAACCATAACCATTATTTTTGTTACAAGCTTTAGACAATAAAAAGATGATTATCGTTTAGCGATAATCTTCGACTTACAAACTTTACATATAATGATAACAACACGATTTCGAGCATATTTTACAACACAAATCCTTGGGTATGCAGTTTCATTTTTGACACAAATATGCGTACGCAAGATCCTGCTCAAATTCAACATAATGCAGCGGAAGCTTTAGTAATCACCTGAGAATAGACATGTTTTAAAAGGTCAACATAAAGTTGGTGAGATATAGGTTTAATGCCGGCAGCAATATATATATATAGACCACAAGATTTCGTATATAAACAGTTTAGTAAAAATATTCTAAGTGGTTGAGCACTTGGTAACCATACTTAACATTTAATAATGTCGCATATTCCCTTTATTATGAAATCTTACTACACCGTACCAAGTGTAGTCACGAAACGAAGTACTGTGCAACCGTTGAATACTGGTCGTCCAGTCCGGTTGGGGTTGTCAGGCCCGATAGATCTATCAACAGGATTCGCGTTTACAATACCGCTGTAAATAACAGTTACCAAGCTACAGGGAAGTATGCCAGTGGTACAACTCAACGTAGAATATATTTTTCAGTTACTTGTGTCCATAACGTAAAACATAAAATACATGTATTCTCATCCCGAAATATTTAGAGTTTAAAAGTGGGACTATATACTCACTTTCGTCTTGAAGATATATATATAATTTGACTTGGTCTCCGGTTGATATCACGAACCTATCCATATATAATATATCAATACCTTTTCTTTTTAAACAAACGTCACATATATATACTTGTTATACTTTTAATACTTTGAATAATTCCTTAGTCCGTAGTTAGCAGTTCGTTGTTAGTAATTCAATTTTAATGGTTCATTTTTAGATGTTTAATATACCCGCAATGAAATAAATAAAACCCCCAACGAAATAAATAAAACCCCATCGTATATGTATTGGTCGAGATTAATCTTGACCCATGGTACCGGTGTTGTCAAATGACGTGTTGCGTACATAAAGTACCGGTGTTGTCAAATGACGTGTTGCGTACAATCATGGGATCTTATGATTAATCTTCTCGTGTTGTTTACGGGTGATCCTGAACCATATAAAATTGAATTATAAGTACATATATATAAAATATCATGTTAACTTAAAAAGATGTGATTTATTTAATTTTTTCCAATTATTTTCGTGGCTAAACTAGTCTTGGATATCCGATTTTGTTTCGGTCATAGTTTCTTCGTTACAACTCCGTTTTCGTTGATTCAACTTGCCATCTCCTTGGATCGAGTCCCTCTTTAAGACTATGAACTGTAAATACCTTAGTTTGTATTCAAAATCACACGGCATAGGTCAAACTTTAGTGAAACTTATGAAGTTAATCATTTTCCATCATGTAAACAACCTTAAATGATTATTTTTCTAAAAATACTTATACTTTGAGTTAAACCATGAAATTTTTATGTGTTATCATATTCATAGTAAAAATCATTTTTCCAGAAAATAAACCTCCAATTCAAAGTTTAAGATGGTTTTTAATTATCCAACCCAAAACAGCCCCCGGTGGCACTCCGACGTCGTAAAAACAGTTTTTAAGATAATCTTTGAAAAACCAAGTTATACCTTGTTAAATTAGCATATATTTAAGTTATATTACAGGTCTTGGAGTATTTTAAAAGTTAAGTTAGAAGGATCTATTTAGTTTGCAAACAAGTTTGAAAACATTCAAACTATGTTCTTGTTGTTAAAATTTTATACCACAAAATAAGATAGCTATATATATATGAATCGAATAAGGTTATGAACATAGATTCTACCTCAAGTTCCTTGGACAAGGTTGTTGTAAAAGAGGAGTAAGAACCTAGAACCAAAAGGGTGATGGAAGTGGATGAAAGATTGGAAGTAAGTTGGTGTTCTTGGAAGGATTTCTTGAAGTGTTTTTGTAAGGTTTTCTTATGAGGTTTAAGTGTTGTTTTTGAAGCTAAATGATGGGGAAAATGCTTGGAGATGATCAAGTATGAAGTTAAGAGTATTTTGAGAGAGAAATGGAAGTGTAAGTATGAGAAAATGGGGTGAAGAAATGGTGTGCATGCATAAAAACGTTTTTAGGTTATAAAGGAAAAAAAAGATACCTAACTTTGTTTTCTTGCTAAATAATTCATGCTACTTGACAAATGGTTGGTTCCACATGTTTCTTAATCATTTAAGGCTGCTAAGGAGCAGATTTTTATTGGTATATACCAATAGTAAATACATCTAGAAGCTGCGTATGATACGGGTACATATACCCTAGGTATACGTATAGAAATCTTTGAGAAAACGGAACGAGGATTCAAATATAGTTATCTTTTGTAAATATACTTATATTGTTTTATGTATTTAAGTCTTTAAAAGTGATTAAATACATTACTTATACGATATATGTATAAACATTATAGGTCATAAGTATTTAAGTCAAATAACGTTACGTATGGTTATCGTTTTGAAAACTTAAGTTAGTAGTTTCAAAATATACTTATAACTTATTGTTATTAATACAAAATGAGATATTAAAACATTCTTAGGTCATGTTAAATATGTATATATACATATATATACACAAACGTATAATTATCATATATTGTATAGTTCGTGATATCATCGGTCAAACTAGACGGTCAAACGTTGTGTAAAACTCTTTTCGAAAAACATAAGTCTCGACAATTTGGATTGCTTATCATGTTGGTAAGGTTTAATTTATGTAAATATTAATCTTATAAGTATAGAACGATCGCAAAAGTGCGGGTCAACTTTAGGGTTTTTGCTTATCGTGTCGGAACCATATAGAGATTAGAGTTTAAATTTGGTCGGAAATTTCCGGGTCGTTACAGTACCCATCCGTTAAAGAAATTTCGTCCTCGAAATTTGGTAGAGGTTGTCATAAATAACAATAGGAATGTTTTCATGACGAATATGAGGTAATAATGAAATTTTATCATTATTGAAAGATTTAGATAAAACGATTTGGTTATGTGAGACGCACGAGCGAAGCTATCACAAAAGAGTGAAATGAGTAAATATAGAATTGTTGTAACCGATGATATAGTTATATTTAACTGTTATATTTAAAGAGTAACTTAGTTATTACATATGTATAATAGAATGATATTAGTTTCATAGGGTTTTATGAAAGGAAAGATTGATGCATATAGTTATGCACCTGAAAAAAAAAAAAAAACTCTCGAAACCTGAGTAAACGTTTAACACGTATCCGTGCTAGCTCCTTTAGCATTGTCATTTCTGAAAATGACTTTGTAATTCCTTTTCAAATTAGCCAATTTTATCACAGCTTCAGCAAGTCAACTTCGATTTTTTTCGTTTGAAACAACCTTATTATAACCTTGACATATATGATTGTTCTTTTATCGTTACCGGAGAACCTTTTATAATCCACTATATTACCATTAGCGTTCAATCATCTAAAAACAAAATTCTCTTGAAACCACCTCGGATTGATAACCAATAATTCAGATATCGTAGCATTAAATTCCGAGGAAACAGAAAAATTATAGATGGTCTAAACGGTCAAAAGTTTGATGATAAAGAAGAGAGTGTTAGGAAAGCTCGATAGAAAATTTGGTGCTGAAAAACGGATTGAGCTAACCACAAAAGAGACCAAGGACAAATACAAGGATCAAACCCAATATTCAAAGAATTCAGGTAATTCTGGATCCGATGAAATCTTTAGAGAATATCTTGCTCCGAAGCCATTATAAAATCTTGCGGAAAAATTTTTTCTCCATCAACCTTCGAACTTAGAAATTCCAAAATATCATCATAAATATCTTCGATATTTCTGAGGATATTTTCATAAATATTCTTGTCCGAAATTATCTACCTCTTCGTGTTTTCTGTATTTCATTATATTGGAAACTTCTGTAAAGATCTAAGTATAAATTAGGAATGAATTCTGGAGAAGTGTAGGGAATTGAAGCATGAGTTAGTATAATATAATGCGCTTGGCCAACGTAATTATATTACAGTAAGTCATGCTGAGTTTTTAATGGAATGTGATGATTCACAGTACCATCATTATGTACCATGTTACACGACTCTTTCATTCTACTTAATCTCTAAGCATATCACGAAAATATTTCCTTGATATTTCTGTTTTTCCGTAATTCCAAAAGTTTGCTAATAAATCGTGCTATTTCATTTTCTTTCTGATTAGAAGATTTCCCTTAAATTACTTGAATTTCCGGAAATCCACCATGACTATGTCAAAAGTTAAGATGAAACTTTTCACTCTTTTGTAATAGCTCTACTCATACGCTTCAAGTAATCGAATTGTTTTATCCATATTACTCAATGATGATAAAACTCTATTTATTAACTCAAATTCGTCATGAAAACATTTTTATTGTTAGCCATGACGACCACGATCAAATTTCGGGACGAAATTTCTTTAACGGGTAGGTACTGTCACGACCCGAAAAAAAAATTTTTTTGACTAATTTTAAACCAAACTCTCGATACGATTTAATATTTTGACACGATAAGCAATGTCTGTAATGTTGAATCTCAAAAATTTTGAACTGTTAGACCTTTGATCATTTCCGACGATTCACGAACAACTGTATATAAATAGATAAATATAAATATATACAAACATATATAATAATATAACAAAAATATATTATGTATATATATATAGGGTGTTTTATTTATAAAAGTTCAGTTCCACAATTCATGTACTCTTTAAATCGATTTCTGATGTCTAAGAACTATCATCTTAATAACAAAGTCGGGTGGTATATAAATTCCAAACAACATTCAATCAATCAAATGACAGATACGACTTTTACTCCATTAACTGTAGGTTAACATCGTATTTATTAGCCATCTAATTAAGTCTATTCTTTTACGAAGTACTATATATCACGAATCATCTATTTTGAAATTTTAAGAGAGTAACATGCCGGGGTAAAACCACATCAATTATTTTAGTCAAGTACTATAATTTAATGGATGTGATTAAAAGCAACACATACCTACAATAGTTCATTGTTTCATTTTTATTTTTTTTCCACATTCCTTTAGCTTTAATTTGTTAACTATATATTTATTAATATTATATGTAAGATACAGGCATATGAGTCATCAACACCATTTATGTTTTCTTCAATACTATTATCAGTCTCTATATTTTGCACTACTACTATTTACTTTATATGTCGACATACACATGCACAATCAATCATCCGGGTGCTTCACTGTGGCAAATTGGAAAATTGATAAATTGAATTATAAATGTGAGAATTACTGTATCTACTTTATCTAATTCTATATTATATAGATAAGCCATTAGTTTTACTAACACACTTCTCAACTAAAGCTTCATCACAACTATCGGGAACTATCACCAATACAATACCATCTCCATAATAACCGTTCACCACTCTTGACAACCACCAAACCTTTGAACAACCACCTTTTACTACTGCGGTGAACCATCACCTTAAACCCACCACTAACCATACCAAGCCGCCACCACCCATGACTACCACCTTCATCACCATTGAAACCCGAAAACCACTACCATCTATGTTATTTCTGTCCCTTCGAAGTAACCACCCAAGAACCAACGAATACCTTATATTCCATGCTTCTGTTTTATTTTGTTTCTGTTCGAGCTCAAGAAAGAACAACGCCATCGGCTACTTGACCCTCTCTTCTTGCTCAATAAACAAAACCATCAAAACCCCTTCATTAAACACATAACATTTTCCTTTTTGCTGTCTCCATATGCTATCAATAAACCCACTTATATTCTGATCAATTACAACAACTCACCTAAACCACTAACCCATTTAACTACTACAGCTACTAATGTTTCTGTTGAAAAACTAAAAGAAAAACATGTTGCATACCATGTTTTCTGGTTCTATTTTAACCGGTCGCAGTCCATCAGACCATCACCACCTTGATTAACACCCAACAGCCCACTTCTGTATACTTGTTTTCAATCGAACCCTCACCCAAACCGTTTTCATGTTTCTCTCATTCTTATTTTTTTTCCCTGTTACGAGCAACCACACCACCATCACATAAAACTGCTGCACAGCGAAGAAGGTGACTGCTATATAAATATTTTCTTATCTACTGCTCGTTGATAGAACAGCCATCAAATTCGTGTACCTGCTGCCACCATATACTATATCCTTTCTATTTATTCGACGAAATGAAACAAGAAAAAGGTGTGTTTGTTTATTTGAGTCATGGACTTATAAAACAAATGAAGAAAGAAGTGGTATCACTTAATTAATTGGGGTTTGGTCAAGTTGCTTATAGTATATTAACATATGGTGAATTATTAAAAAGCTAGTGGAACAAAAGTTGCACTCTATGGCCGACCATTTGGGCCATACAAAAAGGATGGTGCACCATATTATAATTACATAAAGCATGTGAGGTATGATGACCAATGAGAATACTTTTACACATGTTTCTGTTTCGATTAAATAGCTGCTACAGCAGCTATATTTTTCTATTTTGCTATGGATATAACAAGGTTGGTGATGATAGTAATGAGGGACGTAATTAAAGTAGATAATGAAAGAAGATAATGATGCACGATGATGAGTTGGAGAAAATGATGACGGCCTGCGTAAATTATTTGTTGCAAATGAAACCAATTAAATCAAAGACCCCACCTATTGTTCTTACTTAATTCACAAAGCCAAAACTAGATAGTAAATCGAACTGGATTGATTAAATCGTTTTGTTTTTGGGCTGCTATTGATATTAGGGTACGGTGGTGGACTGCTTTTGGGGCCTTATGATCTATAAGTCATAATGGGCCGCTAGGTGTGGGATTAAATTAAGTGAGGCTTAGTAATTTTGTTGTTGGGCTCGAATAGCATTTAGATATTGATAACAGCGAGTATGATGTTAAGACGAAGTATTGAGAATGATGATGGTATAGGGCGACGGTTGTGTTGATGATGATGAAGGTAACGTCGTATGATGATGATAACCGAATCAGTTTATGAGTATATAGATTTAGGATGTGTATTAAATCCGAAAAGCATGGCCGAGCTGTTGGTTAGGGACGTTGTGTTAAACCAAGAGGTCTAGGGTTCGAGTCCGGGCTCTGACAATTTTTTTTTAGAAAGCTTATTTAATCTCTTTGAAGGTAGTCTCCTTTTAGATTATCAACATTATTATTATTGTTATTATTATTATTATTATTATTATTATTATTATTATTAGTAATTTTATCAAGTTTATTATTATTATTACTATTATCATTATTAATGCAAGTAGTATTATTATTGAAATTAACATTTTTACCAAAATTATCACTTTTATTATTAAAACTATCATTATTATTATTATTAGAATTATCATTAATTTTATCATTATTAATTTTATTATCATTTTTATCATTATTTCTAACAATAATATTATTATTTTTATCATTATTATTATTAGTATTATTAATTATTAATATATCAAATAAAGATTTTCTATATAAAAATATACTATTAACATAAAGCATAACTATATTAATATTTTTGTAATAAATATTAATTATCTATTTAATGTATATAAAATAAATAAGTTAATTTAGTTATTAATGAAACGTACAAGTTACTAAAATAACAATTAATAATAATACCTAAATTTGTTCGATTACCATTATACGTGTTAATATATATACTTAATATAGGTTCGTGAATCTGAGGCCAACCCTACACATGTTCAATGTCGTCATATGTATTTTTACTACAAAATACAATAGGTGAGTTTCATTTGCTCCCTTTTTATATATATTTTTGGGCTGAGAATACATGCGCTGATTTATAAATGTATTACAAAATAGGCACAAGTACTAAAACTAATTCTATGTGGGTTTAAACCAGAAATATACCCTTAGCTTGGTAACATTAAACTACTTGTCTATGTATGGTAGGCGCGAATCCTAAAGATAGATCTATTGGGCCTGACAAACCCCATCATGACTATGGGATGCTTTAGTACTTCGAGGTTATTTTAAACACACCTGATCTGGTGTACTTCAGAGGGTAAAACATGAACGTTAAGGCTTGTTACCGAGTGCCTACAACTTATAGAATACTTTTATACACTTGCGAGTGTACATATATTTATAAACGAAAATCTTGTGTTCTATTAATATATTGAAATGATTATTATGATAAACCTATGAACTCACCAACCTTTTGGTTGACACTTTTAAGCATGTTTATTCTCAGGTACGAATTAAGTCTTCCGCTGTGCATTTGCTCAATTTAAGGACATTACTTGGAGTCGATCATTGCAATGGGACCAAATGTTGATGACTTCGTCCAGGTGGATTAGGACGGGTCGTTACAGGGGGTATCAAAGCGGTGGTCTTAGCGAACTAGGTCTTGCATTAGTGTGTCTAACTAATAGTTGTTTAGATGCATTAGTGGGTCTGGACTTCGACCGTGTCTGCATGTCAAAAGTTTTGCTTATCATTTCGTGTCAAAAATCATCTACTTATCATCCATAGGAAATTACCTGCTTATCATTCTTAGTCTAGACACTTCTTATTGCATTGATTGCATGAATAGTGTAGAGACAAAATTCAGATCTTAGCGTATCTGTTACTGTAGACTTTATCTGACACGTTTCCTTAATTTCCTCCGTAATCTACGGGATCTTCTGTACTATATTTAGGTATTCTATGTAGATAGAATATCATCCGACATACGAAATTCTTTTCATATCGAAAACCCTTTATCTAATCGTACGAAATGGAACTCACCATTAGTTCAAGTCCCTCGGATTCCGATATGGAGTTTCACCTAAGTTCCAAAAGCAGCGTCACCAGAATGAATCACCCAGTCATCCATCCCCAATGCATCTGATGAGTTCGTAGTCAACTTAATCACTGGAGACAAGAAGAAGGTGATCCCTTCCATCCACCACATTCCCCTCTTGGCGAAGAACCTGAAGCACTTACCGGCGAACCTGTTTGTAATACCATTTTCACCCTCATTTCCCAAATATCTCGCCATGATTATATACTATCTCAATTCTAAACCTTATTCATCCGCTCGTTTCGACCGACAATCATCCCGGAATAATATAAGAAGTCAACGAACTTCGCGCTCGAATAATCAATTTGGAGAATATGGTGCAAAATTTACCAGCTTCATCAACATCATTAGCACCAGCAGTACCATCAATAAACAGCACCAGTACCATCAACAATCCATGCCTCACCATCTCATTCTGTACGTCGAGTATAATCATCGTTCTACATAGATTATCTTCGCTCGACATGGCGATTATGTAATTTCTAAAGTTTTAGAGATTATGTAATCTAGTATTAACGGTAAATCAAATGAGTTTAATATCTTATTGACTCATTAAATCCATGATTACATCTGAAGAAAATATATATGCAAGTATATTTTCATAAAGATTGTAATTAAAATTCTTTTGTACAAACTGTTAATGGTGAAAATATTTTAACGGGTAGGTAATACCCGAGGAATATTTAGATTTCACATTAATCAGTTACACTGTACATTCTTCGAACCTGATTCAACGGTCAATTACCATCCTACTTACATCCACAGATATACGAATCTGATTCACCACAGAATAACCATTTTCATTCAATTTCATATTTGGATTTTGACCTATCAGAATCCAACAAGTGGCATAAAGAAGAAATAATGGACACAATAAAAATTAATTAGAAACAGACTAATTAACAATATGAAATTTTGTTAAGAATCCACGCTAACAAGATCCTAGCTAACTGTTCCTAGCTAACTGTTTATTCCGTATTACATTTTATTTCATCGCAATTTATTTATCGCAATTTAATTATCGCAATTTATTTATCGCAGTTTATTTATCGCAATTTATATTCTCTCAATTTTATTTATCGTCATTTAATTTCTGTTATTTATTTTACGCACTTTAAATATCGGGACACGTATACAAAGTTTTGACATATCATATCGACGCATCTATATATATTATTTGGAATCACCATAGACACTCTATATGCAGTAATGATCGAGTTCTCTATACAGGGTTGAGGTTGATTCTATAATAATATATATACTTTGAGTTGTGATCGAGTCTGAGACATGTACACGGGTCACGATACGTATTAATTAATTCGAATATTATATATTAAACTATATATGAATTATTGGACTGTCAACTTTGGACTATCGACTATGGACTAATAACATTGGACAATTAAAATGAATTAAAATATTGATTATAATATATGAAACTAAACAATTCTTCAAGTTTGCCACTTGATTTCTTCTTAAACCTCATTTGAATCTTGACGATTCCAATCCATGTTCAAACCTTTCATAATTCTTGAAAACACCTCAATCGAGAGGATGAACCAACTGCATTTCATTTATGAAAGGAAAGATTGATGCATATAGTTATGCACCTGAAAAAAAAAAAAAAACTCTCGAAACCTGAGTAAACGTTTAACACGTATCCGTGCTAGCTCCTTTAGCATTGTCATTTCTGAAAATGACTTTGTAATTCCTTTTCAAATTAGCCAATTTTATCACAGCTTCAGCAAGTCAACTTCGATTTTTTTCGTTTGAAACAACCTTATTATAACCTTGACATATATGATTGTTCTTTTATCGTTACCGGAGAACCTTTTATAATCCACTATATTACCATTAGCGTTCAATCATCTAAAAACAAAATTCTCTTGAAACCACCTCGGATTGATAACCAATAATTCAGATATCGTAGCATTAAATTCCGAGGAAACAGAAAAATTATAGATGGTCTAAACGGTCAAAAGTTTGATGATAAAGAAGAGAGTGTTAGGAAAGCTCGATAGAAAATTTGGTGCTGAAAAACGGATTGAGCTAACCACAAAAGAGACCAAGGACAAATACAAGGATCAAACCCAATATTCAAAGAATTCAGGTAATTCTGGATCCGATGAAATCTTTAGAGAATATCTTGCTCCGAAGCCATTATAAAATCTTGCGGAAAAATTTTTTCTCCATCAACCTTCGAACTTAGAAATTCCAAAATATCATCATAAATATCTTCGATATTTCTGAGGATATTTTCATAAATATTCTTGTCCGAAATTATCTACCTCTTCGTGTTTTCTGTATTTCATTATATTGGAAACTTCTGTAAAGATCTAAGTATAAATTAGGAATGAATTCTGGAGAAGTGTAGGGAATTGAAGCATGAGTTAGTATAATATAATGCGCTTGGCCAACGTAATTATATTACAGTAAGTCATGCTGAGTTTTTAATGGAATGTGATGATTCACAGTACCATCATTATGTACCATGTTACACGACTCTTTCATTCTACTTAATCTCTAAGCATATCACGAAAATATTTCCTTGATATTTCTGTTTTTCCGTAATTCCAAAAGTTTGCTAATAAATCGTGCAATTTCATTTTCTTTCTGATTAGAAGATTTCCCTTAAATTACTTGAATTTCCGAAAATCCACCATGACTATGTCAAAAGTTAAGATGAAACTTTTCACTCTTTTGTAATAGCTCTACTCATACGCTTCAAGTAATCGAATTGTTTTATCCATATTACTCAATGATGATAAAACTCTATTTATTAACTCAAATTCGTCATGAAAACATTTTTATTGTTAGCCATGACGACCACGATCAAATTTCGGGACGAAATTTCTTTAACGGGTAGGTACTGTCACGACCCCAAAAAAAAAAAATTTGACTAATTTTAAACCAAACTCTCGATACGATTTAATATTTTGACACGATAAGCAATGTCTGTAATGTTGAATCTCAAAAATTTTGAACTGTTAGACCTTTGATCATTTCCGACGATTCACGAACAACTGTATATAAATAGATAAATATAAATATATACAAACATATATAATAATATAACAAAAATATATTATGTATATATATATAGGGTGTTTTATATATAAAAGTTCAGTTCCACAATTCATGTACTCTTCAAATCGATTTCTGATGTCTAAGAACTATCATCTTAATAACAAAGTCGGGTGGTATATAAATTCCAAACAACATTCAATCAATCAAATGACAGATACGACTTTTACTCCATTAACTGTAGGTTAACATCGTATTTATTAGCCATCTAATTAAGTCTATTCTTTTACGAAGTACTATATATCACGAATCATCTATTTTGAAATTTTAAGAGAGTAACATGCCGGGGTAAAACCACATCAATTATTTTAGTCAAGTACTATAATTTAATGGATGTGATTAAAAGCAACACATACCTACAATAGTTCATTGTTTCATTTTTTTTTTTCCACATTCCTTTAGCTTTAATTTGTTAACTATATATTTATTAATATTATATGTAAGATACAGGCATATGAGTCATCAACACCATTTATGTTTTCTTCAATACTATTATCAGTCTCTATATTTTGCACTACTACTATTTACTTTATATGTCGACATACACATGCACAATCAATCATCCGGGTGCTTCACTGTGGCAAATTGGAAAATTGATAAATTGAATTATAAATGTGAGAATTACTGTATCTACTTTATCTAATTCTATATTATATAGATAAGCCATTAGTTTTACTAACACACTTCTCAACTAAAGCTTCATCACAACTATCGGGAACTATCACCAATACAATACCATCTCCATCATAACCGTTCACCACTCTTGACAACCACCAAACCTTTGAACAACCACCTTTTACTACTGCGGTGAAGCATCACCTTAAACCCACCACTAACCATACCAAGCCGCCACCACCCATGACTACCACCTTCATCACCATTGAAACCCGAAAACCACTACCATCTATGTTATTTCTGTCCCTTCGAAGTAACCACCCAAGAACCAACGAATACCTTATATTCCATGCTTCTGTTTTATTTTGTTTCTGTTCGAGCTCAAGAAAGAACAACGCCATCGGCTACTTGACCCTCTCTTCTTGCTCAATAAACAAAACCATCAAAACCCCTTCATTAAACACATAACATTTTCCTTTTTGCTGTCTCCATATGCTATCAATAAACCCACTTATATTCTGATCAATTACAACAACTCACCTAAACCACTAACCCATTTAACTACTACAGCTACTAATGTTTCTGTTGAAAAACTAAAAGAAAAACATGTTGCATACCATGTTTTCTGGTTCTATTTTAACCGGTCGCAGTCCATCAGACCATCACCACCTTGATTAACACCCAACAGCCCACTTCTGTATACTTGTTTTCAATCGAACCCTCACCCAAACCGTTTTCATGTTTCTCTCATTCTTATTTTTTTTCCCTGTTACGAGCAACCACACCACCATCACATAAAACTGCTGCACAGCGAAGAAGGTGACTGCTATATAAATATTTTCTTATCTACTGCTCGTTGATAGAACAGCCATCAAATTCGTGTACCTGCTGCCACCATATACTATATCCTTTCTATTTATTCGACGAAATGAAACAAGAAAAAGGTGTGTTTGTTTATTTGAGTCATGGACTTATAAAACAAATGAAGAAAGAAGTGGTATCACTTAATTAATTGGGGTTTGGTCAAGTTGCTTATAGTATATTAACATATGGTGAATTATTAAAAAGCTAGTGGAACAAAAGTTGCACTCTATGGCCGACCATTTGGGCCATACAAAAAGGATGGTGCACCATATTATAATTACATAAAGCATGTGAGGTATGATGACCAATGAGAATACTTTTACACATGTTTCTGTTTCGATTAAATAGCTGCTACAGCAGCTATATTTTTCTATTTTGCTATGGATATAACAAGGTTGGTGATGATAGTAATGAGGGACGTAATTAAAGTAGATAATGAAAGAAGATAATGATGCACGATGATGAGTTGGAGAAAATGATGACGGCCTGCGTAAATTATTTGTTGCAAATGAAACCAATTAAATCAAAGACCCCACCTATTGTTCTTACTTAATTCACAAAGCCAAAACTAGATAGTAAATCGAACTGGATTGATTAAATCGTTTTGTTTTTGGGCTGCTATTGATATTAGGGTACGGTGGTGGACTGCTTTTGGGGCCTTATGATCTATAAGTCATAATGGGCCGCTAGGTGTGGGATTAAATTAAGTGAGGCTTAGTAATTTTGTTGTTGGGCTCGAATAGCATTTAGATATTGATAACAGCGAGTATGATGTTAAGACGAAGTATTGAGAATGATGATGGTATAGGGCGACGGTTGTGTTGATGATGATGAAGGTAACGTCGTATGATGATGATAACCGAATCAGTTTATGAGTATATAGATTTAGGATGTGTATTAAATCCGAAAAGCATGGCCGAGCTGTTGGTTAGGGACGTTGTGTTAAACCAAGAGGTCTAGGGTTCGAGTCCGGGCTCTGACAATTTTTTTTTAGAAAGCTTATTTAATCTCTTTGAAGGTAGTCTCCTTTTAGATTATCAACATTATTATTATTGTTATTATTATTATTATTATTATTATTATTATTATTATTATTAGTAATTTTATCAAGTTTATTATTATTATTACTATTATCATTATTAATGCAAGTAGTATTATTATTGAAATTAACATTTTTACCAAAATTATCACTTTTATTATTAAAACTATCATTATTATTATTATTAGAATTATCATTAATTTTATCATTATTATTTTTATTATCATTTTTATCATTATTTCTAACAATAATATTATTATTTTTATCATTATTATTATTAGTATTATTAATTATTAATATATCAAATAAAGATTTTCTATATAAAAATATACTATTAACATAAAGCATAACTATATTAATATTTTTGTAATAAATATTAATTATCTATTTAATGTATATAAAATAAATAAGTTAATTTAGTTATTAATGAAACGTACAAGTTACTAAAATAACAATTAATAATAATACCTAAATTTGTTCGATTACCATTATACGTGTTAATATATATACTTAATATAGGTTCGTGAATCTGAGGCCAACCCTACACATGTTCAATGTCGTCATATGTATTTTTACTACAAAATACAATAGGTGAGTTTCATTTGCTCCCTTTTTATATATATTTTTGGGCTGAGAATACATGCGCTGATTTATAAATGTATTACAAAATAGGCACAAGTACTAAAACTAATTCTATGTGGGTTTAAACCAGAAATATACCCTTAGCTTGGTAACATTAAACTACTTGTCTATGTATGGTAGGCGCGAATCCTAAAGATAGATCTATTGGGCCTGACAAACCCCATCCTGACTATGGGATGCTTTAGTACTTCGAGGTTATTTTAAACACACCTGATCTGGTGTACTTCAGAGGGTAAAACATGAACGTTAAGGCTTGTTACCGAGTGCCTACAACTTATAGAATACTTTTATACACTTGCGAGTGTACATATATTTATAAACGAAAATCTTGTGTTCTATTAATATATTGAAATGATTATTATGATAAACCTATGAACTCACCAACCTTTTGGTTGACACTTTTAAGCATGTTTATTCTCAGGTACGAATTAAGTCTTCCGCTGTGCATTTGCTCAATTTAAGGACATTACTTGGAGTCGATCATTGCAATGGGACCAAATGTTGATGACTTCGTCCAGGTGGATTAGGACGGGTCGTTACACTGTAACGACCCGGAAATTTCTGACCAAATTTAAACTCTAATCTCTATATGGTTCCGACACGATAAGCAAAAACCCTAAAGTTGACCCGCACTTTTTCGATCGTTCTATACTTATAAGATTAATATTTACATAAATTAAACCTTACCAACATGATAAGCAATCCAAATTGTTGAGACTTATGTTTTCGAAAAGAGTTTTACACAACGTTTGACCGTCTAGTTTGACCGATGATATCACGAACTATACAATATATGATAATTATACGTTTGTGTATATATATGTATATATACATATTTAACATGATCTAAGAATGTTTTAATATCTCATTTTGTATTAATAACAATAAGTTATAAGTATATTTTGAAACTACTAACTTAAGTTTTCAAAACGATAACCATACGTAACGTTATTTGACTTAAATACTTATGACCTATAATGTTTATACATATATCGTATAAGTAATGTATTTAATCACTTTTAAAGACTTAAATACATAAAACAATATAAGTATATTTACAAAAGATAGCTATATTTGAATCCTCGTTCCGTTTTCTCAAAGATTTCTATACGTATACCTAGGGTATATGTACCCGTATCATACGCAGCTTCTAGATGTATTTACTATTGGTATATACCAATAAAAATCTGCTCCTTAGCAGCCTTAAATGATTAAGAAACATGTGGAACCAACCATTTGTCAAGTAGCATGAATTATTTAGCAAGAAAACAAAGTTAGGTATCTTTTTTTTCCTTTATAACCTAAAAACGTTTTTATGCATGCACACCATTTCTTCACCCCATTTTCTCATACTTACACTTCCATTTCTCTCTCAAAATACTCTTAACTTCATACTTGATCATCTCCAAACATTTTCCCCATCATTTAGCTTCAAAAACCTTACTTAAACACCATAAGAAAACCATACAAAAACACTTCAAGAAATCCTTCCAAGAACACAAACTTACTTCCAATCTTTCATCCAATTCCATCACCCTTTTGGTTCTAGCTTTTTACTCCTCTTTTACAGCAACCTTGTCCAAGGAACTTGAGGTAGTATCTATGTTCATAACCTTATTCGATTCATATATATATAGCTATCATATTTTGTGGTATACAATTTTAACAACAAGAACATAGTTTGAAAGTTTTCAAACTTGTTTGCAAACTAAATAGATCCTTCTAACTTAACTTTTAAAATACTTCAAGACCTGTAATATAACTTAAATATATGCTAACTTAACAAGGTATAACTTGGTTTTTCAAAGAATATCTTAAAAACTGTTTTTACGACGTCGGAGTGTAACCGGGGACTGTTTTGGGTTGGATAATTAAAAACTATCTTAAACTTTGAATTGGAGGTTTATGTTCTGGAAAAATGATTTTTACTATAAATATGTTAACACATAAAAATTTCATGATTTAATTCAAAGTATAAGTATTTTTAGAAAAATGGTCATTAAGTGTTTTTTTTTTTGTAACAAAAATGTTTAACTTCATAAGTTTCACTAAAGTTTCACCTATACCGTGTGATTTTGAATACAAACCAAGGTATTTTCAGTTCATAGTCTTAAAGAGGGACTCGATCCAAGGAGATGGCAAGTTGAATCAACGAAAACGGATTTGTAACGAAGAAACTATGACCGAAACAAAATTGGTTATCCTAGACTTGTTTAACTTCGGGATTAATTGGGAAAAATTAAATAAATCACATATTTCTAAGATAACATGATATTTTATATATATGTACTTATAATTCAATTTTATATGGTTCAGGATCACCCGTAAACAACACGAGAAGATTAATCATAAGATCCCATGTTTGTACGCAACACGTCATTTGACAACACCGGTACTTTATGTACGCAACACGTCATTTGACAACACCGGTACCGTGGGTCAAGATTTATCTCGACCAATACATATACGATGGGGTTTTATTTATTTCGTTGGGGGTTTTATTTATTTCATTGCGGGTATATTAAACATCTAAAAATGAACCATTAAAATTGAATTACTAACAACGAGCTGCTAACTACGGACTAAGGAATTATTCAAAGTATTAAAAGTATAACAAGTATATATATGTGACGTTTGTTTAAAAAGAAAAGGTATTGATATATTATATATGGATAGGTTCGTGATATCAACCGGAGACCAAGTCAAATTATATATATCTTCAAGACGAAAGTGAGTATATAGTCCCACTTTTAAACTCTAAATATTTCGGGATGAGAATACATGTATTTTATGTTTTACGTTATGGACACAAGTAACTGAAAAATATATTCTACGTTGAGTTGTACCACTGGCATACTTCCCTGTAGCTTGGTAACTAATATTTACAGCGGTATTGTAAACGCGAATCCTGTTGATAGATCTATCGGGCCTGACAACCCCAACCGGACTGGACGACCAGTATTCAACGGTTGCACAGTACTTCGTTTCGTGACTACACTTGGTACATTGTAGTAAGATTTCATATTAAAGGGAATATGCGACGTGATTAATTGTTAAGTATGGTTACCAAGTGCTCAACCACTTAGAATATTTTTATTAAAATGTTTATATATGAAATCTTGTGGTCTATATTTATATCGCTGTCGACATTAAACCTATATCTCACCAACTTTATGTTGACATTTTAAAGCATGTTATTCTCAGGTATGAATTAAGTCTTCCGCTGTGCATTATCTCGTACTAAGGATACTACTTGAGGCCATTAAGGACTTATATCATAAGGCGTTGCATTCGAGTCATTGAAGTTCATAGAGACTATTATTAAGTAAATGGCGGTTTAGGTCATTTGAATATTATGAAATGTCAGGCGAATATGTCAATTATGGATGTAACTATAGATTGCCTTTTAAGAATAAATGCAACGTTTGTAAGATGTATCATATAGAGGGCAAGTACCTCGCAATGTTATCAACTATTGTAATTCGTTTGTAATCAATATGGACAACGTCCGGATGATTAGTTTCGGATCCTTTCAGTTGGTATCAGAGCGTTGGTCTTAGCGAACCAGGCCTTGCATTAGTGTGTCTAACTAGTAGTTGTTAGGATACATTAAGTGAGTCTGGACTTTGACCGTGTCTGCCTGTCAAAAGTTTTGCTTATCAATCCTAGTCGGAAATTATCTGCTTATCATTCTTAGGGAACTGCCTGCTTATCATTCTTAAGTCTAGACACGTCTTACTGCATTTAGTGCATCGATAGTGTATAGACAAAATTCATATCCTAGCGTATCTGTTACTATAGACATTGCCTGACGTATTTCAAAGATTCTCCGTAATTCATGGGATTTTGATATTATATATACATATGTAAATTATGTATTGAAGAGTACCAAACCCAACTCCTATAATCTATTCCAAACCAAAAATTCATTTCTCCGACCATACAAGATGGATTCTTCATCCAGCTCAAATTCCTCCGACTTCGATAGCTTCGCCGATATGGATTTCCATTCGAGCTCCGAGAACAGCGTTACCGGAATGGATCGACCAATTTCCCATCATCTATTCTGGATGAATTGGGGATGGGTTCGTAATATACTAAATTTCTGGAGGCAAGAAGAAGGTGATCCATTCCATCCACCAAATTGTCCTCTTAACGATGAACCTGAAGCACTTACCGGCGAACCTATTCGAAACACCATTTTCTCGCTCATTTCTAGAGTATCTCGTCATGATTACATACTATCCCATATTTCAAATCTTGTTCATTCGCTCGTTCCAACCGTCAATCATCCCGGTATAATAGAAGAAGTCAACGAACTCCGTGCTCGGGTAGTGGTTTTGGAGAATATGGTGCGAAGGTTACAAACACCAACAGCAGCACCAGCAGCATAATCCGTACTACCATCGTCAACGCCGACAGTACCTTTATCACCCCAATCACAACCGCGCCTTAAATCTCAACATCACAATCTGTATCTCGAATATCAACATCACACGACTCAATATCTGTACTTCGAGTATGATCTTCGTTCTATATATCGTTCTACATCGATTATCTTCGCTTTACGTATCGTATGACGATTATGTAATTTCTAAAGTCTTAGAGATTATGTAATCTAGAATTAACGATAAATCAAATGAGTTTAATATCTTATTGACTCATTAAATCTATGATTATCTCTGAAGAAAATATATATGCAAGTATATTTTTATAAAGATAGTAATTAAAAATTCCTTCGTACAAACTATTAATGTTGAAAATATTTTAACGGGTGGGTAGTACCCGAGGAATATTTAGAATTCACATTAATAAGTTATATTGTACATTCTTGAATCTGATTCAACGGTTATCTATTATCTTACTTACAACCACCGATATTCGTATCCGCTCACCCCAGAATAACCATTTTCAATCAAATTTCATATTCGGATTTTGACCTACCAGAATCCAACAAGTGGCATAAAGAAGAAAACATTGGACAAAATAAAAAAAAAATTGTTAGAAACACACGATTTAACTAATTAAAAATCTATTAAGGATTCCACGCTAACTGTTCCGGCTAACTCTGGACAATTAAAATGAATTAAAATGTTGATTGTAACATATGAAGCTAAACAATTCTTCAAGCTTGCCACTTGATTTTATCTTAAACCTCATTCGTAACTTGACGATTACAATTCGCATTCAAATCCTTGCATGATTCCTGAAAACACCTCGACCGAGAAGTTGAACCCGCCGCACCTCGCCTACGGAATGAAGATTTATACATACAGTTATACACCTGAAGAACTCTCGAACCCAAATTCATAATTTAACACATAACGTATTGAATCCTTTGCCATTTATTAGCAAGAACAACCCTACAATTCCTTTTCAAGAAGCTAATTTTGTCACAGCTCCACTTCGACTTTTCAGTGAGAATATTTCTATTATAATCATGATATTTATACCTTGTCCTTTCGCCGTCATTACCGAAAAACCTTTTATATCCCTCGACAACATCAACAGGTGCACCAGCAGATCGTTATCCTTTTGGCGAAATCAACAATCAGTATTTTGAAAATCTCGCGGAACTTCTTCCATCATATCTATAATGTCTATCCCT
Source organism: Rutidosis leptorrhynchoides (assembly GCF_046630445.1). Taxonomy (NCBI): domain Eukaryota; kingdom Viridiplantae; phylum Streptophyta; class Magnoliopsida; order Asterales; family Asteraceae; genus Rutidosis; species Rutidosis leptorrhynchoides. The sequence continues at coordinate 50,109,981 of NC_092338.1, forward strand.
AAGAATTTCATAATCTGAACGTGAAGTTTCTGAAAAACACCCGGGACTATGAAATAGTTCTTGAAATGCTAACGAAGCAGCAAAAACTGTAAACGACTTTAACGGTCAAAAGTTTGATGACAAAGAATAGTAAGGTGGTAAAGCTGAAGAAAAAAAAAAGTTTAGAACTAGAAAACGGATGAAGCAAAGTATGAAAAAGGCTGTGGATAAATCACAGGGACTGAACCTGCTCTCAAAGAATACAAACGATTCCGTACCTGCTGAAACCGTCAGTAAGAACCCTACTCTTTATTCAAAACCTTGCCCGGATGATATTTTTCATCATCATCTTATCTTAGATATTATAAGATATCTTCATATCATTCGTTATACATATTTTTCATATTTCTGGAGATATTTTTACAACTATTCCTATCTGCGATCATTTATCTCTCCGTAACATCTGCGTTACAATATAAAAGAAACTGTGTTAATTTCTAAATTCTGAAACCTCCGAGATTAAAATATAAATGATTTGAAGTAGTGTTGGGAACTGATGCATGAATTAGTATAATATAATGAAACTTGATCAACTTCATTATATTACAGTAAGTCATGTTAAGTTTCTAATGGAATTTGATTCACAGTACCGTCATCATGTTCCACGTTACACGGCTCTTACATTCTATCAAGTCTCCAAACATATTAGAACGTATCACCTTGATAGTTCTATTTTTCCGGAATATTCGAGTAATTTAACGAATCAAGATCGTGCCATTACAATTTCATTCTAAAACCAATAGCTAGGTTCATTCCAAATTTTCTACCTACGAATTTCGGACCATTGTTCGCTTGGCTCGAGGACAGGAAGAAGAAACGAAGGGACAAAACCTCAGAATAGAAATAGGAACATAAACCACAGCAAATAAGAGAGAGCATTAACTGTGGATGACAATGATTTTAAGGGACGGGAGTAGGAACATCGAAATATAAGGGAAGGTATAAAACCTAACAACAACCCCGAAACTACAAACCGTGCATATCAATACGTATTGCAACGTAAAGGCACGGGAGAATTAAAAACATTATAATTCCAAGGAAAGGATAAAAGAGAATAGATTCTTCTGGTGATAGATGAAAAAGAGGAATGAAAGATATGAAAGTTAGAAATATAACAAGGATTAGAATGGGATGGAGCATATTAGCGAATGTCTTAAAGTAGGAACTAAAGAGAAAGAATAGAAGATGTGGGAAGAAAGAAAGGGAAGGAGGTAAATTTATAGTGAAATATTCGACAAAGAAATCAAAACAGATTGCCACGTTAAATCAAAGAAGATCCTGATCGCCGCAAAACTAAATCTTATTACATAAGATTTTCTTTAAAACCCTTAAATCCTGAAAATCGATCATAATCACGTCATCGGTTACAACAATTCTATATTTACTCATTTCACTCTTTTGTGATAGCTTCGCTCGTGCGTCTCACATAACCGAATCGTTTTATCTAAATCTTTCAATAATGATAAAATTTCATTATTACCTCATATTCGTCATGAAAACATTCCTATTGTTATTTATGACAACCTCTACCAAATTTCGAGGACGAAATTTCTTTAACGGGTGGGTACTGTAACGACCCGGAAATTTCCGACCAAATTTAAACTCTAATCTCTATATGGTTCCGACACGATAAGCAAAAACCCTAAAGTTGACCTGCACTTTTTCGATCGTTCTATACTTATAAGATTAATATTTACATAAATTAAACCTTACCAACATGATAAGCAATCCAAATTGTTGAGACTTATGTTTTCGAAAAGAGTTTTACACAACGTTTGACCGTCTAGTTTGACCGATGATATCACGAACTATACAATATATGATAATTATACGTTTGTGTATATATATGTATATATACATATTTAACATGATCTAAGAATGTTTTAATATCTCATTTTGTATTAATAACAATAAGTTATAAGTATATTTTGAAACTACTAACTTAAGTTTTCAAAACGATAACCATACGTAACGTTATTTGACTTAAATACTTATGACCTATAATGTTTATACATATATCGTATAAGTAATGTATTTAATCACTTTTAAAGACTTAAATACATAAAACAATATAAGTATATTTACAAAAGATAGCTATATTTGAATCCTCGTTCCATTTTCTCAAAGATTTCTATACGTATACCTAGGGTATATGTACCCGTATCATACGCAGCTTCTAGATGTATTTACTATTGGTATATACCAATAAAAATCTGCTCCTTAGCAGCCTTAAATGATTAAGAAACATGTGGAACCAACCATTTGTCAAGTAGCATGAATTATTTAGCAAGAAAACAAAGTTAGGTATCTTTTTTTTCCTTTATAACCTAAAAACGTTTTTATGCATGCACACCATTTCTTCACCCCATTTTCTCATACTTACACTTCCATTTCTCTCTCAAAATACTCTTAACTTCATACTTGATCATCTCCAAGCATTTTCCCCATCATTTAGCTTCAAAAACCTTACTTAAACACCATAAGAAAACCATACAAAAACACTTCAAGAAATCCTTCCAAGAACACAAACTTACTTCCAATCTTTCATCCAATTCCATCACCCTTTTGGTTCTAGCTTTTTACTCCTCTTTTACAGCAACCTTGTCCAAGGAACTTGAGGTAGTATCTATGTTCATAACCTTATTCGATTCATATATATATAGCTATCATATTTTGTGGTATACAATTTTAACAACAAGAACATAGTTTGAAAGTTTTCAAACTTGTTTGCAAACTAAATAGATCCTTCTAACTTAACTTTTAAAATACTTCAAGACCTGTAATATAACTTAAATATATGCTAACTTAACAAGGTATAACTTGGTTTTTCAAAGAATATCTTAAAAACTGTTTTTACGACGTCGGAGTGTAACCGGGGACTGTTTTGGGTTGGATAATTAAAAACTATCTTAAACTTTGAATTGGAGGTTTATGTTCTGGAAAAATGATTTTTACTATAAATATGTTAACACATAAAAATTTCATGATTTAATTCAAAGTATAAGTATTTTTAGAAAAATGGTCATTAAGTGTTTTTTTTTTTTTGTAACAAAAATGTTTAACTTCATAAGTTTCACTAAAGTTTCACCTATACCGTGTGATTTTGATTACAAACCAAGGTATTTTCAGTTCATAGTCTTAAAGAGGGACTCGATCCAAGGAGATGGCAAGTTGAATCAACGAAAACGGATTTGTAACGAAGAAACTATGACCGAAACAAAATTGGTTATCCTAGACTTGTTTAACTTCGGGATTAATTGGGAAAAATTAAATAAATCACATATTTCTAAGATAACATGATATTTTATATATATGTACTTATAATTCAATTTTATATGGTTCAGGATCACCCGTAAACAACACGAGAAGATTAATCATAAGATCCCATGTTTGTACGCAACACGTCATTTGACAACACCGGTACTTTATGTACGCAACACGTCATTTGACAACACCGGTACCGTGGGTCAAGATTAATCTCGACCAATACATATACGATGGGGTTTTATTTATTTCGTTGGGGGTTTTATTTATTTCATTGCGGGTATATTAAACATCTAAAAATGAACCATTAAAATTGAATTACTAACAACGAGCTGCTAACTACGGACTAAGGAATTATTCAAAGTATTAAAAGTATAACAAGTATATATATGTGACGTTTGTTTAAAAAGAAAAGGTATTGATATATTATATATGGATAGGTTCGTGATATCAACCGGAGACCAAGTCAAATTATATATATCTTCAAGACGAAAGTGAGTATATAGTCCCACTTTTAAACTCTAAATATTTCGGGATGAGAATACATGTATTTTATGTTTTACGTTATGGACACAAGTAACTGAAAAATATATTCTACGTTGAGTTGTACCACTGGCATACTTCCCTGTAGCTTGGTAACTAATATTTACAGCGGTATTGTAAACGCGAATCCTGTTGATAGATCTATCGGGCCTGACAACCCCAACCGGACTGGACGACCAGTATTCAACGGTTGCACAGTACTTCATTTCGTGACTACACTTGGTACATTGTAGTAAGATTTCATATTAAAGGGAATATGCGACGTGATTAATTGTTAAGTATGGTTACCAAGTGCTCAACCACTTAGAATATTTTTATTAAAATGTTTATATATGAAATCTTGTGGTCTATATTTATATCGCTGTCGACATTAAACCTATATCTCACCAACTTTATGTTGACATTTTAAAGCATGTTATTCTCAGGTATGAATTAAGTCTTCCGCTGTGCATTATCTCGTACTAAGGATACTACTTGAGGCCATTAAGGACTTATATCATAAGGCGTTGCATTCGAGTCATTGAAGTTCATAGAGACTATTATTAAGTAAATGGCGGTTTAGGTCATTTGAATATTATGAAATGTCAGGCGAATATGTCAATTATGGATGTAACTATAGATTGCCTTTTAAGAATAAATGCAACGTTTGTAAGATGTATCATATAGAGGGCAAGTACCTCGCAATGTTATCAACTATTGTAATTCGTTTGTAATCAATATGGACAACGTCCGGATGATTAGTTCCGGATCCTTTCAGTTGGTATCAGAGCGTTGGTCTTAGCGAACCAGGCCTTGCATTAGTGTGTCTAACTAGTAGTTGTTAGGATACATTAAGTGAGTCTGGACTTTGACCGTGTCTGCCTGTCAAAAGTTTTGCTTATCAATCCTAGTCGGAAATTATCTGCTTATCATTCTTAGGGAACTGCCTGCTTATCATTCTTAAGTCTAGACACGTCTTACTGCATTTAGTGCATCGATAGTGTATAGACAAAATTCATATCCTAGTGTATCTGTTACTATAGACATTGCCTGACGTATTTCAAAGATTCTCCGTAATTCATGGGATTTTGATATTATATATACATATGTAAATTATGTATTGAAGAGTACCAAACCCAACTCCTATAATCTATTCCAAACCAAAAATTCATTTCTCCGACCATACAAGATGGATTCTTCATCCAGCTCAAATTCCTCCGACTTCGATAGCTTCGCCGATATGGATTTCCATTCGAGCTCCGAGAACAGCGTTACCGGAATGGATCAACCAATTTCTCATCATCTATTCTGGATGAATTGGGGATGGGTTCGTAATATACTAAATTTCTGGAGGCAAGAAGAAGGTGATCCATTCCATCCACCAAATTGTCCTCTTAACGATGAACCTGAAGCACTTACCGGCGAACCTATTCGAAACACCATTTTCTCGCTCATTTCTAGAGTATCTCGTCATGATTACATACTATCCCATATTTCAAATCTTGTTCATTCGCTCGTTCCAACCGTCAATCATCCCGGTATAATAGAAGAAGTCAACGAACTCCGTGCTCGGGTAGTGGTTTTGGAGAATATGGTGCGAAGGTTACAAACACCAACAGCAGCACCAGCAGCATAATCCGTACTACCATCGTCAACGCCGACAGTACCTTTATCACCCCAATCACAACCGCGCCTTAAATCTCAACATCACAATCTGTATCTCGAATATCAACATCACACGACTCAATATCTGTACTTCGAGTATGATCTTCGTTCTATATATCGTTCTACATCGATTATCTTCGCTTTACGTATCGTATGACGATTATGTAATTTCTAAAGTCTTAGAGATTATGTAATCTAGAATTAACGATAAATCAAATGAGTTTAATATCTTATTGACTCATTAAATCTATGATTATCTCTGAAGAAAATATATATGCAAGTATATTTTTATAAAGATAGTAATTAAAAATTCCTTCGTACAAACTATTAATGATGAAAATATTTTAACGGGTGGGTAGTACCCGAGGAATATTTAGAATTCACATTAATAAGTTATATTGTACATTCTTGAATCTGATTCAACGGTTATCTATTATCTTACTTACAACCACCGATATTCGTATCCGCTCACCCCAGAATAACCATTTTCAATCAAATTTCATATTCGGATTTTGACCTACCAGAATCCAACAAGTGGCATAAAGAAGAAAACATTGGACAAAATAAAAAAAAAATTGTTAGAAACACACGATTTAACTAATTAAAAATCTATTAAGGATTCCACGCTAACTGTTCCGGCTAACTCTGGACAATTAAAATGAATTAAAATATTGATTGTAACATATGAAGCTAAACAATTCTTCAAGCTTGCCACTTGATTTTATCTTAAATCTCATTCGTAACTTGACGATTACAATTCGCATTCAAATCCTTGCATGATTCCTGAAAACACCTCGACCGAGAAGTTGAACCCGCCGCACCTCGCCTACGGAATGAAGATTTATACATACAGTTATACACCTGAAGAACTCTCGAACCCAAATTCATAATTTAACACATAACGTATTGAATCCTTTGCCATTTATTAGCAAGAACAACCCTACAATTCCTTTTCAAGAAGCTAATTTTGTCACAGCTCCACTTCGACTTTTCAGTGAGAATATTTCTATTATAATCATGATATTTATACCTTGTCCTTTCGCCGTCATTACCGAAAAACCTTTTATATCCCTCGACAACATCAACAGGTGCACCAGCAGATCGTTATCCTTTTGGCGAAATCAACAATCAGTATTTTGAAAATCTCGCGGAACTTCTTCCATCATATCTATAATGTCTATCCCTAAGAATTTCATAATCTGAACGTGAAGTTTCTGAAAAACACCCGGGACTATGAAATAGTTCTTGAAATGCTAACGAAGCAGCAAAAACTGTAAACGACTTTAACGGTCAAAAGTTTGATGACAAAGAATAGTAAGGTGGTAAAGCTGAAAAAAAAAAAAGTTTAGAACTAGAAAACGGATGAAGCAAAGTATGAAAAAGGCTGTGGATAAATCACAGGGACTGAACCTGCTCTCAAAGAATACAAACGATTCCGTACCTGCTGAAACCGTCAGTAAGAACCCTACTCTTTATTCAAAACCTTGCCCGGATGATATTTTTCATCATCATCTTATCTTAGATATTATAAGATATCTTCATATCATTCGTTATACATATTTTTCATATTTCTGGAGATATTTTTACAACTATTCCTATCTGCGATCATTTATCTCTCCGTAACATCTGCGTTACAATATAAAAGAAACTGTGTTAATTTCTAAATTCTGAAACCTCCGAGATTAAAATATAAATGATTTGAAGTAGTGTTGGGAACTGATGCATGAATTAGTATAATATAATGAAACTTGATCAACTTCATTATATTACAGTAAGTCATGTTAAGTTTCTAATGGAATTTGATTCACAGTACCGTCATCATGTGCCACGTTACACGGCTCTTACATTCTATCAAGTCTCCAAACATATTAGAACGTATCACCTTGATAGTTCTATTTTTCCGGAATATTCGAGTAATTTAACGAATCAAGATCGTGCCATTACAATTTCATTCTAAAACCAATAGCTAGGTTCATTCCAAATTTTCTACCTACGAATTTCGGACCATTGTTCGCTTGGCTCGAGGACAGGAAGAAGAAACGAAGGGACAAAACCTCAGAATAGAAATAGGAACATAAACCACAGCAAATAAGAGAGAGCATTAACTGTGGATGACAATGATTTTAAGGGACGGGAGTAGGAACATCGAAATATAAGGGAAGGTATAAAACCTAACAACAACCCCGAAACTACAAACCGTGCATATCAATACGTATTGCAACGTAAAGGCACGGGAGAATTAAAAACATTATAATTCCAAGGAAAGGATAAAAGAGAATAGATTCTTCTGGTGATAGATGAAAAAGAGGAATGAAAGATATGAAAGTTAGAAATATAACAAGGATTAGAATGGGATGGAGCATATTAGCGAATGTCTTAAAGTAGGAACTAAAGAGAAAGAATAGAAGATGTGGGAAGAAAGAAAGGGAAGGAGGTAAATTTATAGTGAAATATTCGACAAAGAAATCAAAACAGATTGCCACGTTAAATCAAAGAAGATCCTGATCGCGGCAAAACTAAATCTTATTACATAAGATTTTCTTTAAAACCCTTAAATCCCGAAAATCGATCATAATCACGTCATCGGTTACAACAATTCTATATTTACTCATTTCACTCTTTTGTGATAGCTTCGCTCGTGCGTCTCACATAACCGAATCGTTTTATCTAAATCTTTCAATAATGATAAAATTTCATTATTACCTCATATTCGTCATGAAAACATTCCTATTGTTATTTATGACAACCTCTACCAAATTTCGAGGACGAAATTTCTTTAACGGGTGGGTACTGTAACGACCCGGAAATTTCCGACCAAATTTAAACTCTAATCTCTATATGGTTCCGACACGATAAGCAAAAACCCTAAAGTTGACCCGCACTTTTTCGATCGTTCTATACTTATAAGATTAATATTTACATAAATTAAACCTTACCAACATGATAAGCAATCCAAATTGTTGAGACTTATGTTTTCGAAAAGAGTTTTACACAACGTTTGACCGTCTAGTTTGACCGATGATATCACGAACTATACAATATATGATAATTATACGTTTGTGTATATATATGTATATATACATATTTAACATGATCTAAGAATGTTTTAATATCTCATTTTGTATTAATAACAATAAGTTATAAGTATATTTTGAAACTACTAACTTAAGTTTTCAAAACGATAACCATACGTAACGTTATTTGACTTAAATACTTATGACCTATAATGTTTATACATATATCGTATAAGTAATGTATTTAATCACTTTTAAAGACTTAAATACATAAAACAATATAAGTATATTTACAAAAGATAGCTATATTTGAATCCTCGTTCCGTTTTCTCAAAGATTTCTATACGTATACCTAGGGTATATGTACCCGTATCATACGCAGCTTCTAGATGTATTTACTATTGGTATATACCAATAAAAATCTGCTCCTTAGCAGCCTTAAATGATTAAGAAACATGTGGAACCAACCATTTGTCAAGTAGCATGAATTATTTAGCAAGAAAACAAAGTTAGGTATCTTTTTTTTCCTTTATAACCTAAAAACGTTTTTATGCATGCACACCATTTCTTCACCCCATTTTCTCATACTTACACTTCCATTTCTCTCTCAAAATACTCTTAACTTCATACTTGATCATCTCCAAGCATTTTCCCCATCATTTAGCTTCAAAAACCTTACTTAAACACCATAAGAAAACTATACAAAAACACTTCAAGAAATCCTTCCAAGAACACAAACTTACTTCCAATCTTTCATCCAATTCCATCACCCTTTTGGTTCTAGCTTTTTACTCCTCTTTTACAGCAACCTTGTCCAAGGAACTTGAGGTAGTATCTATGTTCATAACCTTATTCGATTCATATATATATAGCTATCATATTTTGTGGTATACAATTTTAACAACAAGAACATAGTTTGAAAGTTTTCAAACTTGTTTGCAAACTAAATAGATCCTTCTAACTTAACTTTTAAAATACTTCAAGACCTGTAATATAACTTAAATATATGCTAACTTAACAAGGTATAACTTGGTTTTTCAAAGAATATCTTAAAAACTGTTTTTACGACGTCGGAGTGTAACCGGGGACTGTTTTGGGTTGGATAATTAAAAACTATCTTAAACTTTGAATTGGAGGTTTATGTTCTGGAAAAATGATTTTTACTATAAATATGTTAACACATAAAAATTTCATGATTTAATTCAAAGTATAAGTATTTTTAGAAAAATGGTCATTAAGTGTTTTTTTTTTGTAACAAAAATGTTTAACTTCATAAGTTTCACTAAAGTTTCACCTATACCGTGTGATTTTGAATACAAACCAAGGTATTTTCAGTTCATAGTCTTAAAGAGGGACTCGATCCAAGGAGATGGCAAGTTGAATCAACAAAAACGGATTTGTAACGAAGAAACTATGACCGAAACAAAATTGGTTATCCTAGACTTGTTTAACTTCGGGATTAATTGGGAAAAATTAAATAAATCACATATTTCTAAGATAACATGATATTTTATATATATGTACTTATAATTCAATTTTATATGGTTCAGGATCACCCGTAAACAACACGAGAAGATTAATCATAAGATCCCATGTTTGTACGCAACACGTCATTTGACAACACCGGTACTTTATGTACGCAACACGTCATTTGACAACACCGGTACCGTGGGTCAAGATTAATCTCGACCAATACATATACGATGGGGTTTTATTTATTTCGTTGGGGGTTTTATTTATTTCATTGCGGGTATATTAAACATCTAAAAATGAACCATTAAAATTGAATTACTAACAACGAGCTGCTAACTACGGACTAAGGAATTATTCAAAGTATTAAAAGTATAACAAGTATATATATGTGACGTTTGTTTAAAAAGAAAAGGTATTGATATATTATATATGGATAGGTTCGTGATATCAACCGGAGACCAAGTCAAATTATATATATCTTCAAGACGAAAGTGAGTATATAGTCCCACTTTTAAACTCTAAATATTTCGGGATGAGAATACATGTATTTTATGTTTTACGTTATGGACACAAGTAACTGAAAAATATATTCTACGTTGAGTTGTACCACTGGCATACTTCCCTGTAGCTTGGTAACTAATATTTACAGCGGTATTGTAAACGCGAATCCTGTTGATAGATCTATCGGGCCTGACAACCCCAACCGGACTGGACGACCAGTATTCAATGGTTGCACAGTACTTCGTTTCGTGACTACACTTGGTACATTGTAGTAAGATTTCATATTAAAGGGAATATGCGACGTGATTAATTGTTAAGTATGGTTACCAAGTGCTCAACCACTTAGAATATTTTTATTAAAATGTTTATATATGAAATCTTGTGGTCTATATTTATATCGCTGTCGACATTAAACCTATATCTCACCAACTTTATGTTGACATTTTAAAGCATGTTATTCTCAGATATGAATTAAGTCTTCCGCTGTGCATTATCTCGTACTAAGGATACTACTTGAGGCCATTAAGGACTTATATCATAAGGCGTTGCATTCGAGTCATTGAAGTTCATAGAGACTATTATTAAGTAAATGGCGGTTTAGGTCATTTGAATATTATGAAATGTCAGGCGAATATGTCAATTATGGATGTAACTATAGATTGCCTTTTAAGAATAAATGCAACGTTTGTAAGATGTATCATATAGAGGGCAAGTACCTCGCAATGTTATCAACTATTGTAAGGTATTGACCTCTATATGCGACATTTTTAAAAGAAAAACTGCATATATTATACATTACAAACCATGATTCTTATTTTTGATACAAGCTTTGGACGAAATAAAGATGATTATCGTTTAGCGATAATCTTCGACTTACAAACTTTACAAATGATGATAACAACACGATTTCTAGCATATTTTACAACACAAGTTCTTGGATATGCAGTTTTATTTTTGACACAAACATGCGTACGCAAGATCCTGCTCAAATTCAACATAATGCAGCGGAAGCTTCTAATTATCACCTGAGAATAAACATGTTTAAAACGTCAACATAAAGTTGGTGAGATATAGGTTTAGTGCCGGCAGCAATATATATATAGACCACAAGATTTCATATATAAACAGTTTAATAAAAATATTCTAAGTGGTTGAGCACTTGGTAACCATACTTAACATTTAATAACGTCGCATATTCCCTTTATTATGAAATCTTACTACACCGTACCAAGTGTAGTCACGAAACGAAGTACTGTGCAACCGTTGAATACTGGTCGTCCAGTCCGGTTGGGGTTGTCAGGCCCGATAGATCTATCAACAGGATTCGCGTTTACAATACCGCTGTAAATAACAGTTACCAAGCTACAGGGAAGTATGCCAGTGGTACAACTCAACGTAGAATATATTTTTCAGTTACTTGTGTCCATAACGTAAAACATAAAATACATGTATTCTCATCCCGAAATATTTAGAGTTTAAAAGTGGGACTATATACTCACTTTCGTCTTGAAGATATATATATAATTTGACTTGGTCTCCGGTTGATATCACGAACCTATCCATATATAATATATCAATACCTTTTCTTTTTAAACAAATGTCACATATATATACTTGTTATACTTTTAATACTTTGAATAATTCCTTAGTCCGTAGTTAGCAGTTCGTTGTTAGTAATTCAATTTTAATGGTTCATTTTTAGATGTTTAATATACCCGCAATGAAATAAATAAAACCCCCAACGAAATAAATAAAACCCCATCGTATATGTATTGGTCGAGATTAATCTTGACCCATGGTACCGGTGTTGTCAAATGACGTGTTGCGTACATAAAGTACCGGTGTTGTCAAATGACGTGTTGCGTACAATCATGGGATCTTATGATTAATCTTCTCGTGTTGTTTACGGGTGATCCTGAACCATATAAAATTGAATTATAAGTACATATATATAAAATATCATGTTAACTTAAAAAGATGTGATTTATTTAATTTTTTTCCAATTATTTTCGTGGCTAAACTAGTCTTGGATATCCGATTTTGTTTCGGTCATAGTTTCTTCGTTACAACTCCGTTTTCGTTGATTCAACTTGCCATCTCCTTGGATCGAGTCCCTCTTTAAGACTATGAACTGTAAATACCTTAGTTTGTATTCAAAATCACACGGAATAGGTCAAACTTTAGTGAAACTTATGAAGTTAATCATTTTCCATCATGTAAACAACCTTAAATGATTATTTTTCTAAAAATACTTATACTTTGAGTTAAATCATGAAATTTTTATGTGTTATCATATTTATAGTAAAAATCATTTTTCCAGAAAATAAACCTCCAATTCAAAGTTTAAGATGGTTTTTAATTATCCAACCCAAAACAGCCCCCGGTTGCACTCCGATGTCGTAAATTCAGTTTTTAAGGTGTTCTTTGAAAACCCAAGTTATACCTTGTTAAATTAGCATATATTTAAGATATATTACAGGTCTTGAAGTATTTTAAAAGTTAAGTTAGAAGGATCTATTTAGTTTGCAAACAAGTTTGAAAACTTTCAAACTATGTTCTTGTTGTTAAACTTTTATACCACAAAATAAGATAGCTATATATATATGAATCGAATAAGGTTATGAACATAGATTCTACCTCAAGTTCCTTGGACAAGGTTGCTGTAAAAGAGGAGTAAGAACCTAGAACCAAAAGGGTGATGGAAGTGGATGAAAGATTGGAAGTAAGTTGGTGTTCTTGGAAGGATTTCTTGAAGTGTTTTTGTAAGGTTTTCTTATGAGGTTTAAGTGTTGTTTTTGAAGCTAAATGATGGGGAAAATGCTTGGAGATGATCAAGTATGAAGTTAAGAGTATTTTGAGAGAGAAATAGAAGTGTAAGTATGAGAAAATGGGGTGAAGAAATGGTGTGCATGCATAAAAACGTTTTTAGGTTATAAAGGAAAAAAAAGATACCTAACTTTGTTTTCTTGCTAAATAATTCATGCTACTTGACAAATGGTTGGTTCCACATGTTTCTTAATCATTTAAGGCTGCTAAGGAGCAGATTTTTATTGGTATATACCAATAGTAAATACATCTAGAAGCTGCATATGATACGGGTACATATACCCTAGGTATACGTATAGAAATCTTTGAGAAAACGGAACGAGGATTCAAATATAGTTATCTTTTGTAAATATACTTATATTGTTTTATGTATTTAAGTCTTTAAAAGTGATTAAATACATTACTTATACGATATATGTATAAACATTATAGGTCATAAGTATTTAAGTCAAATAACGTTACGTATGGTTATCGTTTTGAAAACTTAAGTTAGTAGTTTCAAAATATACTTATAACTTATTGTTATTAATACAAAATGAGATATTAAAACATTCTTAGGTCATGTTAAATATGTATATATACATATATATACACAAACGTATAATTATCATATATTGTATAGTTCGTGATATCATCGGTCAAACTAGACGGTCAAACGTTGTGTAAAACTCTTTTCGAAAAACATAAGTCTCGACAATTTGGATTGCTTATCATGTTGGTAAGGTTTAATTTATGTAAATATTAATCTTATAAGTATAGAACGATCGCAAAAGTGCGGGTCGTTACATTACCTCCCCGTTAAATAAATTTCGTCCCGAAATTTTAAAATTGTACCTATTTTGCGTCATCGAGAAACAAGTGTGGATACTTTTGTTTCATCTGATCCTCCCGTTCCCACGTAAACTCAGGACCTCTTCGAGCATTCCAACGAACCTTAACGATCGGTATGTTGCTCTGCTTGAGCTGTTTAACTTCACGGTCCATGATTTCGATTGGTTCTTCGACGAATTGTAGTTTCTCGTCGACATGGATTTCTTCAAGAGGAATGGTGAGGTCTTCCTTTGCAAGACACTTCTTAAGGTTCGAGACGTGAAAGGTATTATGTACTCCGGCGAGTTGTTGCGGTAACTCGAGTCGATAAGCTACCGGTCCAATGCGTTCGATGATCTTGAACGGGCCTACATATCTTGGGTTCAGTTTACCCCTTTTTCCAAAACGTATCACACCTTTCCAAGGTGACACCTTTAGCATAACCATGTCACCGATCTGAAACTCTAATGGTTTCCTTCGGACATCGGCGTAGCTCTTTTGGCGACTACGGGCTGTTTTCAATCTCTCCTTGATTTGTACTATCTTCTCAGTCGTTTCGTGTATGATCTCGGGACCAGTTAAATGTAGATCTCCTACTTCATTCCAACATATAGGAGATCTACACTTCCTTCCATACAATGCTTCGAATGGTGCAGCTTTAATGCTCGCATGATAACTATTATTATACGAGAATTCTGCTAACGGTAAATACTTATCCCATCCGTTTCCAAAATCGATCACACATGCCCTGAGCATGTCTTCAAGAGTCTGAATTGTTCTTTCACTCTGCCCGTCGGTTTGCGGATGATATGCAGTGCTCATATCCAAACGAGTTCCTAGGGCCTCCTGTAGTGATTGCCAGAACTTTGAGGTAAATCTACTATCACGATCAGATATAATGGAAATAGGTATTCCATGCCTTGAAACAATTTCCTTTATATACAATCGTAATAGTTTCTCCATTCTATCCGTTTCCTTCATAGGCAAGAAATGTGCAGACTTGGTGAGACGATCAACAATCACCCAAATGGTGTCGTATCCCCAGGCAGTCTTTGGTAACTTCGTGATGAAATCCATGGTAATACCGTCCCATTTCCATTCTGGGATTTCTGGTTGTTGAAGTAATCCTGACGGCTTCTGGTGTTCTGCTTTGACTTTGGAACAAGTTAAACATTCCCCAACATATGTTGCAACGTCTGTCTTCAAATTAGGCCACCAATAATGCGTCTTAAGATCTTGATACATCTTTCCAACTCCAGGATGTATCGAGTATCTTGTCTTATGTGCCTCATTCAATATTAACTTCCTTAATCCACCCAACTTTGGTACCCAAATACGGTTTGCAAAATATCGAATTCCATCTTCCCGCATAATGAGTTGTTTCCCATACTTCTTCATTATTTCATTTCCTATGTTTTCTTTAGTAAGAGCTTCTCGTTGAGCCTCTTTGATTTGTGAGTTGAGATTCATGCGAATTTTTATGTTCATTGCTCGTACTCGAATTGGTTCTCGTTCCTTTCTGCTTAAAGCGTCAGCCACCACATTCGCTTTCCCGGGATGATAACGAATTTCACAATCATAGTCGTTTATTAACTCGACCCACCTACGTTGCCTCATGTTCAGCTGTTTTTGATCGAAAATATGTTGAAGGCTTTTATGATCAGTAAACACAGTGCATTTAACCCCATACAAGTAGTGTCTCCATATCTTCAATGCAAACACGACTGCTCCCAGTTCTAGATCATGCGTCGTATAATTCCGCTCGTGAATCTTTAATTGTCGGGATGCGTATGCAATAACTTTCTTCCGTTGCATAAGAACGCAACCAAAACCTTGTCTCGAAGCGTCACAATATATTTCAAAATCATCGTTCCCTTCTGGTAATGATAAAATAGGCGCCGTAGTCAACTTCTTTTTCAGTAATTGAAATGCACTCTCCTGCTCGGAAGTCCATTCATATTTCTTCCCTTTTTGCGTTAACGCTGTCAACGGCTTAGCTATTCGGGAAAAATCTTGAATAAACCTTCTATAATAACCGGCTAAACCCAAAAATTGGCGTATCTGCATTGGTGTCTTAGGAGTCTCCCATTTTTCAATGGCTTCAATTTTTGCTGGATCAACCTGAATTCCTTTGCTACCAACAACGTGGCCAAGAAATTGCACTTCTTTCAACCAGAAAGCACATTTAGAAAATTTAGCATATAGCTGTTCTTTTCTCAATAACTCTAATATCAACCTTAAATGCTGTTCATGCTCTTGCTCACTCTTGGAATAGATAAGAATATCATCAATGAAAACGATAACAAACTTATCTAAATATGGACTACAAACTCGATTCATGAGGTCCATGAATACAGCTGGCGCATTCGTCAATCCAAACGGCATGACCAAAAATTCGTAATGACCGTAGCGTGTCCGAAAAGCAGTTTTCGGTATATCTTCTTCTTTGACACGTAATTGATGATTACCCGATCTTAGGTCAATTTTCGAGTACACACATGATCCTTGGAGTTGATCAAATAAGTCGTCAATTCTCGGTAGTGGATACCGATTCTTGATAGTTAACTTATTTAATTCACGATAATCTATACACATTCGGAAAGATCTGTCTTTCTTCTTGACGAATAAAATTGGAGCTCCCCACGGTGAAGTGCTTGGTCGTATGAATCCACGGTCTAGTAATTCTTTTAACTGACTTTGAAGTTCTTTTAACTCGGACGGTGCAAGTCTATATGGAGCACGAGCCACTGGTGCAGCTCCTGGTACTAAATCTATTTGAAATTCTACAGATCTAAATGGAGGTAATCCCGGCAACTCTTCCGGAAATACTTCAGGAAAATCTCTTGCCACAGGCACGTCATTGATGCACTTCTCTTTTTCTTTCTTTTCGACTTTATTAACATGTGCTAAGATAGCATAGCACCCTTTCTTCAAGCACTTTTGAGCTTTCAAATAACTAATGAGTTTTAGCTTTGAGTTACCCTTCTCTCCATAAATCATTACTGGTGTTTTATTCTTACGAGGAATGCGAATTGCCTTCTTGGTGCACACAACTTCAGCTCCTATTTTGGACATCCAGTCCATGCCGACTATTACATCAAAACTTCCTAATTCTACGGGTATTAAGTCAATTTTAAATGTTTCTCCGGCTAAATTTATTTTACAATCACGGCAAATTTTATCGGCTTTAATTAGTTTACCATTAGCTAACTCAATCATGTACTTAGCATCTAGAGGTAATGATGAACAATTCAATTTAGCGTGAAAGTCTCTACACACGTAACTTCTATCAGCACCAGTATCAAATATAATAGATGCGGATAAGTTATTAATGGTAAACGTACCCGTAACAAGCTCCGGGTCTTCACATGCCTCTCTAGCATTAATAACAAATGCTCTCCCACGTGCAGGTCCGATATTCTTCTCTGGATTCGGGCACTGGCTCTTATAGTGACCTTGTTTTCCACACCCAAAACAAGTAATGGTAGCCAAAGCAGTTCTATTTGCATTGGTGGCAGGAGTCTTGGTACCATTTGTATTTGTAACGAGAGCCCTACAATCTTCAGCAAGATGACCCTTTCGATTACATTTGTTGCATACCACATTACAGTAACCAGAGTGATGTTTGTGGCATCGGTTGCATAAAGGATTTTGTCCTTTATAACCAAAGCTTAAACCACTACCCGCACCTTGCGTGTTTTCTTGTTTCTTAAAAGATTGTTGTTGGTTACCTCGATCATAATTTCCATTTTACTTTCTTTTGTTACCTGATACCTTCACATCAGTATTGGATACTTTCTTATCCATGATGACCTGATCCATTAGCTCGTTTGCCATAGTTATAGCTTCATGAATTGTCTTAGGTTTCGATGCTGTAACATTTGCCTTGACCTTTTTGGGCAAACCATCTTTGTACATTTCAATCTTCCGTTCTTCGGTTGGAACCAATTCAGGACATAGCAAAACTAATTCCATGAATCGCTGATTGTAGTTGGTGATTTCAGTACCAATAACCTTCAGACTTCGTAACTCATCTTCCAACTTCCTAACCTCGTTCCTTGGACAATATTCGTTGATTAACATTGTTTTGAATTCTTCCCATGGAGTATCATAAGCTACATCTCCTCCTACAGCCTTCACATAATTTTTCCACCACGTGAGTGCACTATCTTGTAAAGTGCACGATGCATACTTGGTCATGTCCTTTTCAACACAACCACTGATTTTAAACACAGTCTCCATCTTTTCTATCCACCGGGTTAAACCGATCGGTCCTTCTGTTCCACTGAATGATGAAGGCTTGCAAGCTTGAAAAGTTTTGTAAGTGCACCCCACACGAGGATTTGGGTTAACTGCAGCACCTCTTGCAGCCTCGACCCATAACATTCTGTCGTTCACTCGCTGATTGATGAGTTCCTGGATTTCTTGTTCCGTCATTCGGTTCAATCGCGCCATATTCTTCTATAAGAATGAAAAGAAAATAATTATTCACATGGAATATTATAGATGTAGTGTATATTTACAGTACATTATAGCTTATTAATAATATGAACCAGGTATTATTATAAAAGCCTTTTCTTCTTATTAGCGTTTTATAATTATATCTAGGGTAGTACCTACCCGTTAATGTCCATACTTAATAGCTTAGTACAGAATCAATTACTACCATCTAAATAATACTTAACCATGGAAAATTATTGCATTTCACACTTCACTATTTTACATATGCTTATCTTACATCGAACATTAAACAAACCACACTAATAATATTATACAAAACATTATATGATCCCATGGTTTAATACGGCAGCGCATCGTTTGGTCTATTTTCTCGGACGTTTAGGTTCAAAGAATCGCTTAACGCTTATCCTGGCTGTCTGCCTATATTTTGGCTGTGGGACTGAAGAACTGGATGCCGGGATAGAACGAATAGGAATAGCGGGAATAGGGGTGGTAGTGTCTAGTAGAGTTGGTGCCACATCATCCTTATTAAACTCAGGATTTGAATTTTCTAATTCATTAGCCTTTCGTTTCTTTCCTAGTTCGAACTCTTCTTTTGTAATTTTCTGTAATTCTTCCTCGGGTTCACTTTCCTCCTCGGGTTCACTTTCCTCCTCGGGTTCACTTTCCGGGTTCTCTATAGTCGGTTCATCCGGAATTTGTGAGTCTTCCCCAAAGATATTATTTTCGTCATCGGATAGGTTAATGACTGGAACATCATCTGAAGATTCTGGTTCGGAGTCGCTGAATGTGATAACAAGTTTTGAGCCCGACATCTATCACACAACAACTAACCCATTAGTACTACATAATATTTACATATAAATTTTAACCAACGATGATAAGCAATGGTTTTTAAATAAGACCCGGTCAAAGTCCAGACTTACTAATGTATCCTAACGACTTATCAGTTAGACACACTAATGCAAACCTGGTTCGCTAAGACCACCGCTCTGATACCACATGTCATAACCCGTCCTTAACCGTAAGAACGTGTTAGATAACGTATGATTTCATTGCGAGGTATTGACCTCTATATGCTACATTTTTAAAAGAAAAACTGCATATATTATACATTACAAACCATGATTCTTATTTTTGATACAAGCTTTGGACGAAATAAAGATGATTATCGTTTAGCGATAATCTTCGACTTACAAACTTTACAAATGATGATAACAACACGATTTCTAGCATATTTTACAACACAAGTTCTTGGATATGCAGTTTTATTTTTGACACAAACATGCGTACGCAAGATCCTGCTCAAATTCAACATAATGCAGCGGAAGCTTCTAATTATCACCTGAGAATAAACATGTTTAAAACGTCAACATAAAGTTGGTGAGATATAGGTTTAGTGCCGGCAGCAATATATATATAGACCACAAGATTTCGTATATAAACAGTTTAATAAAAATATTCTAAGTGGTTGAGCACTTGGTAACCATACTTAACATTTAATAACGTCGCATATTCCCTTTATTATGAAATCTTACTACACCGTACCAAGTGTAGTCACGAAACGAAGTACTGTGCAACCGTTGAATACTGGTCGTCCAGTCCGGTTGGGGTTGTCAGGCCCGATAGATCTATCAACAGGATTCGCGTTTACAATACCGCTGTAAATAACAGTTACCAAGCTACAGGGAAGTATGCCAGTGGTACAACTCAACGTAGAATATATTTTTCAGTTACTTGTGTCCATAACGTAAAACATAAAATACATGTATTCTCATCCCGAAATATTTAGAGTTTAAAAGTGGGACTATATACTCACTTTCGTCTTGAAGATATATATATAATTTGACTTGGTCTCCGGTTGATATCACGAACCTATCCATATATAATATATCAATACCTTTTCTTTTTAAACAAACGTCACATATATATACTTGTTATACTTTTAATACTTTGAATAATTCCTTAGTCCGTAGTTAGCAGTTCGTTGTTAGTAATTCAATTTTAATGGTTCATTTTTAGATGTTTAATATACCCGCAATGAAATAAATAAAACCCCCAACGAAATAAATAAAACCCCATCGTATATGTATTGGTCGAGATTAATCTTGACCCATGGTACCGGTGTTGTCAAATGACGTGTTGCGTACATAAAGTACCGGTGTTGTCAAATGACGTGTTGCGTACAATCATGGGATCTTATGATTAATCTTCTCGTGTTGTTTACGGGTGATCCTGAACCATATAAAATTGAATTATAAGTACATATATATAAAATATCATGTTAACTTAAAAAGATGTGATTTATTTAATTTTTTTCCAATTATTTTCGTGGCTAAACTAGTCTTGGATATCCGATTTTGTTTCGGTCATAGTTTCTTCGTTACAACTCCGTTTTCGTTGATTCAACTTGCCATCTCCTTGGATCGAGTCCCTCTTTAAGACTATGAACTGTAAATACCTTAGTTTGTATTCAAAATCACACGGCATAGGTCAAACTTTAGTGAAACTTATGAAGTTAATCATTTTCCATCATGTAAACAACCTTAAATGATTATTTTTCTAAAAATACTTATACTTTGAGTTAAATCATGAAATTTTTATGTGTTATCATATTTATAGTAAAAATCATTTTTTCAGAAAATAAACCTCCAATTCAAAGTTTAAGATGGTTTTTAATTATCCAACCCAAAACAGCCCCCGGTTGCACTCCGATGTCGTAAATTCAGTTTTTAAGGTGTTCTTTGAAAACCCAAGTTATACCTTGTTAAATTAGCATATATTTAAGATATATTACAGGTCTTGAAGTATTTTAAAAGTTAAGTTAGAAGGATCTATTTAGTTTGCAAACAAGTTTGAAAACTTTCAAACTATGTTCTTGTTGTTAAACTTTTATACCACAAAATAAGATAGCTATATATATATGAATCGAATAAGGTTATGAACGTAGATTCTACCTCAAGTTCCTTGGACAAGGTTGCTGTAAAAGAGGAGTAAGAACCTAGAACCAAAAGGGTGATGGAAGTGGATGAAAGATTGGAAGTAAGTTGGTGTTCTTGGAAAGATTTCTTGAAGTGTTTTTGTAAGGTTTTCTTATGAGGTTTAAGTGTTGTTTTTGAAGCTAAATGATGGGGAAAATGCTTGGAGATGATCAAGTATGAAGTTAAGAGTATTTTGAGAGAGAAATGGAAGTGTAAGTATGAGAAAATGGGGTGAAGAAATGGTGTGCATGCATAAAAACGTTTTTAGGTTATAAAGGAAAAAAAAGATACCTAACTTTGTTTTCTTGCTAAATAATTCATGCTACTTGACAAATGGTTGGTTCCACATGTTTCTTAATCATTTAAGGCTGCTAAGGAGCAGATTTTTATTGGTATATACCAATAGTAAATACATCTAGAAGCTGCGTATGATACGGGTACATATACCCTAGGTATACGTATAGAAATCTTTGAGAAAACGGAACGAGGATTCAAATATATCTATCTTTTGTAAATATACTTATATTGTTTTATGTATTTAAGTCTTTAAAAGTGATTAAATACATTACTTATACGATATATGTATAAACATTATAGGTCATAAGTATTTAAGTCAAATAACGTTACGTATGGTTATCGTTTTGAAAACTTAAGTTAGTAGTTTCAAAATATACTTATAACTTATTGTTATTAATACAAAATGAGATATTAAAACATTCTTAGGTCATGTTAAATATGTATATATACATATATATATACAAACGTATAATTATCATATATTGTATAGTTCGTGATATCATCGGTCAAACTAGACGGTCAAACGTTGTGTAAAACTCTTTTCGAAAAACATAAGTCTCGACAATTTGGATTGCTTATCATGTTGGTAAGGTTTAATTTATGTAAATATTAATCTTATAAGTATAGAACGATCGCAAAAGTGCGGGTCGTTACATTACATTTTTTTTAACACTAAAAAAAAAAACCATTGTTATAATTATAATTAGTATTGTTATTATTATAAAAATTTATTATTATTATCAATATACTAATTATTTATATCCTTATTAGTATTATTATTGTATTATTAGTATTTTTATTATTATTAATATTAATAGGTTTATATTTATTAACATATTTATAGTTATTGATATATTTAAATCTGTATAAAAAAAATATATATATATATATATCAACAACAGATATATCACGTGTAATATTTTTTCAACATCTGGCATTTATCTTCTTTTGTTAATTGTAGATCCGTGACCTCCTGTCTGCATCCCTTTTCGTTTATAAATCTATTGAGGGTACAAATTACTAGATTTTTTTATCAGACACACAAAATACATGCTTTAATTATAAACTGGAAATTTAAAAGAACATCAAGCAGAAGAAATAGCTGCTATTCGACACCTTGTCTGTGTCGCTTTAAATTCTTTTGTCCATAATTTAATTAGGGATCCATTGATAAATCTTTTAATGAAGTTTTGTTAGGATTCTCGAACTTAAACTCTGTGCAAACTTTCAGTTTCCAATCCTTCCAATCCAATCCGAATTTTTGAAGTCAAAGATATAGGTTCAAAGGTCAAACAATGTGTTCATCATCAAATTAGGAATCGTTTTCATGTTTCAAGTTTAATTATGGGTACCGAAAGTTTTTAGGAGTGAAAAGAAATCTTTTTCGTATTATGATCTTCGGCTAAAACAATATTAAACTAGAAAATCATTTTTTTTTTACCATCGATGAACACAGCAAATATGGATCCTTCGTTCTATTTTTTTTCTTTTTCGATTTAAATCCTGGTATTAAACATTAAAAACCTCAATAAAAACTCACGTTCTATTTAAAACTTGTTTTAAGAGTTTGCTGTTTTGAATCTTGGGTATCATTTGGGTCGACTGGACATGTGAACGAGGAAGAAGAAATAACAGAAGTTATGTTCGGGTTATGAATAACAGTGTGGGTATTAAAACAGATAAACAAGCTAGCTTGACTGGTTAGGCATGTAACTTATTATTCGAGAGGTCCCAGGTTTGATGCCTGGCGACTGCAAACAAATTTTTTTTTTTAAAAGAAGCTGTCTTGTTAAGTGTGGACTTGTTGAACTGATAATTGGATTGGGCTGCTAGTGGACTAGTTAGCATTTGAATGGACTAGCAGATTTTGAGCTCTTATGAGGCTTCAAGTTTAGGTATAAATCATTACTATTAATATTATAATTACTAACATTATTATTATTATTATTATTATTATTATTATTATTATTATTATTATTATTAATATTAATATTATTATAATTATTATTAATATTAATATTATTATTATTATTATTATTATTATTATTATCATTATTATTATTATCATTATTATTATTATTATTAAGTAATATGTATTATTATAAAAATTGTTATTTTATTATCATTATTGTTAAACTATTTATCTTTATAAAAATTACTGATATTATCAATATTTTATTCATATTATCATTATTATCATTTTATGAATATTAATATTATTATTACTATTACTATTATTATTATCATTATTATTATTAACATTAAGATAATTATTTTTTTTTTAACATTATTTATCAAAATAATACATAAAATAAGAACAGCTAAATTATTAATGAAACATATAATTTACCAATGAAACAATTAATAATAATATATAAATTTATTTGATTATAAGTATATGTTTTAACAGAAATACAATTGATATAGGTTCGTGAATCCGAGGTCAACCTTATACGTGATTAATGGTGTTATATGTATTTTTACTACAAAATACAGTATGGTGAGTATATAGTCCCCTTTTAAACTCTAAATATTTTTGGGCTGAGAATACATGCGCTGTTTTTATAAATGATTTACGTTATGGACACAAGTGATTAAAAAATGATATTCTGCGGATTGATGTGCTAGGTAATTTAGTTATATGTTATTATAGCATGTAAGCGCGAATCCTAAAGATAGATCTATCGGGTTTAACACTCCCATCCAGTAGGCTGCACTAGACATAAGAACTAGTGGGCGGATGTTTAGTACTTCGAGGATTATTTATACACTTGCGAGTGTACATATCCATCTTTGCGAAGATGACTTATTATATTATTGTTAAGGTTGGTTACTGAGGCCTCAACATAAGCGGAATGATTTTATACACTTGTGAGTGTATTATATTTTTATATACGAAATCTTGTGGTCCATAGTTATAACGCTGCTAGCATCAAACCTATATCTCACCAACTTTATGTTGACTTTTTAAAGCATGTTTATTCTCAGGTACGAATTAAGTCTTCCGCTGTGCATTAGCTCATACTAAGGACTTTACTTGGAGTCGATCATCGTAATGGAACCAAATGTTGAAGACTTCGTCCGGGAGTATAAGGTCGAGGTCTTTACAGGTGGTATCAGAGCGGTGGTCTTAGTGAACCAGGTCTTGCATTAGTGTGTCTAACTAGTAGCTGTTAGGATACATTAATGAGTCTGGACTTCGACCGTGCCTGCATGTCAAAAGTTTTGCTTATCATTTCTAGTCGTAAATTATTTGCTTATTATCCTTAGGGAATTGCCTGCTTATCATTCATAAGTCTAGACACGTCTTACTGCATTTAGTGCATCGATAGTGTATAGACAAAATTCATATCTTAGCATATCTGTTACTTTGGACTTTAGTTGACATCTTTTCAAAGATTCTCCGTAATTTACGGGATTTTGGTATTATATATACATATGTAAAGTATGTATAGAAGAGTACCAAATCTAACTTCTATAATCTATTTCATACCAAAAATTCATTTTCCGATTATACAAGATGGATTCCGCATCTAGTTCGAATTCCTCAGATTATGACAG
The DNA here is from genome assembly GCF_046630445.1 of Rutidosis leptorrhynchoides. Classification (NCBI taxonomy): domain Eukaryota; kingdom Viridiplantae; phylum Streptophyta; class Magnoliopsida; order Asterales; family Asteraceae; genus Rutidosis; species Rutidosis leptorrhynchoides. The sequence goes on from NC_092338.1 coordinate 50,135,395, forward strand.
CTATGCCGATATGGATTTTCATTCAAGCTCCGAAGGCAGCATCACCGGAATGGATCAACCAATCTCCCATCATCTATTCTGGATGAATTGGGGGTGGGTTCGTAATATACTAAGTCACTGGAGACATGAAGAGGGTGATCCCTTCCATCCACCAAATTGCCCTCTTGGCGATGAACCTGAAGCACTTACCGGCGAACCTGTTCGAGAAACCATTTTCTCTCTCATTTCTAGAGTATCTCGTCACGATTATATACTATCCCATATTTCAGATCTTGTTCATTCGCTCACTCCAACCACCAATCATCCCGGTGTACTAGCAGAAGTTAACGAACTTCGCGCTCGCGTGACGGCTTTGGAGAATATGGTGCGAAGGTTACAAACACCAACAGCAGCACCAGCAGCATAATCCGTACCACCATCATCAACACCGACAGTACCCATATCACCCTCAACCACAATCACGTCGTAAATCTTAACATCACGATCTGTATCTCGGGTACCAACATCACACGCGTCAATATTACCATCTGTACGTCGAGTATGATCTTCGTTCTACATATCGTTCTACATCGATTAATTTCGCTCTACGTATTGTTCTACCTCATTTACCTTCGTTCGATATGGCAATTATGTAATCTCTAATGTTTTAGAGATCATGTAATCAAGTGCTAACAATAAATCAAATGAGTATAATATCTTATTGACTCATTAAATCCATGATTACATCCGATGAAAATATATATGCAAGTATAGTTTCATAAAGATTGTAATTAAAATTTTTTTTTCGTACAAACTGTTAATGATGAGAATATTTTAACGGGTGGGTAGTACCCGAGGAATATTTAGAATTCACATTAATAAGTTACACTGTACATTCTTCGAATCTGATTCAACGATCATTTACTATCCTACTTACAATCACCGATAAAGGTATCCGTTCACCCCAGATTAACCATTTTCATTTAAATTTCATATTTGGATTTTTACCTATCCAAATCCAACAAGTGGCATAATGAAGAAACATTGGACAAATTAAAAATTGTTAGAAACACACGAATTAACTAATTGAAATCTGTTAAGGATTCCACGCTAACTGTTCCTAGTTAACTGTTCCCAGCTAACTGTTAATTCCGTATTACATTTTATCGCAATTTAGTTTATTGTCATTTAAGTTCTGTTATTTATTTTACGCACTTTAAATAACGGGACACGTATACAAGGTTTCAACCTATCATATCGACCCATCTATATATATATTTCAGAACAACCATAGACACTCTATATGTGAATGTTGGAGTTGGCTATACAGGGTCGGAGTTGATTCCAAAATATATATATACTTTGAGTTGTGATCGACACCGAGACCGGTACACGAGTCACGATACGTATTATGTAATTCGAATATTATATATTAAATTATATATGAATCATTGAACCATCAGACTATTGGACTGCTAACTTTGGACAATTAAAATGAATTAAATTAAAATATTGATTATAACATATGAAACTAAATAATTCTTCAAGCTTGCCACTTGATTCCATCTTAAACCTCATTTGTATCTCGACAGTTACAATTACATTCAAATCTTTTCATGATTCTTGAAAACACTTCGATCGAAAAGTTGAACCAACCGCACCTCGTTTACGGAAGGAAGATTTATGCATATAGTTATACACCTGAAAACTCTCGAAAACCGAGTCAACAGTTAACACGTAGCAGTGATAATTCCTTTGGTGTTATTATTACCCAAAATAACTTTGTAATCCCTTTCCAAAATTAGCCAATTTTATCACAGCTTCAACAAGTTAACTTCGACTTCTCAGAAAGGTTAGTCTCGATATATACGTTATTCTTGCGCAGTCGCTACCGGAAAACCCTTTTATATTCCACCATACTACCATAAGCGTTTAATCATCTAAAAACACAATTTGCTCGAAAACACCTCGGATTGATAACCGACGATTCAGTTATGGCTGCATTAAATGCAGAGGAAACAGTAAATTCGTAGATAGCCTAAATAGCCAAAAGTTTGATGATAAAGAAGGGAGTGTTAGGAACGCTCGATAGAAAATTTGGTACTGAAAAACGGTTTGAGCTAACCGTGAAGGAAACAAAGAACAAATACAAGGACTGAACCTGTCTTCAAAGAATCCAAACGATTCAGTGCCTCCTGAAACCGTTAGTATGAACCCTACTCCTTATTCTAAACTTTTTCAGATGATATTATTCATCATCACCTTATCTTAGATATTATAAGATATCTTCATATCTTCCGCTATACATATCCTCCATATTTCTGAAGATGTTTGCACAACTATCCTTATCTGAAATCATTTATTCCTCCGTAATATCTGCGTTACAATATAAAAGAAACTGTGTTAGTTTCTAAGTTCTAAAATCTTCAAGTTTAATATAGGAATGTTCTGAAGCAGTGTTGGGAACTGATGCATGAATTAGTATAATATAATGAAACTTGATCAACTTCATTATATTACAGTAATACATGTTAAGTTTCTAATGGAATGTGATGATTCACAGTACCATCATCATGTGCCATGTTACACGGCTCTTACAATCTATCCAATCTCTAAACATATCAAGAAAATATTCTCTTGATGATTCGGTCTTTTCCAGGATATTCTGGTAATTTGACAAATCAAAAATCGTGCCATTACCAATTCTCTCTTAGGACATTAACTATATTCATTTCGAATTTCATACCTACGAATTCCGGACCATTACAAAAGATTCTTAGTTGAAAAGGAGGAAAAGAAAAAGAATGAAGCTCCGAAATAGAAATTGGAGTATAAATCGCAGTAAATGGAAGAGAGTATTAACTGTGGATGATAATGATTATAGAAAACAAAAGCAAGGACATCGAAGTATAAGGGAAGATATAAAACCCAATAATCACCCAGAAACTACAAACCGTGTATATCAATACGTATTGCAACGTAAAGACACGGGAGAATAAGAAACATTATAATTCCAAGAAAATCATAAAAGTAAATAGATTCTTCTGGCGACAAATGAAAAAGAAGAATGAAAGATATGAAGGTTAGAAGTATAATAAGAATCAGGATTGGATGGAACATATTAAGAATGAGTAGAGGAAGAAAGAATAAAAGGTGTGGAGAATAAGGAAAACGAAGGGGGTGGATTTATAGCAATATATCCGACAGAGAAATCAGGAACAGATTATTGCATTAATTAAAGAAGATTTTGATTTTCTAAATCGCCGAAGAACCAAATCTTATTACGTAAGATTTTCTTTAAATCCCTTAAATCCCGGAAATCAACAGTAACTACGTCATCGGTTGAAACGAATATATTTATTTACTCATTTCACTCTCTTTTGTGATAGCTTCTCTCGTACACTTCACATGATCGAAATGTTTTATCTATATCTACCAATAATAATAAAACTCCGTTACTACCTCATATTTGTCATGAGAACATTCCTATTGTATTTATGACAACCTCTACCAAGTTTCGGGGACGAAATTTCTTTAACGAGTGGGTACTGTAACGACCCGGAAATTTCCGACCAAATTTAAACCTTAATCTTTATATATTTCCGACACGATAAGCAAAATCTATAATATTGAGTCTCAAAAACTTTGAAACAGTTTACATGAAATGCATTTGAAATTGACTGTGCCTGACGATTCACGAACATTATGTGTATATATGATTTATATTTTTTTTATAACATTAAAATTAGTATTATTAATATTATCAGTATTGCTTTTAATTAAAAGATTATAATTATTAAAATAGAGATTTTAAATGATAAGAATGATTAAAATTATAATTATTAATAATACAATAATTATTAATATAATTACATTTTTTTTAACACTAAAAAAAAAACCATTGTTATAATTATAATTAGTATTGTTATTATTATAAAAATTTATTATTATTATCAATATACTAATTATTTATATCCTTATTAGTATTATTATTGTATTATTAGTATTTTTATTATTATTAATATTAATAGGTTTATATTTATTAACATATTTATAGTTATTGATATATTTAAATCTGTATAAAAAAAAATATATATATATATATATATCAACAACAGATATATCACGTGTAATATTTTTTCAACATCTGCCATTTATCTTCTTTTGTTAATTGTAGATCCGTGACCTCCTGTCTGCATCCCTTTTCGTTTATAAATCTATTGAGGGTACAAATTACTAGATTTTTTTATCAGACACACAAAATACATGCTTTAATTATAAACTGGAAATTTAAAAGAACATCAAGCAGAAGAAATAGCTGCTATTCGACACCTTGTCTGTGTCGCTTTAAATTTTTTTGTCCATAATTTAATTAGGGATCCATTGATAAATCTGTTAATGAAGTTTTGTTAGGATTCTCGAACTTAAACTCTGTGCAAACTTTCAGTTTCCAATCCTTCCAATCCAATCCGAATTTTTGAAGTCAAAGATATAGGTTCAAAGGTCAAACAATGTGTTCATCATCAAATTAGGAATCGTTTTCATGTTTCAAGTTTAATTATGGGTACCGAAAGTTTTTAGGAGTGAAAAGAAATCTTTTTCGTATTATGATCTTCGGCTAAAACAATATTAAACTAGAAAATCATTTTTTTTTACCATCGATGAACACAGCAAATATGGATCCTTCGTTCTATTTTTTTTCTTTTTCGATTTAAATCCTGGTATTAAACATTAAAAACCTCAATAAAAACTCACGTTCTATTTAAAACTTGTTTTAAGAGTTTGCTGTTTTGAATCTTGGGTATCATTTGGGTCGACTGGACATGTGAACGAGGAAGAAGAAATAACAGAAGTTATGTTCGGGTTATGAATAACAGTGTGGGTATTAAAACAGATAAACAAGCTAGCTTGACTGGTTAGGCATGTAACTTATTATTCGAGAGGTCCCAGGTTCGATGCCTGGCGACTGCAAACAAATTTTTTTTTTAAAAGAAGCTGTCTTGTTAAGTGTGGACTTGTTGAACTGATAATTGGATTGGGCTGCTAGTGGACTAGTTAGCATTTGAATGGACTAGCAGATTTTGAGCTCTTATGAGGCTTCAAGTTTAGGTATAAATCATTACTATTAATATTATAATTACTAACATTATTATTATTATTATTATTATTATTATTAGTATTATAAAAATAATACAAGATATTATTATTTTCATCTCCGTTAATATTATTATTAGTATTATCATTATTACTAAAATTATTATTAATATTCGAAATTTATTTATATAATTTTCATAACCGGTATTATAAAAAAAAAAAAATTAACATAGCTATTATTAAGTGTATCATTACTTTTAATCTATCATTTTGTTAAAACTACTATTAATAAAATCATTATTTTTACTAGAACTATTTTTATTACCATTATACTTATTTTGGTACTATTATAATTATAACTTTGTGAATAAAAGATTAATTATATAAAATATATTTAAAGCTCATATTCTAAATATATAAATACTTTCATATATAAGAGGAATATATAAAGAGTTGGCTAGATTAGTCATATAACAATTATATTACAATTAGAGATATATATATTCGATTGCAAATTATGTGTGTTAATATATATATACGAATGATATAGGTTCGTGAATCCGAGGCCAACCCTACATTTGTTCAATGATGTTATATGTATTTTTACTACAAAATACAGTATGGTGAGTATATAGTCCCTTTTAAACTCTAAATATTTTTGGGCTGAGAATACATGCGCTGTTTTTATAAATGATTTACGTTATGGACACAAGTAACTGAAAATATATTCTACGTTGAGTTGTACCACTGGCATACTTCCCTGTAGCTTGGTAACTAATATTTACAGCGGTATTGTAAACGCGAATCCTGTTGATAGATCTATCGGGCCTGACAACCCCAACCGGACTGGACGACCAGTATTCAACGATCATGTCATAACCCGTCCTTAACCGTAAGAACGTGTTAGATAACGTATGATTTCATTGCGAGGTATTGACCTCCATATGCGACATTTTTAAAAGAAAAACTGCATATATTATACATTACAAACCATGATTCTTATTTTTGATACAAGCTTTGGACGAAATAAAGATGATTATCGTTTAGCGATAATCTTCGACTTACAAACTTTACAAATGATGATAACAACACGATTTCTAGCATATTTTACAACACAAGTTCTTGGATATGCAGTTTTATTTTTGACACAAACATGCGTACGCAAGATCCTGCTCAAATTCAACATAATGCAGCGGAAGCTTCTAATTATCACCTGAGAATAAACATGTTTAAAACGTCAACATAAAGTTGGTGAGATATAGGTTTAGTGCCGGCAGCAATATATATATAGACCACAAGATTTCGTATATAAACAGTTTAATAAAAATATTCTAAGTGGTTGAGCACTTGGTAACCATACTTAACATTCAATCACGTCGCATATTCCCTTTAATATGAAATCTTACTACACCGTACCAAGTGTAGTCACAAAACGAAGTACTGTGCAACCGTTGAATACTGGTCGTCCAGTCCGGTTGGGGTTGTCAGGCCCGATAGATCTATCAACAGGATTCGCGTTTACAATACCGCTGTAAATATTAGTTACCAAGCTACAGGGAAGTATGCCAGTGGTACAACTCAACGTAGAATATATTTTCAGTTACTTGTGTCCATAACGTAAAACATAAAATACATGTATTCTCATCCCGAAATATTTAGAGTTTAAAAGTGGGACTATATACTCACTTTCGTCTTGAAGATATATATAATTTGACTTGGTCTCCGGTTGATATCACGAACCTATCCATATATAATATATCAATACCTTTTATTTTTAAACAAACGTCACATATATATACTTGTTATACTTTTAATACTTTTAATAATTCCTTAGTCCGTAGTTAGCAGTTCGTTGTTAGTAATTAAATTTTAATGGTTCATTTTTAGATGTTTAATATACCCGCAATGAAATAAATAAAACCCCCAACGAAATAAATAAAACCCCATCGTATATGTATTGGTCGAGATTAATCTTGACCCACGGTACCGGTGTTGTCAAATGACGTGTTGCGTACATAAAGTACCGGTGTTGTCAAATGACGTGTTGCGTACAATCATGGGATCTTATGATTAATCTTCTCGTATTGTTTACGGGTGATCCTGAACCATATAAAATTGAATTATGAGTACATATATATAAAATATCATGTTATCTTAGAAAGATGTGATTTATTTAATTTCTCCCAATTATTTTCGTGGCTAAACTAGTCTTGGATATCCGATTTTGTTTCGGTCATAGTTTCTTCGTTACAACTCCGTTTTTGTTGATTCAACTTGCCATCTCCTTGGATCGAGTCCCTCTTTAAGACTATGAACTGTAAATACCTTAGTTTATATTCAAAATCACACGGCATAGGTGAAACTTTAGTGAAACTTATGAAGTTAAACATTTTTGTTACAAAAATATCATTTAATGACCATTTTTCTAAAAATACCTATACTTTGAATTAAATCATGAAATTTTTATGTGTTAACATATTTATAGTAAAAATCATTTTTCCAGAAAATAAACCTCCAATTCAAAGTTTAAGATGGTTTTTAATTATCCAACCCAAAACAGTCCCCGGTTGCACTCCGACGTCGTAAAAACAGTTTTTAAGGTATTCTTTGAAAAACCAAGTTTTACCTTGTTAAATTAGCATATATTTAAGTTATATTACAGGTCTTGAAGTATTTTAAAAGTTAAGTTAGAAGGATCTATTTAGTTTGCAAACAAGTTTGAAAACTTTCAAACTATGTTCTTGTTGTTAAAATTTTATACCACAAAATAAGATAGCTATATATATATGAATCGAATAAGGTTATAAACATAGTTACTACCTCAAGTTCCTTGGACAAGGTTGCTGTAAAAGAGGAGTAAGAACCTAGAACCAAAAGGGTGATGGAAGTGGATGAAAGATTGGAAGTAAGTTTGTGTTCTTGGAAGGATTTCTTGAAGTGTTTTTGTATGGTTTTCTTATGGTGATTAAGTAAGGTTTTTGAAGCTAAATGATGGGGAAAATGCTTGTAGATGATCAAGTATGAAGTTAAGAGTATTTTGAGAGAGAAATGGGAGTGTAAGTATGAGAAAATGGGGTGAAGAAATGGTGTGCATGCATAAAAACGTTTTTAGTATATAAAGAAAAAAAAATGATACCTAACTTTGTTTTCTTGCTAAAATAATTCATGCTACTTGACAAATGGTTGGTTCCACATGTTTCTTAATCATTTAAGGCTGCTAAGGAGCAGATTTTTATTAGTATATACCAATAGTAAATACATCTAGAAGCTGCGTATGATACGGGTACATATACCCTAAATATACGTGTAGAAATCTTTGAGAAAACGGAACGAGGATTCAAATATAGCTATCTTTTGTGAATATACTTATATTGTTTTATGTATGTAAGCCCTTTAAAAGTGATTAAATACATTACTTATACGATATATGTATAAACATTATAGGTTATAAGTATTTAAGTCAAATAACGTTACGTATGGTTATCGTTTTGAAAACTTAAGTTAGTAGTTTCAAAATATACTTATAACTTATTGTTATTAATACAAAATGAGATATTAAAACATTCTTAGATCATGTTAAATATGTATATATACATATATATACACAAACGTATAATTATCATATATTGTATAGTTCGTGATATCATCGGTCGAACTAGACGGTCAAACGTTGTGTAAAACTCTTTTCGAAAACATAAGTCTCAACAATTTGGATTGCTTATCATGTTGGTAAGGTTTAATTTATGTAAATATTAATCTTATAAGTATAGAACGATCGAAAAAGTGCGGGTCAACTTTAGGGTTTTTGCTTATCGTGTCGGAACCATATAGAGATTAGAGTTTAAATTTGGTCGGAAATTTCCGGGTCGTTACAGTACCCATCCGTTAAAGAAATTTCGTCCTCGAAATTTGGTAGAGGTTGTCATAAATAACAATAGGAATGTTTTCATGACGAATATGAGGTAATAATGAAATTTTATCATTATTGAAAGATTTAGATAAAACGATTTGGTTATGTGAGACGCACGAGCGAAGCTATCACAAAAGAGTGAAATGAGTAAATATAGAATTGTTGTAACCGATGACGTGATTATGATCGATTTCCGGGATTTAAGGGTTTTAAAGAAAATCTTATGTAATAAAATTTAGTTTTGCGGCGATCAGGATCTTCTTTGATTTAACGCGGCAATCTGTTTTGATTTCTTTGTCGAATATTTCACTATAAATTTACCTCCTTCCCTTTCTTTCTTCCCACATCTTCTATTCTTTCTCTTTAGTTCCTACTTTAAGACATTCGCTAATATGCTCCATCCAATTCTAACCCTTGTTATATTTCTAACTTTCATATCTTTCATTCTTCTTTTTCATCTATCACCAGAAGAATCTATTCTCTTTTATCCTTTCCTTGGAATTATAATGTTTTTAATTCTCCCGTGCCTTTACGTTGCAATACGTATTGATATGCACGGTTTGTAGTTTCGGGGTTGTTGTTAGGTTTTATACCTTCCCTTATATTTCGATGTTCCTACTCCCGTCCCTTAAAATCATTGTCATCCACAGTTAATGCTCTCTCTTATTTGCTGTGGTTTATGTTCCTATTTCTATTCTGAGGTTTTGTCCCTTCATTTCTTCTTCCCGTCCTCGAGCCAAGCGAACAATGGTCCGAAATTCGTAGGTAGGAAATTTGGAATGAACCTAGCTATTGGTTTTAGAATGAAATTGTAATGGCACGATCTTGATTCGTTAAATTACTCGAATATTCCGAAAAAATAGAACTATCAAGGTGATACGTTCTAATATGTTTGGAGACTTGATAGAAGGTAAGAGCCGTGTAACATGGCACATGATGACGGTACTGTGAATCATCACATTCCATTAGAAACTTAACATGACTTACTGTAATATAATGAAGTTGATCAAGTTTCATTATATTATACTAATTCATGCATCAGTTCCCAACACTACTTTAAAACATTCATATTTTAAACTTGGAGGTTTCAACATTTAGAAATTGACACAGTTTCTTTTATGTTGTAATGCAGATATTACGGAGAGATAAATATTCTCAGATAAGAATAGTTGTGAAAATATCTCCAGAAATATGGAGAATATGTATAACGGAATATATGAAGATATCTTATAATATCTAAGATAAGATGATGATGAAGAATATCATCGGGAGAGGTTTAGAATAAGGGTTAGGGTTTTTACTAATGATTTCAGCAGGCACTGAATCGTTTGAATCCTTTGAAAGCAGATTCAGTTCTTGTTATTTATCCACAACCTCTTTCATACTTTGCTCAAACCGTTTTCCGGTTCCAACTCTTCTCTTTTTCTGAGTTTTATCGACACACTGTGCTTCATCATCAAACTTTTGACTGTTTAAAATCGTTTACGATTTTCGCTGCTTCATCAGCATTTAAAGAACTGCTTCATAATTCAGGGTGTTTTTCAGAAACTTCACCTTCGGAGTATGAAATCCTTAGGAATAGACGTTATAGTTATGACTGAGAAGTTTTGCGAGATTTTTAAAATACTAATTGCGGATTCTGCCAAAAAGATGACAAGCTGCTGGTACATGATGTCGTGGAATATGAAAGGTTCTCCGGTAACAATGGTGAAAGGACAAGGTATATATATCGAGGTTATAATAAGAGTGGTCCTACTGAGAAATCAAAGTGGAGCTGTGACAAAATTGACTTATATTGAAAAGAGAAATGTAAGGTTGTTTTTTTCCAATGAATGATAAGGAATTTGACGCGGATAAGTTTTAACGATAACTTCGGTTTTGAAAGTTTCAGGTGTATAACTGTATGCATAAATCTTTCTTCCGTAAACGAGGTGCGGCTGGTTCAACTTCTCGATTGAAGTGTTTTCAAGAATCATGAAAAGATTTGAACGAGGATTATAATTGTCGAAGTACAAATGAGGTTTAGGATGAAATCAAGTGGCAAACTTGAAGAATTATTTAGTTTCATATGTTATAATCAATATTTTAATTTAATTCATTTTAATTGTCCAAAGTTAGCAGTCCAATAGTCCGATGGTTCAATGATTCATATATAATTTAATATATAATATTCAAATTAAATAATACGTATCGTGACCCGTATACCGGTCTCGGTGTCGATCACAACTCAAAGTATATATATATTTTGAAATCAACTCCGACCCTGTATAGCCAACTCCCGCCTTCACATATAGAGTGTCTACGGTTGTTCCGAAATATATATATAGATGGGTCGATATGATAAGTCGAAACCTTGCATACGTGTCCCGTTATTTAAAGTGCGTAAAAGTAAATAACAGAAATTAAATGATGATAAATAAAATTGCGAGAATGTAAATTGCGATAAATTAAATGTTAATCAGTTATCTGGGAACAGTTAGCCGGAACAGTTAGCGTGAAATCCTATCACAATTTCAATTAATTAATTCGTTTGTTTCTAACACTTTTTATTTTTGTCCAATGTTTTCTTCATTATGCCACTTGTTGGATTCTGATAGATCAAAATCCAAATATGAAATTTGAATAGAAATGGTTATTCTGTGGTGAACGGATACGTATATCGGTAGTTGTAAGTAGGATAGTAAATGACCGTTGAATCAGATTTAGAGAATGTACAACGTAACTTATTAATGTGAATTCTAAATATTCCTCGGGTACTACCCACCCGTTAAAATATTTTCATCATTAACAGTTTGTACGAAAGAATTTTTAATTACAATCTTTATAAAAATATACTTGCATATATATTTTCTTCAGATGTAATCATAGATTCAATGAGTCAATGAAGTATTAAACTCATTTGATTTATCGTTAATATTAGATTACATAACTTCTAAAGCATTAGAGATTACATAATCGCCAGGTCGAACGAAGATAAATGAGGTAAAACGATACGTAAAGCGAAGATAATCGATGTAGAACGATATATAGAACGAAGATCATACTCGAAGTTCCGATGAGGTTTTTGAGGTATGTGATGTTGATATCCGAGATACAGTTTGTGATGTTGAGATTTTGGGGGTGACAAGAGTACTGTCGGCGTTGTTGATAGTGATACAGATTATGCTGCTGGTGCTGCTGCTGGTGTTTGTAACCTTCGCACCGTATTTTCTAAAGCCACTACCCGAGCGCGAAGCTCGTTGACTTCTTCTATTATACCGGGATGATTGACAGTTGGAACGAGCGAATGAACAAGATTCGAAATATGGGATAGTATGTAGTCATGACGAGATACTCTAGAAATGAGCGAGAAAATGGTGTTTCGAATAGGTTCGCCGGTAAGTGCTTCAGGTTCATCGTTAAGAGGACAATTTGGTGGATGGAATGGATCACCTTCTTCTTGCCTCCAGAAATTTAGTATATTACGAACCCATCCCCAATTCATCCAGAATAGATGATGGGAAATTGGTTGATCCATTCCGGTAACGCTGTTCTCGGAGCTCGAATGGAAATCCATATCGGCGAAGCTATCGAAGTCGGAGGAATTTGAGCTGGATGAAGAATCCATCTTGTATGGTCGGAGAAATGAATTTTTGGTTTGGAATAGATTATAGGAGTTGGGTTTGGTACTCTTCAATACATAATTTACATATGTATATATAATATCAAAATCCCATGAATTACGGAGAATCTTTGAAATACGTCAGGCAATGTCTATAGTAACAGATACGCTAGGATATGAATTTTGTCTATACACTATCGATGCACTAAATGCAATAAGACGTGTCTAGACTTAAGAATGATAAGCAGGCAGTTCCCTAAGGATGATAAGCAGATGATTTCCGACTAGGATTGATAAGCAAAACTTTTGACAGGCAGACACGGTCAAAGTCCAGACTCACTTAATGTATCCTAACAACTACTAGTTAGACACACTAATGCAAGGCCTGGTTCGCTAAGACCAACGCTCTGATACCAACTGAAAGGATCCGAAACTAATCATCCGGACGTTGTCCATATTGATTACAAACGAATTACAATAGTTGATAACATTGCGAGGTACTTGCCCTCTATATGATACATCTTACAAACGTTGCATTTATTCTTAAAAGGAAATCTATAGTTACATCCAGAATTGACATAATCGCCTGACATTTCATAATATTCAAATGACCTAAACCGCCATTTACTTAATAATAGTCTCTATGAACTTCAATGACTCGAATGCAACGCCTTATGATATAAGTCCTTAATAGCCTCAAGTAGTATCCTTAGTACGAGCTAATGCACAGCGGAAGACTTAATTCATACCTGAGAATAACATGCTTTAAAATGTCAACATAAAGTTGGTGAGATATAGGTTTAATGCCGGCAGCGATATATATATATATATATATATATATATATATATATATATATATATATATATATATATATATATATATATATATATATAGACCACAAGATTTCAAATATAAACATTTTCATAAAAATATTCTAAGTGGTTGAGCACTTGGTAACCATACTTAACATTCAATCACGTCGCATATTCCCTTTAATATGAAATCTTACTACACCGTACCAAGTGTAGTCACAAAACGAAGTACTGTGCAACCGTTGAATACTGGTCATCCAGTCCGGTTGGGGTTGTCAGGCCCGATAGATCTATCAACAGGATTCGCGTTTACAATACCGCTGTAAATATTAGTTACCAAGCTACAGGGAAGTATGCCAGTGGTACAACTCAACGTAGAATATATTTTTCAGTTACTTGTGTCCATAACGTAAATCATTTATAAAAGTAGCGCATGTATTCTCAGCCCAAAAATATTTAGAGTTTAAAAGGGGACTATATACTCACTGTTGTCTTGAAGATATAAATATTTTGACTTGGTCTTCCGGTTGATATCACGAACCTATCCATATATAATATATCAATATATTTTCATTTTTAAACAATCGTCACATATATATACTTGTTATACTTTTAATACTTTTAATAATTCCTTAGTCCGTAGTTAGCAGTCCGATGTTAGTAATTCAATTTTAATGATTCATTTTTAGGTGTTTAATAAACCCCCAATGAAATGAATAAAACCCCCATCGTATATGTATTGGTCGAGATTAATCTTGACCCACGGTACCGGTGTTGTCAAATGACGTGTTGCGTACATAAAGTACCGGTGTTGTCAAATGACGTGTTGCGTACAATCATGGGATCTTATGATTAATCTTCTCGTATTGTTTACGGGTGATCCTGAACCATATAAAATTGAATTATGAGTACATATATATAAAATATCATGTTATCTTAGAAAGATGTGATTTATTTAATTTCTCCCAATTATTTTCGTGGCTAAACTAGTCTTGGATATCCGATTTTGTTTCGGTCATAGTTTCTTCGTTACAACTCCGTTTTTGTTGATTCAACTTACCATCTCCTTGGATCGAGTCCCTCTTTAAGACTATGAACTGTAAATACCTTAGTTTGTATTCAAAATCACACGGCATAGGTGAAACTTTAGTGAAACTTATGAAGTTAAACATTTTTGTTACAAAAATATCATTTAATGACCATTTTTCTAAAAATACCTATACTTTGAATTAAATCATGAAATTTTTATGTGTTAACATATTTATAGTAAAAATCATTTTTCCAGAAAATAAACCTCCAATTCAAAGTTTAAGATGGTTTTTAATTATCCAACCCAAAACAGTCCCCGGTTGCACTCCGACGTCGTAAAAACAGTTTTTAAGGTATTCTTTGAAAAACCAAGTTTTACCTTGTTAAATTAGCATATATTTAAGTTATATTACAGGTCTTGAAGTATTTTAAAAGTTAAGTTAGAAGGATCTATTTAGTTTGCAAACAAGTTTGAAAACTTTCAAACTATGTTCTTGTTGTTAAAATTTTATACCACAAAATAAGATAGCTATATATATATGAATCGAATAAGGTTATAAACATAGTTACTACCTCAAGTTCCTTGGACAAGGTTGCTGTAAAAGAGGAGTAAGAACCTAGAACCAAAAGGGTGATGGAAGTGGATGAAAGATTGGAAGTAAGTTTGTGTTCTTGGAAGGATTTCTTGAAGTGTTTTTGTATGGTTTTCTTATGGTGATTAAGTAAGGTTTTTGAAGCTAAATGATGGGGAAAATGCTTGTAGATGATCAAGTATGAAGTTAAGAGTATTTTGAGAGAGAAATGGGAGTGTAAGTATGAGAAAATGGGGTGAAGAAATGGTGTGCATGCATAAAAACGTTTTTAGTATATAAAGAAAAAAAATGATACCTAACTTTGTTTTCTTGCTAAAATAATTCATGCTACTTGACAAATGGTTGGTTCCACATGTTTCTTAATCATTTAAGGCTGCTAAGGAGCAGATTTTTATTAGTATATACCAATAGTAGGATCCGAAACTAATCATCCGGACGTTGTCCATATTGATTACAAACGAATTACAATAGTTGATAACATTGCGAGGTACTTGCCCTCTATATGATACATCTTACAAACGTTGCATTTATTCTTAAAAGGCAATCTATAGTTACATCCATAATTGACATATTCGCCTGACATTTCATAATATTCAAATGACCTAAACCGCCATTTACTTAATAATAGTCTCTATGAACTTCAATGACTCGAATGCAACGCCTTATGATATAAGTCCTTAATGGCCTCAAGTAGTATCCTTAGTACGAGATAATGCACAGCGGAAGCCTTAATTCATACCTGAGAATAACATGCTTTAAAATGTCAACATAAAGTTGGTGAGATATAGGTTTAATGTCGACAGCGATATAAATATAGACCACAAGATTTCATATATAAACATTTTAATAAAAATATTCTAAGTGGTTGAGCACTTGGTAACCATACTTAACAATTAATCACGTCGCATATTCCCTTTAATATGAAATCTTACTACAATGTACCAAGTGTAGTCACGAAACGAAGTACTGTGCAACCGTTGAATACTGGTCGTCCAGTCCGGTTGGGGTTGTCAGGCCCGATAGATCTATCAACAGGATTCGCGTTTACAATACCGCTGTAAATATTAGTTACCAAGCTACAGGGAAGTATGCCAGTGGTACAACTCAACGTAGAATATATTTTTCAGTTACTTGTGTCCATAACGTAAAACATAAAATACATGTATTCTCATCCCGAAATATTTAGAGTTTAAAAGTGGGACTATATACTCACTTTCGTCTTGAAGATATATATAATTTGACTTGGTCTCCGGTTGATATCACGAACCTATCCATATATAATATATCAATACCTTTTCTTTTTAAACAAACGTCACATATATATACTTGTTATACTTTTAATACTTTGAATAATTCCTTAGTCCGTAGTTAGCAGCTCGTTGTTAGTAATTCAATTTTAATGGTTCATTTTTAGATGTTTAATATACCCGCAATGAAATAAATAAAACCCCCAACGAAATAAATAAAACCCCATCGTATATGTATTGGTCGAGATTAATCTTGACCCACGGTACCGGTGTTGTCAAATGACGTGTTGCGTACATAAAGTACCGGTGTTGTCAAATGACGTGTTGCGTACAAACATGGGATCTTATGATTAATCTTCTCGTGTTGTTTACGGGTGATCCTGAACCATATAAAATTGAATTATAAGTACATATATATAAAATATCATGTTATCTTAGAAATATGTGATTTATTTAATTTTTCCCAATTAATCCCGAAGTTAAACAAGTCTAGGATAACCAATTTTGTTTCGGTCATAGTTTCTTCGTTACAAATCCGTTTTCGTTGATTCAACTTGCCATCTCCTTGGATCGAGTCCCTCTTTAAGAATATGAACTGAAAATACCTTGGTTTGTATTCAAAATCACACGGTATAGGTGAAACTTTAGTGAAACTTATGAAGTTAAACATTTTTGTTACAAAAAAAAAACACTTAATGACCATTTTTCTAAAAATACTTATACTTTGAATTAAATCATGAAATTTTTATGTGTTAACATATTTATAGTAAAAAAAATTTTTCCAGAACATAAACCTCCAATTCAAAGTTTAAGATAGTTTTTAATTATCCAACCCAAAACAGTCCCCGGTTACACTCCGACGTCGTAAAAACAGTTTTTAAGATATTCTTTGAAAAACCAAGTTATACCTTGTTAAGTTAGCATATATTTAAGTTATATTACAGGTCTTGAAGTATTTTAAAAGTTAAGTTAGAAGGATCTATTTAGTTTGCAAACAAGTTTGAAAACTTTCAAACTATGTTCTTGTTGTTAAAATTGTATACCACAAAATATGATAGCTATATATATATGAATCGAATAAGGTTATGAACATAGATACTACCTCAAGTTCCTTGGACAAGGTTGCTGTAAAAGAGGAGTAAAAAGCTAGAACCAAAAGGGTGATGGAATTGGATGAAAGATTGGAAGTAAGTTTGTGTTCTTGGAAGGATTTCTTGAAGTGTTTTTGTATGGTTTTCTTATGGTGTTTAAGTAAGGTTTTTGAAGCTAAATGATGGGGAAAATGCTTGGAGATGATCAAGTATGAAGTTAAGAGTATTTTGAGAGAGAAATGGAAGTGTAAGTATGAGAAAATGGGGTGAAGAAATGGTGTGCATGCATAAAAACGTTTTTAGGTTATAAAGGAAAAAAAAGATACCTAACTTTGTTTTCTTGCTAAATAATTCATGCTACTTGACAAATGGTTGGTTCCACATGTTTCTTAATCATTTAAGGCTGCTAAGGAGCAGATTTTTATTGGTATATACCAATAGTAAATACATCTAGAAGCTGCGTATGATACGGGTACATATACCCTAGGTATACGTATAGAAATCTTTGAGAAAACGGAACGAGGATTCAAATATAGCTATCTTTTGTAAATATACTTATATTGTTTTATGTATTTAAGTCTTTAAAAGTGATTAAATACATTACTTATACGATATATGTATAAACATTATAGGTCATAAGTATTTAAGTCAAATAACGTTACGTATGGTTATCGTTTTGAAAACTTAAGTTAGTAGTTTCAAAATATACTTATAACTTATTGTTATTAATACAAAATGAGATATTAAAACATTCTTAGATCATGTTAAATATGTATATATACATATATATACACAAACGTATAATTATCATATATTGTATAGTTCGTGATATCATCGGTCAAACTAGACGGTCAAACGTTGTGTAAAACTCTTTTCGAAAACATAAGTCTCAACAATTTGGATTGCTTATCATGTTGGTAAGGTTTAATTTATGTAAATATTAATCTTATAAGTATAGAACGATCGAAAAAGTGCGGGTCAACTTTAGGGTTTTTGCTTATCGTGTCGGAACCATATAGAGATTAGAGTTTAAATTTGGTCGGAAATTTCCGGGTCGTTACAGTACCCATCCGTTAAAGAAATTTCGTCCTCGAAATTTGGTAGAGGTTGTCATAAATAACAATAGGAATGTTTTCATGACGAATATGAGGTAATAATGAAATTTTATCATTATTGAAAGATTTAGATCAAACGATTTGGTTATGTGAGACGCACGAGCGAAGCTATCACAAAAGAGTGAAATGAGTAAATATAGAATTGTTGTAACCGATGACGTGATTATGATCGATTTCCGGGATTTAAGGGTTTTAAAGAAAATCTTATGTAATAAAATTTAGTTTTGCGGCGATCAGGATCTTCTTTGATTTAACGCGGCAATCTGTTTTGATTTCTTTGTCGAATATTTCACTATAAATTTACCTCCTTCCCTTTCTTTCTTCCCACATCTTCTATTCTTTCTCTTTAGTTCCTACTTTAAGACATTCGATAATATGCTCCATCCAATTCTAACCCTTGTTATATTTCTAACTTTCATATCTTTCATTCTTCTTTTTCATCTATCACCAGAAGAATCTATTCTCTTTTATCCTTTCCTTGGAATTATAATGTTTTTAATTCTCCCGTGCCTTTACGTTGCAATACGTATTGATATGCACGGTTTGTAGTTTCGGGGTTGTTGTTAGGTTTTATACCTTCCCTTATATTTCGATGTTCCTACTCCCGTCCCTTAAAATCATTGTCATCCACAGTTAATGCTCTCTCTTATTTGCTGTGGTTTATGTTCCTATTTCTATTCTGAGGTTTTGTCCCTTCATTTCTTCTTCCCGTCCTCGAGCCAAGCGAACAATGGTCCGAAATTCGTAGGTAGGAAATTTGGAATGAACCTAGCTATTGGTTTTAGAATGAAATTGTAATGGCACGATCTTGATTCGTTAAATTACTCGAATATTCCGAAAAAATAGAACTATCAAGGTGATACGTTCTAATATGTTTGGAGACTTGATAGAAGGTAAGAGCCGTGTAACATGGCACATGATGACGGTACTGTGAATCATCACATTCCATTAGAAACTTAACATGACTTACTGTAATATAATGAAGTTGATCAAGTTTCATTATATTATACTAATTCATGCATCAGTTCCCAACACTACTTTAAAACATTCATATTTTAAACTTGGAGGTTTCAACATTTAGAAATTGACACAGTTTCTTTTATGTTGTAATGCAGATATTACGGAGAGATAAATATTCTCAGATAAGAATAGTTGTGAAAATATCTCCAGAAATATGGAGAATATGTATAACGGAATATATGAAGATATCTTATAATATCTAAGATAAGATGATGATGAAGAATATCATCGGGAGAGGTTTAGAATAAGGGGTAGGGTTTTTACTAATGATTTCAGCAGGCACTGAATTGTTTGAATCCTTTGAAAGCAGATTCAGTTCTTGTTATTTATCCACAACCTCTTTCATACTTTGCTCAAACCGTTTTCCGGTTCCAACTCTTCTCTTTTTCTGAGTTTTATCGACACACTGTGCTTCATCATCAAACTTTTGACTGTTTAAAATCGTTTACGATTTTCGCTGCTTCATCAGCATTTAAAGAACTGCTTCATAATTCAGGGTGTTTTTCAGAAACTTCACCTTCGGAGTATGAAATCCTTAGGAATAGACGTTATAGTTATGACTGAGAAGTTTTGCGAGATTTTTAAAATACTAATTGCGGATTCTGCCAAAAAGATGACAAGCTGCTGGTACATGATGTCGTGGAATATGAAAGGTTCTCCGGTAACAATGGTGAAAGGACAAGGTATATATATCGAGGTTATAATAAGAGTGGTCCTACTGAGAAATCAAAGTGGAGCTGTGACAAAATTGACTTATATTGAAAAGAGAAATGTAAGGTTGTTTTTTGCCAATGAATGATAAGGAATTTGACGCGGATAAGTTTTAACGATAACTTCGGTTTTGAAAGTTTCAGGTGTATAACTGTATGCATAAATCTTTCTTCCGTAAACGAGGTGCGGCTGGTTCAACTTCTCGATTGAAGTGTTTTCAAGAATCATGAAAAGATTTGAACGAGGATTATAATTGTCGAAGTACAAATGAGGTTTAGGATGAAATCAAGTGGCAAACTTGAAGAATTATTTAGTTTCATATGTTATAATCAATATTTTAATTTAATTCATTTTAATTGTCCAAAGTTAGCAGTCCAATAGTCCGATGGTTCAATGATTCATATATAATTTAATATATAATATTCGAATTAAATAATACGTATCGTGACCCGTATACCGGTCTCGGTGTCGATCACAACTCGAAGTATATATATATTTTGAAATCAACTCCGACCCTGTATAGCCAACTCCCGCCTTCACATATAGAGTGTCTACGGTTGTTCCGAAATATATATATAGATGGGTCGATATGATAAGTCAAAACCTTGCATACGTGTCCCGTTATTTAAAGTGCGTAAAAGTAAATAACAGAAATTAAATGATGATAAATAAAATTGCAAGAATGTAAATTGCGATAAATTAAATGTTAATCAGTTATCTGGGAACAGTTAGCCGGAACAGTTAGCGTGAAATCCTATCACAATTTCAATTAATTAATTCGTTTGTTTCTAACACTTTTTATTTTTGTCCAATGTTTTCTTCATTATGCCACTTGTTGGATTCTGATAGATCAAAATCCAAATATGAAATTTGAATAGAAATGGTTATTCTGTGGTGAACGGATACGTATATCGGTAGTTGTAAGTAGGATAGTAAATGACCGTTGAATCAGATTTATAGAATGTACAACGTAACTTATTAATGTGAATTCTAAATATTCCTCGGGTACTACCCACCCGTTAAAATATTTTCATCATTAACAGTTTGTACGAAAGAATTTTTAATTACAATCTTTATAAAAATATACTTGCATATATATTTTCTTCAGATGTAATCATAGATTCAATGAGTCAATGAAGTATTAAACTCATTTGATTTATCGTTAATATTAGATTACATAACTTCTAAAGCATTAGAGATTACATAATCGCCAGGTCGAACGAAGATAAATGAGGTAAAACGATACGTAAAGCGAAGATAATCGATGTAGAACGATATATAGAACGAAGATCATACTCGAAGTTCCGATGAGGTTTTTGAGGTATGTGATGTTGATATCCGAGATACAGTTTGTGATGTTGAGATTTTGGGGGTGACAAGAGTACTGTCGGCGTTGTTGATAGTGATACAGATTATGCTGCTGGTGCTGCTGCTGGTGTTTGTAACCTTCGCACCGTATTTTCTAAAGCCACTACCCGAGCGCGAAGCTCGTTGACTTCTTCTATTATACCGGGATGATTGACAGTTGGAACGAGCGAATGAACAAGATTCGAAATATGGGATAGTATGTAGTCATGACGAGATACTCTAGAAATGAGCGAGAAAATGGTGTTTCGAATAGGTTCGCCGGTAAGTGCTTCAGGTTCATCGTTAAGAGGACAATTTGGTGGATGGAATGGATCACCTTCTTCTTGCCTCCAGAAATTTAGTATATTACGAACCCATCCCCAATTCATCCAGAATAGATGATGGGAAATTGGTTGATCCATTCCGGTAACGCTGTTCTCGGAGCTCGAATGGAAATCCATATCGGCGAAGCTATCGAAGTCGGAGGAATTTGAGCTGGATGAAGAATCCATCTTGTATGGTCGGAGAAATGAATTTTTGGTTTGGAATAGATTATAGGAGTTGGGTTTGGTACTCTTCAATACATAATTTACATATGTATATATAATATCAAAATCCCATGAATTACGGAGAATCTTTGAAATACGTCAGGCAATGTCTATAGTAACAGATACGCTAGGATATGAATTTTGTCTATACACTATCGATGCACTAAATGCAGTAAGACGTGTCTAGACTTAAGAATGATAAGCAGGCAGTTCCCTAAGGATGATAAGCAGATGATTTCCTACTAGGATTGATAAGCAAAACTTTTGATAGGCAGACACGGTCAAAGTCCAGACTCACTTAATGTATCCTAACAACTACTAGTTAGACACACTAATGCAAGGCCTGGTTCGCTAAGACCAACGCTCTGATACCAACTGAAAGGATCCGAAACTAATCATCCGGACGTTGTCCATATTGATTACAAACGAATTACAATAGTTGATAACATTGCGAGGTACTTGCCCTCTATATGATACATCTTACAAACGTTGCATTTATTCTTAAAAGGCAATCTATAGTTAAATCCAGAATTGACATAATCGCCTGACATTTCATAATATTCAAATGACCTAAACCGCCATTTACTTAATAATAGTCTCTATGAACTTCAATGACTCGAATGCAACGCCTTATGATATAAGTCCTTAATAGCCTCAAGTAGTATCCTTAGTACGAGCTAATGCACAGCGGAAGACTTAATTCATACCTGAGAATAACATGCTTTAAAATGTCAACATAAAGTTGGTGAGATATAGGTTTAATGCCGGCAGCGATATATATATATATATATATATATATATATATATAGACCACAAGATTTCATATATAAACATTTTCATAAAAATATTCTAAGTGGTTGAGCACTTGGTAACCATACTTAACATTCAATCACGTCGCATATTCCCTTTAATATGAAATCTTACTACACCGTACCAAGTGTAGTCACAAAACGAAGTACTGTGCAACCGTTGAATACTGGTCGTCCAGTCCGGTTGGGGTTGTCAGGCCCGATAGATCTATCAACAGGATTCGCGTTTACAATACCGCTGTAAATATTAGTTACCAAGCTACAGGGAAGTATGCCAGTGGTACAACTCAACGTAGAATATGTTTTTCAGTTACTTGTGTCCATAACGTAAATCATTTATAAAAGTAGCGCATGTATTCTCAGCCCAAAAATATTTAGAGTTTAAAAGGGGACTATATACTCACCATACTGTATTTTGTAGTAAAAATACATATAACATCATTGAACAAATGTAGGGTTGGCCTCGGATTCACGAACCTATATCATTCGTATATATATATTAACACACATAATTTGCAATCGAATATATATATCTCTAATTGTAATATAATTGTTATATGACTAATCTAGCCAACTCTTTATATATTCCTCTTATATATGAAAGTATTTATATATTTAGAATATGAGCTTTAAATATATTTTATATAATTAATCTTTTATTCACAAAGTTATAATTATAATAGTACCAAAATAAGTATAATGGTAATAAAAATAGTTCTAGTAAAAATAATGATTGTATTAATAGTAGTTTTAACAAAATGATAGATTAAAAGTAATGATACACTTAATAATAGCTATGTTAATTTTTTTTTTTTTATAATACCGGTTATGAAAATTATATAAATAAATTTCGAATATTAATAATAATTTTAGTAATAATGATAATACTAATAATAATATTAACGGAGATGAAAATAATAATATCTTGTATTATTTTTATAATACTAATAATAATAATCCTAATCCTAATTATAATCATAATAATCTTAAATGATAATCTTTATAGTAATAATAATAATAATAATAATAATTACAATTACAATTATAAAAAATATTAGTAGTAATAATAATAATAATTTTGGAAATGATAAATACCTTCCAAAGCTTATTTAAAAAGAAATGCCCGCGATGGGACTCGAACCCATGACCTTTCGAATACCGAATTAATCCCCTAGCCAGCAGATCTGTTGTGACATTCGGTTACATCTCCTATCTTAAAGTATATGACCCGTCCATTTTATTTAAAGATTTGACCCAACAACAAAAACACAAGATTAGCTCCGGCCCAAGAGACAAATTAAGCCCAAGATCAATCCATAAATTAATTACCCTTCCATTTATACCCCGTATTTGTTTAGTTGCCGGCTATCAGAAGTAGATCGAGTATAGAACAGGTGAATTGCAGGAGATCGATCTCAAACTAGGTTACTTAAATTTTTCAACAGGAAAAACAAATCAAGTTCAAAAGTGTTTAATAGGTCACCGATTCAATATTATCACCCTTCAAGGTCATCGTCGGTTTTCATCCTATCTACTAATCGTCATCCCTCATCAATCAACTAATCAGTCAATCAATTGATCCAAGTAAGTATTCGATTCAACTAGTATTCTCTTAATTCCTTTAATTTCCCCTAAAAACAATATTAATGATTTGTGATGTTCTTGGTGGTTAAAGAATAATAGTTGAATTAAATTTGGTAAAATTATTTTGACAGTAACTGTTTGGCGTATTGTGGTTCTCGAGTTGTAAACAGAAGGAGATAACAGGTGGTGTTTAAGGGTGGTTTATGGTGATCAAATCGATTAACTCAGGCTGTTTTTAGCCGAATAAACATAGCAGTAGCAGCCTTGCTTGAGACGGGTATAAAACAGAAAATCTAAATAGATTAAATGGGATGGTGAAGGTTTGACTAGGTGTGGTTTGACACGAAAATAGTAGCAGGTTCTTTTTGGGTCTCGATGCAACAGGGTTTGGAGGTTATATGTGGTGGAGGTGATTTGAGTGAATTTGTTGTGGTTGGTTAACATTCGGATAACAAGAAACAGAAGATGATAGTCGTAGTTGTAGTTTTGTTGTTATGGTGTTTGGGTGTCGTAAAAGAATAAACAGAAGTAGTTCCCGCTAGTAGTTAGTTGTGATGATTGTAGAGGTTGAAGGTGGTTCTTGGTGACGGGTTATGGTGAAAGAGAGGGTGATCGAGGTGGTGATTTGTTATATGTGTGTGTTCTTTATTTTCAGTTTTTAAATTCTATTTGTAAATGAAGATAACCTCATATATAGTTGGTAATCGAATATTTGCTGTCCACAAAGATGATTTGATAAACTTTGGTTTGTTATGCAACTTGATATGGACTAGTAACAAATGACAAAAATAACTACAGTCCGAATGTTGAAATTAGATCAGAAATTAATTGTACTATCAATTATCAATGGAGTTGATATTGTGAATGATATTTAAAAACAGTGAACCCACTTTCAATTATTAATTTGAACTAGAAACGTGTAGCAATACAAAATCTTCAATTACTAATTAAGCACACTATTATAGTACATTACTTTTAATAATCAAACCCTCAGGAACATAAGTTAATTGCATACAACCAACAGTTGTAAGGGAGTGCTATATCGTCCCGTTGATAAATAGTGGTGGATAAAAGTGTTCATAAAATTCTCAAATTCATAAATTAAGTTCATTTAATTAATCCAGTCACTTACTATTAAAACTTGATCAAAAAGGTTCGTATTATTATTTATTTCAAATTATATATCTATCTATACACACATTTAAATATATATATATATATAAATAGTTGTTCGTGAATCGTCAGGCATAGTCAAAAGGGTAACTAGTTTTCCAAATATAGATTTCAAATTCTCTAGACTCAAAATTACAGATTTTGCTTATCGTGTCGGGAACATATAAAGTATAAGGTTTAAATTTGATCGGAAATTTCCGGGTCGTTACAGTACCCACCCGTTAAAGAAATTTCGTCCTCGAAATTTGATAGAGGTCGTCATAGATAATAATAGGAATGTTTTCATGACAATTATGAGGTAAATATGGAGTTTTATCATTATCGAGAGATATAGATTAAACGATTCGATCATGTGAAGTGCACGAGTGGGGCTATCACAACAGAGTGAAATGAGTAAATAAATATATTCGTTTCAACCGATGTCGTGGTTATGATTGATTTCCGGGATTTAAGGGATTTAAGGAAAATCTTATGTAATGAGATTTGGTTTTCGGCGATCAGGATCTTCTTTGATTTAATGTGGCAATCTGTTTCGATTTCTCTGTCGGATACTTCACTATAAATCCACTCCTTCGTTTCCTTATTTTCCACAACTCACATCTTCTATTCTTTCTCCTTAATTCCTTCTTTAGGACATTCGCCAGTATGCTCCATCCCAGTCTAATTCTTGATATACTCTTAATTTTCACATCTATCATTCTCCTCTTTCACCTACCACCGGAGAATTTTATTTACTTCTACTATTATCTTGGGGTGATAGTGTTATTAATCTTCTCGTGCCTTTACGTGGCAATACGTATCAATATGCACGGTTTGTAGTTTCGGGTTTGCTATTGGGTTTTATATTTTCCCTTATATTTCTATGTCCCTACTTCTGTCTTCCATAACCATTGTTATCCACATCCAATACTTTCTTTTATTTGCTGCGATTTATACTCCAATTTCTATTTCGGAGCCTCATTCTTTCGTTTCCTCTTCTTACGATTAAACATCTCTTGTAATGGTCCAGAATTCGTAGGTATGAAATTTAGAATGAGCATATCTAATGCTCTAAGATAGAAATGGTAATGGCACGATTTTGATTTGTCAAATTACCAAAATATCCTGGAAAAGACCTAATCATCAGGAGAATATTTTCTTGATATGTTTAGAGGTTAGATAGAATGTAAGAGCCGTGTAACATGGCATATGATGATGGTACTGTGAATCATCACATTCCATTAGAAACTCAATATGACTTACTATAATATAATGAAGTTGATCAAGTTTCATTATATTATACTAATTCATGTACCAGTTCCCAACACTGCTTCAGAACATTCCTATTTTAAACTCGAAGGTTTTAGAATTTAAAAACTAACACAGTTTCTTTTATGTTGTAACGCAGATGTTACGGAGAGATAAATGATCCCAGATAAGAATAGTTGTGAAAATATCTCCAGAAATATGGAGAATATGTATAACGGAAGATACGAAGATATCTTATAATATCTAAGATAAGATGATTGTGATGAATATTATCTAGAAGGATTTAGAATAAGGAGTAGGGTTCTTACTAATGATTTTAGCAGGCACTGAATCATTTGGATTCTTTGAAAGCAGATTCAGTTCTTGTATTTGTTCTTTGTTTCCTTCACGGTTAGCTCAATCCGTTTTTCATTACCAAATTTGTTATCGAGTGTTTCTAACACTTCCTTCTTTATCATCAACTTTTGACCATTAAGACCATCTACAACATGCTGCTTCGTCAGCATTTTTTAAAGTTAACAGATCCGGATCATTGGTTATCAAACCGAGGTGATTTCAGGAGCATTGTGTTTTTAGATGATTATACACTGATGGTAGTATGGTGGATTATAAAAGGTTCTCTGGTAACAATAAATAAACACGTATATATTCCGAGGTTATAACAAGGTTGTTTTGAACGAAAAAAAAAATTCGAAATCAACTTGCTGGAGCTGTGACAAAATTTGGCTAATTTGGAAAGGAATTTCAAAGTTATTTTGGGTAATAATAATACCAAAGGAATTAACACTGCTACGTGTTAAGCGTTGACTCAGATTCCGAGAGTTTTCAGGTGCATAACTATATGCAAGAATCTTTTCTTCCATAGACGAGGTGCGGTTGGTTCAACTTCCCAATTGAGGTAATTTCAAGAATCATGAAAGGTTTGAACACGGATTGTAATTATCGAGGTACAAATGAGGTTTAGGAGGAAATCAAGTGGCAAACTTGAAGAATTGTTTAGTTTCATATGTTATAGTCAATATTTTAATTCATTTTAATTGTCCAAAGTTAGCAGTCCAATTGTCCAATGGTCCAATAAATTCATATATAAATTAGATATATAATATTCGAATTAGTTAATACGTATCATGACCCGTGTACATGTCTCAGACTCGATCACAACTCAAACTATATATATACATGGGTCGATATGATATGTCAAAACATTGTATACGTGTCCCGATATTTAGAATGCGTAAATAACAGAATGACGATAAATAAAGTGCGTAAAATAAATAACAGAAATTAAATGACGATAAATAAAATTGCGAGAATGTAAATTGCGAGAATGTAAATTGCGAGAATGTAAATTGCGATAAGTTAAATGTTAATCAGTTAGCTGGGAGCAGTTAGCCGGAACAGTTAGCGTGTAATCCTAACCAAATTTCAATTAGTTAATTCGTCTGTTTCTAACACTTTTTATTTTGTCCAATGTTTTCTTCGTTATGCCACTTGTTGGATTCTGATAGGTCAAAATCCAAAAATGAAATTTGAATGAAAATGGTTATTCTGTGGTGAACGGATACGTATATCGATAGTTGTAAGTAGGATAGTAAATGATCGTTGAATCAGATTCGAAGAATGTACAGTGTAACTTATTAATGTGAATTCTAAATATTCCTCGGGTACTACCCACCCGTTAAAATATTTTCATCATTAACAGTTCGTACGAAAGAATTTTTAATTACGATCTTTATGAAAATATACTTGCATATATATTTTCTTCAGATGTAATTATGGATTTAATGAGTCAATAAGATATTAAACTCATTTGATTTATCGTTAATACTGGATTACATGATCTCTAAAACATTAGAGATTTCATAATCACCATGTCGAACGGAGATAAATGAGATTGAACGATACATAAGGCGAAGATAATCGATATAGAACGATATGTAGAACGAAGATCATACTCGAAGTACAGAATGAGATATTGAGGCGTGTGATGTTGATATCCGAGGTGTAGATTGAAATGTTGAGGTTTACGACACGGTTGTGGTTGAGGGTGATAAGGGTACAGTCGGCGTTGATGATGGTGATACGAATTATGCTGCTGGTGTTGCTGCTGGTGTTTGCAACCTTCGCACCATGTTCTCCAAAGCCGTCACACGAGCGCGAAGTTCGTTAACTTTTGCTAGTACATCGGAATGATTGGTGGTTGGAGCGAGCGAGTGAAATATGGGATAGTATGTAATCGTGACGAGGTACTCGGAAAAGGGGAGAGAAAATGGTTTCTCGAACTGGTTCGCCGGTAAGCGCTTCAGATTCGCCGCCAAAAGAGCAATTCGGTGGATGAAAAGGATCTTCGTCGTGAAATGATTTTCGAATATAGGATGATATTCTAACTTCATAGAATATCTATGTATATAATACTAAAGATTTTGTAGACTACGGAGGAATATACGGCATATGTCAGGCAAATCTACAGATGCGCTAACATAGGAATTATCAGATACGCTAAGATATGAATTTTGTCTATGCACTATCGATGCAGTAAATGCAGTATGACGTGTCTAGACTTATGAATGATAAGCAGGCAATTCCCTAAGGATGATAAGTAGATGGTTTCCGACTGGAATGATAAGCAAAACTTTTTGACATGTAGGCACGGTCAAAGTCCAGACTCACTAATGTATCCTAACAACTACTAGCCAGACACACTAATGCAAGGCCTGGTTCGCTAAGACCACCGCTCCGATACCACCTGTGAAGACCTCGACCTAATCCTCCCGGACGAAGTCTTCAACAGTTGGTCCCATTGCGATGATCGACTTCAAACAATATCCTTAATTTGAGCTAATGCACAGCGGAAGACTTATTTCATACATGAGAATAACATGCTTTAAAAGGTCAACATAAAGTTGGTGAGATATATAGGTTTGATGCTAACAGTGTTATAACTATGGACCACAAGATTTCATATGTAAACATTTTAATAAAAATATTCTAAGTGGTTGAGCACTTGGTAACCATACTTAACATTTAATCACGTCGCATATTCCCTTTATTATGAAATCTTACTACACCGTACCAAGTGTAGTCACGAAACGAAGTACTGTGCAACCGTTGAATACTGGTCGTCCAGTCCGGTTGGGGTTGTCAGGCCCGATAGATCTATCAACAGGATTCGCGTTTACAATACCGCTGTAAATATTAGTTACCAAGCTACAGGGAAGTATGCCAGTGGTACAACTCAACGTAGAATATATTTTCAGTTACTTGTGTCCATAACGTAAATCATTTATAAAAACAGCGCATGTATTCTCAGCCCAAAAATATTTAGAGTTTAAAAGGGACTATATACTCACCATACTGTATTTTGTAGTAAAAATACATATAACATCATTGAACAAATGTAGGGTTGGCCTCGGATTCACGAACCTATATCATTCGTATATATATATTAACACACATAATTTGCAATCGAATATATATATCTCTAATTGTAATATAATTGTTATATGACTAATCTAGCCAACTCTTTATATATTCCTCTTATATATGAAAGTATTTATATATTTAGAATATGAGCTTTAAATATATTTTATATAATTAATCTTTTATTCACAAAGTTATAATTATAATAGTACCAAAATAAGTATAATGGTAATAAAAATAGTTCTAGTAAAAATAATGATTGTATTAATAGTAGTTTTAACAAAATGATAGATTAAAAGTAATGATACACTTAATAATAGCTATGTTAATTTTTTTTTTATAATACCGGTTATGAAAATTATATAAATAAATTTCGAATATTAATAATAATTTTAGTAATAATGATAATACTAATAATAATATTAACGGAGATGAAAATAATAATATCTTGTATTATTTTTATAATACTAATAATAATAATCCTAATCCTAATTATAATCATAATAATCTTAAATGATAATCTTTATAGTAATAATAATAATAATAATAATAATAATAATAATTACAATTACAATTATAAAAAATATTAGTAGTAATAATAATAATAATTTTGGAAATGATAAATACCTTCCAAAGCTTATTTAAAAAGAAATGCCCGCGATGGGACTCGAACCCATGACCTTTCGAATACTGAATTAATCCCCTAGCCAGCAGATCTGTTGTGACATTCGGTTACATCTCCTATCTTAAAGTATATGACCCGTCCATTTTATTTAAAGATTTGACCCAACAACAAAAACACAAGATTAGCTCCGGCCCAAGAGACAAATTAAGCCCAAGATCAATCCATAAATTAATTACCCTTCCATTTATACCCCGTATTTGTTTGGTTGCCGGCTATCAGAAGTAGATCGAGTATAGAACAGGTGAATTGCAGGAGATCGATCTCAAACTAGGTTACTTAAATTTTTCAACAGGAAAAACAAATCAAGTTCAAAAGTGTTTAATAGGTCACCGATTCAATATTATCACCCTTCAAGGTCATCGTCGGTTTTCATCCTATCTACTAATCGTCATCCCTCATCAATCAACTAATCAGTCAATCAATTGATCCAAGTAAGTATTCGATTCAACTAGTATTCTCTTAATTCCTTTAATTTCCCCTAAAAACAATATTAATGATTTGTGATGTTCTTGGTGGTTAAAGAATAATAGTTGAATTAAATTTGGTAAAATTATTTTGACAGTAACTGTTTGGCGTATTGTGGTTCTCGAGTTGTAAACAGAAGGAGATAACAGGTGGTGTTTAAGGGTGGTTTATGGTGATCAAATCGATTAACTCAGGCTGTTTTTAGCCGAATAAACATAGCAGTAGCAGCCTTGCTTGAGACGGGTATAAAACAGAAAATCTAAATAGATTAAATGGGATGGTGAAGGTTTGACTAGGTGTGGTTTGACACGAAAATAGTAGCAGGTTCTTTTTGGGTCTCGATGCAACAGGGTTTGGAGGTTATATGTGGTGGAGGTGATTTGAGTGAATTTGTTGTGGTTGGTTAACATTCGGATAACAAGAAACAGAAGATGATAGTCGTAGTTGTAGTTTTGTTGTTATGGTGTTTGGGTGTCGTAAAAGAATAAACAGAAGTAGTTCCCGCTAGTAGTTAGTTGTGATGATTGTAGAGGTTGAAGGTGGTTCTTGGTGACGGGTTATGGTGAAAGAGAGGGTGATCGAGGTGGTGATTTGTTATATGTGTGTGTTCTTTATTTTCAGTTTTTAAATTCTATTTGTAAATGAAGATAACCTCATATATAGTTGGTAATCGAATATTTGCTGTCCACAAAGATGATTTGATAAACTTTGGTT
This sequence comes from Rutidosis leptorrhynchoides, assembly GCF_046630445.1. Lineage (NCBI taxonomy): Eukaryota > Viridiplantae > Streptophyta > Magnoliopsida > Asterales > Asteraceae > Rutidosis > Rutidosis leptorrhynchoides. Next base: position 50,167,591 of record NC_092338.1, read on the forward strand.
TGTTATGCAACTTGATATGGACTAGTAACAAATGACAAAAATAACTACAGTCCGAATGTTGAAATTAGATCAGAAATTAATTGTACTATCAATTATCAATGGAGTTGATATTGTGAATGATATTTAAAAACAGTGAACCCACTTTCAATTATTAATTTGAACTAGAAACGTGTAGCAATACAAAATCTTCAATTACTAATTAAGCACACTATTATAGTACATTACTTTTAATAATCAAACCCTCAGGAACATAAGTTAATTGCATACAACCAACAGTTGTAAGGGAGTGCTATATCGTCCCGTTGATAAATAGTGGTGGATAAAAGTGTTCATAAAATTCTCAAATTCATAAATTAAGTTCATTTAATTAATCCAGTCACTTACTATTAAAACTTGATCAAAAAGGTTCGTATTATTATTTATTTCAAATTATATATCTATCTATACACACATTTAAATATATATATATATATAAATAGTTGTTCGTGAATCATCAGGCATAGTCAAAAGGGTAACTAGTTTTCAAAATATAGATTTCAAATTCTCTAGACTCAAAATTACAGATTTTGCATATCGTGTCGGGAACATATAAAGTATAAGGTTTAAATTTGATCGGAAATTTCCGGGTCGTTACCACCTGTGAAGACCTCGACCTAATCCTCCCGGACGAAGTCTTCAACAGTTGGTCCCATTGCGATGATCGACTTCAAACAATATCCTTAATTTGAGCTAATGCACAGCGGAAGACTTATTTCATACCTGAGAATAACATGCTTTAAAAGGTCAACATAAAGTTGGTGAGATATATAGGTTTGATGCTAACAGTGTTATAACTATGGACCACAAGATTTCATATGTAAACATTTTAATAAAAATATTCTAAGTGGTTGAGCACTTGGTAACCATACTTAACATTTAATCACGTCGCATATTCCCTTTATTATGAAATCTTACTACACCGTACCAAGTGTAGTCACGAAACGAAGTACTGTGCAACCGTTGAATACTGGTCGTCCAGTCCGGTTGGGGTTGTCAGGCCCGATAGATCTATCAACAGGATTCGCGTTTACAATACCGCTGTAAATATTAGTTACCAAGCTACAGGGAAGTATGCCAGTGGTACAACTCAACGTAGAATATATTTTCAGTTACTTGTGTCCATAACGTAAATCATTTATAAAAACAGCGCATGTATTCTCAGCCCAAAAATATTTAGAGTTTAAAAGGGACTATATACTCACCATACTGTATTTTGTAGTAAAAATACATATAACATCATTGAACAAATGTAGTGTTGGCCTCGGATTCACGAACCTATATCATTCGTATATATATATTAACACACATAATTTGCAATCGAATATATATATCTCTAATTGTAATATAATTGTTATATGACTAATCTAGCCAACTCTTTATATATTCCTCTTATATATGAAAGTATTTATATATTTAGAATATGAGCTTTAAATATATTTTATATAATTAATCTTTTATTCACAAAGTTATAATTATAATAGTACCAAAATAAGTATAATGGTAATAAAAATAGTTCTAGTAAAAATAATGATTGTATTAATAGTAGTTTTAACAAAATGATAGATTAAAAGTAATGATACACTTAATAATAGCTATGTTAATTTTTTTTTTTTTATAATACCGGTTATAAAAATTATATAAATAAATTTCAAATATTAATAATAATTTTAGTAATAATGATAATACTAATAATAATATTAACGGAGATGAAAATAATAATATCTTGTATTATTTTTATAATACTAATAATAATAATCCTAATCCTAATTATAATCATAATAATCTTAAATGATAATCTTTATAGTAATAATAATAATAATTACAATAATTACAATTACAATTATAAAAAATATTAGTAGTAATAATAATAATAATTTTGGAAATGATAAATACCTTCCAAAGCTTATTTAAAAAGAAATGCCCGCGATGGGACTCGAACCCATGACCTTTCGAATACCGAATTAATCCCCTAGCCAGCAGATCTGTTGTGACATTCGGTTACATCTCCTATCTTAAAGTATATGACCCGTCCATTTTATTTAAAGATTTGACCCAACAACAAAAACACAAGATTAGCTCCGGCCCAAGAGATAAATTAAGCCCAAGATCAATCCATAAATTAATTACCCTTCCATTTATACCCCGTATTTGTTTGGTTGCCGGCTATCAGAAGTAGATCGAGTATAGAACAGGTGAATTGCAGGAGATCGATCTCAAACTAGGTTACTTAAATTTTTCAACAGGAAAAACAAATCAAGTTCAAAAGTGTTTAATAGGTCACCGATTCAATATTATCACCCTTCAAGGTCATCGTCGGTTTTCATCCTATCTACTAATCGTCATCCCTCATCAATCAACTAATCAGTCAATCAATTGATCCAAGTAAGTATTCGATTCAACTAGTATTCTCTTAATTCCTTTAATTTCCCCTAAAAACAATATTAATGATTTGTGATGTTCTTGGTGGTTAAAGAATAATAGTTGAATTAAATTTGGTAAAATTATTTTGACAGTAACTGTTTGGCGTATTGTGGTTCTCGAGTTGTAAACAGAAGGAGATAACAGGTGGTGTTTAAGGGTGGTTTATGGTGATCAAATCGATTAACTCAGGCTGTTTTTAGCCGAATAAACATAGCAGTAGCAGCCTTGCTTGAGACGGGTATAAAACAGAAAATCTAAATAGATTAAATGGGATGGTGAAGGTTTGACTAGGTGTGGTTTGACACGAAAATAGTAGCAGGTTCTTTTTGGGTCTCGATGCAACAGGGTTTGGAGGTTATATGTGGTGGAGGTGATTTGAGTGAATTTGTTGTGGTTGGTTAACATTCGGATAACAAGAAACAGAAGATGATAGTCGTAGTTGTAGTTTTGTTGTTATGGTGTTTGGGTGTCGTAAAAGAATAAACAGAAGTAGTTCCCGCTAGTAGTTAGTTGTGATGATTGTAGAGGTTGAAGGTGGTTCTTGGTGACGGGTTATGGTGAAAGAGAGGGTGATCGAGGTGGTGATTTGTTATATGTGTGTGTTCTTTATTTTCAGTTTTTAAATTCTATTTGTAAATGAAGATAACCTCATATATAGTTGGTAATCGAATATTTGCTGTCCACAAAGATGATTTGATAAACTTTGGTTTGTTATGCAACTTGATATGGACTAGTAACAAATGACAAAAATAACTACAGTCCGAATGTTGAAATTAGATCAGAAATTAATTGTACTATCAATTATCAATGGAGTTGATATTGTGAATGATATTTAAAAACAGTGAACCCACTTTCAATTATTAATTTGAACTAGAAACGTGTAGCAATACAAAATCTTCAATTACTAATTAAGCACACTATTATAGTACATTACTTTTAATAATCAAACCCTCAGGAACATAAGTTAATTGCATACAACCAACAGTTGTAAGGGAGTGCTATATCGTCCCGTTGATAAATAGTGGTGGATAAAAGTGTTCATAAAATTCTCAAATTCATAAATTAAGTTCATTTAATTAATCCAGTCACTTACTATTAAAACTTGATCAAAAAGGTTCGTATTATTATTTATTTCAAATTATATATCTATCTATACACACATTTAAATATATATATATATATATAAATAGTTGTTCGTGAATCGTCAGGCATAGTCAAAAGGGTAACTAGTTTTCCAAATATAGATTTCAAATTCTCTAGACTCAAAATTACAGATTTTGCTTATCGTGTCGGGAACATATAAAGTATAAGGTTTAAATTTGATCGGAAATTTCCGGGTCGTTACAGTACCCACCCGTTAAAGAAATTTCGTCCTCGAAATTTGATAGAGGTCGTCATAGATAATAATAGGAATGTTTTCATGACAATTATGAGGTAAATATGGAGTTTTATCATTATCGAGAGATATAGATTAAACGATTCGATCATGTGAAGTGCACGAGTGGGGCTATCACAACAGAGTGAAATGAGTAAATAAATATATTCGTTTCAACCGATGTCGTGGTTATGATTGATTTCCGGGATTTAAGGGATTTAAGGAAAATCTTATGTAATGAGATTTGGTTTTCGGCGATCAGGATCTTCTTTGATTTAATGTGGCAATCTGTTTCGATTTCTCTGTCGGATACTTCACTATAAATCCACTCCTTCGTTTCCTTATTTTCCACAACTCACATCTTCTATTCTTTCTCCTTAATTCCTTCTTTAGGACATTCGCCAGTATGCTCCATCCCAGTCTAATTCTTGATATACTCTTAATTTTCACATCTATCATTCTCCTCTTTCACCTACCACCGGAGAATTTTATTTACTTCTACTATTATCTTGGGGTGATAGTGTTATTAATATTCTCGTGCCTTTACGTGGCAATACGTATCAATATGCACGGTTTTTAGTTTCGGGTTTGCTATTGGGTTTTATATTTTCCCTTATATTTCTATGTCCCTACTTCTGTCTTCCATAACCATTGTTATCCACATCCAATACTTTCTTTTATTTGCTGCGATTTATACTCCAATTTCTATTTCGGAGCCTCATTCTTTCGTTTCCTCTTCTTACGATTAAACATCTCTTGTAATGGTCCAGAATTCGTAGGTATGAAATTTAGAATGAGCATATCTAATGCTCTAAGATAGAAATGGTAATGGCACGATTTTGATTTGTCAAATTACCAAAATATCCTGGAAAAGACCGAATCATCAGGAGAATATTTTCTTGATATGTTTAGAGGTTAGATAGAATGTAAGAGCCGTGTAACATGGCATATGATGATGGTACTGTGAATCATCACATTCCATTAGAAACTCAATATGACTTACTATAATATAATGAAGTTGATCAAGTTTCATTATATTATACTAATTCATGTACCAGTTCCCAACACTGCTTCAGAACATTCCTATTTTAAACTCGAAGGTTTTAGAATTTAAAAACTAACACAGTTTCTTTTATGTTGTAACGCAGATGTTAGGGAGAGATAAATGATCCCAGATAAGAATAGTTGTGAAAATATCTCCAGAAATATGGAGAATATGTATAACGGAAGATACGAAGATATCTTATAATATCTAAGATAAGATGATTGTGATGAATATCATCTAGAAGGATTTAGAATAAGGAGTAGGGTTCTTACTAATGATTTTAGCAGGCACTGAATCATTTGGATTCTTTGAAAGCAGATTCAGTTCTTGTATTTGTTCTTTGTTTCCTTCACGGTTAGCTCAATCCGTTTTTCATTACCAAATTTGTTATCGAGTGTTTCTAACACTTCCTTCTTTATCATCAACTTTTGACCATTAAGACCATCTACAACATGCTGCTTCGTCAGCATTTTTTAAAGTTAACAGATCCGGATCATTGGTTATCAAACCGAGGTGATTTCAGGAGCATTGTGTTTTTAGATGATTATACGCTGATGGTAGTATGGTGGATTATAAAAGGTTCTCTGGTAACAATAAATAAACACGTATATATTCCGAGGTTATAACAAGGTTGTTTTGAACGAAAAAAAAAAATCGAAATCAACTTGCTGGAGCTGTGACAAAATTTGGCTAATTTGGAAAGGAATTGCAAAGTTATTTTGGGTAATAATAATACCAAAGGAATTAACACTGCTACGTGTTAAGCGTTGACTCAGATTCCGAGAGTTTTCAGGTGCATAACTATATGCAAGAATCTTTTCTTCCATAGACGAGGTGCGGTTGGTTCAACTTCCCAATTGAGGTAATTTCAAGAATCATGAAAGGTTTGAACACGGATTGTAATTATCGAGGTACAAATGAGGTTTAGGAGGAAATCAAGTGGCAAACTTGAAGAATTGTTTAGTTTCATATGTTATAGTCAATATTTTAATTCATTTTAATTGTCCAAAGTTAGCAGTCCAATTGTCCAATGGTCCAATAAATTCATATATAAATTAGATATATAATATTCGAATTAGTTAATACGTATCATGACCCGTGTACATGTCTCAGACTCGATCACAACTCAAACTATATATATAGATGGGTCGATATGATATGTCAAAACATTGTATACGTGTCCCGATATTTAGAATGCGTAAATAACAGAATGACGATAAATAAAGTGCGTAAAATAAATAACAGAAATTAAATGACGATAAATAAAATTGTGAGAATGTAAATTGCGAGAATGTAAATTGCGAGAATGTAAATTGCGATAAGTTAAATGTTAATCAGTTAGCTGGGAGCAGTTAGCCGGAACAGTTAGCGTGTAATCCTAACCAAATTTCAATTAGTTAATTCGTCTGTTTCTAACACTTTTTATTTTGTCCAATGTTTTCTTCGTTATGCCACTTGTTGGATTCTGATAGGTCAAAATCCAAAAATGAAATTTGAATGAAAATGGTTATTCTGTGGTGAACGGATACGTATATCGATAGTTGTAAGTAGGATAGTAAATGATCGTTGAATCAGATTCGAAGAATGTACAGTGTAACTTATTAATGTGAATTCTAAATATTCCTCGGGTACTACCCACCCGTTAAAATATTTTCATCATTAACAGTTCGTACGAAAGAATTTTTAATTACGATCTTTATGAAAATATACTTGCATATATATTTTCTTCAGATGTAATTATGGATTTAATGAGTCAATAAGATATTAAACTCATTTGATTTATCGTTAATACTGGATTACATGATCTCTAAAACATTAGAGATTTCATAATCACCATGTCGAACGGAGATAAATGAGATTGAACGATACATAAGGCGAAGATAATCGATATAGAACGATATGTAGAACGAAGATCATACTCGAAGTACAGAATGAGATATTGAGGCGTGTGATGTTGATATCCGAGGTGTAGATTGAAATGTTGAGGTTTACGACACGGTTGTGGTTGAGGGTGATAAGGGTACAGTCGGCGTTGATGATGGTGATACGAATTATGCTGCTGGTGTTGCTGCTGGTGTTTGCAACCTTCGCACCATGTTCTCCAAAGCCGTCACACGAGCGCGAAGTTCGTTAACTTTTGCTAGTACATCGGAATGATTGGTGGTTGGAGCGAGCGAGTGAAATATGGGATAGTATGTAATCGTGACGAGGTACTCGAAAAAGGGGAGAGAAAATGGTTTCTCGAACTGGTTCGCCGGTAAGCGCTTCAGATTCGCCGCCAAAAGAGCAATTCGGTGGATGAAAAGGATCTTCGTCGTGAAATGATTTTCGAATATAGGATGATATTCTAACTTCATAGAATATCTATGTATATAATACTAAAGATTTTGTAGACTACGGAGGAATATACGGCATATGTCAGGCAAATCTACAGATGCGCTAAGATAGGAATTATCAGATACGCTAAGATATGAATTTTGTCTATGCACTATCGATGCAGTAAATGCAGTATGACGTGTCTAGACTTATGAATGATAAGCAGGCAATTCCCTAAGGATGATAAGTAGATGGTTTCCGACTGGAATGATAAGCAAAACTTTTTGACATGTAGGCACGGTCAAAGTCCAGACTCACTAATGTATCCTAACAACTACTAGCCAGACACACTAATGCAAGGCCTGGTTCGCTAAGACCACCGCTCTGATACCACCTGTGAAGACCTCGACCTAATCCTCCCGGACGAAGTCTTCAACAGTTGGTCCCATTGCAATGATCGACTTCAAACAATATCCTTAATTTGAGCTAATGCACAGCGGAAGACTTATTTCATACCTGAGAATAACATGCTTTAAAAGGTCAACATAAAGTTGGTGAGATATATAGGTTTGATGCTAACAGTGTTATAACTATGGACCACAAGATTTCATATGTAAACATTTTAATAAAAATATTCTAAGTGGTTGAGCACTTGGTAACCATACTTAACATTTAATCACGTCACATATTCCCTTTATTATGAAATCTTACTACACCGTACCAAGTGTAGTCACGAAACGAAGTACTGTGCAACCGTTGAATACTGGTCGTCCAGTCCGGTTGGGGTTGTCAGGCCCGATAGATCTATCAACAGGATTCGCGTTTACAATACCGCTGTAAATATTAGTTACCAAGCTACAGGGAAGTATGCCAGTGGTACAACTCAACGTAGAATATATTTTCAGTTACTTGTGTCCATAACGTAAATCATTTATAAAAACAGCGCATGTATTCTCAGCCCAAAAATATTTAGAGTTTAAAAGGGACTATATACTCACCATACTGTATTTTGTAGTAAAAATACATATAACATCATTGAACAAATGTAGGGTTGGCCTCGGATTCACGAACCTATATCATTCGTATATATATATTAACACACATAATTTGCAATCGAATATATATATCTCTAATTGTAATATAATTGTTATATGACTAATCTAGCCAACTCTTTATATATTCCTCTTATATATGAAAGTATTTATATATTTAGAATATGAGCTTTAAATATATTTTATATAATTAATCTTTTATTCACAAAGTTATAATTATAATAGTACCAAAATAAGTATAATGGTAATAAAAATAGTTCTAGTAAAAATAATGATTGTATTAATAGTAGTTTTAACAAAATGATAGATTAAAAGTAATGATACACTTAATAATAGCTATGTTAATTTTTTTTTTTTTTAATACCGGTTATGAAAATTATATAAATAAATTTCGAATATTAATAATAATTTTAGTAATAATGATAATACTAATAATAATATTAACGGAGATGAAAATAATAATATCTTGTATTATTTTTATAATACTAATAATAATAATCCTAATCCTAATTATAATCATAATAATCTTAAATGATAATCTTTATAGTAATAATAATAATAATAATAATAATTACAATTACAATTATAAAAAATATTAGTAGTAATAATAATAATAATTTTGGAAATGATAAATACCTTCCAAAGCTTATTTAAAAAGAAATGCCCGCGATGGGACTCGAACCCATGACCTTTCGAATACCGAATTAATCCCCTAGCCAGCAGATCTGTTGTGACATTCGGTTACATCTCCTATCTTAAAGTATATGACCCGTCCATTTTATTTAAAGATTTGACCCAACAACAAAAACACAAGATTAGCTCCGGCCCAAGAGACAAATTAAGCCCAAGATCAATCCATAAATTAATTACCCTTCCATTTATACCCCGTATTTGTTTGGTTGCCGGCTATCAGAAGTAGATCGAGTATAGAACAGGTGAATTGCAGGAGATCGATCTCAAACTAGGTTACTTAAATTTTTCAACAGGAAAAACAAATCAAGTTCAAAAGTGTTTAATAGGTCACCGATTAAATATTATCACCCTTCAAGGTCATCGTCGGTTTTCATCCTATCTACTAATCGTCATCCCTCATCAATCAACTAATCAGTCAATCAATTGATCCAAGTAAGTATTCGATTCAACTAGTATTCTCTTAATTCCTTTAATTTCCCCTAAAAACAATATTAATGATTTGTGATGTTCTTGGTGGTTAAAGAATAATAGTTGAATTAAATTTGGTAAAATTATTTTGACAGTAACTGTTTGGCGTATTGTGGTTCTCGAGTTGTAAACAGAAGGTGATAACAGGTGGTGTTTAAGGGTGGTTTATGGTGATCAAATTGATTAACTCAGGCTGTTTTTAGCCGAATAAACATAGCAGTAGCAGCCTTGCTTGAGACGGGTATAAAACAGAAAATCTAAATAGATTAAATGGGATGGTGAAGGTTTGACTAGGTGTGGTTTGACACGAAAATAGTAGCAGGTTCTTTTTGGGTCTCGATGCAACAGGGTTTGGAGGTTATATGTGGTGGAGGTGATTTGAGTGAATTTGTTGTGGTTGGTTAACATTCGGATAACAAGAAACAGAAGATGATAGTCGTAGTTGTAGTTTTGTTGTTATGGTGTTTGGGTGTCGTAAAAGAATAAACAGAAGTAGTTCCCGCTAGTAGTTAGTTGTGATGATTGTAGAGGTTGAAGGTGGTTCTTGGTGACGGGTTATGGTGAAAGAGAGGGTGATCGAGGTGGTGATTTGTTATATGTGTGTGTTCTTTATTTTCAGTTTTTAAATTCTATTTGTAAATGAAGATAACCTCATATATAGTTGGTAATCGAATATTTGCTGTCCACAAAGATGATTTGATAAACTTTGGTTTGTTATGCAACTTGATATGGACTAGTAACAAATGACAAAAATAACTACAGTCCGAATGTTGAAATTAGATCAGAAATTAATTGTACTATCAATTATCAATGGAGTTGATATTGTGAATGATATTTAAAAACAGTGAACCCACTTTCAATTATTAATTTGAACTAGAAACGTGTAGCAATACAAAATCTTCAATTACTAATTAAGCACACTATTATAGTACATTACTTTTAATAATCAAACCCTCAGGAACATAAGTTAATTGCATACAACCAACAGTTGTAAGGGAGTGCTATATCGTCCCGTTGATAAATAGTGGTGGATAAAAGTGTTCATAAAATTCTCAAATTCATAAATTAAGTTCATTTAATTAATCCAGTCACTTACTATTAAAACTTGATCAAAAAGGTTCGTATTATTATTTATTTCAAATTATATATCTATCTATACACACATTTAAATATATATATATATATATAAATAGTTGTTCGTGAATCGTCAGGCATAGTCAAAAGGGTAACTAGTTTTCAAAATATAGATTTCAAATTCTCTAGACTCAAAATTACAGATTTTGCTTATCGTGTCGGGAACATATAAAGTATAAGGTTTAAATTTGATCGGAAATTTCCGGGTCGTTACCACCTGTGAAGACCTCGACCTAATCCTCCCGGACGAAGTCTTCAACAGTTGGTCCCATTGCGATGATCGACTTCAAACAATATCCTTAATTTGAGCTAATGCACAGCGGAAGACTTATTTCATACCTGAGAATAACATGCTTTAAAAGGTCAACATAAAGTTGGTGAGATATATAGGTTTGATGCTAACAGTGTTATAACTATGGACCACAAGATTTCATATGTAAACATTTTAATAAAAATATTCTAAGTGGTTGAGCACTTGGTAACCATACTTAACATTTAATCACGTCGCATATTCCCTTTATTATGAAATCTTACTACACCGTACCAAGTGTAGTCACGAAACGAAGTACTGTGCAACCGTTGAATACTGGTCGTCCAGTCCGGTTGGGGTTATCAGGCCCGATAGATCTATCAACAGGATTCGCGTTTACAATACCGCTGTAAATATTAGTTACCAAGCTACAGGGAAGTATGCCAGTGGTACAACTCAACGTAGAATATATTTTCAGTTACTTGTGTCCATAACGTAAATCATTTATAAAAACAGCGCATGTATTCTCAGCCCAAAAATATTTAGAGTTTAAAAGGGACTATATACTCACCATACTGTATTTTGTAGTAAAAATACATATAACATCATTGAACAAATGTAGTGTTGGCCTCGGATTCACGAACCTATATCATTCGTATATATATATTAACACACATAATTTGCAATCGAATATATATATCTCTAATTGTAATATAATTGTTATATGACTAATCTAGCCAACTCTTTATATATTCCTCTTATATATGAAAGTATTTATATATTTAGAATATGAGCTTTAAATATATTTTATATAATTAATCTTTTATTCACAAAGTTATAATTATAATAGTACCAAAATAAGTATAATGGTAATAAAAATAGTTCTAGTAAAAATAATGATTGTATTAATAGTAGTTTTAACAAAATGATAGATTAAAAGTAATGATACACTTAATAATAGCTATGTTAATTTTTTTTTTTATAATACCGGTTATGAAAATTATATAAATAAATTTCGAATATTAATAATAATTTTAGTAATAATGATAATACTAATAATAATATTAACGGAGATGAAAATAATAATATCTTGTATTATTTTTATAATACTAATAATAATAATCCTAATCCTAATTATAATCATAATAATCTTAAATGATAATCTTTATAGTAATAATAATAATAATTACAATAATTACAATTACAATTATAAAAAATATTAGTAGTAATAATAATAATAATTTTGGAAATGATAAATACCTTCCAAAGCTTATTTAAAAAGAAATGCCCGCGATGGGACTCGAACCCATGACCTTTCGAATACCGAATTAATCCCCTAGCCAGCAGATCTGTTGTGACATTCGGTTACATCTCCTATCTTAAAGTATATGACCCGTCCATTTTATTTAAAGATTTGACCCAACAACAAAAACACAAGATTAGCTCCGGCCCAAGAGACAAATTAAGCCCAAGATCAATCCATAAATTAATTACCCTTCCATTTATACCCCGTATTTGTTTGGTTGCCGGCTATCAGAAGTAGATCGAGTATAGAACAGGTGAATTGCAGGAGATCGATCTCAAACTAGGTTACTTAAATTTTTCAACAGGAAAAACAAATCAAGTTCAAAAGTGTTTAATAGGTCACCGATTCAATATTATCACCCTTCAAGGTCATCGTCGGTTTTCATCCTATCTACTAATCGTCATCCCTCATCAATCAACTAATCAGTCAATCAATTGATCCAAGTAAGTATTCGATTCAACTAGTATTCTCTTAATTCCTTTAATTTCCCCTAAAAACAATATTAATGATTTGTGATGTTCTTGGTGGTTAAAGAATAATAGTTGAATTAAATTTGGTAAAATTATTTTGACAGTAACTGTTTGGCGTATTGTGGTTCTCGAGTTGTAAACAGAAGGAGATAACAGGTGGTGTTTAAGGGTGGTTTATGGTGATCAAATCGATTAACTCAGGCTGTTTTTAGCCGAATAAACATAGCAGTAGCAGCCTTGCTTGAGACGGGTATAAAACAGAAAATCTAAATAGATTAAATGGGATGGTGAAGGTTTGACTAGGTGTGGTTTGACACGAAAATAGTAGCAGGTTCTTTTTGGGTCTCGATGCAACAGGGTTTGGAGGTTATATGTGGTGGAGGTGATTTGAGTGAATTTGTTGTGGTTGGTTAACATTCGGATATCAAGAAACAGAAGATGATAGTCGTAGTTGTAGTTTTGTTGTTATGGTGTTTGGGTGTCGTAAAAGAATAAACAGAAGTAGTTCCCGCTAGTAGTTAGTTGTGATGATTGTAGAGGTTGAAGGTGGTTCTTGGTGACGGGTTATGGTGAAAGAGAGGGTGATCGAGGTGGTGATTTGTTATATGTGTGTGTTCTTTATTTTTAGTTTTTAAATTCTATTTGTAAATGAAGATAACCTCATATATAGTTGGTAATCGAATATTTGCTGTCCACAAAGATGATTTGATAAACTTTGGTTTGTTATGCAACTTGATATGGACTAGTAACAAATGACAAAAATAACTACAGTCCGAATGTTGAAATTAGATCAGAAATTAATTGTACTATCAATTATCAATGGAGTTGATATTGTGAATGATATTTAAAAACAGTGAACCCACTTTCAATTATTAATTTGAACTAGAAACGTGTAGCAATACAAAATCTTCAATTACTAATTAAGCACACTATTATAGTACATTACTTTTAATAATCAAACCCTCAGGAACATAAGTTAATTGCATACAACCAACAGTTGTAAGGGAGTGCTATATCGTCCCGTTGATAAATAGTGGTGGATAAAAGTGTTCATAAAATTCTCAAATTCATAAATTAAGTTCATTTAATTAATCCAGTCACTTACTATTAAAACTTGATCAAAAAGGTTCGTATTATTATTTATTTCAAATTATATATCTATCTATACACACATTTAAATATATATATATATATAAATAGTTGTTCGTGAATCGTCAGGCATAGTCAAAAGGGTAACTAGTTTTCCAAATATAGATTTCAAATTCTCTAGACTCAAAATTACAGATTTTGCTTATCGTGTCGGGAACATATAAAGTATAAGGTTTAAATTTGATCGGAAATTTCCGGGTCGTTACAGTACCCACCCGTTAAAGAAATTTCGTCCTCGAAATTTGATAGAGGTCGTCATAGATAATAATAGGAATGTTTTCATGACAATTATGAGGTAAATATGGAGTTTTATCATTATCGAGAGATATAGATTAAACGATTCGATCATGTGAAGTGCACGAGTGGGGCTATCACAACAGAGTGAAATGAGTAAATAAATATATTCGTTTCAACCGATGTCGTGGTTATGATTGATTTCCGGGATTTAAGGGATTTAAGGAAAATCTTATGTAATGAGATTTGGTTTTCGGCGATCAGGATCTTCTTTGATTTAATGTGGCAATCTGTTTCGATTTCTCTGTCGGATACTTCACTATAAATCCACTCCTTCGTTTCCTTATTTTCCACAACTCACATCTTCTATTCTTTCTCCTTAATTCCTTCTTTAGGACATTCGCCAGTATGCTCCATCCCAGTCTAATTCTTGATATACTCTTAATTTTCACATCTATCATTCTCCTCTTTCACCTACCACCGGAGAATTTTATTTACTTCTACTATTATCTTGGGGTGATAGTGTTATTAATATTCTCGTGCCTTTACGTGGCAATACGTATCAATATGCACGGTTTGTAGTTTCGGGTTTGCTATTGGGTTTTATATTTTCCCTTATATTTCTATGTCCCTACTTCTGTCTTCCATAACCATTGTTATCCACATCCAATACTTTCTTTTATTTGCTGCGATTTATACTCCAATTTCTATTTCGGAGCCTCATTCTTTCGTTTCCTCTTCTTACGATTAAACATCTCTTGTAATGGTCCAGAATTCGTAGGTATGAAATTTAGAATGAGCATATCTAATGCTCTAAGATAGAAATGGTAATGGCACGATTTTGATTTGTCAAATTACCAAAATATCCTGGAAAAGACCGAATCATCAGGAGAATATTTTCTTGATATGTTTAGAGGTTAGATAGAATGTAAGAGCCGTGTAACATGGCATATGATGATGGTACTGTGAATCATCACATTCCATTAGAAACTCAATATGACTTACTATAATATAATGAAGTTGATCAAGTTTCATTATATTATACTAATTCATGTACCAGTTCCCAACACTGCTTCAGAACATTCCTATTTTAAACTCGAAGGTTTTAGAATTTAAAAACTAACACAGTTTCTTTTATGTTGTAACGCAGATGTTACGGAGAGATAAATGATCCCAGATAAGAATAGTTGTGAAAATATCTCCAGAAATATGGAGAATATGTATAACGGAAGATACGAAGATATCTTATAATATCTAAGATAAGATGATTGTGATGAATATCATCTAGAAGGATTTAGAATAAGGAGTAGGGTTCTTACTAATGATTTTAGCAGGCACTGAATCATTTGGATTCTTTGAAAGCAGATTCAGTTCTTGTATTTGTTCTTTGTTTCCTTCACGGTTAGCTCAATCCGTTTTTCATTACCAAATTTGTTATCGAGTGTTTCTAACACTTCCTTCTTTATCATCAACTTTTGACCATTAAGACCATCTACAACATGCTGCTTCGTCAGCATTTTTTAAAGTTAACAGATCCGGATCATTGGTTATCAAACCGAGGTGATTTCAGGAGCATTGTGTTTTTAGATGATTATACGCTGATGGTAGTATGGTGGATTATAAAAGGTTCTCTGGTAACAATAAATAAACACGTATATATTCCGAGGTTATAACAAGGTTGTTTTGAACGAAAAAAAAAAATCGAAATCAACTTGCTGGAGCTGTGACAAAATTTGGCTAATTTGGAAAGGAATTGCAAAGTTATTTTGGGTAATAATAATACCAAAGGAATTAACACTGCTACGTGTTAAGCGTTGACTCAGATTCCGAGAGTTTTCAGGTGCATAACTATATGCAAGAATCTTTTCTTCCATAGACGAGGTGCGGTTGGTTCAACTTCCCAATTGAGGTAATTTCAAGAATCATGAAAGGTTTGAACACGGATTGTAATTATCGAGGTACAAATGAGGTTTAGGAGGAAATCAAGTGGCAAACTTGAAGAATTGTTTAGTTTCATATGTTATAGTCAATATTTTAATTCATTTTAATTGTCCAAAGTTAGCAGTCCAATTGTCCAATGGTCCAATAAATTCATATATAAATTAGATATATAATATTCGAATTAGTTAATACGTATCATGACCCGTGTACATGTCTCAGACTCGATCACAACTCAAACTATATATATAGATGGGTCGATATGATATGTCAAAACATTGCATACGTGTCCCGATATTTAGAATGCGTAAATAAAAGAATGACGATAAATAAAGTGCGTAAAATAAATAACAGAAATTAAATGACGATAAATAAAATTGCGAGAATGTAAATTGCGAGAATGTAAATTGCGAGAAGTTAAATGTTAATCAGTTAGCTGGGAGCAGTTAGCCGGAACAGTTAGCGTGTAATCCTAACCAAATTTCAATTAGTTAATTCGTCTGTTTCTAACACTTTTTATTTTGTCCAATGTTTTCTTCGTTATGCCACTTGTTGGATTCTGATAGGTCAAAATCCAAAAATGAAATTTGAATGAAAATGGTTATTCTGTGGTGAACGGATACGTATATCGATAGTTGTAAGTAGGATAGTAAATGATCGTTGAATCAGATTCGAAGAATGTACAGTGTAACTTATTAATGTGAATTCTAAATATTCCTCGGGTACTACCCACCCGTTAAAATATTTTCATCATTAACAGTTCGTACGAAAGAATTTTTAATTACGATCTTTATGAAAATATACTTGCATATATATTTTCTTCAGATGTAATTATGGATTTAATGAGTCAATAAGATATTAAACTCATTTGATTTATCGTTAATACTGGATTACATGATCTCTAAAACATTAGAGATTTCATAATCACCATGTCGAACGGAGATAAATGAGATTGAACGATACATAAGGCGAAGATAATCGATATAGAACGATATGTAGAACGAAGATCATACTCGAAGTACAGAATGAGATATTGAGGCGTGTGATGTTGATATCCGAGGTGTAGATTGAAATGTTGAGGTTTACGACACGGTTGTGGTTGAGGGTGATAAGGGTACAGTCGGCGTTGATGATGGTGATACGAATTATGCTGCTGGTGTTGCTGCTGGTGTTTGCAACCTTCGCACCATGTTCTCCAAAGCCGTCACACGAGCGCGAAGTTCGTTAACTTTTGCTAGTACATCGGAATGATTGGTGGTTGGAGCGAGCGAGTGAAATATGGGATAGTATGTAATCGTGACGAGGTACTCGGAAAAGGGGAGAGAAAATGGTTTCTCGAACTGGTTCGCCGGTAAGCGCTTCAGATTCGCCGCCAAAAGAGCAATTCGGTGGATGAAAAGGATCTTCGTCGTGAAATGATTTTCGAATATAGGATGATATTCTAACTTCATAGAATATCTATGTATATAATACTAAAGATTTTGTAGACTACGGAGGAATATACGGCATATGTCAGGCAAATCTACAGATGCGCTAAGATAGGAATTATCAGATACGCTAAGATATGAATTTTGTCTATGCACTATCGATGCAGTAAATGCAGTATGACGTGTCTAGACTTATGAATGATAAGCAGGCAATTCCCTAAGGATGATAAGTAGATGGTTTCCGACTGGAATGATAAGCAAAACTTTTTGACATGTAGGCACGGTCAAAGTCCAGACTCACTAATGTATCCTAACAACTACTAGCCAGACACACTAATGCAAGGCCTGGTACGCTAAGACCACCGCTCCGATACCACCTGTGAAGACCTCGACCTAATCCTCCCGGACGAAGTCTTCAACAGTTGGTCCCATTGCGATGATCGACTTCAAACAATATCCTTAATTTGAGCTAATGCACAGCGGAAGACTTATTTCATACATGAGAATAACATGCTTTAAAAGGTCAACATAAAGTTGGTGAGATATATAGGTTTGATGCTAACAGTGTTATAACTATGGACCACAAGATTTCATATGTAAACATTTTAATAAAAATATTCTAAGTGGTTGAGCACTTGGTAACCATACTTAACATTTAATCACGTCGCATATTCCCTTTATTATGAAATCTTACTACACCGTACCAAGTGTAGTCACGAAACGAAGTACTGTGCAACCGTTGAATACTGGTCGTCCAGTCCGGTTGGGGTTGTCAGGCCCGATAGATCTATCAACAGGATTCGCGTTTACAATACCGCTGTAAATATTAGTTACCAAGCTACAGGGAAGTATGCCAGTGGTACAACTCAACGTAGAATATATTTTCAGTTACTTGTGTCCATAACGTAAATCATTTATAAAAACAGCGCATGTATTCTCAGCCCAAAAATATTTAGAGTTTAAAAGGGACTATATACTCACCATACTGTATTTTGTAGTAAAAATACATATAACATCATTGAACAAATGTAGGGTTGGCCTCGGATTCACGAACCTATATCATTCGTATATATATATTAACACACATAATTTGCAATCGAATATATATATCTCTAATTGTAATATAATTGTTATATGACTAATCTAGCCAACTCTTTATATATTCCTCTTATATATGAAAGTATTTATATATTTAGAATATGAGCTTTAAATATATTTTATATAATTAATCTTTTATTCACAAAGTTATAATTATAATAGTACCAAAATAAGTATAATGGTAATAAAAATAGTTCTAGTAAAAATAATGATTGTATTAATAGTAGTTTTAACAAAATGATAGATTAAAAGTAATGATACACTTAATAATAGCTATGTTAATTTTTTTTTTTATAATACCGGTTATGAAAATTATATAAATAAATTTCGAATATTAATAATAATTTTAGTAATAATGATAATACTAATAATAATATTAACGGAGATGAAAATAATAATATCTTGTATTATTTTTATAATACTAATAATAATAATCCTAATCCTAATTATAATCATAATAATCTTAAATGATAATCTTTATAGTAATAATAATAATAATAATAATAATTACAATTACAATTATAAAAAATATTAGTAGTAATAATAATAATAATTTTGGAAATGATAAATACCTTCCAAAGCTTATTTAAAAAGAAATGCCCGCGATGGGACTCGAACCCATGACCTTTCGAATACCGAATTAATCCCCTAGCCAGCAGATCTGTTGTGACATTCGGTTACATCTCCTATCTTAAAGTATATGACCCGTCCATTTTATTTAAAGATTTGACCCAACAACAAAAACACAAGATTAGCTCCGGCCCAAGAGACAAATTAAGCCCAAGATCAATCCATAAATTAATTACCCTTCCATTTATACCCCGTATTTGTTTGGTTGCCGGCTATCAGAAGTAGATCGAGTATAGAACAGGTGAATTGCAGGAGATCGATCTCAAACTAGGTTACTTAAATTTTTCAACAGGAAAAACAAATCAAGTTCAAAAGTGTTTAATAGGTCACCGATTCAATATTATCACCCTTCAAGGTCATCGTCGGTTTTCATCCTATCTACTAATCGTCATCCCTCATCAATCAACTAATCAGTCAATCAATTGATCCAAGTAAGTATTCGATTCAACTAGTATTCTCTTAATTCCTTTAATTTCCCCTAAAAACAATATTAATGATTTGTGATGTTCTTGGTGGTTAAAGAATAATAGTTGAATTAAATTTGGTAAAATTATTTTGACAGTAACTGTTTGGCGTATTGTGGTTCTCGAGTTGTAAACAGAAGGTGATAACAGGTGGTGTTTAAGGGTGGTTTATGGTGATCAAATCGATTAACTCAGGCTGTTTTTCGCCGAATAAACATAGCAGTAGCAGCCTTGCTTGAGACGGGTATAAAACAGAAAATCTAAATAGATTAAATGGGATGGTGAAGGTTTGACTAGGTGTGGTTTGACACGAAAATAGTAGCAGGTTCTTTTTGGGTCTCGATGCAACAGGGTTTGGAGGTTATATGTGGTGGAGGTGATTTGAGTGAATTTGTTGTGGTTGGTTAACATTCGGATAACAAGAAACAGAAGATGATAGTCGTAGTTGTAGTTTTGTTGTTATGGTGTTTGGGTGTCGTAAAAGAATAAACAGAAGTAGTTCCCGCTAGTAGTTAGTTGTGATGATTGTAGAGGTTGAAGGTGGTTCTTGGTGACGGGTTATGGTGAAAGAGAGGGTGATCGAGGTGGTGATTTGTTATATGTGTGTGTTCTTTATTTTCAGTTTTTAAATTCTATTTGTAAATGAAGATAACCTCATATATAGTTGGTAATCGAATATTTGCTGTCCACAAAGATGATTTGATAAACTTTGGTTTGTTATGCAACTTGATATGGACTAGTAACAAATGACAAAAATAACTACAGTCCGAATGTTGAAATTAGATCAGAAATTAATTGTACTATCAATTATCAATGGAGTTGATATTGTGAATGATATTTAAAAACAGTGAACCCACTTTCAATTATTAATTTGAACTAGAAACGTGTAGCAATACAAAATCTTCAATTACTAATTAAGCACACTATTATAGTACATTACTTTTAATAATCAAACCCTCAGGAACATAAGTTAATTGCATACAACCAACAATTGTAAGGGAGTGCTATATCGTCCCGTTGATAAATAGTGGTGGATAAAAGTGTTCATAAAATTCTCAAATTCATAAATTAAGTTCATTTAATTAATCCAGTCACTTACTATTAAAACTTGATCAAAAAGGTTCGTATTATTATTTATTTCAAATTATATATCTATCTATACACACATTTAAATATATATATATATATAAATAGTTGTTCGTGAATCGTCAGGCATAGTCAAAAGGGTAACTAGTTTTCCAAATATAGATTTCAAATTCTCTAGACTCAAAATTACAGATTTTGCTTATCGTGTCGGGAACATATAAAGTATAAGGTTTAAATTTGATCGGAAATTTCCGGGTCGTTACAGTACCCACCCGTTAAAGAAATTTCGTCCTCGAAATTTGATAGAGGTCGTCATAGATAATAATAGGAATGTTTTCATGACAATTATGAGGTAAATATGGAGTTTTATCATTATCGAGAGATATAGATTAAACGATTCGATCATGTGAAGTGCACGAGTGGGGCTATCACAACAGAGTGAAATGAGTAAATAAATATATTCGTTTCAACCGATGTCGTGGTTATGATTGATTTCCGGGATTTAAGGGATTTAAGGAAAATCTTATGTAATGAGATTTGGTTTTCGGCGATCAGGATCTTCTTTGATTTAATGTGGCAATCTGTTTCGATTTCTCTGTCGGATACTTCACTATAAATCCACTCCTTCGTTTCCTTATTTTCCACAACTCACATCTTCTATTCTTTCTCCTTAATTCCTTCTTTAGGACATTCGCCAGTATGCTCCATCCCAGTCTAATTCTTGATATACTCTTAATTTTCACATCTATCATTCTCCTCTTTCACCTACCACCGGAGAATTTTATTTACTTCTACTATTATCTTGGGGTGATAGTGTTATTAATCTTCTCGTGCCTTTACGTGGCAATACGTATCAATATGCACGGTTTGTAGTTTCGGGTTTGCTATTGGGTTTTATATTTTCCCTTATATTTCTATGTCCCTACTTCTGTCTTCCATAACCATTGTTATCCACATCCAATACCACATGATTCTTGAAATTGAATTACTAACAGTAATCTTCTCGTATTTAAGGAGAGATTGAAAACAGCCCGTAGTCGCCAAAAGAGCTACGCCGATGTTCGAAGGAAACCATTAGAGTTTCAGATCGGTGACATGGTTATGTTAAAAGTGTCACAATGGAAAGGTGTAATACGTTTCGGCAAAAGGGGTAAACTGAACCCAAGGTACGTAGGCCCGTTCAAGATTATTGTACGCATTGGACCGGTAGCTTATCGACTCGAGTTACAGCAACAACTCGCCGGAGTACATAATACCTTTCACGTCTCGAACCTTAAGAAGTGTCTTGCAAAGGAAGATCTCACCATTCCTCTTGAAGAAATCCATGTCGATGAGAAACTACAATTCATCGAAGAACCAATCGAAATCATGGACCGTGAAGTTAAACAGCTCAAGCAGAGCAACATACCGATCGTTAAGGTTCGTTGGAATGCTCGAAGAGGTCCTGAGTTTACTTGGGAACGAGAGGATCAAATGAAACAAAAGTATCCACACTTGTTTCTCGATGACGCAAAATAGGTACAATTTTAAAATTTCGGGACGAAATTTATTTAACGGGTAGGTACTGTAATGACCCGCACTTTTTCGATCGTTCTATACTTATAA
Organism: Rutidosis leptorrhynchoides; assembly: GCF_046630445.1. NCBI lineage: Eukaryota > Viridiplantae > Streptophyta > Magnoliopsida > Asterales > Asteraceae > Rutidosis > Rutidosis leptorrhynchoides. The sequence goes on from NC_092338.1 coordinate 50,189,791, forward strand.
GATTAATATTTACATAAATTAAACCTTACCAACATGATAAGCAATCCAAATTGTTGAGACTTATGTTTTCGAAAAGAGATTTACACAACGTTTGACCGTCTAGTTTGACCGATGATATCACGAACTATACAATATATGATAATTATACGTTTGTGTATATATATGTATATATACATATTTAACATGATCTAAGAATGTTTTAATATCTCATTTTGTATTAATAACAATAAGTTATAAGTATATTTTGAAACTACTAACTTAAGTTTTCAAAACGATAACCATACGTAACGTTATTTGACATTAATACTTATGACTTATAATGTTTATACATATATCGTATAAGTAATGTATTTAATCACTTTTAATAACTTAAATACATAAAACAATATAAGTGTATTAACAAAAGATAGCTATATTTGAATCCTCGTTCCGTTTTCTCAAAGATTTCTATACGTATACCTAGGGTATATGTACCCGTATCATACGCAGCTTCTAGATGTATTTACTATTGGTATATACCAATAAAAATCTGCTCCTTAGCAGCCTTAAATGATTAAGAAACATGTGGAACCAACCATTTGTCAAGTAGCATGAATTATTTAGCAAGAAAACAAAGTTAGGTATCTTTTTTTTTCCTTTATAACCTAAAAACGTTTTTATGCATGCACACCATTTCTTCACCCCATTTTCTCATACTTACACTTCCATTTCTCTCTTAAAATACTCTTAACATCATACTTGATCATCTCCAAGCATTTTCCCCATCATTTAGCTTCAAAAACCTTACTTAATCACCATAAGAAAACCATACAAAAACACTTCAAGAAATCCTTCCAAGAACACAAACTTACTTCCAATCTTTCATCCAATTCCATCACCCTTTTGGTTCTAGCTTTTTACTCCTCTTTTACAGCAACCTTGTCCAAGGAACTTGAGGTAGTAACTATGTTCATAACCTTATTCAATTCATATATATATAGCTATCTTATTTTGTGGTATAAAATTTTAACAACAAGAACATAGTTTGAAAGTTTTCAAACTTGTTTGCAAACTAAATAGATCCTTCTAACTTAACTTTTAAAATACTTCAAGACCTGTAATATAACTTAAATATATGCTAATTTAACAAGGTAAAACTTGGTTTTTCAAAGAATACCTTAAAAACTGTTTTTACGACGTCGGAGTGCAACCGGGGACTGTTTTGGGTTGGACAATTAAAAACCATCTTAAACTTTGAATTGGAGGTTTATTTTCTGGAAAAATTATTTTTACTATAAATATGTTAACACATAAAAATTTCATGATTTAATTCAAAGTATAGGTATTTTTAGAAAAATGGTCATTAAATGATATTTTTGTAACAAAAATGTTTAACTTCATAAGTTTCACTAAAGTTTCACCTATGCCGTGTGATTTTGAATACAAACTAAGGTATTTACAGTTCATAGTCTTAAAGAGGGACTCGATCCAAGGAGATGGCAAGTTGAATCAACAAAAACGGAGTTGTAACGAAGAAACTATGACCGAAACAAAATCGGATATCCAAGACTAGTTTAGCCACGAAAATAATTGGGAGAAATTAAATAAATCACATCTTTCTAAGATAACATGATATTTTATATATATGTACTCATAATTCAATTTTATATGGTTCAGGATCACCCGTAAACAATACGAGAAGATTAATCATAAGATCCCATGATTGTACGCAACACGTCATTTGACAACACCGGTACTTTATGTACGCAACACGTCATTTGACAACACCGGTACCGTGGGTCAAGATTAATCTCGACCAATACATATACGATGGGGGTTTTATTCATTTCATTGGGGGTTTATTAAACACCTAAAAATGAATCATTAAAATTGAATTACTAACATCGGACTGCTAACTACGGACTAAGGAATTATTAAAAGTATTAAAAGTATAACAAGTATATATATGTGACGATTGTTTAAAAATGAAAATATATTGATATATTATATATGGATAGGTTCGTGATATCAACCGGAAGACCAAGTCAAAATATTTATATCTTCAAGACAACAGTGAGTATATAGTCCCCTTTTAAACTCTAAATATTTTTGGGCTGAGAATACATGCGCTACTTTTATAAATGATTTACGTTATGGACACAAGTAACTGAAAAATATATTCTACGTTGAGTTGTACCACTGGCATACTTCCCTGTAGCTTGGTAACTAATATTTACAGCGGTATTGTAAACGCGAATCCTGTTGATAGATCTATCGGGCCTGACAACCCCAACCGGACTGGACGACCAGTATTCAACGGTTGCACAGTACTTCGTTTTGTGACTACACTTGGTACGGTGTAGTAAGATTTCATATTAAAGGGAATATGCGACGTGATTGAATGTTAAGTATGGTTACCAAGTGCTCAACCACTTAGAATATTTTTATTAAAATGTTTATATATGAAATCTTGTGGTCTATATTTATATCGCTGTCGACATTAAACCTATATCTCACCAACTTTATGTTGACATTTTAAAGCATGTTATTCTCAGGTATGAATTAAGTCTTCCGCTGTGCATTAGCTCGTACTAAGGATACTACTTGAGGCTATTAAGGACTTATATCATAAGGCGTTGCATTCGAGTCATTGAAGTTCATAGAGACTATTATTAAGTAAATGGCGGTTTAGGTCATTTGAATATTATGAAATGTCAGGCGATTATGTCAATTCTGGATGTAACTATAGATTGCCTTTTAAGAATAAATGCAACGTTTGTAAGATGTATCATATAGAGGGCAAGTACCTCGCAATGTTATCAACTATTGTAATTCGTTTGTAATCAATATGGACAACGTCCGGATGATTAGTTTCGGATCCTTTCAGTTGGTATCAGAGCCAAAAGAGCGGGTTATGACAATATATGATAATTATACGTTTGTGTATATATATGTATATATACATATTTAACATGATCTAAGAATGTTTTAATATCTCATTTTGTATTAATAACAATAAGTTATAAGTATATTTTGAAACTACTAACTTAAGTTTTCAAAACGATAACCATACGTAACGTTATTTGACTTAAATACTTATGACCTATAATGTTTATACATATATCGTATAAGTAATGTATTTAATCACTTTTAAAGACTTAAATACATAAAACAATATAAGTATATTTACAAAAGATAGCTATATTTGAATCCTCGTTCCGTTTTCTCAAAGATTTCTATACGTATACCTAGGGTATATGTACCCGTATCATACGCAGCTTCTAGATGTATTTACTATTGGTATATACCAATAAAAATCTGCTCCTTAGCAGCCTTAAATGATTAAGAAACATGTGGAACCAACCATTTGTCAAGTAGCATGAATTATTTAGCAAGAAAACAAAGTTAGGTATCTTTTTTTTCCTTTATAACCTAAAAACGTTTTTATGCATGCACACCATTTCTTCACCCCATTTTCTCATACTTACACTTCCATTTCTCTCTCAAAATACTCTTAACTTCATACTTGATCATCTCCAAGCATTTTCCCCATCATTTAGCTTCAAAAACCTTACTTAAACACCATAAGAAAACCATACAAAAACACTTCAAGAAATCCTTCCAAGAACACAAACTTACTTCCAATCTTTCATCCAATTCCATCACCCTTTTGGTTCTAGCTTTTTACTCCTCTTTTACAGCAACCTTGTCCAAGGAACTTGAGGTAGTATCTATGTTCATAACCTTATTCGATTCATATATATATAGCTATCATATTTTGTGGTATACAATTTTAACAACAAGAACATAGTTTGAAAGTTTTCAAACTTGTTTGCAAACTAAATAGATCCTTCTAACTTAACTTTTAAAATACTTCAAGACCTTTAATATAACTTAAATATATGCTAACTTAACAAGGTATAACTTGGTTTTTCAAAGAATATCTTAAAAACTGTTTTTACGATGTCGGAGTGTAACCGGGGACTGTTTTGGGTTGGATAATTAAAAACTATCTTAAACTTTGAATTGGAGGTTTATGTTCTGGAAAAATGATTTTTACTATAAATATGTTAACACATAAAAATTTCATGATTTAATTCAAAGTATAAGTATTTTTAGAAAAATGGTCATTAAGTGTTTTTTTTTTTTGTAACAAAAATGTTTAACTTCATAAGTTTCACTAAAGTTTCACCTATACTGTGTGATTTTGAATACAAACCAAGGTATTTTCAGTTCATAGTCTTAAAGAGGGACTCGATCCAAGGAGATGGCAAGTTGAATCAACGAAAACGGATTTGTAACGAAGAAACTATGACCGAAACAAAATTGGTTATCCTAGACTTGTTTAACTTCGGGATTAATTGGGAAAAATTAAATAAATCACATATTTCTAAGATAACATGATATTTTATATATATGTACTTATAATTCAATTTTATATGGTTCAGGATCACCCGTAAACAACACGAGAAGATTAATCATAAGATCCCATGTTTGTACGCAACACGTCATTTGACAACACCGGTACTTTATGTACGCAACACGTCATTTGACAACACCGGTACCGTGGGTCAAGATTAATCTCGACCAATACATATACGATGGGGTTTTATTTATTTCGTTGGGGGTTTTATTTATTTCATTGCGGGTATATTAAACATCTAAAAATGAACCATTAAAATTGAATTACTAACAACGAGCTGCTAACTACGGACTAAGGAATTATTCAAAGTATTAAAAGTATAACAAGTATATATATGTGACATTTGTTTAAAAAGAAAAGGTATTGATATATTATATATGGATAGGTTCGTGATATCAACCGGAGACCAAGTCAAATTATATATATCTTCAAGACGAAAGTGAGTATATAGTCCCACTTTTAAACTCTAAATATTTCGGGATGAGAATACATGTATTTTATGTTTTACGTTATGGACACAAGTAACTGAAAAATATATTCTACGTTGAGTTGTACCACTGGCATACTTCCCTGTAGCTTGGTAACTAATATTTACAGCGGTATTGTAAACGCGAATCCTGTTGATAGATCTATCGGGCCTGACAACCCCAACCGGACTGGACGACCAGTATTCAACGGTTGCACAGTACTTCGTTTCGTGACTACACTTGGTACATTGTAGTAAGATTTCATATTAAAGGGAATATGCGACGTGATTAATTGTTAAGTATGGTTACCAAGTGCTCAACCACTTAGAATATTTTTATTAAAATGTTTATATATGAAATCTTGTGGTCTATATTTATATCGCTGTCGACATTAAACCTATATCTCACCAACTTTATGTTGACATTTTAAAGCATGTTATTCTCAGGTATGAATTAAGTCTTCCGCTGTGCATTAGCTCGTACTAAGGATACTACTTGAGGCTATTAAGGACTTATATCATAAGGCGTTGCATTCGAGTCATTGAAGTTCATAGAGACTATTATTAAGTAAATGGCGGTTTAGGTCATTTGAATATTATGAAATGTCAGGCGATTATGTCAATTCTGGATGTAACTATAGATTGCCTTTTAAGAATAAATGCAACGTTTGTAAGATGTATCATATAGAGGGCAAGTACCTCGCAATGTTATCAACTATTGTAATTCGTTTGTAATCAATATGGACAACGTCCGGATGATTAGTTTCGGATCCTTTCAGTTGGTATCAGAGCGTTGGTCTTAGCGAACCAGGCCTTGCATTAGTGTGTCTAACTAGTAGTTGTTAGGATACATTAAGTGAGTCTGGACTTTGACCGTGTCTGCCTGTCAAAAGTTTTGCTTATCAATCCTAGTCGGAAATCATCTGCTTATCATCCTTAGGGAACTGCCTGCTTATCATTCTTAAGTCTAGACACGTCTTACTGCATTTAGTGCATCGATAGTGTATAGACAAAATTCATATCCTAGCGTATCTGTTACTATAGACATTGCCTGACGTATTTCAAAGATTCTCCGTAATTCATGGGATTTTGATATTATATATACATATGTAAATTATGTATTGAAGAGTACCAAACCCAACTCCTATAATCTATTCCAAACCAAAAATTCATTTCTCCGACCATACAAGATGGATTCTTCATCCAGCTCAAATTCCTCCGACTTCGATAGCTTCGCCGATATGGATTTCCATTCGAGCTCCGAGAACAGCGTTACTGGAATGGATCAACCAATTTCCCATCATCTATTCTGGATGAATTGGGGATGGGTTCGTAATATACTAAATTTCTGGAGGCAAGAAGAAGGTGATCCATTCCATCCACCAAATTGTCCTCTTAACGATGAACCTGAAGCACTTACCGGCGAACCTATTCGAAACACCATTTTCTCGCTCATTTCTAGAGTATCTCGTCATGACTACATACTATCCCATATTTCGAATCTTGTTCATTCGCTCGTTCCAACTGTCAATCATCCCGGTATAATAGAAGAAGTCAACGAGCTTCGCGCTCGGGTAGTGGCTTTAGAAAATACGGTGCGAAGGTTACAAACACCAGCAGCAGCACCAGCAGCATAATCTGTATCACTATCAACAACGCCGACAGTACTCTTGTCACCCCCAAAATCTCAACATCACAAACTGTATCTCGGATATCAACATCACATACCTCAAAAACCTCATCGGAACTTCGAGTATGATCTTCGTTCTATATATCGTTCTACATCGATTATCTTCGCTTTACGTATCGTTTTACCTCATTTATCTTCGTTCGACCTGGCGATTATGTAATCTCTAATGCTTTAGAAGTTATGTAATCTAATATTAACGATAAATCAAATGAGTTTAATACTTCATTGACTCATTGAATCTATGATTACATCTGAAGAAAATATATATGCAAGTATATTTTTATAAAGATTGTAATTAAAAATTCTTTCGTACAAACTGTTAATGATGAAAATATTTTAACGGGTGGGTAGTACCCGAGGAATATTTAGAATTCACATTAATAAGTTACGTTGTACATTCTCTAAATCTGATTCAACGGTCATTTACTATCCTACTTACAACTACCGATATACGTATCCGTTCACCACAGAATAACCATTTCTATTCAAATTTCATATTTGGATTTTGATCTATCAGAATCCAACAAGTGGCATAATGAAGAAAACATTGGACAAAAATAAAAAGTGTTAGAAACAAACGAATTAATTAATTGAAATTGTGATAGGATTTCACGCTAACTGTTCCGGCTAACTGTTCCCAGATAACTGATTAACATTTAATTTATCGCAATTTACATTCTCGCAATTTTATTTATCATCATTTAATTTCTGTTATTTACTTTTACGCACTTTAAATAACGGGACACGTATGCAAGGTTTCAACTTATCATATCGACCCATCTATATATATATATTTCGGAACAACCGTAGACACTCTATATGTGAAGGCGGGAGTTGGCTATACAGGGTCGGAGTTGATTTCAAAATATATATATACTTTGAGTTGTGATCGACACCGAGACCGGTATACGGGTCACGATACGTATTATTTAATTCGAATATTATATATTAAATTATATATGAATCATTGAACCATCGGACTATTGGACTGCTAACTTTGGACAATTAAAATGAATTAAATTAAAATATTGATTATAACATATGAAACTAAATAATTCTTCAAGTTTGCCACTTGATTTCATCCTAAACCTCATTTGTACTTCGACAATTATAATCCTCGTTCAAATCTTTTCATGATTCTTGAAAACACTTCAATCGAGAAGTTGAACCAGCCGCACCTCGTTTACGGAAGAAAGATTTATGCATACAGTTATACACCTGAAACTTTCAAAACCGAAGTTATCGTTAAAACTTATCCGCGTCAAATTCCTTATCATTCATTGGCAAAAAACAACCTTACATTTCTCTTTTCAATATAAGTCAATTTTGTCACAGCTCCACTTTGATTTCTCAGTAGGACCACTCTTATTATAACCTCGATATATATACCTTGTCCTTTCACCATTGTTACCGGAGAACCTTTCATATTCCACGACATCATGTACCAGCAGCTTGTCATCTTTTTGGCAGAATCCGCAATTAGTATTTTGAAAATCTCGCAAAACTTCTCAGTCATAACTATAACGTCTATTCCTAAGGATTTCATACTCCGAAGGTGAAGTTTCTGAAAAACACCCTGAATTATGAAGCAGTTCTTTAAATGCTGATGAAGCAGCGAAAATCGTAAACGATTTTAAACAGTCAAAAGTTTGATGATGAAGCACAGTGTGTCGATAAAACTCAGAAAAAGAGAAGAGTTGGAACCGGAAAACGGTTTGAGCAAAGTATGAAAGAGGTTGTGGATAAATAACAAGAACTGAATCTGCTTTCAAAGGATTCAAACGATTCAGTGCCTGCTGAAATCATTAGTAAAAACCCTACCCCTTATTCTAAACCTCTCCCGATGATATTCTTCATCATCATCTTATCTTAGATATTATAAGATATCTTCATATATTCCGTTATACATATTCTCCATATTTCTGGAGATATTTTCACAACTATTCTTATCTGAGAATATTTATCTCTCCGTAATATCTGCATTACAACATAAAAGAAACTGTGTCAATTTCTAAATGTTGAAACCTCCAAGTTTAAAATATGAATGTTTTAAAGTAGTGTTGGGAACTGATGCATGAATTAGTATAATATAATGAAACTTGATCAACTTCATTATATTACAGTAAGTCATGTTAAGTTTCTAATGGAATGTGATGATTCACAGTACCGTCATCATGTGCCATGTTACACGGCTCTTACCTTCTATCAAGTCTCCAAACATATTAGAACGTATCACCTTGATAGTTCTATTTTTTCGGAATATTCGAGTAATTTAACGAATCAAGATCGTGCCATTACAATTTCATTCTAAAACCAATAGCTAGGTTCATTCCAAATTTCCTACCTACGAATTTCGGACCATTGTTCGCTTGGCTCGAGGACGGGAAGAAGAAATGAAGGGACAAAACCTCAGAATAGAAATAGGAACATAAACCACAGCAAATAAGAGAGAGCATTAACTGTGGATGACAATGATTTTAAGGGACGGGAGTAGGAACATCGAAATATAAGGGAAGGTATAAAACCTAACAACAACCCCGAAACTACAAACCGTGCATATCAATACGTATTGCAACGTAAAGGCACGGGAGAATTAAAAACATTATAATTCCAAGGAAAGGATAAAAGAGAATAGATTCTTCTGGTGATAGATGAAAAAGAAGAATGAAAGATATGAAAGTTAGAAATATAACAAGGGTTAGAATTGGATGGAGCATATTAGCGAATGTCTTAAAGTAGGAACTAAAGAGAAAGAATAGAAGATGTGGGAAGAAAGAAAGGGAAGGAGGTAAATTTATAGTGAAATATTCGACAAAGAAATCAAAACAGATTGCCGCGTTAAATCAAAGAAGATCCTGATCGCCGCAAAACTAAATTTTATTACATAAGATTTTCTTTAAAACCCTTAAATCCCGGAAATCGATCATAATCACGTCATCGGTTACAACAATTCTATATTTACTCATTTCACTCTTTTGTGATAGCTTCGCTCGTGCGTCTCACATAACCAAATCGTTTTATCTAAATCTTTCAATAATGATAAAATTTCATTATTACCTCATATTCGTCATGAAAACATTCCTATTGTTATTTATGACAACCTCTACCAAATTTCGAGGACGAAATTTCTTTAACGGATGGGTACTGTAACGACCCAGAAATTTCCGACCAAATTTAAACTCTAATCTCTATATGGTTCCGACACGATAAGCAAAAACCCTAAAGTTGACCCGCACTTTTTCGATCGTTCTATACTTATAAGATTAATATTTACATAAATTAAACCTTACCAACATGATAAGCAATCCAAATTTTTGAGACTTATGTTTTCGAAAAGAGTTTTACACAACGTTTGACCGTCTAGTTTGACCGATGATATCACGAACTATATAACATATGATAATTATACGTTTGTGTATATATATGTATATATACATATTTAACATGGTTTATGGATGTTTTAATATCTCATTTTGTATTAATAACAATAAGTTATAAGTATATTTTGAAACTACTAACTTAAGTTTTCAAAACAATAACCATACATAACGTTATTTGATATAAATACTTATGACTTATAATGTTTATACATATAACGTATAAGTAATGTATTTAATCACTTTTAAGGACTTAAATACATAAAACAATATAAGTATATTCACAAAAGATAGCTATATTTGAATCCTCGTTCCGTTTTCTCAAAGATTTCTACACGTATATTTAGGGTATATGTACCCGTATCATACGCAGCTTCTAGATGTATTTACCATTGGTATATACTAATAAAAATCTGCTCCTTAGCAGCCTTAAATGATTAAGAAACATGTGGAACCAAACATTTGTCAAGTAGCATGAATTATTTTAGCAAGAAAACAAAGTTAGGTATCATTTTTTTTCTTTATATACTAAAAACGTTTTTATGCATGCACACCATTTCTTCACCCCATTTTCTCATACTTACACTCCCATTTCTCTCTCAAAATACTCTTAACTTCATACTTGATCATCTACAAGCATTTTCCCCATCATTTAGCTTCAAAAACCTTACTTAATCACCATAAGAAAACCATACAAAAACACTTCAAGAAATCCTTCCAAGAACACAAACTTACTTCCAATCTTTCATCCACTTCCATCACCCTTTTGGTTCTAGGTTCTTACTCCTCTTTTACAGCAACCTTGTCCAAGGAACTTGAGGTAGTAACTATGTTTATAACCTTATTCGATTCATATATATATAGCTATCTTATTTTGTGGTATAAAATTTTAACAACAAGAACATAGTTTGAAAGTTTTCAAACTTGTTTGCAAACTAAATAGATCCTTCTAACTTAACTTTTAAAATACTTCAAGACCTGTAATATAACTTAAATATATGCTAATTTAACAAGGTAAAACTTGGTTTTTCAAAGAATACCTTAAAAACTGTTTTTACGACGTCGGAGTGCAACCGGGGACTGTTTTGGGTTGGATAATTAAAAACCATCTTAAACTTTAAATTGGAGGTTTATTTTCTGGAAAAATGATTTTTACTATAAATATGTTAACACATAAAAATTTCATGATTTAATTCAAAGTATAGGTATTTTTAGAAAAATGGTCATTAAATGATATTTTTGTAACAAAAATGTTTAACTTCATAAGTTTCACTAAAGTTTCACCTATGCCGTGTGATTTTGAATACAAACTAAGGTATTTACAGTTCATAGTCTTAAAGAGGGACTCGATCCAAGGAGATGGCAAGTTGAATCAACAAAAACGGAGTTGTAACGAAGAAACTATGACCGAAACAAAATCGGATATCCAAGACTAGTTTAGCCACGAAAATAATTGGGAGAAATTAAATAAATCACATCTTTCTAAGATAACATGATATTTTATATATATGTACTCATAATTCAATTTTATATGGTTCAGGATCACCCGTAAACAATACGAGAAGATTAATCATAAGATCCCATGATTGTACGCAACACGTCATTTGACAACACCGGTACTTTATGTACGCAACACGTCATTTGACAACACCGGTACCGTGGGTCAAGATTAATCTCGACCAATACATATACGATGGGGGTTTTATTCATTTCATTGGAGGTTTATTAAACACCTAAAAATGAATCATTAAAATTGAATTACTAACATCGGACTGCTAACTACGGACTAAGGAATTATTAAAAGTATTAAAAGTATAACAAGTATATATATGTGACGATTGTTTAAAAATGAAAATATATTGATATATTATATATGGATAGGTTCGTGATATCAACCGGAAGACCAAGTCAAAATATTTATATCTTCAAGACAACAGTGAGTATATAGTCCCACTTTTAAACTCTAAATATTTCGGGATGAGAATACATGTATTTTATGTTTTACGTTATGGACACAAGTAACTGAAAAATATATTCTACGTTGAGTTGTACCACTGGCATACTTCCCTGTAGCTTGGTAACTGTTATTTACAGCGGTATTGTAAACGCGAATCCTGTTGATAGATCTATCGGGCCTGACAACCCCAACCGGACTGGACGACCAGTATTCAACGGTTGCACAGTACTTCGTTTCGTGACTACACTTGGTACGGTGTAGTAAGATTTCATAATAAAGGGAATATGCGACATTATTAAATGTTAAGTATGGTTACCAAGTGCTCAACCACTTAGAATATTTTTACTAAACTGTTTATATACGAAATCTTGTGGTCTATATATATATATTGCTGCCGGCATTAAACCTATATTTCACCAACTTTATGTTGACCTTTTAAAACATGTCTATTCTCAGGTGATTACTAAAGCTTCCGCTGCATTATGTTGAATTTGAGCAGGATCTTGCGTACGCATATTTGTGTCAAAAATAAAACTGCATACCCAAGGATTTGTGTTGTAAAATATGCTCGAAATCGTGTTGTTATCATGTCATAACCCGTCCTTAACCGTAAGAACGTGTTAGATAACGTATGATTTCATTGCGAGGTATTGACCTCTATATGCGATATTTTTAAAAGAAAAACTGCATATATTAAACATTACAAACCATGATTCTTTTTTTTGATACAAGCTTTGGACGAAATAAAGATGATTATCGTTTAGCGATAATCTTCGACTTACAAACTTTACAAATGATGATAACAACACGATTTCTAGCATATTTTACAACACAAGTTCTTGGATATGCAGTTTTATTTTTGACACAAATATGCGTACGCAAGATCCTGCTCAAATTCAACATAATGCAGCGGAAGCTTCTAATTATCACCTGAGAATAAACATGTTTAAAACGTCAACATAAAGTTGGTGAGATATAGGTTTAGTGCCGGCAGCAATATATATATATAGACCACAAGATTTCATATATAAACATTTTCATAAAAATATTCTAAGTGGTTGAGCACTTGGTAACCATACTTAACATTTAATAATGTCGCATATTCCCTTTATTATGAAATCTTACTACACCGTACCAAGTGTAGTCACGAAACGAAGTACTGTGCAACCGTTGAATACTGGTCGTCCAGTCCGGTTGGGGTTGTCAGGCCCGATAGATCTATCAACATGATTCGCGTTTACAATACCGCTGTAAATATTAGTTACCAAGCTACAGGGAAGTATGCCAGTGGTACAACTCAACGTAGAATATATTTTCAGTTACTTGTGTCCATAACGTAAAACATAAAATACATGTATTCTCATCCCGAAATATTTAGAGTTTAAAAGTGGGACTATATACTCACTTTCGTCTTGAAGATATATATAATTTGACTTGGTCTCCGGTTGATATCATGAACCTATCCATATATAATATATCAATACCTTTTCTTTTTAAACAAACGTCACATATATATACTTGTTATACTTTTAATACTTTTAATAATTCCTTAGTCCGTAGTTAGCAGTTCGTTGTTAGTAATTCAATTTTAATGGTTCATTTTTAGATGTTTAATATACCCGCAATGAAATAAATAAAACCCCCAATGAAATAAATAAAACCCCATCGTATATGTATTGGTCGAGATTAATCTTGACCCATGGTACCGGTGTTGTCAAATGACGTGTTGCGTACATAAAGTACCGGTGTTGTCAAATGACGTGTTGCGTACAAACATGGGATCTTATGATTAATCTTCTCGTGTTGTTTACGGGTGATCCTGAACCATATAAAATTGAATTATGAGTACATATATATAAAATATCATGTTATCTTAAAAAGATGTGATTTATTTTAATTTTCTCCAATTAATCCCGAAGTTAAACTAGTCTTGGATAGCCAATTTTGTTTCGGTCATAGTTTCTTCGTTACAACTCCGTTTTCGTTGATTCAACTTGCCATCTCCTTGGATCGAGTTCCTCTTTAAGACTATGAACTGTAAATATCTTAGTTTGTATTCAAAATCACACGGCATAGGTGAAACTTTAGTGAAATTTATGAAGTTAAACCTTTTCCTTTATGTAGGCAACCTTAAATGATTATTTTTCTAAAAATACTTATACTTTGAATTAAATCATGAAATTTTTATGTGTTACCATATTCATAGTAAAAATCATTTTTCCAGAACATAAACCTTCAATTCAAAGTTTAAGATGGTTTTTAATTATCCAACCCAAAACAGCCCCCGGTTACACTCCGACGTCGTAAAAACAGTTTTTAAGGTGTTCTTTGAAAAACCAAGTTATACCTTGTTAAATTAGCATATATTTAAGTTATATTACAGGTCTTGAAGTATTTTAAAAGTTAAGTTAGAAGGATCTATTTAGTTTGCAAACAAGTTTGAAAATATTCAAACTATGTTCTTGTTGTTAAAATTGTATACCACAAAATATGATAGCTATATATATATGAATCGAATAAGGTTATGAACATAGATACTACCTCAAGTTCCTTGGACAAGGTTTCTGTAAAAGAGGAGTAAGAACCTAGAACCAAAAGGGTGATGGAATTGGATGAAAGATTGGAAGTAAGTTTGTGTTCTTGGAAGGATTTCTTGAAGTGTTTTTGTAAGGTTTTCTTATGAGATTTAAGTGTTGTTTTTGAAGCTAAATGATGGAGAAAATGCTTGGAGATGATCAAGTATGAAGTTAAGAGTATTTTGAGAGAGAAATGGAAGTGTAAGTATGAGAAAATGGGGTGAAGAAATGGTGTGCATGCATAAAAACGTTTTTAGGTTATAAAGGAAAAAAAAGATACCTAACTTTGTTTTCTTGCTAAATAATTCATGCTACTTGACAAATGGTTGGTTCCACATGTTTCTTAATCATTTAAGGCTGCTAAGGAGCAGATTTTTATTGGTATATACCAATAGTAAATACATCTAGAAGCTGCGTATGATACGAGTACATATACTCTAGATATACGTATAGAAATTTTGTGAAAAATGGAATGAGGACTCAAATATAGCTATCTTTTGTGAATACACTTATATGGTTTTATGTATTTAAGTTCTTAAAAGTGATTAAATTCATTACTTATACGATATATGTATAAACATTATAGGTCATAAGTATTTAAGTCAAATAACGTTGCGTATGGTTATCGTTTTGAAAACTTAAGTTAGTAGTTTCAAAATATACATATAACTTATTGTTATTAATACAAAATGAGATATTAAAACATTCTTAGATCATGTTAAATATGTATATATACATATATATATACACAAACGTATAATTATCATATGTTATATAGTTCGTGATATCATCGGTCAAACTAGACGGTCAAACGTTGTGTAAAACTCTTTTCAAAAACATAAATCTCAATAATTTGGATTGCTTATCATGTTGGTAAGGTTTAATTTATGTAAATATTAATCTTACAAGTATAGAATGATCGAAAAAGTGCGGGTCATTACAGTACCTACCCGTTAAATAAATTTCGTCCCGAAATTTTAAAATTGTACCTATTTTGCGTCATCGGGAAACAAGTGTGGATACTTTTGTTTCATTTGATCCTCTCGTTCCCAAGTAAACTCGGGACCCCTTTGAGCATTCTAACGAACCTTAACGATCGGTATGTTGCTCTGCTTGAGCTGTTTAACTTCACGATCCATGATTTCGATTGGTTCTTCGATGAATTGTAGTTTCTCGTCGACATGGATTTCTTCAAGAGGAATGGTGAGGTCTTCCTTTGCAAGACACTTCTTAAGGTTCGAGACGTGAAAGGTATTATGTACTCCGGCGAGTTGTTGCGGTAACTCGAGTCGATAAGCTACCGGTCCAATGCGTTCGATGATCTTGAACGGGCCTACATATCTTGGGTTCAGTTTACCTCTTTTACCGAAACGTATTACACCTTTCCAAGGTGACACCTTTAGCATAACCATGTCACCGATCTGAAACTCTAATGGTTTCCTTCGGACATCGGCGTAGCTCTTTTGGCGACTACGGGCTGTTTTCAATCTCTCCTTGATTTGTACTATCTTCTCAGTCATTTCGTGTATGATCTCGGGACCAGTTAATTGTCGATCTCCTACTTCATTCCAACAGATAGGAGATCTACACTTCCTTCCATACAATGCTTCGAATGGTGCAGCTTTAATGCTCGCATGATAACTATTATTATACGAGAATTCTGCTAATGGTAGATATTTATCCCATCCGTTTCCAAAATCGATCACACATGCCCTGAGCATGTCTTCAAGAGTCTGAATCGTTCTTTCACTCTGCCCGTCGGTTTGCGGATGATATGCGGTACTCATATCCAAACGAGTTCCTAGTGCCTCCTGTAGTGATTGCCAGAACTTTGAGGTAAATCTACTATCACGATCGGATATAATGGAAATAGGTATTCCATGTCTTGAAACAATTTCCTTTATATACAATCGTAATAGTTTCTCCATTCTATCCGTTTCCTTTATAGGCAGGAAATGTGCAGACTTGGTGAGACGATCAACAATCACCCAAATGGTGTCGTATCCCCAGGCAGTCTTTGGTAACTTCGTGATGAAATCCATGGTAATACCGTCCCATTTCCATTCTGGAATTTCTGGTTGTTGAAGTAACCCTGACGGCTTCTGGTGTTCTGCTTTGACTTTGGAACAAGTTAAACATTCCCCAACATATGTTGCAACGTCTGTCTTCAAATTAGGCCACCAATAATGCGTCTTAAGATCTTGGTACATCTTTCCAACTCCAGGATGTATCGAATATCTTGTCTTATGTGCCTCGTTCAATATCAACTTCCTTAATCCACCCAACTTCGGTACCCAAATACGATTTGCAAAATATCGAATTCCATCTTCCCGCATAACGAGTTGCTTCTCATACTTCTTCATTATTTCATTTCCTATATTTTCTTTAGTAAGTGCTTCTCGTTGAACTTCTTTGATTTGTGAGTTGAGATTCATGCGAATTTTTATGTTCATCGCTCGTACTCGAATTGGTTCTCGTTCCTTTCTGCTTAGAGCGTCGGCCACCACGTTCGCTTTCCCGGGATGACAACGAATTTCACAATCATAGTCATTTATTAACTCAACCCACCTACGTTGCCTCATGTTCAGCTGTTTTTGATCGAAAATATGTTGAAGGCTTTTATGATCAGTAAACACAGTGCATTTAACCCCATACAAGTAGTGTCTCCATATCTTCAATGCAAACACGACTGCTCCCAGTTCTAGATCATGCGTCGTATAATTCCGCTCGTGAATCTTTAATTGTCGGGATGCGTATGCAATAACTTTCTTCCGTTGCATAAGAACGCAACCAAAACCTTGTCTCGAAGCGTCACAATATATTTCAAAATCATCGTTCCCTTCTGGTAATGATAAAATAGGCGCCGTAGTCAACTTCTTTTTCAGTAATTGAAATGCACTCTCCTGCTCGGAAGTCCATTCATATTTCTTCCCTTTTTGCGTTAACGCTGTCAACGGCTTAGCTATTCGGGAAAAATCTTGAATAAACCTTCTATAATAACCGGCTAAACCCAAAAATTGGCGTATCTGCATTGGTGTCTTAGGAGTCTCCCATTTTTCAATGGCTTCAATTTTTGCTGGATCAACCTGAATTCCTTTGCTACCAACAACGTGGCCAAGAAATTGCACTTCTTTCAACCAGAAAGCACATTTAGAAAATTTAGCATATAGCTGTTCTTTTCTCAATAACTCTAATATCAACCTTAAATGCTGTTCATGCTCTTGCTCACTCTTGGAATAGATAAGAATATCATCAATGAAAACGATAACAAACTTATCTAAATATGGACTACAAACTCGATTCATGAGGTCCATGAATACAGCTGGCGCATTCGTCAATCCAAACGGCATGACCAAAAATTCGTAATGACCGTAGCGTGTCCGAAAAGCAGTTTTCGGTATATCTTCTTCTTTGACACGTAATTGATGATAACCCGATCTTAGGTCAATTTTCGAGTACACACATGATCCTTGGAGTTGATCAAATAAGTCGTCAATTCTCGGTAGTGGATACCGATTCTTGATAGTTAACTTATTTAATTCACGATAATCTATACACATTCGGAAAGATCCGTCTTTCTTCTTGACGAATAAAATTGGAGCTCCCCACGGTGAAGTGCTTGGTCGTATGAATCCACGGTCTAGTAATTCTTTTAACTGACTTTGAAGTTCTTTTAACTCGGACGGTGCAAGTCTATATGGAGCACGAGCCACTGGTGCAGCTCCTGGTACTAAATCTATTTGAAATTCTACAGATCTAAATGGAGGTAATCCCGGCAACTCTTCCGGAAATACTTCAGGAAAATCTCTTGCCACAGGCACGTCATTGATGCACTTCTCTTTTTCTTTCTTTTCGACTTTATTAACATGTGCTAAGATAGCATAGCACCCTTTCTTCAAGCACTTTTGAGCTTTCAAATAACTAATGAGTTTTAGCTTTGAGTTACTCTTCTCTCCATAAATCATTACTGGTGTTTTATTCTTACGAGGAATGCGAATTGCCTTCTTGGCGCACACAACTTCAGCTCCTATTTTGGACATCCAGTCCATGCCGACTATTACATCAAAACTTCCTAATTCTACGGGTATCAAATCAATCTTAAATGTTTCTCCGGCTAAATTTATTTTACAATCACGGCAAATTTTATCGGCTTTAATTAGTTTACCATCAGCTAACTCAATCATGTACTTAGCATCTAGAGGTAATGATGAACAATTCAATTTAGCGTGAAAGTCTCTACACACGTAACTTCTATCAGCACCAGTATCAAATATAATAGATGCGGATAAGTTATTAATGGTAAACGTACCCGTAACAAGCTCCGGGTCTTCACATGCCTCTCTAGCATTAATAACAAATGCTCTTCCACGTGCAGATCCGATATTCTTCTCTGGATTCAGGCACTGGCTCTTATAGTGACCTTGTTTTCCACACCCAAAACAAGTAATGGTAGCCAAAGCAGTTCTATTTGCATTGGTGGCAGGAGTCTTGGTACCATTTGTATTTGTAACGAGAGCCCTACAATCTTCAGCAAGATGACCCTTTCGATTACATTTGTTGCATACCACATTACAGTAACCAGAGTGATGTTTGTGGCATCGGTTGCATAAAGGATTTTGTCCTTTATAACCAAAGCTTAAACCACTACCCGCACCTTGCGTGTTTTCTTGTTTCTTAAAAGATTGTTGTTGGTTACCTCGATCATAATTTCCATTCCACTTTCTTTTGTTACCTGATACCTTCACATCAGTATTGGATACTTTCTTATCCATGATGACCTGATCCATTAGCTCGTTTGCCATAGTTATAGCTTCATGAATTGTCTTAGGTTTCGATGCTGTAACATTTGCCTTGACCTTTTTGGGCAAACCATCTTTGTACATTTCAATCTTCCGTTCTTCGGTTGGAACCAATTCAGGACATAGCAAAACTAATTCCATGAATCGCTGATTGTAGTTGGTGATTTCAGTACCAATAACCTTCAGACTTCGTAACTCATCTTCCAACTTCCTAACCTCGTTCCTTGGACAATATTCGTTGATTAACATCGTTTTGAATTCTTCCCATGGAGTATCATAAGCTACCTCTCCTCCTACAGCCTTCACGTAATTTTTCCACCACGTGAGTGCACTATCTTGTAAAGTGCACGATGCATACTTGGTCATGTCTTTTTCATCACAACCACTGATTTTGAACACAGTCTCCATCTTTTCTATCCATCGGGTTAAACCGATCGGTCCTTCCGTTCCACTGAATGATGAGGGCTTGCAAGCTTGAAAAGTCTTGTAGGTGCATCCCACACGAGGATTTGGGTTAACTGCAGCACCTCTTGCAGCCTCGACCCATAACATTCTGTCGTTCACTCGCTGATTGATGAGTTCCTGGATTTCTTGTTCCGTCATTCGATTCAATCGCGCCATTTCCTAATGAAAGAAAATAATTATTCACATGGAATATTATAGATGTAGTGTATATTTACAGTACATTATAGCTTATTAATAATATGAACCAGGTATTATTATAAAAGCCTTTTCTTCTTATTAGCGTTTTATAATTATATCTAGGGTAGTACCTACCCGTTAATGTCCATACTTAATAGCTTAGTACAGAATCAATTACTACCATCTAAATAATACTTAACCATGGAAAATTATTGCATTTCACACTTCACTATTTTACATATGCTTATCTTACATCGAACATTAAACAAACCACTCTAATAATATTATACAAAACATTATATGATCCCATGGTTTAATACGGCAGCGCATCGTTTGGTCTATTTTCTAGGACGTGTTAGATAACGTATGATTTCATTGCGAGGTATTGACCTCTATATGCGACATTTTTAAAAGAGAAACTGCATATATTATACATTACAAACCATAACCATTATTTTTGTTACAAGCTTTAGACAATAAAAAGATGATTATCGTTTAGCGATAATCTTCGACTTACAAACTTTACATATAATGATAACAACACGATTTCGAGCATATTTTACAACACAAATCCTTGGGTATGCAGTTTTATTTTTGACACAAATATGCGTACGCAAGATCCTGCTCAAATTCAACATAATGCAGCGGAAACTTCTAATTATCACCTGAGAATAAACATGTTTAAAACGTCAACATAAAGTTGGTGAGATATAGGTTTAGTGCCGGCAGCAATATATATATAGACCACAAGATTTCGTATATAAACAGTTTAATAAAAATATTCTAAGTGGTTGAGCACTTGGTAACCATACTTAACAATTAATCACGTCGCATATTCCCTTTAATATGAAATCTTACTACACTGTACCAAGTGTAGTCACGAAACGAAGTACTGTGCAACCGTTGAATACTGGTCGTCCAGTCCGGCTGGGGTTGTCAAGCCCGATAGATCTATCAACAGGATTCGCGTTTACAATACCGCTGTAAATATTAGTTACCAAGCTACAGGGAAGTATGCCAGTGGTACAACTCAACGTAGAATATATTTTTCAGTTACTTGTGTCCATAACGTAAAACATAAAATACATGTATTCTCATCCCGAAATATTTAGAGTTTAAAAGTGGGACTATATACTCACTTTCGTCTTGAAGATATATATATTTTGACTTGGTCTCCCGGTTGATATCACGAACCTATCCATATATAATATATCAATACCTTTTCTTTTTAAACAACGTCACATATATATTCTTGTTATACTTATAATACTTTTTATAATTCCTTAGTCCGTAGTTAGCAGTTCGTTGTTAGTAATTCAATTTTAATGGTTCATATTTAGATGTTTAATAAACCCCCAACGAAATAAATAAAACCCCCAACGTATATGTATTGGTCGAGATTAATCTTGACCCATGGTACCGGTGTTGTCAAATGACGTGTTGCGTACATAAAGTACCGGTGTTGTCAAATGACGTGTTGCGTACAATCATGGGATCTTATGATTAATCTTCTCGTGTTGTTTACGGGTGATCCTGAACCATATAAAATTGAATTATAAGTACATATATATAAAATATCATGTTAACTTAAAAAGATGTGATTTATTTAATTTTTTTCCAATTATTTTCGTGGCTAAACTAGTCTTGGATATCCGATTTTGTTTCGGTCATAGTTTCTTCGTTACAACTCCGTTTTCGTTGATTCAACTTGCCATCTCCTTGGATCGAGTTCCTCTTTAAGACTATGAACTGTAAATATCTTAGTTTGTATTCAAAATCACACGGCATAGGTGAAACTTTAGTGAAACTTATGAAGTTAAACCTTTTCCTTTATGTAGGCAACCTTAAATGATTATTTTTCTAAAAATACTTATACTTTGAATTAAATCATGAAATTTTTATGTGTTACCATATTCATAGTAAAAATCATTTTTCCAGAACATAAACCTTCAATTCAAAGTTTAAGATGGTTTTTAATTATCCAACCCAAAACAGCCCCCGGTGGCACTCCGACGTCGTAAAAACAGTTTTTAAGATAATCTTTGAAAAACCAAGTTATACCTTGTTAAATTAGCATATATTTAAGTTATATTACAGGTCTTAGAGTATTTTAAAAGTTAAGTTAGAAGGATCTATTTAGTTTGCAAACAAGTTTGAAAACATTCAAACTATGTTCTTGTTGTTAAAATTTTATACCACAAAATAAGATAGCTATATATATATGAATCGAATAAGGTTATGAACATAGATTCTACCTCAAGTTCCTTGGACAAGGTTGTTGTAAAAGAGGAGTAAGAACCTAGAACCAAAAGGGTGATGGAAGTGGATGAAAGATTGGAAGTAAGTTGGTGTTCTTGGAAGGATTTCTTGAAGTGTTTTTGTAAGGTTTTCTTATGAGGTTTAAGTGTTGTTTTTGAAGCTAAATGATGGGGAAAATGCTTGGAGATGATCAAGTATGAAGTTAAGAGTATTTTGAGAGAGAAATGGAAGTGTAAGTATGAGAAAATGGGGTGAAGAAATGGTGTGCATGCATAAAAACGTTTTTAGGTTATAAAGGAAAAAAAAGATACCTAACTTTGTTTTCTTGCTAAATAATTCATGCTACTTGACAAATGGTTGGTTCCACATGTTTCTTAATCATTTAAGGCTGCTAAGGAGCAGATTTTTATTGGTATATACCAATAGTAAATACATCTAGAAGCTGCGTATGATACGAGTACATATACTCTAGATATACGTATAGAAATTTTGTGAAAAATGGAATGAGGATTCAAATATAGCTATCTTTTGTGAATACACTTATATGGTTTTATGTATTTAAGTTCTTAAAACTGAAACATCCGCGACTAATCCTCCTGGACGAAGTCTTCAACAGTTGGTCCCATTGCGATGATCGACTCCAAATGATATCCTTAATATAAGCTAATGCACAGCGGAAGACTTAATTTGTACCTGAGAATAACATGCTTTAAAATATCAACATAAAGTTGGTGAGATATATAGGTTTTATGCTAGCAGCGTTATAACAACCATGGACCACAAGATTTAAAGTTTATACATAATACACTCCTCGTGTATGAAAAGACGTTGAGCACTTGGTAACCATACTTAACTAAAAGTCACAGCAGCATACTCTTAAATAAACCCTACACTGTACCAAGTGTAGTAACGAGAACGAAGTACTGTGCAACCGTTAAATGCTGGTCGTCCAGCCCGGTTGGGGATGTCAGCCCGATAGATCTATCAACAGGATTCGCGTTTACGCTCCTCACGTAATTAGCAGTTACCAAGTATAAAGAGATATGCCATGGTACAACTCAACGTAGAATTTATATTTTTGATCACTTGTGTCCATAACGTAAATCATTTATAAAAACAGCGCATGTATTCTCAGCCCAAAATATTTAGAGTTAAAAGGGAACTATATACTCACCATACTGTATTTTGTAGTAAAAATACATATAACGACATTGAACAATGCAGGGTTGGCCTCGGATTCACGAACCTCAAATAAGTAGCCTTTTAAAAATATGCCTAAGTCCGGGTTCGAACCGGCGACGTCCTGCTAACCCGACATTTCCCTTAACCATGGATCCGTGTGTTTTTCTGATTTACTTAGCAATTTAATAGCTTATAACTTATCGTAATTTCATCTAATTCATAAGTTTCACTAAAGTTTCACCTATACCGTGTGATTTTGAATACAAACCAAGGTATTTTCAGTTCATAGTCTTAAAGAGGGACTCGATCCAAGGAGATGGCAAGTTGAATCAACGAAAACGGATTTGTAACGAAGAAACTATGACCGAAACAAAATTGGTTATCCTAGACTTGTTTAACTTCGGGATTAATTGGGAAAAATTAAATAAATCACATATTTCTAAGATAACATGATATTTTATATATATGTACTTATAATTCAATTTTATATGGTTCAGGATCACCCGTAAACAACACGAGAAGATTAATCATAAGATCCCATGTTTGTACGCAACACGTCATTTGACAACACCGGTACTTTATGTACGCAACACGTCATTTGACAACACCGGTACCGTGGGTCAAGATTAATCTCGACCAATACATATACGATGGGGTTTTATTATACGAATATGAGGTAATAATGAAATTTTATCATTATTGAAAGATTTAGATAAAACGATTCGGTTATGTGAGACGCACGAGCGAAGCTATCACAAAAGAGTGAAATGAGTAAATATAGAATTGTTGTAACCGATGACGTGATTATGATCGATTTTCGGGATTTAAGGGTTTTAAAGAAAATCTTATGTAATAAGATTTAGTTTTGCGGCGATCAGGATCTTCTTTGATTTAACGTGGCAATCTGTTTTGATTTCTTTGTCGAATATTTCACTATAAATTTACCTCCTTCCCTTTCTTTCTTCCCACATCTTCTATTCTTTCTCTTTAGTTCGTACTTTAAGACATTCGCTAATATGCTCCATCCCATTCTAATCCTTGTTATATTTCCAACTTTCATATCTTTCATTCCTCTTTTTCATCTATCACCAGAAGAATCTATTCTCTTTTATCCTTTCCTTGGAATTATAATGTTTTTAATTCTCCCGTGCCTTTACGTTGCAATACGTATTGATATGCACGGTTTGTAGTTTCGGGGTTGTTGTTAGGTTTTATACCTTCCCTTATATTTCGATGTTCCTACTCCCGTCCCTTAAAATCATTGTCATCCACAGTTAATGCTCTCTCTTATTTGCTGTGGTTTATGTTCCTATTTCTATTCTGAGGTTTTGTCCCTTCGTTTCTTCTTCCTGTCCTCGAGCCAAGCGAACAATGGTCCGAAATTCGTAGGTAGAAAATTTGGAATGAACCTAGCTATTGGTTTTAGAATGAAATTGTAATGGCACGATCTTGATTCGTTAAATTACTCGAATATTCCGGAAAAATAGAACTATCAAGGTGATACGTTCTAATATGTTTGGAGACTTGATAGAATGTAAGAGCCGTGTAACGTGGCACATGATGACGGTACTGTGAATCAAATTCCATTAGAAACTTAACATGACTTACTGTAATATAATGAAGTTGATCAAGTTTCATTATATTATACTAATTCATGCATCAGTTCCCAACACTACTTCAAATCATTTATATTTTAATCTCGGAGGTTTCAGAATTTAGAAATTAACACAGTTTCTTTTATATTGTAACGCAGATGTTACGGAGAGATAAATGATCGCAGATAGGAATAGTTGTAAAAATATCTCCAGAAATATGAAAAATATGTATAACGAATGATATGAAGATATCTTATAATATCTAAGATAAGATGATGATGAAAAATATCATCCGGGCAAGGTTTTGAATAAAGAGTAGGGTTCTTACTGACGGTTTCAGCAGGTACGGAATCGTTTGTATTCTTTGAGAGCAGGTTCAGTCCCTGTGATTTATCCACAGCCTTTTTCATACTTTGCTTCATCCGTTTTCTAGTTCTAAACTTTTTTTTTTCAGCTTTACCACCTTACTATTCTTTGTCATCAAACTTTTGACCGTTAAAGTCGTTTACAGTTTTTGCTGCTTCGTTAGCATTTCAAGAACTATTTCATAGTCCCGGGTGTTTTTCAGAAACTTCACGTTCAGATTATGAAATTCTTAGGGATAGACATTATAGATATGATGGAAGAAGTTCCGCGAGATTTTCAAAATACTGATTGTTGATTTCGCCAAAAGGATAACGATCTGCTGGTGCACCTGTTGATGTTGTCGAGGGATATAAAAGGTTTTTCGGTAATGACGGCGAAAGGACAAGGTATAAATATCATGATTATAATAGAAATATTCTCACTGAAAAGTCGAAGTGGAGCTGTGACAAAATTAGCTTCTTGAAAAGGAATTGTAGGGTTGTTCTTGCTAATAAATGGCAAAGGATTCAATACGTTATGTGTTAAATTATGAATTTGGGTTCGAGAGTTCTTCAGGTGTATAACTGTATGTATAAATCTTCATTCCGTAGGCGAGGTGCGGCGGTTTCAACTTCTCGGTCGAGGTGTTTTCAGGAATCATGCAAGGATTTGAATGCGAATTGTAATCGTCAAGTTACGAATGAGGTTTAAGATAAAATCAAGTGGCAAGCTTGAAGAATTGTTTAGCTTCATATGTTACAATCAACATTTTAATTCATTTTAATTGTCCAGAGTTAGCCGGAACAGTTAGCGTGGAATCCTTAATAGATTTTTAATTAGTTAAATCGTGTGTTTCTAACAATTTTTTTTTTTATTTTGTCCAATGTTTTCTTCTTTATGCCACTTGTTGGATTCTGGTAGGTCAAAATCCGAATATGAAATTTGATTGAAAATGGTTATTCTGGGGTGAGCGGATACGAATATCGGTGGTTGTAAGTAAGATAATAGATAACCGTTGAATCAGATTCAAGAATGTACAATATAACTTATTAATGTGAATTCTAAATATTCCTCGGGTACTACCCACCCGTTAAAATATTTTCATCATTAATAGTTTGTACGAAGGAATTTTTAATTACTATCTTTATAAAAATATACTTGCATATATATTTTCTTCAGAGATAATCATAGATTTAATGAGTCAATAAGATATTAAACTCATTTGATTTATCGTTAATTCTAGATTACATAATCTCTAAGACTTTAGAAATTACATAATCGTCATACGATACGTAAAGCGAAGATAATCGATGTAGAACGATATATAGAACGAAGATCGTACTCGAAGTACAGATATTGAGTCGTGTGATGTTGATATTCGAGATACAGATTGTGATGTTGAGATTTAAGGCGCGGTTGTGATTGGGGTGATAAAGGTACTGTCGGCGTTGACGATGGTAGTACGGATTATGCTGCTGGTGCTGCTGTTGGTGTTTGTAACCTTCGCACCATATTCTCCAAAACCACTACCCGAGCACGGAGTTCGTTGACTTCTTCTATTATACCGGGATGATTGACGGTTGGAACGAGCGAATGAACAAGATTTGAAATATGGGATAGTATGTAATCATGACGAGATACTCTAGAAATGAGCGAGAAAATGGTGTTTCGAATAGGTTCGCCGGTAAGTGCTTCAGGTTCATCGTTAAGAGGACAATTTGGTGGATGGAATGGATCACCTTCTTCTTGCCTCCAGAAATTTAGTATATTACGAACCCATCCCCAATTCATCCAGAATAGATGATGGGAAATTGGTTGATCCATTCCGGTAACGCTGTTCTCGGAGCTCGAATGGAAATCCATATCGGCGAAGCTATCGAAGTCGGAGGAATTTGAGCTGGATGAAGAATCCATCTTGTATGGTCGGAGAAATGAATTTTTGGTTTGGAATAGATTATAGGAGTTGGGTTTGGTACTCTTCAATACATAATTTACATATGTATATATAATATCAAAATCCCATGAATTACGGAGAATCTTTGAAATACGTCAGGCAATGTCTATAGTAACAGATACGCTAGGATATGAATTTTGTCTATACACTATCGATGCACTAAATGCAGTAAGACGTGTCTAGACTTAAGAATGATAAGCAGGCAGTTCCCTAAGAATGATAAGCAGATAATTTCCGACTAGGATTGATAAGCAAAACTTTTGACAGGCAGACACGGTCAAAGTCCAGACTCACTTAATGTATCCTAACAACTACTAGTTAGACACACTAATGCAAGGCCTGGTTCGCTAAGACCAACGCTCTGATACCAACTGAAAGGATCCGAAACTAATCATCCGGACGTTGTCCATATTGATTACAAACGAATTACAATAGTTGATAACATTGCGAGGTACTTGCCCTCTATATGATACATCTTACAAACGTTGCATTTATTCTTAAAAGGCAATCTATAGTTACATCCATAATTGACATATTCGCCTGACATTTCATAATATTCAAATGACCTAAACCGCCATTTACTTAATAATAGTCTCTATGAACTTCAATGACTCGAATGCAACGCCTTATGATATAAGTCCTTAATGGCCTCAAGTAGTATCCTTAGTACGAGATAATGCACAGCGGAAGACTTAATTCATACCTGAGAATAACATGCTTTAAAATGTCAACATAAAGTTGGTGAGATATAGGTTTAATGTCGACAGCGATATAAATATAGACCACAAGATTTCATATATAAACATTTTAATAAAAATATTCTAAGTGGTTGAGCACTTGGTAACCATACTTAACAATTAATCACGTCGCATATTCCCTTTAATATGAAATCTTACTACAATGTACCAAGTGTAGTCACGAAACGAAGTACTGTGCAACCGTTGAATACTGGTCGTCCAGTCCGGTTGGGGTTGTCAGGCCCGATAGATCTATCAACAGGATTCGCGTTTACAATACCGCTGTAAATATTAGTTACCAAGCTACAGGGAAGTATGCCAGTGGTACAACTCAACGTAGAATATATTTTTAAGTTACTTGTGTCCATAACGTAAAACATAAAATACATGTATTCTCATCCCGAAATATTTAGAGTTTAAAAGTGGGACTATATACTCACTTTCGTCTTGAAGATATATATAATTTGACTTGGTCTCCGGTTGATATCACGAACCTATCCATATATAATATATCAATACCTTTTCTTTTTAAACAAACGTCACATATATATACTTGTTATACTTTTAATACTTTGAATAATTCCTTAGTCCGTAGTTAGCAGCTCGTTGTTAGTAATTCAATTTTAATGGTTCATTTTTAGATGTTTAATATACCCGCAATGAAATAAATAAAACCCCCAACGAAATAAATAAAACCCCATCGTATATGTATTGGTCGAGATTAATCTTGACCCACGGTACCGGTGTTGTCAAATGACGTGTTGCGTACATAAAGTACCGGTGTTGTCAAATGACGTGTTGCGTACAAACATGGGATCTTATGATTAATCTTCTCGTGTTGTTTACGGGTGATCCTGAACCATATAAAATTGAATTATAAGTACATATATATAAAATATCATGTTATCTTAGAAATATGTGATTTATTTAATTTTTCCCAATTAATCCCGAAGTTAAACAAGTCTAGGATAACCAATTTTGTTTCGGTCATAGTTTCTTCGTTACAAATCCGTTTTCGTTGATTCAACTTGCCATCTCCTTGGATCGAGTCCCTCTTTAAGACTATGAACTGAAAATACCTTGGTTTGTATTCAAAATCACACGGTATAGGTGAAACTTTAGTGAAACTTATGAAGTTAAACATTTTTGTTACAAAAAAAAAACACTTAATGACCATTTTTCTAAAAATACTTATACTTTGAATTAAATCATGAAATTTTTATGTGTTAACATATTTATAGTAAAAATCATTTTTCCAGAACATAAACCTCCAATTCAAAGTTTAAGATAGTTTTTAATTATCCAACCCAAAACAGTCCCCGGTTACACTCCGACGTCGTAAAAACAGTTTTTAAGATATTCTTTGAAAAACCAAGTTATACCTTGTTAAGTTAGCATATATTTAAGTTATATTACAGGTCTTGAAGTATTTTAAAAGTTAAGTTAGAAGGATCTATTTAGTTTGCAAACAAGTTTGAAAACTTTCAAACTATGTTCTTGTTGTTAAAATTGTATACCACAAAATATGATAGCTATATATATATGAATCGAATAAGGTTATGAACATAGATACTACCTCAAGTTCCTTGGACAAGGTTGCTGTAAAAGAGGAGTAAAAAGCTAGAACCAAAAGGGTGATGGAATTGGATGAAAGATTGGAAGTAAGTTTGTGTTCTTGGAAGGATTTCTTGAAGTGTTTTTGTATGGTTTTCTTATGGTGTTTAAGTAAGGTTTTTGAAGCTAAATGATGGGGAAAATGCTTGGAGATGATCAAGTATGAAGTTAAGAGTATTTTGAGAGAGAAATGGAAGTGTAAGTATGAGAAAATGGGGTGAAGAAATGGTGTGCATGCATAAAAACGTTTTTAGGTTATAAAGGAAAAAAAAGATACCTAACTTTGTTTTCTTGCTAAATAATTCATGCTACTTGACAAATGGTTGGTTCCACATGTTTCTTAATCATTTAAGGCTGCTAAGGAGCAGATTTTTATTGGTATATACCAATAGTAAATACATCTAGAAGCTGCGTATGATACGGGTACATATACCCTAGGTATACGTATAGAAATCTTTGAGAAAACGGAACGAGGATTCAAATATAGCTATATTTTGTAAATATACTTATATTGTTTTATGTATTTAAGTCTTTAAAAGTGATTAAATACATTACTTATACGATATATGTATAAACATTATAGGTCATAAGTATTTAAGTCAAATAACGTTACGTATGGTTATCGTTTTGAAAACTTAAGTTAGTAGTTTCAAAATATACTTATAACTTATTGTTATTAATACAAAATGAGATATTAAAACATTCTTAGATCATGTTAAATATGTATATATACATATATATACACAAACGTATAATTATCATATATTGTATAGTTCGTGATATCATCGGTCAAACTAGACGGTCAAACGTTGTGTAAAACTCTTTTCGAAAACATAAGTCTCAACAATTTGGATTGCTTATCATGTTGGTAAGGTTTAATTTATGTAAATATTAATCTTATAAGTATAGAACGATCGAAAAAGTGCGGGTCAACTTTAGGGTTTTTGCTTATCGTGTCGGAACCATATAGAGATTAGAGTTTAAATTTGGTCGGAAATTTCCGGGTCGTTACAGTACCTACCCGTTAAAGAAATTTCGTCCTCGAAATTTGGTAGAGGTTGTCATAAATAACAATAGGAATGTTTTCATGACGAATATGAGGTAATAATGAAATTTTATCATTATTGAAAGATTTAGATAAAACGATTCGGTTATGTGAGACGCACGAGCGAAGCTATCACAAAAGAGTGAAATGAGTAAATATAGAATTGTTGTAACCGATGACGTGATTATGATCGATTTTCGGGATTTAAGGGTTTTAAAGAAAATCTTATGTAATAAGATTTAGTTTTGCGGCGATCAGGATCTTCTTTGATTTAACGTGGCAATCTGTTTTGATTTCTTTGTCGAATATTTCACTATAAATTTACCTCCTTCCCTTTCTTTCTTCCCACATCTTCTATTCTTTCTCTTTAGTTCCTACTTTAAGACATTCGCTAATATGCTCCATCCCATTCTAATCCTTGTTATATTTCTAACTTTCATATCTTTCATTCCTCTTTTTCATCTATCACCAGAAGAATCTATTCTCTTTTATCCTTTCCTTGGAATTATAATGTTTTTAATTCTCCCGTGCCTTTACGTTGCAATACGTATTGATATGCACGGTTTGTAGTTTCGGGGTTGTTGTTAGGTTTTATACCTTCCCTTATATTTCGATGTTCCTACTCCCGTCCCTTAAAATCATTGTCATCCACAGTTAATGCTCTCTCTTATTTGCTGTGGTTTATGTTCCTATTTCTATTCTGAGGTTTTGTCCCTTCGTTTCTTCTTCCTGTCCTCGAGCCAAGCGAACAATGGTCCGAAATTCGTAGGTAGAAAATTTGGAATGAACCTAGCTATTGGTTTTAGAATGAAATTGTAATGGCACGATCTTGATTCGTTAAATTACTCGAATATTCCGGAAAAATAGAACTATCAAGGTGATACGTTCTAATATGTTTGGAGACTTGATAGAATGTAAGAGCCGTGTAACGTGGCACATGATGACGGTACTGTGAATCAAATTCCATTAGAAACTTAACATGACTTGCTGTAATATAATGAAGTTGATCAAGTTTCATTAGATTATACTAATTCATGCATCAGTTCCCAACACTACTTCAAATCATTTATATTTTAATCTCGGAGGTTTCAGAATTTAGAAATTAACACAGTTTCTTTTATATTGTAACGCAGATGTTACGGAGAGATAAATGATCGCAGATAGGAATAGTTGTAAAAATATCTCCAGAAATATGAAAAATATGTATAACGAATGATATGAAGATATCTTATAATATCTAAGATAAGATGATGATGAAAAATATCATCCGGGCAAGGTTTTGAATAAAGAGTAGGGTTCTTACTGACGGTTTCAGCAGGTACGGAATCGTTTGTATTCTTTGCTGAAGTTAATGACTAATTTTATGTATCATGAATATCATTTATTATTATTATTATTATTTTTAGGTATATTTACTAATATTATTATTACAAAACAATACAAAAATTTTATTTATTATTATTAATATTACTTTATCAAATAATTTTTTTTTTTTGATATATAACACCATAACTAATACACAAAATAAATCTATATTAACATTTTATTTTAAATACTATTTATTTTAGTTAAATTACATATATTTAAATTAGTTAATTATGAAATATATAATTTATTCAAATAACAATTATATCATTAGCAATATATAAATTAATTCGATTACGAATATATGTATTAATGAAAATACAAATGATATAGGTTCGTGAATCCAAGGCCAACCCTATAATTGATCAATGGTGTTATATGTATTTTTACTACAAAATACAGTATGGTGAGTATATAGTCCCTTTTAAACTTTAAATATCCTGGACGAAGTCTTCAACAGTTGGTCCCATTGCGATGATCGACTCCAAATGATATCCTTAATATAAGCTAATGCACAGCGGAAGACTTAATTTGTACCTGAGAATAACATGCTTTAAAATATCAACATAAAGTTGGTGAGATATATAGGTTTTATGCTAGCAGCGTTATAACAACCATGGACCACAAGATTTAAAGTTTATACATAATACACTCCTCGTGTATGAAAAGACGTTGAGCACTTGGTAACCATACTTAACTAAAAGTCACAGTAGCATACTCTTAAATAAACCCTACACTGTACCAAGTGTAGTAACGAGAACGAAGTACTGTGCAACCGTTAAATGCTGGTCGTCCAGCCCGGTTGGGGATGTCAGCCCGATAGATCTATCAACAGGATTCGCGTTTACGCTCCTCACGTAATTAGCAGTTACCAAGTATAAAGAGATATGCCATGGTACAACTCAACGTAGAATTTATATTTTTGATCACTTGTGTCCATAACGTAAATCATTTATAAAAACAGCGCATGTATTCTCAGCCCAAAATATTTAGAGTTAAAAGGGAACTATATACTCACCATACTGTATTTTGTAGTAAAAATACATATAACGACATTGAACAATGCAGGGTTGGCCTCGGATTCACGAACCTCAAATAAGTAGCCTTTTAAAAATATGCCTAAGTCCGGGTTCGAACCGGCGACGTCCTGCTAACCCGACATTTCCCTTAACCATGGATCCGTGTGTTTTTCTGATTTACTTAGCAATTTAATAGCTTATAACTTATCGTAATTTCATCTAATCTTTCATTCATCATTATCAACATCTTAACTTCATCATCATCATTAAATTATATTATCATCATCTTCTATTTGTGTTTATCACCTCGTGCAATATTAGCTTCACAGATTCATCATCAATATTGTTATCACAATTTCATAATCAAGTCACCATACTTCGTAACCGTATTATAATATCGTATAATATTAACATCATCTTATTATTTCTTCATCACCATCCTTAAACCTCATCATCGACTTCTTTGAAACAACAATTCATAAAAAAAAATAGTTGCATAGTAGACCGGCACTAGTTGCAGTAGCAACCCACTTAGACTGGTTCAATACGTAAGGCCCAACAGAAACTGTAGCTTGACCTTTGGCCCAACAGAGGTTCCGGAGCCCAATAGCCGAACAGAAAAGTGAGAATCCAAAATTTAAAAACCCTTAAGACTTTCAGGTTATCCAGTATGTTGTAGGTATTATCAACCGACACATTAAATCAAAAAGGTGTGGGATCACAAAATAGATGCTGTCTTCCATTATCTCCCTTTTTCTTTTTCTTTTTATTTAACCGAACCCTTTAGACAGTGAATTGCAATCATAAATGAAAAAGATTCACATTATCTTTCAAAATAGGTTTAGTTATTTATGGGTTTGAAGAAACAAAAAAAAAATCACAGGTGGCGATCGAAATTGAGTAACATAACGGTGATTAAAGGAGTGTTTAAAGAGGAGGTTGTGATTGTTTTTAGTTTAAAACCAACACATAGCAGTAGCATCAAATGAACATGGTGGTGGCAGTTTATGATATGGAGAAAATAGAGTAATGATCTAAAGGTCGATGATGTGATTACGGGTTTATGGTTGTGGGGGTGGTGGTGTCTCGGTTATATTCAGGAAAATAAACAGAAAATCTGAATTAGTAAGTGGGTTTGTTGTGGTGTTTGTTGTGATGATGAAGGTGTCGGTTTGTGTTTAGCATAGCAATAGAAAACAGAAACAAAATGTCGAGTTATAGTGATGGTGTTTGGTTGTAAAAAGATGATGATCAAATAGGTAGCGGTTTGATGGTGCTCGATGGCCTCACCAAAGAAATCAAAAGATGAGATGGTGAAAAGAAGTAACCACAATAATTAAAAAGTATTGGGTTTTGGAACAAACGGATCACGAATAGAAATAGTATGAAATGATCATAGTGGTAGCATGTACTGCAACGAGCTGTTAGTGTTTAAATGGGTTTATGATGATTTGTGACTGTAGAAGGTAGTGGTCATACAATGATTCAAGGTGTGAAGGGTGATGATAGGTGTGGTAATGGTTAATATGGTTAAAGTGGTGGCGTTTGTGATTTGGTGGGTTCACCACTATCAAGAACAGAAAAACGTGGGTTTGAGAGGTGGAGGGAGAGAAAGACGGGGATATGGTAGCGGTGGCGATTGCAAAAATTGATGGTGGTTCTCCGGTGATTGAGGGATGGTTATATGGTGGTGATGGCCAAGAATGGATGGCGGTTTTAGTGTTCTTGTTGCTACAACTGAAGTTATAAACACAAAGGGAGAAAGAAAGAGAGTGAAGATGGTAATTGAGAGTGGATAGATTGAAACAAGTTGATAACGAATTTTCCTATCATTGAATGATTTATAGAATTGAATAAGCCGTTCCTATTTCCCTTTATCAGACAGAGACAAAAATTTATAACAACTTGATAAAGATTTTTAATAGAATTTAATCGTTGGTGTTTTATACAGTAAATATAGGATCTACATGAAGTCACGGACGAATAGAAAAAAAAAAAAAAAAAAAAAAACATAAAATGATAAAGATCAGATGTTGATTTTTAATTAATAACGCTTTTATTTAACTGCTTTTTATATATATCTATAATTGTTTTTATAATAATATATATATATATATAAAGTCTTTATTTTGATAATCATAAAATTACAAATAATAATAATATTAATCTTAATAATAGTTATTGATAATGATAAGGTAATTAACAATAAAAAAATACTAATATAACCTATTAATATTAGAACATAATTATTTACACAAAAAAATGAAATATTACAATTTCTAAATACATAATATTTATAAATCACCTATATTGCAATATTCATATATACATATCAATATACACATAATCGTTCGTGAATCGTCAGGCATGGTCAAAGGGTGATTGATTACATAAATATAATTTTTAAAGTTTTCGAGACTCAACATTAAGGTTTTTGCTTATCGTGTCGGAAACGTATAGAGATTAAGGTTTAAATTTGGTCAGAAATTTCCGGGTCGTTACAGTACCCACCCGTTAAAGAAATTTCGTCCCCGAAATTTGATCAAGATCGTCATGACTAATAAAATGTTTTTATGACGAATACGAATTGATAACTAGAGTTTTATCACCATTTAGTAATAGTGGTAAAACAATTCGATTATGTGAAGCGTACGAGTGAAGCTGTCACAAGAGATTGAGATAGAGATTTAACTTTTGACGTAGTCACAGTGAATTTCTGGAATTTAAGGGATTTAAAAGAAAATCTTGAAAATCTAAAAGATTTGATTCCTCGGCGAATAAGGAAATTATGATCTTCTTTGATTTAATGTGCCAATCTGTTTCGATTTCTCTGTCAGATACTTCACTATAAATCCACCCCTTCGTTTTCCTTATTTTCCACAACCTACATCTTCTACTCTTTCTCCTTAATTCCCACTTTAAGACATTCGCCAATATGCTCCCTCTCGTTTTGATTCTTGTTATACTTCTAATTTTCATATCTTTTATTCTTCTCTTTCATCTGCCGTCAGAAGAATCTATTTACTTCTATCATTTTCTTGGAATATAATGTTTTTAATTCTCCCGTGTCTTTACGTCGCAATACGTATTGATATACACGGTTTGTAATTTCGGGTTTGTTATTGAGTTTTATATCTTCCCTTATACTTCGATGTCTCTACTTCTGTCTTCCACAATCATTATCATCCACAGTTAATGGTTTTTTTTATTTGCTGCGATTTATACCCCAATTTCTATTTCGGGGCTTTGTCCCTTAGTTTCTTCTTCCCGTCCTCCAGTCAAGCGAGCCATTAACCGGAATTCGTAGGTATGAAATTCGAAATGAACATATTTAATGTTCTCAGAAAGAAATGGTAATGGCAAAATTTTGATTTACCAAATTACCAGAATATCCTGGAAAAGATAGAACTATCAAGAGGATATGTTCCTAATATGTTTGGAGATTGAATAGAATTTAAGAGCCGTGTAACATGACATATGATGATGGTGCTGTGAATCATCACATTCCATTAGAAACTCAACATGACTTACTGTAATATAATGAAGTTGATCAAGTTTCATTATATTATACTAATTCATGCATCAGTTCCCAACACTGCTTCAGAACATTCGTATTTTAAACTCGAAGGTTTTAGAACTTAGAAACTAACACAGTTTCTTTTATATTGTAACGCAGATATTACGGAGGAATAAATGATTTCAGATAAGGATAGTTGTGAAAGTATCTTCAGAAATATTGAGGATATTTATAATGAAAGATATGATAATATCTTGGAATTTCTAATGTCGAAGGATGATGATGAAGATTGACCCGTAAGGGTTTAGATTCAGAAGCAAGGTGTTTGCTACAGAATCGTCATGATTCTTTATGTACAAGTTTAGTCCTTGAAATTTGTTCAGAGTCTCCTTCACGGTTTGCTCAATCCAGTTTTTAGTACCAAATTTTCTATCGAGCGTTCCTAACACTTCCTTCTTTTACTATCAACTTTTGATCA
This sequence comes from Rutidosis leptorrhynchoides, assembly GCF_046630445.1. Classification (NCBI taxonomy): domain Eukaryota; kingdom Viridiplantae; phylum Streptophyta; class Magnoliopsida; order Asterales; family Asteraceae; genus Rutidosis; species Rutidosis leptorrhynchoides. Next base: position 50,226,810 of record NC_092338.1, read on the forward strand.
TTAAGACCATCTACAACCTGCTGCTTCGTCAGCATTTTCAAAGTTATCGGATCTGGGTCATCGGTTATCAAACCAAGATGGTTTCAGGAGAATTGTATTTTTTAGATGATTAAACGCTGATGGTAATATGATGGGATATAAAAGGTTCTCCGGTAATAATGGCGAAAGAACAACGTATATATATCGAGGTTATACTAAGAGTAATCTTACTGAGAAGTCGAAGTGGAGCTGTGACAAAATTGACTACTTTGGAGAGGAACTGCAAAGTTATTTTTGATAATAACAGCGCTAATGGGTTAAACGTTTACTCAGTTTTCGAGAGTTTTCAGGTGCATAAATTTTATGCAATGATCTTTTCTTCCAGAGATGAGGTGCGGTTGGTTCAACCTCTCAATTGAGGTGTTTTCAAGAATCGTGAATTGTGACTGTCGAAGTACAAATGAGGTTTAAGATGAAATCAAGTGACAAGCTTGAAGAATTGTTTAGTTTCATATGTTATAATCAACATTTTAATTCATTTTAATTGTCCAAAGTTAGCAGTCCAATAGTCCGATAGTCCAATAGTCCAATGAATTCATATATAAATTAAATATATAATATCCGAATTAATTAATACGTATCGTGACCCGTGTACCGGTCTCAGTGTCGATCACAACTCAAAGTATATATATATTTTGGAATCCACCTCAACCCTGTATAGCCAACTATAGAGTGTCTATGGTCGTTCCGAAATATATATATAGATGGGTCGATATGATAGGTCGAAACCTTGTATACGTGTCCCGTTATTTAAAGTGCGTAAAATAAATAAATATATATCATAACCCATTATACAACGTGTTGTCTCAGAATTAATCCGACGTATTGTTGTACATGTGTCCCGACGGTATGTAAAGTGCAGAAATTAAATAACAATAAATAAAATTGCAAGAATGTAAATTGCGATAAATTAAATGTTAATCAGTTAGCTGGGAACAGTTAGCTAGGAACAGTTAGCGTGGAATCTTAACAATATTTCAATTAGTTAATCCGTTTGTTTCTAACAAATTTTTAATTTGTCCAATGTTTTCTTCATTATGCCACTTGTTGGATTATGATAGGTCAAAATCCAAATATGAAATTTGAACGGAAATGGTTATTCTGTGGTGAACGGATACGTATATCGGTGATTGTAAATAGGATAATAGATGACCATTGAATCAGATTCGAAGAATGTACAATGTAACTTGTTAATGTGAAATCTAAATATTCCTCGGGTACTACCTACCCGTTAAAATATTTTTCATCATCAACAGTTTGTACGAAAGGATTTTTAAATTACAATCCTTATGAAAATATACTTGCATATATATTTTCTTCAGATGTAATCATAGATTTAATGAGTCAATAAGATATTAAACTCATTTGGTTTATCGTTAATACTAGATTACATAATCTCTAAAGCATTAGAGATTACATAATTGTCATGTCGAGCGAAGATAAATGAGGTAGGATGATACGTAAAGCGAAGATAATCGATGTAGAACGATATGTAGAACGAAGATCATACTCAAAGTACAGATGGTAATATTGAGGCGTGTGATGTTGATATCCGAGGTACAGATTGTAATGTTGCGGTTTACGACGCGGTTGTGGTTGAGGGTGATGAGGGTACTGTTGGCGTTGATGATGGTGATACGAATTATGCTGCTGATGCTGCTGCTGGTGTTTGTAACCTCCGCACCAGATTTTCCAAAGCCATTACTCGAGCACGTAGTTCGTTAACTTCTTATATTATATCGAGATGATTGACGATTGAAACGAGCGGGTGAGTAAGATTCAAATATAGGATAATATATAATCATGATGAGATACTCTAGAAATGAGAGGGTAAATGGTTTCTCGAACAGGTTCGCCGGTAAGTGCTTTCAGGTTCATCGCCAAGAGGGCAATTTGAGGAGAATCTTTGATGTGAAATGATTTTCGAATATAGGATGATATTCTAACTTCATAGAATATCTATAATACTAAAGATTTCGTAGCCTACAGAGGAACTTACGGCATATGACAAGCAAGTCTACAGATGCGCTAAGTTATGAGTTTTTTTTTTTTTTTTTTTCTATACACTATCGATGCATTAAATGCAGTAAGACGTGTCTAGACTAAAGAATGATAAGCAGACAATTCCCTAAGGATGATAAGCAGATGGTTTCCGACTAGAAATGATAAGCAAAACGTTTTGACAGGTAGACACGGTCAAAGTCCAGACTCACTAATGTATCCTATCAACTACCAGTTAGACACACTAATGCAAGGCCTGGTTCGCTAAGACCAACGCTCTGATACCAACTGAAACATCCGCGACTAATCCTCCTGGACGAAGTCTTCAACAGTTGGTCCCATTGCGATGATCCTTTCAGTTGGTATCAGAGCGTTGGTCTTAGCGAACCAGGCCTTGCATTAGTGTGTCTAACTAGTAGTTGTTAGGATACATTAAGTGAGTCTGGACTTTGACCGTGTCTGCCTGTCAAAAGTTTTGCTTATCAATCCTTGATAAGGCTAAAAAGGAACATATATTTCATAGCAATATCCCTCCTAAATAATAGGTTTTCATATGTAATTGTATTATATTTTCATTGTAATTGTTTAAATAAATAAGTGCGAAGACAAAAGGCGAAAACGAAGATTTGAAGACACAAACGTCCAAAAAGCTCAAATGTTCAAGATACAATTCAAAAGGTTCAATTTATTGATGAAAAACGTCTAAAAATGACAAGAGTACAAGTTACAAAACGCAAAGTACAAGATATTAAATTGTACGCAAGGACGTTCGAAAATCCGGAACCGGGACATGAGTCAACTATCAACGCCCGACGCAAAGGACCAAAAATTACAAGTCAACTATGCACAAGAATATAATATAATATTTAAATAATTATATAAATTATTTATATATTATATATATTTAAAAATTATGTCGACAATCTATGAGACAAATGATCCTGAGCTGGATTTTCAAACTCCGCGACTCGCGGAGTTTGAAGGCTAAAAACACCACGACTCGCGGAGCTGTCAAAAATCAAAACTCCTATAAAAGCTCACGAATTCTGCGAGTAAAAAAAATATAATAATAATAATACTCCCTAATATAATATAAATAAATATATATATGTATATATAGTATAGATTAGTGTTATATTAGATTAGTTTGGGTTATGTAAAAGTTATTTTTACGGGTTTTTAAAGTCGGAGCTCTGTCCGTGTAACACTACGCGATAAATAATCAATGTAAGCTATGTTCTCCTTTTTAAATTAATGTCTCGTACTTAAGTTATTATTATGCTTATTTGAGCCAAAGTAATCATGATGTTGGACTAAATATTAAAGACGGGGTAATTGGGTTTTGTACCATAATTGGGGTTTGGACAAAAGAACGACACTTGTAGAAATTAGACTATGGGCTACTAATGGGCTTTATATTAAATTAACGATACCTCGTTAATTTAATATAAAGGTTATGATTTTAAGTATCTATATATAACCACATACGCTTAATCGGACACGATGGGCGGGATATTTATAAGTACGAATTATTGTTCATTTGACCGGACACGGGGATGGATTAATCGTCAATGGACTCATTAAAACAGGGGTGGATTACATTCAAGGGTAATTGGTGTAATTGTTAACAAAGTATTAAAACCTTGGTTTACACACAGTCGATAACCTGGTGTATTCATTAAGCAAAGTATTAAGACCTTGTTACAGTTCGAATCCCCAGTTAGTTGGAATATTTGACTTCGGGTATAAGGTTAAATTTGCCGAGCAGTTTATAATTATGACCGATGAACTATTATGGACAAAAACCAGATAGGTTTCAAATACATCCAGGACAAAGGACAATTAGCCCAGGACAATAAATTAAAATCAAAACGTCAAACATCATGGTTACGGAAGTTTAAATAAGCATAATATATTTTATTTCATTTTTCCTCGTACTTTTATTTATTGTCATTTCAATTATTGTTATTTATTTTATATTGTTATTTAAATATCGTCATTTACTATACGCTTCGCTTAAAATATAAATCGACAAACCGGTCATTAAACGGTAAACCCCCTTTTATATATTATTATATATAATTATATATATTTTGTACAAATATAGTTGTTTAAAAATATAGTGTGCAATAAGCCCGCTCCCTGTGGAACGAACCGGACTTACTAAAAACTATACTACTCTACGATTAGGTACACTGCCTATAGTGTTGTAGCAAGGTTTAGGTATATCCCATTTGTAAATAAATAATTAAAACTTGTGTAATTTGTAACGTATTTCGTAGTAAAATATAGTACTATCACGTACCCCCACGCTACCACATCAAGTTTTTGGCGCCGCTGCCGGGGACTTGGCGAAATGCTATATTTTTAATATATATTTGTATAAATATATTTTTAGAAAAACAATATCAAATTTAAAAAAAAAAAAACCGAAAAAAAAAATAAAAAAATAAAATATATATATAAATCTAGTTTTACGATTTTTATTTATAAAATTATAAAGTAGTTCTATTTTTATATAAGTTTTTATTATATAAATATTTAGATTTTAAAACAGAAAAATAAAAAAAAAATAAAAAAAAACACGTCAAATTAAAAACTGTACCAGAGTTAAATTTTGGAACCCCGCGACTCGCGGGGTTTGCTGCATCGATTACCGCAACTCGCGGAGACACTCTGACACGGGTACACAGAACCCTAATTCAGCATTAATTACAGATAATTATTAATTATTATTATTATAACCCTAACTAATTATTATTATTATAATTACTTTTACTTTTTATTTAATTTATATATTTTAGTTAAATTAGTTTAATTAATTTGTAAAATTAATAGTTTTAATAAATAAATAATATAAAAATAATATTTTTATAAAAATTGTACTTTTTACAACTTTTTGTATATTTTTATATTTTGTCCCTTTTTAATCGTTTTAGCGTAATATTTGTATTTTTAGCTCATATTTAGTTTTAAACTTAGTTTTTGCCATAGTTATTTTTACTTCTAGATTTTTAGGCTTTGCTGTAAAATCCCTTAAGTGCTTTTTATTTAGACTAAGATTTAGGTGCTTTAGAATTTTGCGACGCCTTTTTAAGTTTTAGTACCTTTTTAAGTTATTACCATTTAGGATATAGTTTTTCTTTTAAGCTTTAATATTTTTAGACGCAACTTTTAATTCTTAGTTTTTAATTCCTTTTTAAGTTACGACGAGCTATTTTCTTATTTTTATTTTTTGACGTTTTTCGACGCGCATTCTTTTTCTTTCTTATTTCTCGACGCTTTAGTTTTTAGGACTTAGAAATTTTCTCTATTTCTTATCTAATATCTCAAACAGAAAGAAAAATTATTTAAGTGGTTAAATTAATGGACGTTGACAATTTTCTGCTTCGTAGTAATAGTTGGATTTGTTAGTGGCTGAGTTGTGAGCTTCCGATTTAAAGGGTTCTGGCTCCCTGCTGCATCTTTTGGCTATTCGAAACGTGGGCAAAAGCAGAAAAGTCTATTAATTGGACAACTTATATAAGTTTTTCTATTTTTATAACTAATAGGATAATTAGTAAATGCACCACATTGTAGCTAAAATTTGGCCATCGCAATAAAATGGAAAATTTTGAAAACAAGGCTATGGAAACTCTTTTTGATATCCAAAATCAATTAAATCAATACTCTCAAACGAGTGTTGATGACAATTCGTTCGGTCAATCTTGGATCACGAATGACGAAACAATAACTGGTTGTGAAATCTGTGGAAATTATCACTCAACATGGGAATGTTATTATTACGTTCCTATGAAAAATTACGCACCCACGGAACCTGAATGGAATGATTATGAAGAATACAATTCAAATTGGGATTATTCCCAAGAATATATCCAAACTCAACAACCAGTAGACGAGGAAAATTACGTGTCTGAAAATTTATTAGACAATATGAAAATCAAACTCGAAGAACTCAATGCTCAAAATGAACAAATGAGAGAGTTTGTAAACCGGCAAGCTGAAACTCTATCAGACTACACACCTGTTGATCTGAGGAGTCGTGTGCAAGAAAATCTCATATCATCAAATTTTGATGAATTCGAGAGCTCCGAAATCACCAACTATCCCGATGATACTTTTTATTCAGTCTTACCAATTTCACAACATATCGACACATTAGCCTCTACCGACGAAATCATCGATCCATCAATGGATAAAGAAGAAGTAAGGGTAACAAATTGGTACTCTTGGGAATACGATAACGTTGAAAATTTTACCCCCAAGGCCAAACCGAACTTCACCATTCTACAACCTTCCAACCCAATATTCTCAATAGACGAGTCATCCACCGGAAATGAACTACGAGCTGTAATAGATAATGACACCTCGAATTTCACCCAATTGGGTAATAGAGGTGAAAACTTTGACGTCGAGAATAAACGGAAGGAAATGTTAGGAATTGTCCACCCTATAGATATAAGTATGTCGGTGTATATCGATCCATTTGACCAAGAACCAGAAAAGAGACATATCCATTTACTAAAAGCTACACTTACAAAAGAATTAAGTAGTGACGATCGGGTGAGTCTAAACTTTAAACCCATTGATATATTCTACACCACCCGAAATGTAAATAACTGGCTCACTACTCTAATTCATGGAACTTATTCTACCGACTTCACATGTCGTCAGCTAAGTGTGGGGAAGTCTAACCCCACTTAACGTTAAATTAGGGGTTCGGGTTAGTGCATAACTCGTTAATAAACATGCATAATAAATTAGGGTAAAAGACGCATTTTCAAAAATTATCAAACAGTTCAGAAAAGCAACCGTTTTTGAAAAAAAAAAACATGTGTGATAAAACAAGAAGGAATGAACGATGAGGTGCACCATCTATCATCCTGCAATTTTATGGTATCTTTAACTACTTTCTACACTAATCACCCTCATGAATTTATAATTATAGTCTGATTTCATGCAAATGAGGGCATTGCATGATCTTAAGTGTGGGGAAGGGTTATAAATTCTCTCGGGTTTACACTTGGTTTTATTTTCCAAATTTTGTGAAAATTTGAAAAAAAATTTCAACTAAATGAAGTCAAAATCATGTTTATACATATTTATAAACGATGAAAACTAGGTGTTAATACCGAAATTATCGTTACCTCGGAAAGGACATAAATTGAGAAACACCCTAAAACGATTGAATTCATTTAAAATGGAATAAAGGAGAATAAAAAGGCAAAGAAAGAAACTAAGTGTGGGGAGAATGTGCCAAGTTATTCAATTAAAAACTATCTATCACATGTTTCTGTAAAGTTTATTGCAGGTGCTTTTGTTTTGGACTAAATTAACTATTTTACCCGATTTACTGTAATGAAAGATGGATCTACACGATGAATCAATTCAATCATTTAAAGGAAGTAAAGTCTTCCGAAAAAGACACGCGCTTCTTGATTTAGGTCATGAAGTTGTCGTCCAGACCAGCTGTAGGTTGACGAAAAATCTAGAAAAGTCATCTCTAAAATCAGCAGGAAATCCACGGACCTCAGCATCAAACAGGGTCGCCAAGTGGTCAGATTTATCCTAACCATGAGAAGGATTTATCTCGTAAAATGGGGAGGGCGCCGTGCAAATTAGCTTGATAAGACTAATGAATCAGACCCCCAGAAAGGATAATCTCCTTAAAGATTAAAAATCAGCTTTTAAGCCTGATATTACTCAATCCTTGAGATTGACCTTAAAGATTGAGAATTACAAACTCATGGAATTCAATGATATCTAAACTCGAGCTTGAACGAGAAAATATTTTGATCAAAATTACAAACCGATTTGTTTTCTGAAAACCCTATTTTCAATGCATTCATTACCATTGAACGTAAAATCCTAGGAATTCACCTGGAATTCATTAGGTCACCTGAACCAAATCGGGTGTCAACCGTAAGAACGGTGGTTGCATAGCATGGTCAAAGACAAGACCTTGTGCCAGACTGAAAAATCATAGGATGATCTTTACTATTGCTCCTACAAAGGATAGTAATAGCATCCGACACGTTTATAGACCATAATCAAAAGCATGTCACGGGACATTGCCTTAACAGTTGCTTGTTCATCACTTTCCTTTACAACCGGACGGTAGTTTTCCGAAAGGTAATATACGGGACAAGTAAACTGGACGTGTTGCTTTCCTAATACAAGGTTAGCAAGTGGGTAACACAAAACCACAAGTGTTGAGCTAAAATTTTCGAATCTGAAACCCGCACAACCCACAAAAATATTTTGCAAACACCGGTGAAGGGTTATTCCGGAAAACTTATCTAGGGTAAAAGCTAGATTGAATTTTCAAAAGATCAAATATTTTCATAAAGATCCAATTTCCTTAAGGATCTACATTTTCATAGTCATGTGGGACTGTAAACCGCCTTTCAAATGTGCACTTTGCTTTGGAAACCGAAAGTAAATCGGCTATTTGATTGCAAGTGTCGTTGACCTAAACCCGAGGCAACTGTGGATGACACACCCACCTTTAACCATGGTTCTATCGTTACTTTCATTGTTTATACCACCATATCAAAATCACTGATGTACAAAGTGTGATGAATAAAAAAGTGATTCATGTATGTTTTTATTTCAAGTTCTGTATTGCTTGAGGACAAGCAACGCTCAAGTGTGGGGATATTTGATAAGGCTAAAAAGGAACATATATTTCATAGCAATATTCCTCCTAAATAATAGGTTTTCATATGTAATTGTATTATATTTTCATTGTAATTGTTTAAATAAATAAGTGCGAAGACAAAAGGCGAAAACGAAGATTTGAAGACACAAACGTCCAAAAAGCTCAAATGTTCAAGATACAATTCAAAAGGTTCAATTTATTGATGAAAAACGTCTAAAAATGACAAGAGTACAAGTTACAAAACGCAAAGTACAAGATATTAAATTGTACGCAAGGACGTTCGAAAATCCGGAACCGGGACATGAGTCAACTATCAACGCCCGACGCAAAGGACCAAAAATTACAAGTCAACTATGCACAAGAATATAATATAATATTTAAATAATTATATAAATTATTTATATATTATATATATTTAAAAATTATGTCGACAAGCTATGAGACAAATGATCCTGAGCTGGATTTTCAAACTCCGCGACTCGCGGAGTTTGAAGGCTAAAAACACCACGACTCGCGGAGCTGTCAAAAATCAAAACTCCTATAAAAGCTCACGAATTCTGCGAGTAAAAAAATATAATAATAATAATACTCCCTAATATAATATAAATAAATATATATATGTATATATAGTATAGATTAGTGTTATATTAGATTAGTTTGGGTTATGTAAAAGTTATTTTTACGGGTTTTTAAAGTCGGAGCTCTGTCCGTGTAACACTACGCGATAAATAATCAATGTAAGCTATGTTCTCCTTTTTAAATTAATGTCTCGTACTTAAGTTATTATTATGCTTATTTGAGCCAAAGTAATCATGATGTTGGACTAAATATTAAAGACGGGGTAATTGGGTTTTGTACCATAATTGGGGTTTGGACAAAAGAACGACACTTGTAGAAATTAGACTATGGGCTACTAATGGGCTTTATATTAAATTAACGATACCTCGTTAATTTAATATAAAGGTTATGATTTTAAGTATCTATATATAACCACATACGCTTAATCGGACACGATGGGCAGGATATTTATAAGTACGAATTATTGTTCATTTGACCGGACACGGGGATGGATTAATCGTCAATGGACTCATTAAAACAGGGGTGGATTACATTCAAGGGTAATTGGTGTAATTGTTAACAAAGTATTAAAACCTTGGTTTACACACAGTCGATAACCTGGTGTATTCATTAAGCAAAGTATTAAGACCTTGTTACAGTTCGAATCCCCAGTTAGTTGGAATATTTGACTTCGGGTATAAGGTTAAATTTGCCGAGCAGTTTATAATTATGACCGATGAACTATTATGGACAAAAACCAGATAGGTTTCAAATACATCCAGGACAAAGGACAATTAGCCCAGGACAATAAATTAAAATCAAAACGTCAAACATCATGGTTACGGAAGTTTAAATAAGCATAATATATTTTATTTCATTTTTCCTCGTACTTTTATTTATTGTCATTTCAATTATTGTTATTTATTTTATATTGTTATTTAAATATCGTCATTTACTATACGCTTCGCTTAAAATATAAATCGACAAACCGGTCATTAAACGGTAAACCCCCTTTTATATATTATTATATATAATTATATATATTTTGTACAAATATAGTTGTTTAAAAATATAGTGTGCAATAAGCCCGCTCCCTGTGGAACGAACCGGACTTACTAAAAACTATACTACTCTACGATTAGGTACACTGCCTATAGTGTTGTAGCAAGGTTTAGGTATATCCCATTTGTAAATAAATAATTAAAACTTGTGTAATTTGTAACGTATTTCGTAGTAAAATATAGTACTATCACGTACCCCCACGCTACCACATCAATCCTAGTCGGAAATTATCTGCTTATCATTCTTAGGGAACTGCCTGCTTATCATTCTTAAGTCTAGACACGTCTTACTGCATTTAGTGCATCGATAGTGTATAGACAAAATTCATATCCTAGCGTATCTGTTACTATAGACATTGCCTGACGTATTTCAAAGATTCTCCGTAATTCATGGGATTTTGATATTATATATACATATGTAAATTATGTATTGAAGAGTACCAAACCCAACTCCTATAATCTGTTCCAAACCAAAAATTCATTTCTCCGACCATACAAGATGGATTCTTCATCCAGCTCAAATTCCTCCGACTTCGATAGCTTCGCCGATATGGATTTCCATTCGAGCTCCGAGAACAGCGTTACCGGAATGGATCAACCAATTTCCCATCATCTATTCTGGATGAATTGGGGATGGGTTCGTAATATACTAAATTTCTGGAGGCAAGAAGAAGGTGATCCATTCCATCCACCAAATTGTCCTCTTAACGATGAACCTGAAGCACTTACCGGCGAACCTATTCGAAACACCATTTTCTCGCTCATTTCTAGAGTATCTCGTCATGATTACATACTATCCCATATTTCAAATCTTGTTCATTCACTCGTTCCAACCGTCAATCATCCCGGTATAATAGAAGAAGTCAACGAACTCCGTGCTCGGGTAGTGGTTTTGGAGAATATGGTGCGAAGGTTACAAACACCAACAGCAGCACCAGCAGCATAATCCGTACTACCATCGTCAACGCCGACAGTACCTTTATCACCCCAATCACAACCGCGCCTTAAATCTCAACATCACAATCTGTATCTCGAATATCAACATCACACGACTCAATATCTGTACTTCGAGTATGATCTTCGTTCTATATATCGTTCTACATCGATTATCTTCGCTTTACGTATCGTATGACGATTATGTAATTTCTAAAGTCTTAGAGATTATGTAATCTAGAATTAACGATAAATCAAATGAGTTTAATATCTTATTGACTCATTAAATCTATGATTATCTCTGAAGAAAATATATATGCAAGTATATTTTTATAAAGATAGTAATTAAAAATTCCTTCGTATAAACTATTAATGATGAAAATATTTTAACGGGTGGGTAGTACCCGAGGAATATTTAGAATTCACATTAATAAGTTATATTGTACATTCTTGAATCTGATTCAACGGTTATCTATTATCTTACTTACAACCACCGATATTCGTATCCGCTCACCCCAGAATAACCATTTTCAATCAAATTTCATATTCGGATTTTGACCTACCAGAATCCAACAAGTGGCATAAAGAAGAAAACATTGGACAAAATAAAAAAAAAATTGTTAGAAACACACGATTTAACTAATTAAAAATCTATTAAGGATTCCACGCTAACTGTTCCGGCTAACTCTGGACAATTAAAATGAATTAAAATGTTGATTGTAACATATGAAGCTAAACAATTCTTCAAGCTTGCCACTTGATTTTATCTTAAACCTCATTCGTAACTTGACGATTACAATTCGCATTCAAATCCTTGCATGATTCCTGAAAACACCTCGACCGAGAAGTTGAACCCGCCGCACCTCGCCTACGGAATGAAGATTTATACATACAGTTATACACCTGAAGAACTCTCGAACCCAAATTCATAATTTAACACATAACGTATTGAATCCTTTGCCATTTATTAGCAAGAACAACCCTACAATTCCTTTTCAAGAAGCTAATTTTGTCACAGCTCCACTTCGACTTTTCAGTGAGAATATTTCTATTATAATCATGATATTTATACCTTGTCCTTTCGCCGTCATTACCGAAAAACCTTTTATATCCCTCGACAACATCAACAGGTGCACCAGCAGATCGTTATCCTTTTGGCGAAATCAACAATCAGTATTTTGAAAATCTCGCGGAACTTCTTCCATCATATCTATAATGTCTATCCCTAAGAATTTCATAATCTGAACGTGAAGTTTCTGAAAAACACCCGGGACTATGAAATAGTTCTTGAAATGCTAACGAAGCAGCAAAAACTGTAAACGACTTTAACGGTCAAAAGTTTGATGACAAAGAATAGTAAGGTGGTAAAGCTGAAAAAAAAAAAGTTTAGAACTAGAAAACGGATGAAGCAATGTATGAAAAAAGCTGTGGATAAATCACAGGGACTGAACCTGCTCTCAAAGAATACAAACGATTCCGTACCTGCTGAAACCGTCAGTAAGAACCCTACTCTTTATTCAAAACCTTGCCCGGATGATATTTTTCATCATCATCTTATCTTAGATATTATAAGATATCTTCATATCATTCGTTATACATATTTTTCATATTTCTGGAGATATTTTTACAACTATTCCTATCTGTGATCATTTATCTCTCCGTAACATCTGCGTTACAATATAAAAGAAACTGTGTTAATTTCTAAATTCTGAAACCTCCGAGATTAAAATATAAATGATTTGAAGTAGTGTTGGGAACTGATGCATGAATTAGTATAATATAATGAAACTTGATCAACTTCATTATATTACAGTAAGTCATGTTAAGTTTCTAATGGAATTTGATTCACAGTACCGTCATCATGTGCCACGTTACACGGCTCTTACATTCTATCAAGTCTCCAAACATATTAGAACGTATCACCTTGATAGTTCTATTTTTCCGGAATATTCGAGTAATTTAACGAATCAAGATCGTGCCATTACAATTTCATTCTAAAACCAATAGCTAGGTTCATTCCAAATTTTCTACCTACGAATTTCGGACCATTGTTCGCTTGGCTCGAGGACAGGAAGAAGAAACGAAGGGACAAAACCTCAGAATAGAAATAGGAACATAAACCACAGCAAATAAGAGAGAGCATTAACTGTGGATGACAATGATTTTAAGGGACGGGAGTAGGAACATCGAAATATAAGGGAAGGTATAAAACCTAACAACAACCCCGAAACTACAAACCGTGCATATCAATACATATTGCAACGTAAAGGCACGGGAGAATTAAAAACATTATAATTCCAAGGAAAGGATAAAAGAGAATAGATTCTTCTGGTGATAGATGAAAAAGAGGAATGAAAGATATGAAAGTTAGAAATATTAGAAGGATTAGAATGGGATGGAGCATATTAGCGAATGTCTTAAAGTAGGAACTAAAGAGAAAGAATAGAAGATGTGGGAAGAAAGAAAGGGAAGGAGGTAAATTTATAGTGAAATATTCGACAAAGAAATCAAAACAGATTGCCACGTTAAATCAAAGAAGATCCTGATCGCCGCAAAACTAAATCTTATTACATAAGATTTTCTTTAAAACCCTTAAATCCCGAAAATCGATCATAATCACGTCATCGGTTACAACAATTCTATATTTACTCATTTCACTCTTTTGTGATAGCTTCGCTCGTGCGTCTCACATAACCGAATCGTTTTATCTAAATCTTTCAATAATGATAAAATTTCATTATTACCTCATATTCGTCATGAAAACATTCCTATTGTTATTTATGACAACCTCTACCAAATTTCGAGGACGAAATTTCTTTAACGGGTGGGTACTGTAACGACCCGGAAATTTCCGACCAAATTTAAACTCTAATCTCTATATGGTTCCGACACGATAAGCAAAAACCCTAAAGTTGACCCGCACTTTTTCGATCGTTCTATACTTATAAGATTAATATTTACATAAATTAAACCTTACCAACATGATAAGCAATCCAAATTGTTGAGACTTATGTTTTCGAAAAGAGTTTTACACAACGTTTGACCGTCTAGTTTGACCGATGATATCACGAACTATACAATATATGATAATTATACGTTTGTGTATATATATGTATATATACATATTTAACATGATCTAAGAATGTTTTAATATCTCATTTTGTATTAATAACAATAAGTTATAAGTATATTTTGAAACTACTAACTTAAGTTTTCAAAACGATAACCATACGTAACGTTATTTGACTTAAATACTTATGACCTATAATGTTTATACATATATCGTATAAGTAATGTATTTAATCACTTTTAAAGACTTAAATACATAAAACAATATAAGTATATTTACAAAAGATAGCTATATTTGAATCCTCGTTCCGTTTTCTCAAAGATTTCTATACGTATACCTAGGGTATATGTACCCGTATCATACGCAGCTTCTAGATGTATTTACTATTGGTATATACCAATAAAAATCTGCTCCTTAGCAGCCTTAAATGATTAAGAAATATGTGGAACCAACCATTTGTCAAGTAGCATGAATTATTTAGCAAGAAAACAAAGTTAGGTATCTTTTTTTTCCTTTATAACCTAAAAACGTTTTTATGCATGCACACCATTTCTTTACCCCATTTTCTCATACTTACACTTCCATTTCTCTCTCAAAATACTCTTAACTTCATACTTGATCATCTCCAAGCATTTTCCCCATCATTTAGCTTCAAAAACCTTACTTAAACACCATAAGAAAACCATACAAAAACACTTCAAGAAATCCTTCCAAGAACACAAACTTACTTCCAATCTTTCATCCAATTCCATCACCCTTTTGGTTCTAGCTTTTTACTCCTCTTTTACAGCAACCTTGTCCAAGGAACTTGAGGTAATATCTATGTTCATAACCTTATTCGATTCATATATCTATAGCTATCATATTTTGTGGTATACAATTTTAACAACAAGAACATAGTTTGAAAGTTTTCAAACTTGTTTGCAAACTAAATAGATCCTTCTAACTTAACTTTTAAAATACTTCAAGACCTGTAATATAACTTAAATATATGCTAACTTAACAAGGTATAACTTGGTTTTTCAAAGAATATCTTAAAAACTGTTTTTACGACGTCGGAGTGTAACCGGGGACTGTTTTGGGTTGGATAATTAAAAACTATCTTAAACTTTGAATTGGAGGTTTATGTTCTGGAAAAATGATTTTTACATTACAATAGTTGATAACATTGCGAGGTACTTGCCCTCTATATGATACATCTTACAAACGTTGCATTTATTCTTAAAAGGCAATCTATAGTTACATCCATAATTGACATATTCGCCTGACATTTCATAATATTCAAATGACCTAAACCGCCATTTACTTAATAATAGTCTCTATGAACTTCAATGACTCGAATGCAACGCCTTATGATATAAGTCCTTAATGGCCTCAAGTAGTATCCTTAGTACGAGATAATGCACAGCGGAAGACTTAATTCATACCTGAGAATAACATGCTTTAAAATGTCAACATAAAGTTGGTGAGATATAGGTTTAATGTCGACAGCGATATAAATATAGACCACAAGATTTCATATATAAACATTTTAATAAAAATATTCTAAGTGGTTGAGCACTTGGTAACCATACTTAACAATTAATCACGTCGCATATTCCCTTTAATATGAAATCTTACTACAATGTACCAAGTGTAGTCACGAAACGAAGTACTGTGCAACCGTTGAATACTGGTCGTCCAGTCCGGTTGGGGTTGTCAGGCCCGATAGATCTATCAACAGGATTCGCGTTTACAATACCGCTGTAAATATTAGTTACCAAGCTACAGGGAAGTATGCCAGTGGTACAACTCAACGTAGAATATATTTTTCAGTTACTTGTGTCCATAACGTAAAACATAAAATACATGTATTCTCATCCCGAAATATTTAGAGTTTAAAAGTGGGACTATATACTCACTTTCGTCTTGAAGATATATATAATTTGACTTGGTCTCCGGTTGATATCACGAACCTATCCATATATAATATATCAATACCTTTTCTTTTTAAACAAACGTCACATATATATACTTGTTATACTTTTAATACTTTGAATAATTCCTTAGTCCGTAGTTAGCAGCTCGTTGTTAGTAATTCAATTTTAATGGTTCATTTTTAGATGTTTAATATACCCGCAATGAAATAAATAAAACCCCCAACGAAATAAATAAAACCCCATCGTATATGTATTGGTCGAGATTAATCTTGACCCACGGTACCAGTGTTGTCAAATGACGTGTTGCGTACATAAAGTACCGGTGTTGTCAAATGACGTGTTGCGTACAAACATGGGATCTTATGATTAATCTTCTCGTGTTGTTTACGGGTGATCCTGAACCATATAAAATTGAATTATAAGTACATATATATAAAATATCATGTTATCTTAGAAATATGTGATTTATTTAATTTTTCCCAATTAATCCCGAAGTTAAACAAGTCTAGGATAACCAATTTTGTTTCGGTCATAGTTTCTTCGTTACAAATCCGTTTTCGTTGATTCAACTTGCCATCTCCTTGGATCGAGTCCCTCTTTAAGACTATGAACTGAAAATACCTTGGTTTGTATTCAAAATCACACGGTATAGGTGAAACTTTAGTGAAACTTATGAAGTTAAACATTTTTGTTACAAAAAAAAAAAACACTTAATGACCATTTTTCTAAAAATACTTATACTTTGAATTAAATCATGAAATTTTTATGTGTTAACATATTTATAGTAAAAATCATTTTTCCAGAACATAAACCTCCAATTCAAAGTTTAAGATAGTTTTTAATTATCCAACCCAAAACAGTCCCCGGTTACACTCCGACGTCGTAAAAACAGTTTTTAAGATATTCTTTGAAAAACCAAGTTATACCTTGTTAAGTTAGCATATATTTAAGTTATATTACAGGTCTTGAAGTATTTTAAAAGTTAAGTTAGAAGGATCTATTTAGTTTGCAAACAAGTTTGAAAACTTTCAAACTATGTTCTTGTTGTTAAAATTGTATACCACAAAATATGATAGCTATATATATATGAATCGAATAAGGTTATGAACATAGATACTACCTCAAGTTCCTTGGACAAGGTTGCTGTAAAAGAGGAGTAAAAAGCTAGAACCAAAAGGGTGATGGAATTGGATGGAAGATTGGAAGTAAGTTTGTGTTCTTGGAAGGATTTCTTGAAGTGTTTTTGTATGGTTTTCTTATGGTGTTTAAGTAAGGTTTTTGAAGCTAAATGATGGGGAAAATGCTTGGAGATGATCAAGTATGAAGTTAAGAGTATTTTGAGAGAGAAATGGAAGTGTAAGTATGAGAAAATGGGGTGAAGAAATGGTGTGCATGCATAAAAACGTTTTTAGGTTATAAAGGAAAAAAAAGATACCTAACTTTGTTTTCTTGCTAAATAATTCATGCTACTTGACAAATGGTTGGTTCCACATGTTTCTTAATCATTTAAGGCTGCTAAGGAGCAGATTTTTATTGGTATATACCAATAGTAAATACATCTAGAAGCTGCGTATGATACGGGTACATATACCCTAGGTATACGTATAGAAATCTTTGAGAAAACGGAACGAGGATTCAAATATAGCTATCTTTTGTAAATATACTTATATTGTTTTATGTATTTAAGTCTTTAAAAGTGATTAAATACATTACTTATACGATATATGTATAAACATTATAGGTCATAAGTATTTAAGTCAAATAACGTTACGTATGGTTATCGTTTTGAAAACTTAAGTTAGTAGTTTCAAAATATACTTATAACTTATTGTTATTAATACAAAATGAGATATTAAAACATTCTTAGATCATGTTAAATATGTATATATACATATATATACACAAACGTATAATTATCATATATTGTATAGTTCGTGATATCATCGGTCAAACTAGACGGTCAAACGTTGTGTAAAACTCTTTTCGAAAACATAAGTCTCAACAATTTGGATTGCTTATCATGTTGGTAAGGTTTAATTTATGTAAATATTAATCTTATAAGTATAGAACGATCGAAAAAGTGCGGGTCAACTTTAGGGTTTTTGCTTATCGTGTCGGAACCATATAGAGATTAGAGTTTAAATTTGGTCGGAAATTTCCGGGTCGTTACAGTACCCACCCGTTAAAGAAATTTCGTCCTCGAAATTTGGTAGAGGTTGTCATAAATAACAATAGGAATGTTTTCATGACGAATATGAGGTAATAATGAAATTTTATCATTATTGAAAGATTTAGATAAAACGATTCGGTTATGTGAGACGCACGAGCGAAGCTATCACAAAAGAGTGAAATGAGTAAATATAGAATTGTTGTAACCGATGACGTGATTATGATCGATTTTCGGGATTTAAGGGTTTTAAAGAAAATCTTATGTAATAAGATTTAGTTTTGCGGCGATCAGGATCTTCTTTGATTTAACATGGCAATCTGTTTTGATTTCTTTGTCGAATATTTCACTATAAATTTACCTCCTTCCCTTTCTTTCTTCCCACATCTTCTATTCTTTCTCTTTAGTTCCTACTTTAAGACATTCGCTAATATGCTCCATCCCATTCTAATCCTTGTTATATTTCTAACTTTCATATCTTTCATTCCTCTTTTTCATCTATCACCAGAAGAATCTATTCTCTTTTATCCTTTCCTTGGAATTATAATGTTTTTAATTCTCCCGTGCCTTTACGTTGCAATACGTATTGATATGCACGGTTTGTAGTTTCGGGGTTGTTGTTAGGTTTTATACCTTCCCTTATATTTCGATGTTCCTACTCCCGTCCCTTAAAATCATTGTCATCCACAGTTAATGCTCTCTCTTATTTGCTGTGGTTTATGTTCCTATTTCTATTCTGAGGTTTTGTCCCTTCGTTTCTTCTTCCTGTCCTCGAGCCAAGCGAACAATGGTCCGAAATTCGTAGGTAGAAAATTTGGAATGAACCTAGCTATTGGTTTTAGAATGAAATTGTAATGGCACGATCTTGATTCGTTAAATTACTCGAATATTCCGGAAAAATAGAACTATCAAGGTGATACGTTCTAATATGTTTGGAGACTTGATAGAATGTAAGAGCCGTGTAACGTGGCACATGATGACGGTACTGTGAATCAAATTCCATTAGAAACTTAACATGACTTACTGTAATATAATGAAGTTGATCAAGTTTCATTATATTATACTAATTCATGCATCAGTTCCCAACACTACTTCAAATCATTTATATTTTAATCTCGGAGGTTTCAGAATTTAGAAATTAACACAGTTTCTTTTATATTGTAACGCAGATGTTACGGAGAGATAAATGATCGCAGATAGGAATAGTTGTAAAAATATCTCCAGAAATATGAAAAATATGTATAACGAATGATATGAAGATATCTTATAATATCTAAGATAAGATGATGATGAAAAATATCATCCGGGCAAGGTTTTGAATAAAGAGTAGGGTTCTTACTGACGGTTTCAGCAGGTACGGAATCGTTTGTATTCTTTGAGAGCAGGTTCAGTCCCTGTGATTTATCCACAGCCTTTTTCATACTTTGCTTCATCCGTTTTCTAGTTCTAAACTTTTTTTTTTTCAGCTTTACCACCTTACTATTCTTTGTCATCAAACTTTTGACCGTTAAAGTCGTTTACAGTTTTTGCTGCTTCGTTAGCATTTCAAGAACTATTTCATAGTCCCGGGTGTTTTTCAGAAACTTCACGTTCAGATTATGAAATTCTTAGGGATAGACATTATAGATATGATGGAAAAAGTTCCGCGAGATTTTCAAAATACTGATTGTTGATTTCGCCAAAAGGATAACGATCTGCTGGTGCACCTGTTGATGTTGTCGAGGGATATAAAAGGTTTTTCGGTAATGACGGCGAAAGGACAAGGTATAAATATCATGATTATAATAGAAATATTCTCACTGAAAAGTCGAAGTGGAGCTGTGACAAAATTAGCTTCTTGAAAAGGAATTGTAGGGTTGTTCTTGCTAATAAATGGCAAAGGATTCAATACGTTATGTGTTAAATTATGAATTTGGGTTCGAGAGTTCTTCAGGTGTATAACTGTATGTATAAATCTTCATTCCGTAGGCGAGGTGCGGCGGGTTCAACTTCTCGGTCGAGGTGTTTTCAGGAATCATGCAAGGATTTGAATGCGAATTGTAATCGTCAAGTTACGAATGAGGTTTAAGATAAAATCAAGTGGCAAGCTTGAAGAATTGTTTAGCTTCATATGTTACAATCAACATTTTAATTCATTTTAATTGTCCAGAGTTAGCCGGAACAGTTAGCGTGAAATCCTTAATAGATTTTTAATTAGTTAAATCGTGTGTTTCTAACAATTTTTTTTTTATTTTGTCCAATGTTTTCTTCTTTATGCCACTTGTTGGATTCTGGTAGGTCAAAATCCGAATATGAAATTTGATTGAAAATGGTTATTCTGGGGTGAGCGGATACGAATATCGGTGGTTGTAAGTAAGATAATAGATAACCGTTGAATCAGATTCAAGAATGTACAATATAACTTATTAATGTGAATTCTAAATATTCCTCGGGTACTACCCACCCGTTAAAATATTTTCATCATTAATAGTTTGTACGAAGGAATTTTTAATTACTATCTTTATAAAAATATACTTGCATATATATTTTCTTCAGAGATAATCATAGATTTAATGAGTCAATAAGATATTAAACTCATTTGATTTATCGTTAATTCTAGATTACATAATCTCTAAGACTTTAGAAATTACATAATCATCATACGATACGTAAAGCGAAGATAATCGATGTAGAACGATATATAGAACGAAGATCATACTCGAAGTACAGATATTGAGTCGTGTGATGTTGATATTCGAGATACAGATTGTGATGTTGAGATTTAAGGCGCGGTTGTGATTGGGGTGATAAAGGTACTGTCGGCGTTGACGATGGTAGTACGGATTATGCTGCTGGTGCTGCTGTTGGTGTTTGTAACCTTCGCACCATATTCTCCAAAACCACTACCCGAGCACGGAGTTCGTTGACTTCTTCTATTATACCGGGATGATTGACGGTTGGAACGAGCGAATGAACAAGATTTGAAATATGGGATAGTATGTAATCATGACGAGATACTCTAGAAATGAGCGAGAAAATGGTGTTTCGAATAGGTTCGCCGGTAAGTGCTTCAGGTTCATCGTTAAGAGGACAATTTGGTGGATGGAATGGATCACCTTCTTCTTGCCTCCAGAAATTTAGTATATTACGAACCCATCCCCAATTCATCCAGAATAGATGATGGGAAATTGGTTGATCCATTCCGGTAACGCTGTTCTCGGAGCTCGAATGGAAATCCATATCGGCGAAGCTATCGAAGTCGGAGGAATTTGAGCTGGATGAAGAATCCATCTTGTATGGTCGGAGAAATGAATTTTTGGTTTGGAATAGATTATAGGAGTTGGGTTTGGTACTCTTCAATACATAATTTACATATGTATATATAATATCAAAATCCCATGAATTACGGAGAATCTTTGAAATACGTCAGGCAATGTCTATAGTAACAGATACGCTAGGATATGAATTTTGTCTATACACTATCGATGCACTAAATGCAGTAAGACGTGTCTAGACTTAAGAATGATAAGCAGGCAGTTCCCTAAGAATGATAAGCAGATAATTTCCGACTAGGATTGATAAGCAAAACTTTTGACAGGCAGACACGGTCAAAGTCCAGACTCACTTAATGTATCCTAACAACTACTAGTTAGACACACTAATGCAAGGCTAAGACCAACGCTCTGATACCAACTGTAGTGACCCGTCCTTATCCCCCTGGACGAAATCAACAACATCTGGTTCCATTGCGATGATCGACTCCAAGTAATGTTCTTAACACGAGCAAATGCACAGCGGAAGACCTAATTCGTACCTGAGAATAACATGCTTTAAAATGTCAACATAAAGTTGGTGAGATATATAGGTTTAATGTTAGCAGCGTTATAACTATGGACTACAAGATTTAAAGTTTATAAACATAATACACTCGCAAGTGTATGAAAAGCATTCCAAGCAGTGGGCACCCGGTAACTAGCCTTAACAAGAGTGTGTACCCCTGAGTTATAATAATATGTGCACCGAATCAAGTGCGTTCCGTTAACCTCGAAGTACTAAACACCCGTTCTTCTAGTTTACTAGAACAACATCTGGGTGGGGGTGTAAAACCCGATAGATCTATCTTTAGGATTCGCGCCTACCAGTTCATAAACCAATAGTTAAAGTTACCAAGCTAGGGGATTTTTGATTCAAACCCATGTAGAACGTAATTTTAGTCACTTGTGTCCATAACGTAAATCATTTATAAAAACAGCGCATGAGTTCTCAGCCCAAAAATATTTAAAGTTTAAAAGGGATATATATACTCACCATACTGTATTTTGTAGTAAAAATACACATAACATCAGTCAACACGTATAAGGTTGGCCTTGAATTCACGAACCTATATCATTTATATATTTATTAATAAACATAATTGTAATCGAATAACTTACATAATAATATTAGTGACGTAATTTAATAATGTATAAATATTATTAATTATTTATATATTTCATTTTATATATTATGTAATTATTAATATAGTTAAGTTATGTAAATTTAAATTATATTTTAATATAAAGATCATTTATTTGTTAAATCAATAATTGTAATAATACTAGGTTAAGAATAATAATAATAATAGCAGTAATAATATAATAGTATTAAGAAAATGTTAATTTTTAAAATGATACTTTTAATAAAGTTAATAATTAATAATAATAATAATTTTTACTATAATTGATGTTTTTAATAATAATAATGATAAAAATTAATAATAAGGTTAGTACTAATAATAATAGTAATAATAATAATAATAATAATAATAATAATAATAATAATAATAATAATAATAATAATAATAATAATAGAATTAGAATTAAGAAGTTATACCTTTTACATAGTTTTGTAAAAAGAATTGCCCAACACGGGACTTGAACCCGAGACCCCTCGCTTAACCACAAACACCCACAACCGTCTAAGCTGATACATTTTTCCTGATTTAACCCATACGAAAATTTATTTATCTTGTTAACTGTTTTCCTCTTTCTTCTTCATCATCTAATTACTAGGGTTTTCATTTTCATCACCCATAATCAACACTATATGATTATCAGGTATCGTAATCATAACAGTCTCCATTAATTTTAAACTAATCCTAACGAATTATCACTAATTGCTTCATCATCATCATCGTCGTCCCTAATATCATTATTAATAACAACATTTTAAGTTAAACCTCATAAGAAAACCTTACAAAAACACTTCAAGAAATCCTTCCAAGAACACCAACTTACTTCCAATCTTTCATCCACTTCCATCACCCTTTTGGTTCTAGGTTCTTACTCCTCTTTTACAGCAACCTTGTCCAAGGAACTTGAGGTAGTAACTAACCTTATTCGATTCATATATATATAGCTATCTTATTTTGTGGTATAAAAGTTTAACAACAAGAACATAGTTTGAAAGTTTTCAAACTTGTTTGCAAACTAAATAGATCCTTCTAACTTAACTTTTAAAATACTTCAAGACCTGTAATATAACTGAAATATATGCTAATTTAACAAGGTAAAACTTGGTTTTTCAAAGAATACCTTAAAAACTGTTTTTACGACGTCGGAGTGCAACCGGGGACTGTTTTGGGTTGGATAATTAAAAACCATCTTAAACTTTGAATTGGAGGTTTATTTTCTGGAAAAATGATTTTTAGTATAAATATGTTAACACATAAAAATTTCATGATTTAATTCAAAGTATAGGTATTTTTAGAAAAATGGTCATTAAATGATATTTTTGTAACAAAAATGTTTAACTTCATAAGTTTCACTAAAGTTTCACCTATGCCGTGTGATTTTGAATACAAACTAAGGTATTTACAGTTCATAGTCTTAAAGAGGGACTCGATCCAAGGAGATGGCAAGTTGAATCAACAAAAACGGAGTTGTAACGAAGAAACTATGACCGAAACAAAATCGGATATCCAAGACTAGTTTAGCCACGAAAATAATTGGGAGAAATTAAATAAATCACATCTTTCTAAGATAACATGATATTTTATATATATGTACTCATAATTCAATTTTATATGGTTCAGGATCACCCGTAAACAATACGAGAAGATTAATCATAAGATCCCATGATTGTACGCAACACGTCATTTGACAACACCGGTACTTTATGTACGCAACACGTCATTTGACAACACCGGTACCGTGGGTCAAGATTATTCTCGACCAATACATATACGATGGGGGTTTTATTCATTTCATTGGGGGTTTATTAAACACCTAAAAATGAATCATTAAAATTGAATTACTAACATCGGACTGCTAACTACGGACTAAGGAATTATTAAAAGTATTAAAAGTATAACAAGTATATATATGTGACGATTGTTTAAAAATGAAAATATATTGATATATTATATATGGATAGGTTCGTGATATCAACCGGAAGACCAAGTCAAAATATTTATATCTTCAAGACAACAGTGAGTATATAGTCCCCTTTTAAACTCTAAATATTTTTGGGCTGAGAATACATGCGCTACTTTTATAAATGATTTACGTTATGGACACAAGTAACTGAAAAATATATTCTACGTTGAGTTGTACCACTGGCATACTTCCCTGTAGCTTGGTAACTAATATTTACAGCGGTATTGTAAACGCGAATCCTGTTGATAGATCTATCGGGCCTGACAACCCCAACCGGACTGGACGACCAGTATTCAACGGTTGCACAGTACTTCGTTTTGTGACTACACTTGGTACGGTGTAGTAAGATTTCATATTAAAGGGAATATGCGACGTGATTGAATGTTAAGTATGGTTACCAAGTGCTCAACCACTTAGAATATTTTTATGAAAATGTTTATATATGAAATCTTGTGGTCTGTATATATATATATATATATATATATATATATATCGCTGCCGGCATTAAACCTATATCTCACCAACTTTATGTTGACATTTTAAAGCATGTTATTCTCAGGTATGAATTAAGTCTTCCGCTGTGCATTAGCTCGTACTAAGGATACTACTTGAGGCTATTAAGGACTTATATCATAAGGCGTTGCATTCGAGTCATTGAAGTTCATAGAGACTATTATTAAGTAAATGGCGGTTTAGGTCATTTGAATATTATGAAATGTCAGGCGATTATGTCAATTCTGGATGTAACTATAGATTTCCTTTTAAGAATAAATGCAATGTTTGTAAGATGTATCATATAGAGGGCAAGTACCTCGCAATGTTATCAACTATTGTAATTCGTTTGTAATCAATATGGACAACGTCCGGATGATTAGTTTCGGATCCTTTCAGTTGGTATCAGAGCGTTGGTCTTAGCGAACCAGGCCTTGCATTAGTGTGTCTAACTAGTAGTTGTTAGGATACATTAAGTGAGTCTGGACTTTGACCGTGTCTGCCTGTCAAAAGTTTTGCTTATCAATCCTAGTCGGAAATCATCTGCTTATCATCCTTAGGGAACTGCCTGCTTATCATTCTTAAGTCTAGACACATCTTACTGCATTTAGTGCATCGATAGTGTATAGACAAAATTCATATCCTAGCGTATCTGTTACTATAGACATTGCCTGACGTATTTCAAAGATTCTCCGTAATTCATGGGATTTTGATATTATATATACATATGTAAATTATGTATTGAAGAGTACCAAACCCAACTCCTATAATCTATTCCAAACCAAAAATTCATTTCTCCGACCATACAAGATGGATTCTTCATCCAGCTCAAATTCCTCCGACTTCGATAGCTTCGCCGATATGGATTTCCATTCGAGCTCCGAGAACAGCGTTACCGGAATGGATCAACCAATTTCCCATCATCTATTCTGGATGAATTGGGGATGGGTTCGTAATATACTAAATTTCTGGAGGCAAGAAGAAGGTGATCCATTCCATCCACCAAATTGTCCTCTTAACGATGAACCTGAAGCACTTACCGGC
Organism: Rutidosis leptorrhynchoides; assembly: GCF_046630445.1. Lineage (NCBI taxonomy): Eukaryota > Viridiplantae > Streptophyta > Magnoliopsida > Asterales > Asteraceae > Rutidosis > Rutidosis leptorrhynchoides. The sequence continues at coordinate 50,253,150 of NC_092338.1, forward strand.
GAACCTATTCGAAACACCATTTTCTCGCTCATTTCTAGAGTATCTCGTCATGACTACATACTATCCCATATTTCGAATCTTGTTCATTCGCTCGTTCCAACTGTCAATCATCCCGGTATAATAGAAGAAGTCAACGAGCTTCGCGCTCGGGTAGTGGCTTTAGAAAATACGGTGCGAAGGTTACAAACACCAGCAGCAGCACCAGCAGCATAATCTGTATCACTATCAACAACGCGGACAGTACTCTTGTCACCCCCAAAATCTCAACATCACAAACTGTATCTCGGATATCAACATCACATACCTCAAAAACCTCATCGGCACTTCGAGTATGATCTTCGTTCTATATATCGTTCTACATCGATTATCTTCGCTTTACGTATCGTTTTACCTCATTTATCTTCGTTCGACCTGGCGATTATGTAATCTCTAATGCTTTAGAAGTTATGTAATCTAATATTAATGATAAATCAAATGAGTTTAATACTTCATTGACTCATTGAATCTATGATTACATCTGAAGAAAATATATATGCAAGTATATTTTTATAAAGATTGTAATTAAAAATTCTTTCGTACAAACTGTTAATGATGAAAATATTTTAACGGGTGGGTAGTACCCGAGGAATATTTAGAATTCACATTAATAAGTTACGTTGTACATTCTCTAAATCTGATTCAACGGTCATTTACTATCCTACTTACAACTACCGATATACGTATCCATTCACCACAGAATAACCATTTCTATTCAAATTTCATATTTGGATTTTGATCTATCAGAATCCAACAAGTGGCATAATGAAGAAAACATTGGACAAAAATAAAAAGTGTTAGAAACAAACGAATTAATTAATTGAAATTGTGATAGGATTTCACGCTAACTGTTCCGGCTAACTGTTCCCAGATAACTGATTAACATTTAATTTATCGCAATTTACATTCTCGCAATTTTATTTATCATCATTTAATTTCTGTTATTTACTTTTACGCACTTTAAATAACGGGACACGTATGCAAGGTTTCGACTTATCATATCGACCCATCTATATATATATTTCGGAACAACCGTAGACACTCTATATGTGAAGGCGGGAGTTGGCTATACAGGGTCGGAGTTGATTTCAAAATATATATATACTTTGAGTTGTGATCGACACCGAGACCGGTATACGGGTCACGATACGTATTATTTAATTCGAATATTATATATTAAATTATATATGAATCATTGAACCATCGGACTATTGGACTGCTAACTTTGGACAATTAAAATGAATTAAATTAAAATATTGATTATAACATATGAAACTAAATAATTCTTCAAGTTTGCCACTTGATTTCATCCTAAACCTCATTTGTACTTCGACAATTATAATCCTCGTTCAAATCTTTTCATGATTCTTGAAAACACTTCAATCGAGAAGTTGAACCAGCCGCACCTCGTTTACGGAAGAAAGATTTATGCATACAGTTATACACCTGAAACTTTCAAAACCGAAGTTATCGTTAAAACTTATCCGCGTCAAATTCCTTATCATTCATTGGCAAAAAACAACCTTACATTTCTCTTTTCAATATAAGTCAATTTTGTCACAGCTCCACTTTGATTTCTCAGTAGGACCACTCTTATTATAACCTCGATATATATACCTTGTCCTTTCACCATTGTTACCGGAGAACCTTTCATATTCCACGACATCATGTACCAGCAGCTTGTCATCTTTTTGGCAGAATCCGCAATTAGTATTTTAAAAATCTCGCAAAACTTCTCAGTCATAACTATAACGTCTATTCCTAAGGATTTCATACTCCGAAGGTGAAGTTTCTGAAAAACACCCTGAATTATGAAGCAGTTCTTTAAATGCTGATGAAGCAGCGAAAATCGTAAACGATTTTAAACAGTCAAAAGTTTGATGATGAAGCACAGTGTGTCGATAAAACTCAGAAAAAGAGAAGAGTTGGAACCGGAAAACGGTTTGAGCAAAGTATGAAAGAGGTTGTGGATAAATAACAAGAACTGAATCTGCTTTCAAAGGATTCAAACGATTCAGTGCCTGCTGAAATCATTAGTAAAAACCCTACCCCTTATTCTAAACCTCTCCCGATGATATTCTTCATCATCATCTTATCTTAGATATTATAAGATATCTTCATATATTCCGTTATACATATTCTCCATATTTCTGGAGATATTTTCACAACTATTCTTATCTGAGAATATTTATCTCTCCGTAATATCTGCATTACAACATAAAAGAAACTGTGTCAATTTCTAAATGTTGAAACCTCCAAGTTTAAAATATGAATGTTTTAAAGTAGTGTTGGGAACTGATGCATGAATTAGTATAATATAATGAAACTTGATCAACTTCATTATATTACAGTAAGTCATGTTAAGTTTCTAATGGAATGTGATGATTCACAGTACCGTCATCATGTGCCATGTTACACGGCTCTTACCTTCTATCAAGTCTCCAAACATATTAGAACGTATCACCTTGATAGTTCTATTTTTTCGGAATATTCGAGTAATTTAACGAATCAAGATCGTGCCATTACAATTTCATTCTAAAACCAATAGCTAGGTTCATTCCAAATTTCCTACCTACGAATTTCGGACCATTGTTCGCTTGGCTCGAGGACGGGAAGAAGAAATGAAGGGACAAAACCTCAGAATAGAAATAGGAACATAAACCACAGCAAATAAGAGAGAGCATTAACTGTGGATGACAATGATTTTAAGGGACGGGAGTAGGAACATCGAAATATAAGGGAAGGTATAAAACCTAACAACAACCCCGAAACTACAAACCGTGCATATCAATACGTATTGCAACGTAAAGGCACGGGAGAATTAAAAACATTATAATTCCAAGGAAAGGATAAAAGAGAATAGATTCTTCTGGTGATAGATGAAAAAGAAGAATGAAAGATATGAAAGTTAGAAATATAACAAGGGTTAGAATTGGATGGAGCATATTAGCGAATGTCTTAAAGTAGGAACTAAAGAGAAAGAATAGAAGATGTGGGAAGAAAGAAAGGGAAGGAGGTAAATTTATAGTGAAATATTCGACAAAGAAATCAAAACAGATTGCCGCGTTAAATCAAAGAAGATCCTGATCGCCGCAAAACTAAATTTTATTACATAAGATTTTCTTTAAAACCCTTAAATCCCGGAAATCGATCATAATCACGTCATCGGTTACAACAATTCTATATTTACTCATTTCACTCTTTTGTGATAGCTTCGCTCGTGCGTCTCACATAACCAAATCGTTTTATCTAAATCTTTCAATAATGATAAAATTTCATTATTACCTCATATTCGTCATGAAAACATTCCTATTGTTATTTATGACAACCTCTACCAAATTTCGAGGACGAAATTTCTTTAACGGATGGGTACTGTAACGACCCGGAAATTTCCGACCAAATTTAAACTCTAATCTCTATATGGTTCCGACACGATAAGCAAAAACCCTAAAGTTGACCCGCACTTTTTCGATCGTTCTATACTTATAAGATTAATATTTACATAAATTAAACCTTACCAACATGATAAGCAATCCAAATTTTTGAGACTTATGTTTTCGAAAAGAGTTTTACACAACGTTTGACCGTCTAGTTTGACCGATGATATCACGAACTATATAACATATGATAATTATACGTTTGTGTATATATATGTATATATACATATTTAACATGGTTTATGGATGTTTTAATATCTCATTTTGTATTAATAACAATAAGTTATAAGTATATTTTGAAACTACTAACTTAAGTTTTCAAAACAATAACCATACATAACGTTATTTGATATAAATACTTATGACTTATAATGTTTATACATATAACGTATAAGTAATGTATTTAATCACTTTTAAGGACTTAAATACATAAAACAATATAAGTATATTCACAAAAGATAGCTATATTTGAATCCTCGTTCCGTTTTCTCAAAGATTTCTACACGTATATTTAGGGTATATGTACCCGTATCATACGCAGCTTCTAGATGTATTTACTATTGGTATATACTAATAAAAATCTGCTCCTTAGCAGCCTTAAATGATTAAGAAACATGTGGAACCAACCATTTGTCAAGTAGCATGAATTATTTTAGCAAGAAAACAAAGTTAGGTATCATTTTTTTTCTTTATATACTAAAAACGTTTTTATGCATGCACACCATTTCTTCACCCCATTTTCTCATACTTACACTCCCATTTCTCTCTCAAAATACTCTTAACTTCATACTTGATCATCTACAAGCATTTTCCCCATCATTTAGCTTCAAAAACCTTACTTAATCACCATAAGAAAACCATACAAAAACACTTCAAGAAATCCTTCCAAGAACACAAACTTACTTCCAATCTTTCATCCACTTCCATCACCCTTTTGGTTCTAGGTTCTTACTCCTCTTTTACAGCAACCTTGTCCAAGGAACTTGAGGTAGTAACTATGTTTATAACCTTATTCGATTCATATATATATAGCTATCTTATTTTGTGGTATAAAATTTTAACAACAAGAACATAGTTTGAAAGTTTTCAAACTTGTTTGCAAACTAAATAGATCCTTCTAACTTAACTTTTAAAATACTTCAAGACCTGTAATATAACTTAAATATATGCTAATTTAACAAGGTAAAACTTGGTTTTTCAAAGAATACCTTAAAAACTGTTTTTACGACGTCGGAGTGCAACCGGGGACTGTTTTGGGTTGGATAATTAAAAACCATCTTAAACTTTGAATTGGAGGTTTATTTTCTGGAAAAATGATTTTTACTATAAATATGTTAACACATAAAAATTTCATGATTTAATTCAAAGTATAGGTATTTTTAGAAAAATGGTCATTAAATGATATTTTTGTAACAAAAATGTTTAACTTCATAAGTTTCACTAAAGTTTCACCAATGCCGTGTGATTTTGAATACAAACTAAGGTATTTACAGTTCATAGTCTTAAAGAGGGACTCGATCCAAGGAGATGGCAAGTTGAATCAACAAAAACGGAGTTGTAACGAAGAAACTATGACCGAAACAAAATCGGATATCCAAGACTAGTTTAGCCACGAAAATAATTGGGAGAAATTAAATAAATCACATCTTTCTAAGATAACATGATATTTTATATATATGTACTCATAATTCAATTTTATATGGTTCAGGATCACCCGTAAACAATACGAGAAGATTAATCATAAGATCCCATGATTGTACGCAACACGTCATTTGACAACACCGGTACTTTATGTACGCAACACGTCATTTGACAACACCGGTACCGTGGGTCAAGATTAATCTCGACCAATACATATACGATGGGGGTTTTATTCATTTCATTGGGGGTTTATTAAACACCTAAAAATGAATCATTAAAATTGAATTACTAACATCGGACTGCTAACTACGGACTAAGGAATTATTAAAAGTATTAAAAGTATAACAAGTATATATATGTGACGATTGTTTAAAAATGAAAATATATTGATATATTATATATGGATAGGTTCGTGATATCAACCGGAAGACCAAGTCAAAATATTTATATCTTCAAGACAACAGTGAGTATATAGTCCCCTTTTAAACTCTAAATATTTTTGGGCTGAGAATACATGCGCTACTTTTATAAATGATTTACGTTATGGACACAAGTAACTGAAAAATATATTCTACGTTGAGTTGTACCACTGGCATACTTCCCTGTAGCTTGGTAACTAATATTTACAGCGGTATTGTAAACGCGAATCCTGTTGATAGATCTATCGGGCCTGACAACCCCAACCGGACTGGACAACCAGTATTCAACGGTTGCACAGTACTTCGTTTTGTGACTACACTTGGTACGGTGTAGTAAGATTTCATATTAAAGGGAATATGCGACGTGATTGAATGTTAAGTATGGTTACCAAGTGCTCAACCACTTAGAATATTTTTATGAAAATGTTTATATATGAAATCTTGTGGTCTATATATATATATATATATATCGCTGCCGGCATTAAACCTATATCTCACCAACTTTATGTTGACATTTTAAAGCATGTTATTCTCAGGTATGAATTAAGTCTTCCGCTGTGCATTAGCTCGTACTAAGGATACTACTTGAGGCTATTAAGGACTTATATCATAAGGCGTTGCATTCGAGTCATTGAAGTTCATAGAGACTATTATTAAGTAAATGGCGGTTTAGGTCATTTGAATATTATGAAATGTCAGGCGATTATGTCAATTCTGGATGTAACTATAGATTGCCTTTTAAGAATAAATGCAACGTTTGTAAGATGTATCATATAGAGGGCAAGTACCTCGCAATGTTATCAACTATTGTAATTCGTTTCGAAACTAATCATCCGGACGTTGTCCATATTGATTACAAACGAATTACAATAGTTGATAACATTGCGAGGTACTTGCCCTCTATATGATACATCTTACAAACGTTGCATTTATTCTTAAAAGGCAATCTATAGTTACATCCAGAATTGACATAATCGCCTGACATTTCATAATATTCAAATGACCTAAACCGCCATTTACTTAATAATAGTCTCTATGAACTTCAATGACTCGAATGCAACGCCTTATGATATAAGTCCTTAATAGCCTCAAGTAGTATCCTTAGTACGAGCTAATGCACAGCGGAAGACTTAATTCATACCTGAGAATAACATGCTTTAAAATGTCAACATAAAGTTGGTGAGATATAGGTTTAATGCCGGCAGCGATATATATATATATATATATAGACCACAAGATTTCATATATAAACATTTTCATAAAAATATTCTAAGTGGTTGAGCACTTGGTAACCATACTTAACATTCAATCACGTCGCATATTCCCTTTAATATGAAATCTTACTACACCGTACCAAGTGTAGTCACAAAACGAAGTACTGTGCAACCGTTGAATACTGGTCGTCCAGTCCGGTTGGGGTTGTCAGGCCCGATAGATCTATCAACAGGATTCGCGTTTACAATACCGCTGTAAATATTAGTTACCAAGCTACAGGGAAGTATGCCAGTGGTACAACTCAACGTAGAATATATTTTTCAGTTACTTGTGTCCATAACGTAAATCATTTATAAAAGTAGCGCATGTATTCTCAGCCCAAAAATATTTAGAGTTTAAAAGGGGACTATATACTCACTGTTGTCTTGAAGATATAAATATTTTGACTTGGTCTTCCGGTTGATATCACGAACCTATCCATATATAATATATCAATATATTTTCATTTTTAAACAATCGTCACATATATATACTTGTTATACTTTTAATACTTTTAATAATTCCTTAGTCCGTAGTTAGCAGTCCGATGTTAGTAATTCAATTTTAATGATTCATTTTTAGGTGTTTAATAAACCCCCAATGAAATGAATAAAACCCCCATCGTATATGTATTGGTCGAGATTAATCTTGACCCACGGTACCGGTGTTGTCAAATGACGTGTTGCGTACATAAAGTACCGGTGTTGTCAAATGACGTGTTGCGTACAATCATGGGATCTTATGATTAATCTTCTCGTATTGTTTACGGGTGATCCTGAACCATATAAAATTGAATTATGAGTACATATATATAAAATATCATGTTATCTTAGAAAGATGTGATTTATTTAATTTCTCCCAATTATTTTCGTGGCTAAACTAGTCTTGGATATCCGATTTTGTTTCGGTCATAGTTTCTTCGTTACAACTCCGTTTTTGTTGATTCAACTTGCCATCTCCTTGGATCGAGTCCCTCTTTAAGACTATGAACTGTAAATACCTTAGTTTGTATTCAAAATCACACGGCATAGGTGAAACTTTAGTGAAACTTATGAAGTTAAACATTTTTGTTACAAAAATATCATTTAATGGCCATTTTTCTAAAAATACCTATACTTTGAATTAAATCATGAAATTTTTATGTGTTAACATATTTATAGTAAAAATAATTTTTCCAGAAAATAAACCTCCAATTCAAAGTTTAAGATGGTTTTTAATTATCCAACCCAAAACAGTCCCCGGTTGCACTCCGACGTCGTAAAAACAGTTTTTAAGGTATTCTTTGAAAAACCAAGTTTTACCTTGTTAAATTAGCATATATTTAAGTTATATTACAGGTCTTGAAGTATTTTAAAAGTTAAGTTAGAAGGATCTATTTAGTTTGCAAACAAGTTTGAAAACTTTCAAACTATGTTCTTGTTGTTAAAATTTTATACCACAAAATAAGATAGCTATATATATATGAATCGAATAAGGTTATAAACATAGTTACTACCTCAAGTTCCTTGGACAAGGTTGCTGTAAAAGAGGAGTAAGAACCTAGAACCAAAAGGGTGATGGAAGTGGATGAAAGATTGGAAGTAAGTTTGTGTTCTTGGAAGGATTTCTTGAAGTGTTTTTGTATGGTTTTCTTATGGTGATTAAGTAAGGTTTTTGAGCTAAATGATGGGGAAAATGCTTGTAGATGATCAAGTATGAAGTTAAGAGTATTTTGAGAGAGAAATGGGAGTGTAAGTATGAGAAAATGGGGTGAAGAAATGGTGTGCATGCATAAAACCGTTTTTAGTATATAAAGAAAAAAAATGATACCTAACTTTGTTTTCTTGCTAAAATAATTCATGCTACTTGACAAATGGTTGGTTCCACATGTTTCTTAATCATTTAAGGCTGCTAAGGAGCAGATTTTTATTAGTATATACCAATAGTAAATACATCTAGAAGCTGCGTATGATACGGGTACATATACCCTAAATATACGTGTAGAAATCTTTGAGAAAACGGAACGAGGATTCAAATATAGCTATCTTTTGTGAATATACTTATATTGTTTTATGTATTTAAGTCCTTAAAAGTGATTAAATACATTACTTATACGTTATATGTATAAACATTATAAGTCATAAGTATTTATATCAAATAACGTTATGTATGGTTATTGTTTTGAAAACTTAAGTTAGTAGTTTCAAAATATACTTATAACTTATTGTTATTAATACAAAATGAGATATTAAAACATCCATAAACCATGTTAAATATGTATATATACATATATATACACAAACGTATAATTATCATATGTTATATAGTTCGTGATATCATCGGTCAAACTAGACGGTCAAACGTTGTGTAAAACTCTTTTCGAAAACATAAGTCTCAAAAATTTGGATTGCTTATCATGTTGGTAAGGTTTAATTTATGTAAATATTAATCTTATAAGTATAGAACGATCGAAAAAGTGCGGGTCAACTTTAGGGTTTTTGCTTATCGTGTCGGAACCATATAGAGATTAGAGTTTAAATTTGGTCGGAAATTTCCGGGTCGTTACAGTACCCATCCGTTAAAGAAATTTCGTCCTCGAAATTTGGTAGAGGTTGTCATAAATAACAATAGGAATGTTTTCATGACGAATATGAGGTAATAATGAAATTTTATCATTATTGAAAGATTTAGATAAAACGATTTGGTTATGTGAGACGCACGAGCGAAGCTATCACAAAAGAGTGAAATGAGTAAATATAGAATTGTTGTAACCGATGACGTGATTATGATCGATTTCCGGGATTTAAGGGTTTTAAAGAAAATCTTATGTAATAAAATTTAGTTTTGCGGCGATCAGGATCTTCTTTGATTTAACGCGGCAATCTGTTTTGATTTCTTTGTCGAATATTTCACTATAAATTTACCTCCTTCCCTTTCTTTCTTCCCACATCTTCTATTCTTTCTCTTTAGTTCCTACTTTAAGACATTCGCTAATATGCTCCATCCAATTCTAACCCTTGTTATATTTCTAACTTTCATATCTTTCATTCTTCTTTTTCATCTATCACCAGAAGAATCTATTCTCTTTTATCCTTTCCTTGGAATTATAATGTTTTTAATTCTCCCGTGCCTTTACGTTGCAATACGTATTGATATGCACGGTTTGTAGTTTCGGGGTTGTTGTTAGGTTTTATACCTTCCCTTATATTTCGATGTTCCTACTCCCGTCCCTTAAAATCATTGTCATCCACAGTTAATGCTCTCTCTTATTTGCTGTGGTTTATGTTCCTATTTCTATTCTGAGGTTTTGTCCCTTCATTTCTTCTTCCCGTCCTCGAGCCAAGCGAACAATGGTCCGAAATTCGTAGGTAGGAAATTTGGAATGAACCTAGCTATTGGTTTTAGAATGAAATTGTAATGACACGATCTTGATTCGTTAAATTACTCGAATATTCCGAAAAAATAGAACTATCAAGGTGATACGTTCTAATATGTTTGGAGACTTGATAGAAGGTAAGAGCCGTGTAACATGGCACATGATGACGGTACTGTGAATCATCACATTCCATTAGAAACTTAACATGACTTACTGTAATATAATGAAGTTGATCAAGTTTCATTATATTATACTAATTCATGCATCAGTTCCCAACACTACTTTAAAACATTCATATTTTAAACTTGGAGGTTTCAACATTTAGAAATTGACACAGTTTCTTTTATGTTGTAATGCAGATATTACGGAGAGATAAATATTCTCAGATAAGAATAGTTGTGAAAATATCTCCAGAAATATGGAGAATATGTATAACGGAATATATGAAGATATCTTATAATATCTAAGATAAGATGATGATGAAGAATATCATCGGGAGAGTTTTAGAATAAGGGGTAGGGTTTTTACTAATGATTTCAGCAGGCACTGAATCGTTTGAATCCTTTGAAAGCAGATTCAGTTCTTGTTATTTATCCACAACCTCTTTCATACTTTGCTCAAACCGTTTTCCGGTTCCAACTCTTCTCTTTTTCTGAGTTTTATCGACACACTGTGCTTCATCATCAAACTTTTGACTGTTTAAAATCGTTTACGATTTTCGCTGCTTCATCAGCATTTAAAGAACTGCTTCATAATTCAGGGTGTTTTTCAGAAACTTCACCTTCGGAGTATGAAATCCTTAGGAATAGACGTTATAGTTATGACTGAGAAGTTTTGCGAGATTTTTAAAATACTAATTGCGGATTCTGCCAAAAAGATGACAAGCTGCTGGTACATGATGTCGTGGAATATGAAAGGTTCTCCGGTAACAATGGTGAAAGGACAAGGTATATATATCGAGGTTATAATAAGAGTGGTCCTACTGAGAAATCAAAGTGGAGCTGTGACAAAATTGACTTATATTGAAAAGAGAAATGTAAGGTTGTTTTTTTGCCAATGAATGATAAGGAATTTGACGCGGATAAGTTTTAACGATAACTTCGGTTTTGAAAGTTTCAGGTGTATAACTGTATGCATAAATCTTTCTTCCGTAAACGAGGTGCGGCTGGTTCAACTTCTCGATTGAAGTGTTTTCAAGAATCATGAAAAGATTTGAACGAGGATTATAATTGTCGAAGTACAAATGAGGTTTAGGATGAAATCAAGTGGCAAACTTGAAGAATTATTTAGTTTCATATGTTATAATCAATATTTTAATTTAATTCATTTTAATTGTCCAAAGTTAGCAGTCCAATAGTCCGATGGTTCAATGATTCATATATAATTTAATATATAATATTCGAATTAAATAATACGTATCGTGACCCGTATACCGGTCTCGGTGTCGATCACAACTCAAAGTATATATATATTTTGAAATCAACTCCGACCCTGTATAGCCAACTCCCGCCTTCACATATAGAGTGTCTACGGTTGTTCCGAAATATATATATAGATGGGTCGATATGATAAGTCAAAACCTTGCATACGTGTCCCGTTATTTAAAGTGCGTAAAAGTAAATAACAGAAATTAAATGATGATAAATAAAATTGCGAGAATGTAAATTGCGATAAATTAAATGTTAATCAGTTATCTGGGAACAGTTAGCCGGAACAGTTAGCGTGAAATCCTATCACAATTTCAATTAATTAATTCGTTTGTTTCTAACACTTTTTATTTTTGTCCAATGTTTTCTTCATTATGCCACTTGTTGGATTCTGATAGATCAAAATCCAAATATGAAATTTGAATAGAAATGGTTATTCTGTGGTGAACGGATACGTATATCGGTAGTTGTAAGTAGGATAGTAAATGACCGTTGAATCAGATTTAGAGAATGTACAACGTAACTTATTAATGTGAATTCTAAATATTCCTCGGGTACTACCCACCCGTTAAAATATTTTCATCATTAACAGTTTGTACGAAAGAATTTTTAATTACAATCTTTATAAAAATATACTTGCATATATATTTTCTTCAGATGTAATCATAGATTCAATGAGTCAATGAAGTATTAAACTCATTTGATTTATCGTTAATATTAGATTACATAACTTCTAAAGCATTAGAGATTACATAATCGCCAGGTCGAACGAAGATAAATGAGGTAAAACGATACGTAAAGCGAAGATAATCGATGTAGAACGATATATAGAACGAAGATCATACTCGAAGTTCCGATGAGGTTTTTGAGGTATGTGATGTTGATATCCGAGATACAGTTTGTGATGTTGAGATTTTGGGGGTGACAAGAGTACTGTCGGCGTTGTTGATAGTGATACAGATTATGCTGCTGGTGCTGCTGCTGGTGTTTGTAACCTTCGCACCGTATTTTCTAAAGCCACTACCCGAGCGCGAAGCTCGTTGACTTCTTCTATTATACCGGGATGATTGACAGTTGGAACGAGCGAATGAACAAGATTCGAAATATGGGATAGTATGTAGTCATGACGAGATACTCTAGAAATGAGCGAGAAAATGGTGTTTCGAATAGGTTCGCCAGTAAGTGCTTCAGGTTCATCGTTAAGAGGACAATTTGGTGGATGGAATGGATCACCTTCTTCTTGCCTCCAGAAATTTAGTATATTACGAACCCATCCCCAATTCATCCAGAATAGATGATGGGAAATTGGTTGATCCATTCCGGTAATGCTGTTCTCGGAGCTCGAATGGAAATCCATATCGGCGAAGCTATCGAAGTCGGAGGAATTTGAGCTGGATGAAGAATCCATCTTGTATGGTCGGAGAAATGAATTTTTGGTTTGGAATAGATTATAGGAGTTGGGTTTGGTACTCTTCAATACATAATTTACATATGTATATATAATATCAAAATCCCATGAATTACGGAAAATCTTTGAAATACGTCAGGCAATGTCTATAGTAACAGATACGCTAGGATATGAATTTTGTCTATACACTATCGATGCACTAAATGCAGTAAGACGTGTCTAGACTTAAGAATGATAAGCAGGCAGTTCCCTAAGGATGATAAGCAGATGATTTCCGACTAGGATTGATAAGCAAAACTTTTGACAGGCAGACACGGTCAAAGTCCAGACTCACTTAATGTATCCTAACAACTACTAGTTAGACACACTAATGCAAGGCCTGGTTCGCTAAGACCAACGCTCTGATACCAACTGAAAGGATCCGAAACTAATCATCCGGACGTTGTCCATATTGATTACAAACGAATTACAATAGTTGATAACATTGCGAGGTACTTGCCCTCTATATGATACATCTTACAAACGTTGCATTTATTCTTAAAAGGCAATCTATAGTTACATCCATAATTGACATATTCGCCTGACATTTCATAATATTCAAATGACCTAAACCGCCATTTACTTAATAATAGTCTCTATGAACTTCAATGACTCGAATGCAACGCCTTATGATATAAGTCCTTAATGGCCTCAAGTAGTATCCTTAGTACGAGATAATGCACAGCGGAAGACTTAATTCATACCTGAGAATAACATGCTTTAAAATGTCAACATAAAGTTGGTGAGATATAGGTTTAATGTCGACAGCGATATAAATATAGACCACAAGATTTCATATATAAACATTTTAATAAAAATATTCTAAGTGGTTGAGCACTTGGTAACCATACTTAACAATTAATCACGTCGCATATTCCCTTTAATATGAAATCTTACTACAATGTACCAAGTGTAGTCACGAAATGAAGTACTGTGCAACCGTTGAATACTGGTCGTCCAGTCCGGTTGGGGTTGTCAGGCCCGATAGATCTATCAACAGGATTCGCGTTTACAATACCGCTGTAAATATTAGTTACCAAGCTACAGGGAAGTATGCCAGTGGTACAACTCAACGTAGAATATATTTTTCAGTTACTTGTGTCCATAACGTAAAACATAAAATACATGTATTCTCATCCCGAAATATTTAGAGTTTAAAAGTGGGACTATATACTCACTTTCGTCTTGAAGATATATATAATTTGACTTGGTCTCCGGTTGATATCACGAACCTATCCATATATAATATATCAATACCTTTTCTTTTTAAACAAACGTCACATATATATACTTGTTATACTTTTAATACTTTGAATAATTCCTTAGTCCGTAGTTAGCAGCTCGTTGTTAGTAATTCAATTTTAATGGTTCATTTTTAGATGTTTAATATACCCGCAATGAAATAAATAAAACCCCCAACGAAATAAATAAAACCCCATCGTATATGTATTGGTCGAGATTAATCTTGACCCACGGTACCGGTGTTGTCAAATGACGTGTTGCGTACATAAAGTACCGGTGTTGTCAAATGACGTGTTGCGTACAAACATGGGATCTTATGATTAATCTTCTCGTGTTGTTTACGGGTGATCCTGAACCATATAAAATTGAATTATAAGTACATATATATAAAATATCATGTTATCTTAGAAATATGTGATTTATTTAATTTTTCCCAATTAATCCCGAAGTTAAACAAGTCTAGGATAACCAATTTTGTTTCGGTCATAGTTTCTTCGTTACAAATCCATTTTCGTTGATTCAACTTGCCATCTCCTTGGATCGAGTCCCTCTTTAAGACTATGAACTGAAAATACCTTGGTTTGTATTCAAAATCACACGGTATAGGTGTAACTTTAGTGAAACTTATGAAGTTAAACATTTTTGTTACAAAAAAAAAAACACTTAATGACCATTTTTCTAAAAATACTTATACTTTGAATTAAATCATGAAATTTTTATGTGTTAACATATTTATAGTAAAAATCATTTTTCCAGAACATAAACCTCCAATTCAAAGTTTAAGATAGTTTTTAATTATCCAACCCTAAACAGTCCCCGGTTACACTCCGACGTCGTAAAAACAGTTTTTAAGATATTCTTTGAAAAACCAAGTTATACCTTGTTAAGTTAGCATATATTTAAGTTATATTACAGGTCTTGAAGTATTTTAAAAGTTAAGTTAGAAGGATCTATTTAGTTTGCAAACAAGTTTGAAAACTTTCAAACTATGTTCTTGTTGTTAAAATTGTATACCACAAAATATGATAGCTATATATATATGAATCGAATAAGGTTATGAACATAGATACTACCTCAAGTTCCTTGGACAAGGTTGCTGTAAAAGAGGAGTAAAAAGCTAGAACCAAAAGGGTGATGGAATTGGATGAAAGATTGGAAGTAAGTTTGTGTTCTTGGAAGGATTTCTTGAAGTGTTTTTGTATGGTTTTCTTATGGTGTTTAAGTAAGGTTTTTGAAGCTAAATGATGGGGAAAATGCTTGGAGATGATCAAGTATGAAGTTAAGAGTATTTTGAGAGAGAAATGGAAGTGTAAGTATGAGAAAATGGGGTGAAGAAATGGTGTGCATGCATAAAAACGTTTTTAGGTTATAAAGGAAAAAAAAGATACCTAACTTTGTTTTCTTGCTAAATAATTCATGCTACTTGACAAATGGTTGGTTCCACATGTTTCTTAATCATTTAAGGCTGCTAAGGAGCAGATTTTTATTGGTATATACCAATAGTAAATACATCTAGAAGCTGCGTATGATACGGGTACATATACCCTAGGTATACGTATAGAAATCTTTGAGAAAACGGAACGAGGATTCAAATATAGCTATCTTTTGTAAATATACTTATATTGTTTTATGTATTTAAGTCTTTAAAAGTGATTAAATACATTACTTATACGATATATGTATAAACATTATAGGTCATAAGTATTTAAGTCAAATAACGTTACGTATGGTTATCGTTTTGAAAACTTAAGTTAGTAGTTTCAAAATATACTTATAACTTATTGTTATTAATACAAAATGAGATATTAAAACATTCTTAGATCATGTTAAATATGTATATATACATATATATACACAAACGTATAATTATCATATATTGTATAGTTCGTGATATCATCGGTCAAACTAGACGGTCAAACGTTGTGTAAAACTCTTTTCGAAAACATAAGTCTCAACAATTTGGATTGCTTATCATGTTGGTAAGGTTTAATTTATGTAAATATTAATCTTATAAGTATAGAACGATCGAAAAAGTGCGGGTCAACTTTAGGGTTTTTGCTTATCGTGTCGGAACCATATAGAGATTAGAGTTTAAATTTGGTCGGAAATTTCCGGGTCGTTACAGTACCCACCCGTTAAAGAAATTTCGTCCTCGAAATTTGGTAGAGGTTGTCATAAATAACAATAGGAATGTTTTCATGACGAATATGAGGTAATAATGAAATTTTATCATTATTGAAAGATTTAGATAAAACGATTCGGTTATGTGAGACACACGAGCGAAGCTATCACAAAAGAGTGAAATGAGTAAATATAGAATTGTTGTAACCGATGACGTGATTATGATCGATTTTCGGGATTTAAGGGTTTTAAAGAAAATCTTATGTAATAAGATTTAGTTTTGCGGCGATCAGGATCTTCTTTGATTTAACGTGGCAATCTGTTTTGATTTCTTTGTCGAATATTTCACTATAAATTTACCTCCTTCCCTTTCTTTCTTCCCACATCTTCTATTCTTTCTCTTTAGTTCCTACTTTAAGACATTCGCTAATATGCTCCATCCCATTCTAATCCTTGTTATATTTCTAACTTTCATATCTTTCATTCCTCTTTTTCATCTATCACCAGAAGAATCTATTCTCTTTTATCCTTTCCTTGGAATTATAATGTTTTTAATTCTCCCGTGCCTTTACGTTGCAATACGTATTGATATGCACGGTTTGTAGTTTCGGGGTTGTTGTTAGGTTTTATACCTTCCCTTATATTTCGATGTTCCTACTCCCGTCCCTTAAAATCATTTTCATCCACAGTTAATGCTCTCTCTTATTTGCTGTGGTTTATGTTCCTATTTCTATTCTAAGGTTTTGTCCCTTCGTTTCTTCTTCCTGTCCTCGAGCCAAGCGAACAATGGTCCGAAATTCGTAGGTAGAAAATTTGGAATGAACCTAGCTATTGGTTTTAGAATGAAATTGTAATGGCACGATCTTGATTCGTTAAATTACTCGAATATTCCGGAAAAATAGAACTATCAAGGTGATACGTTCTAATATGTTTGGAGACTTGATAGAATGTAAGAGCCGTGTAACGTGGCACATGATGACGGTACTGTGAATCAAATTCCATTAGAAACTTAACATGACTTACTGTAATATAATGAAGTTGATCAAGTTTCATTATATTATACTAATTCATGCATCAGTTCCCAACACTACTTCAAATCATTTATATTTTAATCTCGGAGGTTTCAGAATTTAGAAATTAACACAGTTTCTTTTATATTGTAACGCAGATGTTACGGAGAGATAAATGATCGCAGATAGGAATAGTTGTAAAAATATCTCCAGAAATATGAAAAATATGTATAACGAATGATATGAAGATATCTTACAATATCTAAGATAAGATGATGATGAAAAATATCATCCGGGCAAGGTTTTGAATAAAGAGTAGGGTTCTTACTGACGGTTTCAGCAGGTACGGAATCGTTTGTATTCTTTGAGAGCAGGTTCAGTCCCTGTGATTTATCCACAGCCTTTTTCATACTTTGCTTCATCCGTTTTCTAGTTCTAAACTTTTTTTTTCAGCTTTACCACCTTACTATTCTTTGTCATCAAACTTTTTACCGTTAAAGTCGTTTACAGTTTTTGCTGCTTCGTTAGCATTTCAAGAACTATTTCATAGTCCCGGGTGTTTTTCAGAAACTTCACGTTCAGATTATGAAATTCTTAGGGATAGACATTATAGATATGATGGAAGAAGTTCCGCGAGATTTTCAAAATACTGATTGTTGATTTCGCCAAAAGGATAACGATCTGCTGGTGCACCTGTTGATGTTGTCGAGGGATATAAAAGGTTTTTCGGTAATGACGGCGAAAGGACAAGGTATAAATATCATGATTATAATAGAAATATTCTCACTGAAAAGTCGAAGTGGAGCTGTGACAAAATTAGCTTCTTGAAAAGGAATTGTAGGGTTGTTCTTGCTAATAAATGGCAAAGGATTCAATACGTTATGTGTTAAATTATGAATTTGGGTTCGAGAGTTCTTCAGGTGTATAACTGTATGTATAAATCTTCATTCCGTAGGCGAGGTGCGGCGGGTTCAACTTCTCGGTCGAGGTGTTTTCAGGAATCATGCAAGGATTTGAATGCGAATTGTAATCGTCAAGTTACGAATGAGGTTTAAGATAAAATCAAGTGGCAAGCTTGAAGAATTGTTTAGCTTCATATGTTACAATCAATATTTTAATTCATTTTAATTGTCCAGAGTTAGCCGGAACAGTTAGCGTGGAATCCTTAATAGATTTTTAATTAGTTAAATCGTGTGTTTCTAACAATTTTTTTTTTTATTTTGTCCAATGTTTTCTTCTTTATGCCACTTGTTGGATTCTGGTAGGTCAAAATCCGAATATGAAATTTGATTGAAAATGGTTATTCTGGGGTGAGCGGATACGAATATCGGTGGTTGTAAGTAAGATAATAGATAACCGTTGAATCAGATTCAAGAATGTACAATATAACTTATTAATGTGAATTCTAAATATTCCTCGGGTACTACCCACCCGTTAAAATATTTTCATCATTAATAGTTTGTACGAAGGAATTTTTAATTACTATCTTTATAAAAATATACTTGCATATATATTTTCTTCAGAGATAATCATAGATTTAATGAGTCAATAAGATATTAAACTCATTTGATTTATCGTTAATTCTAGATTACATAATCTCTAAGACTTTAGAAATTACATAATCGTCATACGATACGTAAAGCGAAGATAATCGATGTAGAACGATATATAGAACGAAGATCATACTCGAAGTACAGATATTGAGTCGTGTGATGTTGATATTCGAGATACAGATTGTGATGTTGAGATTTAAGGCGCGGTTGTGATTGGGGTGATAAAGGTACTGTCGGCGTTGACGATGGTAGTACGGATTATGCTGCTGGTGCTGCTGTTGGTGTTTGTAACCTTCGCACCATATTCTCCAAAACCACTACCCGAGCACGGAGTTCGTTGACTTCTTCTATTATACCGGGATGATTGACGGTTGGAACGAGCGAATGAACAAGATTTGAAATATGGGATAGTATGTAATCATGACGAGATACTCTAGAAATGAGCGAGAAAATGGTGTTTCGAATAGGTTCGCCGGTAAGTGCTTCAGGTTCATCGTTAAGAGGACAATTTGGTGGATGGAATGGATCACCTTCTTCTTGCCTCCAGAAATTTAGTATATTACGAACCCATCCCCAATTCATCCAGAATAGATGATGGGAAATTGGTTGATCCATTCCGGTAACGCTGTTCTCGGAGCTCGAATGGAAATCCATATCGGCGAAGCTATCGAAGTCGGAGGAATTTGAGCTGGATGAAGAATCCATCTTGTATGGTCGGAGAAATGAATTTTTGGTTTGGAATAGATTATAGGAGTTGGGTTTGGTACTCTTCAATACATAATTTACATATGTATATATAATATCAAAATCCCATGAATTACGGAGAATCTTTGAAATACGTCAGGCAATGTCTATAGTAACAGATACGCTAGGATATGAATTTTGTCTATACACTATCGATGCACTAAATGCAGTAAGACGTGTCTAGACTTAAGAATGATAAGCAGGCAGTTCCCTAAGAATGATAAGCAGATAATTTCCGACTAGGATTGATAAGCAAAACTTTTGACAGGCAGACACGGTCAAAGTCCAGACTCACTTAATGTATCCTAACAACTACTAGTTAGACACACTAATGCAAGGCCTGGTTCGCTAAGACCAACGCTCTGATACCAACTGAAAGGATCCGAAACTAATCATCCGGACGTTGTCCATATTGATTACAAACGAATTACAATAGTTGATAACATTGCGAGGTACTTGCCCTCTATATGATACATCTTACAAACGTTGCATTTATTCTTAAAAGGCAATCTATAGTTACATCCATAATTGACATATTCGCCTGACATTTCATAATATTCAAATGACCTAAACCGCCATTTACTTAATAATAGTCTCTATGAACTTCAATGACTCGAATGCAACGCCTTATGATATAAGTCCTTAATGGCCTCAAGTAGTATCCTTAGTACGAGATAATACACAGCGGAAGACTTAATTCATACCTGAGAATAACATGCTTTAAAATGTCAACATAAAGTTGGTGAGATATAGGTTTAATGTCGACAGCGATATAAATATAGACCACAAGATTTCATATATAAACATTTTAATAAAAATATTCTAAGTGGTTGAGCACTTGGTAACCATACTTAACAATTAATCACGTCGCATATTCCCTTTAATATGAAATCTTACTACAATGTACCAAGTGTAGTCACGAAACGAAGTACTGTGCAACCGTTGAATACTGGTCGTCCAGTCCGGTTGGGGTTGTCAGGCCCGATAGATCTATCAACAGGATTCGCGTTTACAATACCGCTGTAAATATTAGTTACCAAGCTACAGGGAAGTATGCCAGTGGTACAACTCAACGTAGAATATATTTTTCAGTTACTTGTGTCCATAACGTAAAACATAAAATACATGTATTCTCATCCCGAAATATTTAGAGTTTAAAAGTGGGACTATATACTCACTTTCGTCTTGAAGATATATATAATTTGACTTGGTCTCCGGTTGATATCACGAACCTATCCATATATAATATATCAATACCTTTTCTTTTTAAACAAACGTCACATATATATACTTGTTATACTTTTAATACTTTGAATAATTCCTTAGTCCGTAGTTAGCAGCTCGTTGTTAGTAATTCAATTTTAATGGTTCATTTTTAGATGTTTAATATACCCGCAATGAAATAAATAAAACCCCCAACGAAATAAATAAAACCCCATCGTATATGTATTGGTCGAGATTAATCTTGACCCACGGTACCGGTGTTGTCAAATGACGTGTTGCGTACATAAAGTACCGGTGTTGTCAAATGACGTGTTGCGTACAAACATGGGATCTTATGATTAATCTTCTCGTGTTGTTTACGGGTGATCCTGAACCATATAAAATTGAATTATAAGTACATATATATAAAATATCATGTTATCTTAGAAATATGTGATTTATTTAATTTTTCCCAATTAATCCCGAAGTTAAACAAGTCTAGGATAACCAATTTTGTTTCGGTCATAGTTTCTTCGTTACAAATCCGTTTTCGTTGATTCAACTTGCCATCTCCTTGGATCGAGTCCCTCTTTAAGACTATGAACTGAAAATACCTTGGTTTTATTCAAAATCACACGGTATAGGTGAAACTTTAGTGAAACTTATGAAGTTAAACATTTTTGTTACAAAAAAAAACACTTAATGACCATTTTTCTAAAAATACTTATACTTTGAATTAAATCATGAAATTTTTATGTGTTAACATATTTATAGTAAAAATCATTTTTCCAGAACATAAACCTCCAATTCAAAGTTTAAGATAGTTTTTAATTATCCAACCCAAAACAGTCCCCGGTTACATTCCGACGTCGTAAAAACAGTTTTTAAGATATTCTTTGAAAAACCAAGTTATACCTTGTTAAGTTAGCATATATTTAAGTTATATTACAGGTCTTGAAGTATTTTAAAAGTTAAGTTAGAAGGATCTATTTAGTTTGCAAACAAGTTTGAAAACTTTCAAACTATGTTCTTGTTGTTAAAATTGTATACCACAAAATATGATAGCTATATATATATGAATCGAATAAGGTTATGAACATAGATACTACCTCAAGTTCCTTGGACAAGGTTGCTGTAAAAGAGGAGTAAAAAGCTAGAACCAAAAGGGTGATGGAATTGGATGAAAGATTGGAAGTAAGTTTGTGTTCTTGGAAGGATTTCTTGAAGTGTTTTTGTATGGTTTTCTTATGGTGTTTAAGTAAGGTTTTTGAAGCTAAATGATGGGGAAAATGCTTGGAGATGATCAAGTATGAAGTTAAGAGTATTTTGAGAGAGAAATGGAAGTGTAAGTATGAGAAAATGGGGTGAAGAAATGGTGTGCATGCATAAAAACGTTTTTAGGTTATAAAGGAAAAAAAAGATACCTAACTTTGTTTTCTTGCTAAATAATTCATGCTACTTGACAAATGGTTGGTTCCACATGTTTCTTAATCATTTAAGGCTGCTAAGGAGCAGATTTTTATTGGTATATACCAATAGTAAATACATCTAGAAGCTGCGTATGATACGGGTACATATACCCTAGGTATACGTATAGAAATCTTTGAGAAAACGGAACGAGGATTCAAATATAGCTATCTTTTGTAAATATACTTATATTGTTTTATGTATTTAAGTCTTTAAAAGTGATTAAATACATTACTTATACGATATATGTATAAACATTATAGGTCATAAGTATTTAAGTCAAATAACGTTACGTATGGTTATCGTTTTGAAAACTTAAGTTAGTAGTTTCAAAATATACTTATAACTTATTGTTATTAATACAAAATGAGATATTAAAACATTCTTAGATCATGTTAAATATGTATATATACATATATATACACAAACGTATAATTATCATATATTGTATAGTTCGTGATATCATCGGTCAAACTAGACGGTCAAACGTTGTGTAAAACTCTTTTCGAAAACATAAGTCTCAACAATTTGGATTGCTTATCATGTTGGTAAGGTTTAATTTATGTAAATATTAATCTTATAAGTATAGAACGATCGAAAAAGTGCGGGTCAACTTTAGGGTTTTTGCTTATCGTGTCGGAACCATATAGAGATTAGAGTTTAAATTTGGTCGGAAATTTCCGGGTCGTTACAGTGATACCACATGTCATAACCCGTCCTTAACCATAAGAACGTGTTAGATAACGTATGATTTCATTGCGAGGTATTGACCTCTATATGCGACATTTTTTTAAAGAAAAACTGCATATATTATACATTACAAACCATGATCCTTATTTTTGATACAAGCTTTGGACAAAATAAAGATGATTATCGTTTAGCGATAATCTTCGACTTACAAACTTTACAAATGATAATAACAACCCGATTTCTAGCATATTTTACAACACAAGTTCTTGGATATGCAGTCTTATTTTTGACACAAATATGCGTACGCAAGATCCTGCTTAGATTCAACATGATGCAGCGGAAACTTCTAATTATCACCTGAGAATAAACATGTTTAAAACGTCAACATAAAGTTGGTGAGATATAGGTTTAGTGCCGGCAGCAATATATATATAGACCACAAGATTTCATATATAAACAGTTTAATAAAAATATTCTAAGTGGTTGAGCACTTGGTAACCATACTTAACATTTAATCACGTCGCATATTCCCTTTATTATGAAATCTTACTACACCGTACCAAGTGTAGTCACGAAACAAAGTACTGTGCAACCGTTGAATACTGGTCGTCCAGTCCGGTTGGGGTTGTCAGGCCCGATAGATCTATCAACAGGATTCGCGTTTACAATACCGCTGTAAATATTAGTTACCAAGCTACAGGGAAGTATGCCAGTGGTACAACTCAACGTAGAATATATTTTTCAGTTACTTGTGTCCATAACGTAAAACATAAAATACATGTATTCTCATCCCGAAATATTTAGAGTTTAAAAGTGGGACTATATACTCACTTTCGTCTTGAAGATATGTAATTTCGACTTGGTCTCCGATTGATATCACGAACCTATCCATATATAGTTTATCAATATATTTCTATTTTAAACAATCGTCAAATATATATACTTTTTATACTTTTAATAGTTTTAATAATTTCTTAGTCCGTAGTTAGCAGTCCGATGTTAGTAATTCAATTTTAATGGTTCAGTTTTAGGTGTTTAATAAACCCCCAATGAAATAAATAAAAACCCCCATCGTATATGTATTGGTCGAGATTAATCTTGACCCATGGTACCGGTGTTGTCAAATGACGTGTTGCGTACATAAAGTACCGGTGTTGTCAAATGACGTGTTGCGTACAATCATGGGATCTTATGATTAATCTTCTCGTATTGTTTACGGGTGATCCTGAACCATATAAAATTAAATTATGAGTACATATATATAAAATATCATGTTATTTTAAAAGATGTGATTTAATTAATTTTCTCCAATTATTTTCGTAGCCAAACTAGTCTTAGATATCCGATCTCGTTTTGGTCATAGTTTCTTCGTTACAACTCCGTTTTCGTTGATTCAACTTGCCACTTCCTTGGATCGAGTCCCTCTTTAAGTTTATGAACTGTAAATACCTTAGTTTGTATTCAAAATCACAGGTCATAGGTCAAACTTTAGTGAAACTTATGAAGTTAATCATTTTCCATCATGTAAACAACCTTAAATGATTATTTTTCTAAAAATACTTATACTTTGAGTTAAATCATGAAATTTTTATGTGTTATCATATTTATAGTAAAAATCATTTTTCCAGAAAATAAACCTCCAATTCAAAGTTTAAGATGGTTTTTAATTATCCAACCCAAAACAGCCCCCGGTTGCACTCCGACGTCGTAAAAACAGTTTTTAAGGTGTTCTTTGAAAAACCAAGTTATACCTTGTTAAATTAGCATATTTTTAAGTTATATTACAGGTATTTAAGTATTTTAAAAGTTAAGTTATAAGAATCTATTTAGTTTGCAAACAAGTTTGAAAACATTCAAACTATGTTCTTGTTGTTAAAATTTTATACCACAAAATAAGATAGCTATATATATATGAATTGAATAAGGTTATGAACATAGTTACTACCTCAAGTTCCTTGGACAAGGTTGCTGTAAAAGAGGAGTAAAAAGCTAGAACCAAAAGGGTGATGGAATTGGATGAAAGATTGGAAGTAAGTTTGTGTTCTTGGAAGGATTTCTTGAAGTGTTTTTGTATGGTTTTCTTATGGTGATTAAGTAAGGTTTTTGAAGCTAAATGATGGGGAAAATGCTTGGAGATGATCAAGTATGATGTTAAGAGTATTTTAAGAGAGAAATGGAAGTGTAAGTATGAGAAAATGGGGTGAAGAAATGGTGTGCATGTATAAAAACGTTTTTAGGTTATAAAGGAAAAAAAAAGATACCTAACTTTGTTTTCTTGCTAAATAATTCATGCTACTTGACAAATGGTTGGTTCCACATGTTTCTTAATCATTTAAGGCTGCTAAGGAGCAGATTTTTATTGGTATATACCAATAGTAAATACATCTAGAAGCTGCGTATGATACGGGTACATATACCCTAGGTATACGTATAGAAATCTTTGAGAAAACGGAACGAGGATTCAAATATAGCTATCTTTTGTAAATACACTTATATTGTTTTATGTATTTAAGTTATTAAAAGTGATTAAATACATTACTTATACGATATATGTATAAACATTATAAGTCATAAGTATTAATGTCAAATAACGTTACGTATGGTTATCGTTTTGAAAACTTAAGTTAGTAGTTTCAAAATATACTTATAACTTATTGTTATTAATACAAAATGAGATATTAAAACATTCTTAGATCATGTTAAATATGTATATATACATATATATACACAAACGTATAATTATCATATATTGTATAGTTCGTGATATCATCGGTCAAACTAGACGGTCAAACGTTGTGTAAATCTCTTTTCGAAAACATAAGTCTCAACAATTTGGATTGCTTATCATGTTGGTAAGGTTTAATTTATGTAAATATTAATCTTATAAGTATAGAACGATCGAAAAAGTGCGGGTCATTACAGTACCTACCCGTTAAATAAATTTCGTCCCGAAATTTTAAAATTGTACCTATTTTGCGTCATCGAGAAACAAGTGTGGATACTTTTGTTTCATTTGATCCTCTCGTTCCCAAGTAAACTCAGGACCTCTTCGAGCATTCCAACGAACCTTAACGATCGGTATGTTGCTCTGCTTGAGCTGTTTAACTTCACGGTCCATGATTTCGATTGGTTCTTCGATGAATTGTAGTTTCTCGTCGACATGGATTTCTTCAAGAGGAATGGTGAGGTCTTCCTTTGCAAGACACTTCTTAAGGTTTGAGACGTGAAAGGTATTATGTACTCCGGCGAGTTGTTGCGGTAACTCAAGTCGATAAGCTACCGGTCCAATGCGTTCGATGATCTTGAACGGGCCTACATACCTTGGGTTTAGTTTACCCCTTTTTTCAAAACGTATTACACCTTTCCAAGGTGACACCTTTAACATAACCATGTCACCGATCTGAAACTCTAATGGTTTCCTTCGAACATCGGCGTAGCTCTTTTGGCGACTACGGGCTGTTTTCAATCTCTCCTTGATTTGTACTATCTTCTCAGTCGTTTCGTGTATGATCTCGGGACCAGTTAATTGTCGATCTCCTACTTCATTCCAACAAATAGGAGATCTACACTTCCTTCCGTACAATGCTTCGAATGGCGCAGCTTTAATGCTCGCATGATAACTATTATTATACGAGAATTCTGCTAATGGTAGATATTTATCCCATCCGTTTCCAAAATCGATCACACATGCCCTGAGCATGTCTTCAAGAGTCTGAATCGTTCTTTCACTCTGCCCGTCAGTTTGCGGATGATACGCGGTACTCATATCCAAACGAGTTCCTAGGGCCTCCTGTAGTGATTGCCAGAACTTTGATGTAAATCTACTATCACGATCAGATATAATGGAAATAGGTATTCCATGCCTTGAAACAACTTCCTTTATATACAATCGTAATAGTTTCTCCATTCTATCCGTTTCCTTTATAGGCAAGAAGTGTGCAGACTTGGTGAGACGATCAACAATCACCCAAATGGTGTCGTATCCCCAGGCAGTCTTTGGTAACTTCGTGATGAAATCCATGGTAATACCATCCCATTTCCATTCTGGGATTTCTGGTTGTTGAAGTAACCCTGACGGCTTCTGGTGTTCAGCTTTGACTTTGGAACAAGTTAAACATTCCCCAACATATGTTGCAACGTCTGTCTTTAAATTAGGCCACCAATAATGTGTCTTAAGATCTTGATACATCTTTCCAACTCCAGGATGTATCGAGTATCTTGTCTTATGTGCCTCATTCAATATCAACTTCCTTAATCCACCCAACTTCGGTACCCAAATACGGTTTGCAAAATATCGAATTCCGTCTTCCCGTATAACGAGTTGCTTCTCATACTTCTTCATTATTTCATTTCTTATGTTTTCTTTAGTAAGTGCTTCTCGTTGAACTTCTTTGATTTGTGAGTTGAGATTCATGCGAATTTTTATGTTCATCGCTCGTACTCGAATTGGTTCTCGTTCCTTTCTGCTTAGAGCATCGGCCACCACGTTCGCCTTCCCGGGATGATAACGAATTTCACAATCATAGTCGTTTATCAGCTCGACCCACCTACGTTGCCTCATGTTCAGCTGTTTTTGATCGAAAATATGTTGAAGGCTTTTATGATCAGTAAACACAGTGCATTTAACCCCATACAAGTAGTGTCTCCATATCTTCAATGCAAACACGACTGCTCCCAGTTCTAGATCATGCGTCGTATAATTCCGCTCGTGAATCTTCAATTGTCGGGATGCGTATGCAATAACTTTCTTTCGTTGCATAAGAACGCAACCAAAACCTTGTCGCGAAGCGTCACAATATATTTCAAAATCATCGTTCCCTTCTGGTAACGATAAAATAGGCGCCGTAGTCAACTTCTTTTTCAGTAACTGAAATGCACTCTCCTGCTCAGAAGTCCATTCATATTTCTTCCCTTTTTGCGTTAACGCTGTCAACGGCTTAGCTATTCGGGAAAAATATTGAATAAACCTTCTATAATAACCGGCTAAACCCAAAAATTGGCGTATCTGCATTGGTGTCTTAGGAGTCTCCCATTTTTTAATGGCTTCAATTTTTGCTGGATCAACCTGAATTCCTTTGCTACTAACAACGTGGCCAAGAAATTGCACTTCTTTCAACCAGAAAGCACATTTAGAAAATTTAGCATATAGCTGTTCTTTTCTCAACAACTCTAATATCAACCTTAAATGCTGCTCATGCTCTTGCTCACTCTTGGAATAGATAAGAATATCATCAATGAAAACGATAACAAACTTATCTAAATATGGACTACAAACTCGATTCATGAGGTCCATGAATACAGCTGGCGCATTTGTCAACCCAAACGGCATGACCAAAAATTCGTAATGACCATAACGTGTCCGAAAAGCAGTTTTCGGAATGTCCTCTTCTTTGACACGTAATTGATGATAGCCCGACCTTAAGTCAATTTTTGAGTACACACATGATCCTTGGAGTTGATCAAATAAGTCGTCAATTCTCGGTAGTGGATACCGATTCTTGATAGTTAACTTATTTAATTCACGATAATCTATACACATTCGGAAAGATCCGTCTTTCTTCTTGACGAATAAAATTTGAGCACCCCACGGTGAAGTACTTGGTCGTATGAATCCACGATCCAGTAATTCTTTTAACTAACTTTGAAGTTCTTTTAACTCGGACGGTGCAAGTCTATATGGAGCACGAGCCACTGGTGCAGCTCCTGGTACTAAATCTATTTGAAATTCTACAGATCTAAATGGAGGTAATCCCGGCAACTCTTCCGGAAATACTTCAGGAAAATCTCTTGCCACAGGCACGTCATTGATGCTCTTCACTTTTTCCTTTGTTTCGACTTTATTAACATGTGCTAAGATAGCATAGAACCCTTTCTTCAAGCACTTTTGAGCTTTCAAATAACTAATGAGTTTTAGCTTTGAGTTACCCTTCTCTCCATAAATCATTACTGGCGTTTTATCCTTACGAGGAATGCGAATTGCCTTCTTGGCGCACACAACTTCAGCTCCTACTTTGGACATCCAGTCCATGCCGACTATTACATCAAAACTTCCTAATTCTACGGGTATTAAGTCAATTTTAAATGTTTCTCCGGCTAAATTTATTTTACAATCACGGCAAATTTTATCGGCTTTAATTAGTTTACCATTAGCTAACTCAATCATGTACTTAGCATCGAGAGGTAATGATGAACAATTCAATTTAGCGTAAAAACCTCTACTCACGTAACTTCTATCGGCACCAGTATCAAATATAATAGATGCGGATAAGTTATTAATGGTAAACGTACCCGTAACAAGCTCCGGGTCTTCACATGCCTCTTTAGCATTAATAACAAATGCTCTTCCACGTGCAGGTCCGATATTCTTCTCTGGATTCGGGCACTGGCTCTTATAGTGACCTTTTTTTCCACACCCAAAACAAGTAATGGTAGCCAAAGCAGTTCTATTTTCATTGGTGGCAGGAGTCTTGGTACCATTTGTATTTGTAACGAGAGCCCTACAATCTTCAGCAAGATGACCCTTTCGATTACATTTGTTGCATACCACATTACAGTAACCAGAGTGATATTTGTGGCATCGGTTGCATAAAGGATTTTGTCCTTTATAACCAAAGCTTAAACCACTACCCGTACCTTGCGTGTTTTCTTGTTTCTTAAAAGATTGTTGTTGGTTACCTCGATCATAATTTCCATTCCACTTTCTTTTGTTACCTGATACCTTCACATCAGTATTGGATACTTTCTTATCCATGATGACCTGATCCATTAGCTCGTTTGCCATGGTTATAGCTTCATGAATTGTCTTAGGTTTCGATGCTGTAATATTTGCCTTGACCTTTTTGGGCAAACCATCTTTGTACATTTCAATCTTCCGTTCTTCGGTTGGAACCAATTCAGGACATAGCAAAACTAATTCCATGAATCGCTGATTGTAGTTGGTGATTTCAGTACCAATAACCTTCAGACTTCGTAACTCATCTTCCAACTTCCTAACCTCGTTCCTTGGACAATATTCATTGATTAACATTGTTTTGAATTCTTCCCACGGAGTATCATAAGCTACATCTCCTCCTACAGCCTTCACATAATTTTTCCACCATGTGAGTGCACTATCTTGTAAAGTGCACGATGCGTATTTGGTCATGTCCTTTTCAACACAACCACTGATTTTGAACACAGTTTCCATCTTTTCTATCCACCGGGTTAAACCGATCGGTCCTTCTGTTCCACTGAATGATGAGGGCTTGCAAGCTTGAAAAGTTTTGTAAGTGCACCCCACACGAGGATTTGGGTTAACTGCAGCACCTCTTGCAGCCTCGACCCATAACATTCTGTCGTTCACTTGCTGATTGATGAGTTCCTGGATTTCTTGTTCCGTCATTCGGTTCAATCGCGCCATATTCTTCTATAAGAATGAAAAGAAAATAATTATTCACATGGAATATTATAGATGTAGTGTATATTTACAGTACATTATAGCTTATTAATAATATGAACCAAGTATTATTATAAAAGCCTTTTCTTCTTATTAGCGTTTTATAATTATATCTAGGGTAGTACCTACCCGTTAATGTCCATACTTAATAGCTTAGTACAGAATCAATTACTACCATCTAAATAATACTTAACCATGGAAAATTATTGCATTTCACACTTCACTATTTTACATATGCTTATCTTACATCGAACATTAAACAAACCACACTAATAATATTATACAAAACATTATATGATCCCATGGTTTAATACGGCAGCGCATCGTTTGGTCTATTTTCTAGGACGTTTAGACTTAATATAACATAAGATTTTCTTTAAAACCCTTAAATCCCGGAAATCGATCATAATCACGTCATCGGTTACAACAATTCTATATTTACTCATTTCACTCTTTTGTGATAGCTTCGCTCGTGCGTCTCACATAACCAAATCGTTTTATCTAAATCTTTCAATAATGATAAAATTTCATTATTACCTCATATTCGTCATGAAAACATTCCTATTGTTATTTATGACAACCTCTACCAAATTTCGAGGACGAAATTTCTTTAACGGATGGGTACTGTAACGACCCGGAAATTTCCGACCAAATTTAAACTCTAATCTCTATATGGTTCCGACACGATAAGCAAAAACCCTAAAGTTGACCCGCACTTTTTCGATCGTTCTATACTTATAAGATTAATATTTACATAAATTAAACCTTACCAACATGATAAGCAATCCAAATTTTTGAGACTTATGTTTTCGAAAAGAGTTTTACACAACGTTTGACCGTCTAGTTTGACCGATGATATCACGAACTATATAACATATGATAATTATACGTTTGTGTATATATATGTATATATACATATTTAACATGGTTTATGGATGTTTTAATATCTCATTTTGTATTAATAACAATAAGTTATAAGTATATTTTGAAACTACTAACTTAAGTTTTCAAAACGATAACCATACGTAACGTTATTTGACATTAATACTTATGACTTATAATGTTTATACATATATCGTATAAGTAATGTATTTAATCACTTTTAATAACTTAAATACATAAAACAATATAACTGTATTTACAAAAGATAGCTATATTTGAATCCTCGTTCCGTTTTCTCAAAGATTTCTATACGTATACCTAGGGTATATGTACCCGTATCATACGCAGCTTCTAGATGTATTTACTATTGGTATATACCAATAAAAATCTGCTCCTTAGCAGCCTTAAATGATTAAGAAACATGTGGAACCAACCATTTGTCAAGTAGCATGAATTATTTAGCAAGAAAACAAAGTTAGGTATCTTTTTTTTTCCTTTATAACCTAAAAACGTTTTTATGCATGCACACCATTTCTTCACCCCATTTTCTCATACTTACACTTCCATTTCTCTCTCAAAATACTCTTAACTTCATACTTGATCATCTCCAAGCATTTTCCCGATCATTTAGCTTCAAAAACCTTACTTAAACACCATAAGAAAACCATACAAAAACACTTCAAGAAATCCTTCCAAGAACACAAACTTACTTCCAATCTTTCATCCAATTCCATCACCCTTTTGGTTCTAGCTTTTTACTCCTCTTTTACAGCAACCTTGTCCAAGGAACTTGAGGTAGTATCTATGTTCATAACCTTATTCGATTCATATATATATAGCTATCATATTTTGTGGTATACAATTTTAACAACAAGAACATAGTTTGAAAGTTTTCAAACTTGTTTGCAAACTAAATAGATCATTCTAACTTAACTTTTAAAATACTTCAAGACCTGTAATATAACTTAAATATATGCTAACTTAACAAGGTATAACTTGGTTTTTCAAAGAATATCTTAAAAACTGTTTTTACGACGTCGGAGTGTAACCGGGGACTGTTTTGGGTTGGATAATTAAAAACTATCTTAAACTTTGAATTGGAGGTTTATGTTCTGGAAAAATGATTTTTACTATAAATATGTTAACACATAAAAATTTCATGATTTAATTCAAAGTATAAGTATTTTTAGAAAAATGGTCATTAAGTGTTTTTTTTTTGTAACAAAAATGTTTAACTTCATAAGTTTCACTAAAGTTTCACCTATACCGTGTGATTTTGAATACAAACCAAGGTATTTTCAGTTCATAGTCTTAAAGAGGGACTCGATCCAAGGAGATGGCAAGTTGAATCAACGAAAACGGATTTGTAACGAAGAAACTATGACCGAAACAAAATTGGTTATCCTAGACTTGTTTAACTTCGGGATTAATTGGGAAAAATTAAATAAATCACATATTTCTAAGATAACATGATATTTTATATATATGTACTTATAATTCAATTTTATATGGTTCAGGATCACCCGTAAACAACACGAGAAGATTAATCATAAGATCCCATGTTTGTACGCAACACGTCATTTGACAACACCGGTACTTTATGTACGCAACACGTCATTTGACAACACCGGTACCGTGGGTCAAGATTAATCTCGACCAATACATATACGATGGGGTTTTATTTATTTCGTTGGGGGTTTTATTTATTTCATTGCGGGTATATTAAACATCTAAAAATGAACCATTAAAATTGAATTACTAACAACGAGCTGCTAACTACGGACTAAGGAATTATTCAAAGTATTAAAAGTATAACAAGTATATATATGTGACGTTTGTTTAAAAAGAAAAGGTATTGATATATTATATATGGATAGGTTCGTGATATCAACCGGAGACCAAGTCAAATTATATATATCTTCAAGACGAAAGTGAGTATATAGTCCCACTTTTAAACTCTAAATATTTCGGGATGAGAATACATGTATTTTATGTTTTACGTTATGGACACAAGTAACTGAAAAATATATTCTACGTTGAGTTGTACCACTGGCATACTTCCCTGTAGCTTGGTAACTAATATTTACAGCGGTATTGTAAACGCGAATCCTGTTGATAGATCTATCGGGCCTGACAACCCCAACCGGACTGGACGACCAGTATTCAACTGTTGCACAGTACTTCGTTTCGGGACTACACTTGGTACATTGTAGTAAGATTTCATATTAAAGGGAATATGCGACGTGATTAATTGTTAATTATGGTTACATCCATAATTGACATATTCGCCTGACATTTCATAATATTCAAATGACCTAAACCGCCATTTACTTAATAATAGTCTCTATGAACTTCAATGACTCGAATGCAACGCCTTATGATATAAGTCCTTAATGGCCTCAAGTAGTATCCTTAGTACGAGATAATGCACAGCGGAAGACTTAATTCATATCTGAGAATAACATGCTTTAAAATGTCAACATAAAGTTGGTGAGATATAGGTTTAATGTCGACAGCGATATAAATATAGACCACAAGATTTCATATATAAACATTTTAATAAAAATATTCTAAGTGGTTGAGCACTTGGTAACCATACTTAACAATTAATCACGTCGCATATTCCCTTTAATATGAAATCTTACTACAATGTACCAAGTGTAGTCACGAAACGAAGTACTGTGCAACCGTTGAATACTGGTCGTCCAGTCCGGTTGGGGTTGTCAGGCCCGATAGATCTATCAACAGGATTCGCGTTTACAATACCGCTGTAAATATTAGTTACCAAGCTACAGGGAAGTATGCCAGTGGTACAACTCAACGTAGAATATATTTTTCAGTTACTTGTGTCCATAACATAAAACATAAAATACATGTATTCTCATCCCGAAATATTTAGAGTTTAAAAGTGGGACTATATACTCACTTTCGTCTTGAAGATATATATAATTTGACTTGGTCTCCGGTTGATATCACGAACCTATCCATATATAATATATCAATACCTTTTCTTTTTAAACAAACGTCACATATATATACTTGTTATACTTTTAATACTTTGAATAATTCCTTAGTCCGTAGTTAGCAGCTCGTTGTTAGTAATTCAATTTTAATGGTTCATTTTTAGATGTTTAATATACCCGCAATGAAATAAATAAAA
Source organism: Rutidosis leptorrhynchoides (assembly GCF_046630445.1). NCBI lineage: Eukaryota > Viridiplantae > Streptophyta > Magnoliopsida > Asterales > Asteraceae > Rutidosis > Rutidosis leptorrhynchoides. The sequence continues at coordinate 50,287,673 of NC_092338.1, forward strand.
CCCCCAACGAAATAAATAAAACCCCATCGTATATGTATTGGTCGAGATTAATCTTGACCCACGGTACCGGTGTTGTCAAATGACGTGTTGCGTACATAAAGTACCGGTGTTGTCAAATGACGTGTTGCGTACAAACATGGGATCTTATGATTAATCTTCTCGTGTTGTTTACGGGTGATCCTGAACCATATAAAATTGAATTATAAGTACATATATATAAAATATCATGTTATCTTAGAAATATGTGATTTATTTAATTTTTCCCAATTAATCCCGAAGTTAAACAAGTCTAGGATAACCAATTTTGTTTCGGTCATAGTTTCTTCGTTACAAATCCGTTTTCGTTGATTCAACTTGCCATCTCCTTGGATCGAGTCCCTCTTTAAGACTATGAACTGAAAATACCTTGGTTTGTATTCAAAATCACACGGTATAGGTGAAACTTTAGTGAAACTTATGAAGTTAAACATTTTTGTTACAAAAAAAAAAACACTTAATGACCATTTTTCTAAAAATACTTATACTTTGAATTAAATCATGAAATTTTTATGTGTTAACATATTTATAGTAAAAATCATTTTTCCAGAACATAAACCTCCAATTCAAAGTTTAAGATAGTTTTTAATTATCCAACCCAAAACAGTCCCCGATTACACTCCGACGTCGTAAAAACAGTTTTTAAGATATTCTTTGAAAAACCAAGTTATACCTTGTTAAGTTAGCATATATTTAAGTTATATTACAGGTCTTGAAGTATTTTAAAAGTTAAGTTAGAAGGATCTATTTAGTTTGCAAACAAGTTTGAAAACTTTCAAACTATGTTCTTGTTGTTAAAATTGTATACCACAAAATATGATAGCTATATATATATGAATCGAATAAGGTTATGAACATAGATACTACCTCAAGTTCCTTGGACAAGGTTGCTGTAAAAGAGGAGTAAAAAGCTAGAACCAAAAGGGTGATGGAATTGGATGAAAGATTGGAAGTAAGTTTGTGTTCTTGGAAGGATTTCTTGAAGTGTTTTTGTATGGTTTTCTTATGGTGTTTAAGTAAGGTTTTTGAAGCTAAATGATGGGGAAAATGCTTGGAGATGATCAAGTATGAAGTTAAGAGTATTTTGAGAGAGAAATGGAAGTGTAAGTATGAGAAAATGGGGTGAAGAAATGGTGTGCATGCATAAAAACGTTTTTAGGTTATAAAGGAAAAAAAAGATACCTAACTTTGTTTTCTTGCTAAATAATTCATGCTACTTGACAAATGGTTGGATCCACATGTTTCTTAATCATTTAAGGCTGCTAAGGAGCAGATTTTTATTGGTATATACCAATAGTAAATACATCTAGAAGCTGCGTATGATACGGGTACATATACCCTAGGTATACGTATAGAAATCTTTGAGAAAACGGAACGAGGATTCAAATATAGCTATCTTTTGTAAATATACTTATATTGTTTTATGTATTTAAGTCTTTAAAAGTGATTAAATACATTACTTATACGATATATGTATAAACATTATAGGTCATAAGTATTTAAGTCAAATAACGTTACGTATGGTTATCGTTTTGAAAACTTAAGTTAGTAGTTTCAAAATATACTTATAACTTATTGTTATTAATACAAAATGAGATATTAAAACATTCTTAGATCATGTTAAATATGTATATATACATATATATACACAAACGTATAATTATCATATATTGTATAGTTCGTGATATCATCGGTCAAACTAGACGGTCAAACGTTGTGTAAAACTCTTTTCGAAAACATAAGTCTCAACAATTATTTGTATTCAACAGTTGAATCAACAACGAAGCTTACCTGTAAAGACCTCGACCTTATACTCCCGGACGAAGTCTTCAACATTTGGTTCCATTGCGATGATCGACTCCAAGTAAAGTCCTTAGTATGAGCTAATGCACAGCGGAAGACTTAATTCGTACCTGAGAATAAACATGCTTTAAAAAGTCAACATAAAGTTGGTGAGATATAGGTTTGATGCTAGCAGCGTTATAACTATGGACCACAAGATTTCGTATATAAAAATATAATACACTCACAAGTGTATAAAATCATTCCGCTTATGTTGAGGCCTCAGTAACCAACCTTAACAATAATATAATAAGTCATCTTCGCAAAGATGGATCTGTACACTCGCAAGTGTATAAATAATCCTCGAAGTACTAAACATCCGCCCACTAGTTCTTATGTCTAGTGCAGCCTACTGGATGGGAGTGTTAAACCCGATAGATCTATCTTTAGGATTCGCGCTTACATGCTATAATAACATATAACTAAATTACCTAGCACATCAATCCGCAGAATATCATTTTTTAATCACTTGTGTCCATAACGTAAATCATTTATAAAAACAGCGCATGTATTCTCAGCCCAAAAATATTTAGAGTTTAAAAGGGGACTATATACTCACCATACTGTATTTTGTAGTAAAAATACATATAACACCATTAATCACGTATAAGGTTGACCTCGGATTCACGAACCTATATCAATTGTATTTCTATTAAAACATATACTTATAATCAAATAAATTTATATATTATTATTAATTGTTTCATTGGTAAATTATATGTTTCATTAATAATTTAGCTGTTCTTATTTTATGTATTATTTTGATAAATAATGTTAAAAAAAAAAAATAATTATCTTAATGTTAATAATAATAATGATAATAATAATAGTAATAGTAATAATAATATTAATATTCATAAAATGATAATAATGATAATATGAATAAAATATTGATAATATCAGTAATTTTTATAAAGATAAATAGTTTAACAATAATGATAATAAAATAACAATTTTTATAATAATACATATTACTTAATAATAATAATAATAATGATAATAATAATAATGATAATAATAATAATAATAATAATAATAATAATAATATTAATATTAATAATAATTATAATAATATTAATATTAATAATAATAATAATAATAATAATAATAATAATAATAATGTTAGTAATTATAATATTAATAGTAATGATTTATACCTAAACTTGAAGCCTCATAAGAGCTCAAAATCTGCTAGTCCATTCAAATGCTAACTAGTCCACTAGCAGCCCAATCCAATTATCAGTTCAACAAGTCCACACTTAACAAGACAGCTTCTTTTAAAAAAAAAATTTGTTTGCAGTCGCCAGGCATCGAACCTGGGACCTCTCGAATAATAAGTTACATGCCTAACCAGTCAAGCTAGCTTGTTTATCTGTTTTAATACCCACACTGTTATTCATAACCTGAACATAACTTCTGTTATTTCTTCTTCCTCGTTCACATGTCCAGTCGACCCAAATGATACCCAAGATTCAAAACAGCAAACTCTTAAAACAAGTTTTAAATAGAACGTGAGTTTTTATTGAGGTTTTTAATGTTTAATACCAGGATTTAAATCGAAAAAGAAAAAAAATAGAACGAAGGATCCATATTTGCTGTGTTCATCGATGGTAAAAAAAAATGATTTTCTAGTTTAATATTGTTTTAGCCGAAGATCATAATACGAAAAAGATTTCTTTTCACTCCTAAAAACTTTCGGTACCCATAATTAAACTTGAAACATGAAAACGATTCCTAATTTGATGATGAACACATTGTTTGACCTTTGAACCTATATCTTTGACTTCAAAAATTCGGATTGGATTGGAAGGATTGGAAACTGAAAGTTTGCACAGAGTTTAAGTTCGAGAATCCTAACAAAACTTCATTAACAGATTTATCAATGGATCCCTAATTAAATTATGGACAAAAAAATTTAAAGCGACACAGACAAGGTGTCGAATAGCAGCTATTTCTTCTGCTTGATGTTCTTTTAAATTTCCAGTTTATAATTAAAGCATGTATTTTGTGTGTATGATAAAAAAATCTAGTAATTTGTACCCTCAATAGATTTATAAACGAAAAGGGATGCAGACAGGAGGTCACGGATCTACAATTAACAAAAGAAGATAAATGCCAGATGTTGAAAAAATATTACACGTGATATATCTGTTGTTGATATATATATATATATATTTTTTTTTTATACAGATTTAAATATATCAATAACTATAAATATGTTAATAAATATAAACCTATTAATATTAATAATAATAAAAATACTAATAATACAATAATAATACTAATAAGGATATAAATAATTAGTATATTGATAATAATAATAAATTTTTATAATAATAACAATACTAATTATAATTATAACAATGGTTTTTTTTTTAGTGTTAAAAAAATGTAATTATATTAATAATTATTGTATTATTAATAATTATAATTTTAATCATTCTTATCATTTAAAATCTCTATTTTAATAATTATAATCTTTTAATTAAAAGCAATACTGATAATATTAATAATACTAATTTTAATGTTATAAAAAAAATATAAATCATATATACACATAATGTTCGTGAATCGTCAGGCACAGTCAATTTCAAATGCATTTCATGTAAACTGTTTCAAAGTTTTTGAGACTCAATATTATAGATTTTGCTTATCGTGTCGGAAATATATAAAGATTAAGGTTTAAATTTGGTCGGAAATTTCCGGGTCGTTACAGTACCCACTCGTTAAAGAAATTTCGTCCCCGAAATTTGGTAGAGGTTGTCATAAATACAATAGGAATGTTCTCATGACAAATATGAGGTAGTAACGGAGTTTTATTATTATTGGTAGATATAGATAAAACATTTCGATCATGTGAAGTGTACGAGAGAAGCTATCACAAAAGAGAGTGAAATGAGTAAATAAATATATTCGTTTCAACCGATGACGTAGTTACTGTTGATTTCCGGGATTTAAGGGATTTAAAGAAAATCTTACGTAATAAGATTTGGTTCTTCGGCGATTTAGAAAATCAAAATCTTCTTTAATTAATGCAATAATCTGTTCCTGATTTCTCTGTCGGATATATTGCTATAAATCCACCCCCTTCGTTTTCCTTATTCTCCACACCTTTTATTCTTTCTTCCTCTACTCATTCTTAATATGTTCCATCCAATCCTGATTCTTATTATACTTCTAACCTTCATATCTTTCATTCTTCTTTTTCATTTGTCGCCAGAAGAATCTATTTACTTTTATGATTTTCTTGGAATTATAATGTTTCTTATTCTCCCGTGTCTTTACGTTGCAATACGTATTGATATACACGGTTTGTAGTTTCTGGGTGATTATTGGGTTTTATATCTTCCCTTATACTTCGATGTCCTTGCTTTTGTTTTCTATAATCATTATCATCCACAGTTAATACTCTCTTCCATTTACTGCGATTTATACTCCAATTTCTATTTCGGAGCTTCATTCTTTTTCTTTTCCTCCTTTTCAACTAAGCATCTTTTGTAATGGTCCGGAATTCGTAGGTATGAAATTCGAAATGAATATAGTTAATGTCCTAAGAGAGAATTGGTAATGGCACGATTTTTGATTTGTCAAATTACCAGAATATCCTGGAAAAGACCGAATCATCAAGAGAATATTTTCTTGATATGTTTAGAGATTGGATAGATTGTAAGAGCCGTGTAACATGGCACATGATGATGGTACTGTGAATCATCACATTCCATTAGAAACTTAACATGTATTACTGTAATATAATGAAGTTGATCAAGTTTCATTATATTATACTAATTCATGCATCAGTTCCCAACACTGCTTCAGAACATTCCTATATTAAACTTGAAGATTTTAGAACTTAGAAACTAACACAGTTTCTTTTATATTGTAACGCAGATATTACGGAGGAATAAATGATTTCAGATAAGGATAGCTGTGCAAACATCTTCAGAAATATGGAGGATATGTATAGCGGAAGATATGAAGATATCTTATAATATCTAAGATAAGATGATGATGAATAATATCATCTGAAAAAGTTTAGAATAAGGAGTAGGGTTCATACTAACGGTTTCAGGAGGCACTGAATCGTTTGGATTCTTTGAAGACAGGTTCAGTCCTTGTATTTGTTCTTTGTTTCCTTCACGGTTAGCTCAAACCGTTTTTCAGTACCAAATTTTCTATCGAGCGTTCCTAACACTCCCTTCTTTATCATCAAACTTTTGGCTATTTAGGCTATCTACGAATTTACTGTTTCCTCTGCATTTAATGCAGCCATAACTGAATCGTCGGTTATCAATCCGAGGTGTTTTCGAGCAAATTGTGTTTTTAGATGATTAAACGCTTATGGTAGTATGGTGGAATATAAAAGGGTTTTCTGGTAGCGACTGCGCAAGAATAACGTATATATCGAGACTAACCTTTCTGAGAAGTCGAAGTTAACTTGTTGAAGCTGTGATAAAATTGGCTAATTTTGGAAAGGGATTACAAAGTTATTTTGGGTAATAATAACACCAAAGGAATTATCACTGCTACGTGTTAACTGTTGACTCGGTTTTCGAGAGTTTTCAGGTGTATAACTATATGCATAAATCTTCCTTCCGTAAACGAGGTGCGGTTGGTTCAACTTTTCGATCGAAGTGTTTTCAAGAATCATGAAAAGATTTGAATGTAATTGTAACTGTCGAGATACAAATGAGGTTTAAGATGGAATCAAGTGGCAAGCTTGAAGAATTATTTAGTTTCATATGTTATAATCAATATTTTAATTTAATTCATTTTAATTGTCCAAAGTTAGCAGTCCAATAGTCTGATGGTTCAATGATTCATATATAATTTAATATATAATATTCGAATTACATAATACGTATCGTGACTCGTGTACCGGTCTCGGTGTCGATCACAACTCAAAGTATATATATATTTTGGAATCAACTCCGACCCTGTATAGCCAACTCCAACATTCACATATAGAGTGTCTATGGTTGTTCCGAAATATATATATAGATGGGTCGATATGATAGGTTGAAACCTTGTATACGTGTCCCGTTATTTAAAGTGCGTAAAATAAATAACAGAACTTAAATGACAATAAACTAAATTGCGATAAAATGTAATACGGAATTAACAGTTAGCTGGGAACAGTTAACTAGGAACAGTTAGCGTGGAATCCTTAACAGATTTCAATTAGTTAATTCGTGTGTTTCTAACAATTTTTAATTTGTCCAATGTTTCTGTAACGACCCGTCAAAATCGCTATTGACGCGGCACGTTAATCATTGATTCCATAGTGAGGTTTTGACCTCTATATGATACGTTTTGATAAAATATTGCATTCATTAAAATAAGTGACTTTCTAAACATAGAAAGTTATAAACATGTGGGCGAGTGCTTAGGTATAAGCAAAACCCCGAAATACATAAGTCTTTAATTTACAGGTTGACATCACAGTCCAATTATTTATTACACAACGCAGTTTTATTTTGAATGCAATAAACTTTGTACAAAGCATGAGAGACTCCATGCAGGCAACAAGCACATCACAGCGGAAGCATTCTAAGGACCTGAGAATAAAACATGCTAAAAAGTCAACACGAATGTTGGTGAGTTATAGGTTTAATTGCTCGAGTCATAAACATATATAAAGATAGACCACAAGATTTCATCAAAAGTTTATCAATAGATTCTACGTAACAGAGCACCCTGGTAACTAAACTTAACGCTATAGTGATAATTACCCCATTCGTTTTAATACACGCAAACCAACGTGTCTTAAACTCAAATAACATACGTCCGTTAAAAGGCTAGTGCTCTAGCTCGGACGGGGATGTCAAGCCCTATGGATCCATATACAATTATTCGCGCCCACCAGTCCATATCCTATGTACTGGCAGCTACTAATTACCAAAGCTAAGGGATTTCCGGTTTAACTCAGTGTAGAATTTTGTATGTACTTGTGTCTTATTGCGTTTAAAATAAATTGCATGTATTCTCAGCCCAAAAATATTTAAAGTATTTAAAAAGGGAGACTATAACTCACAGTTCAATATTGCGATTCAATATTGTAGGAAAATTGCGTAGACGTAATGATGGTAGATGACTGTATGGTTGGCCTGGGATTCAAGAACAATACCCCGAATAATACCCCGAACAATACCCAATATTTCCTTAGCTTAAAGCGATTTGAAACCCGAATTAAAAACACCCTCGAATATACCTTATTATTATTAAACTTAAATTTAAAATTATAATTATAATTTAAATATAAAATTTTATTACTGAAGAAAAATATATGATAATTCGTCGAGCAAAACAGGCGTATTTATATTACTTTTCCGTTTACTGTAGCTCATGCAATCGCATGAGTTTTCAGTGTTTTTGCCATGCGATCGCATGGCCGCCTTTTCTGTTTTCGTTTGCTAGTTCGTCGACATCAAATAGTGTACTGTAGCAAATAGTGTTTACTGTAGCAAATAGTGTTTTACTGTAGCAAATAGTGTTTTACTGTAGCAAATAGTGTTTACTGTAGCAAATAGTGTTTACTGTAGCAAAATACGGTTTCACTGTAGCAAATAGTGTTTTACTGTAGCAAATAGGGTTTTACTGTAGGAAAGTCGTTTTTACTTGTACATATATATATACATACATATAATTGTTCATGAATCGTCGAGAGTAATCAAAGGTAATTGTATATATGAAACCGTTCTAAAATTTTGAGACTCAATCTAACAGACTTTGTTTAGCGTGTTAAAATAATAAATCGTATAGAGAATTGGTTTAAATAAGTCAAAAATTTTCGGGTCATCACAGTTTCTTCATTATGCCACTTGTTGGATTTGGATAGGTAAAAATCCAAATATGAAATTTAAATGAAAATGGTTAATCTGGGGTGAACGGATACCTTTATCGGTGATTGTAAGTAGGATAGTAAATGATCGTTGAATCAGATTCGAAGAATGTACAGTGTAACTTATTAATGTGAATTCTAAATATTCCTCGGGTACTACCCACCCGTTAAAATATTCTCATCATTAACAGTTTGTACGAAAAAAAAATTTTAATTACAATCTTTATGAAACTATACTTGCATATATATTTTCATCGGATGTAATCATGGATTTAATGAGTCAATAAGATATTATACTCATTTGATTTATTGTTAGCACTTGATTACATGATCTCTAAAACATTAGAGATTACATAATTGCCATATCGAACGAAGGTAAATGAGGTAGAACAATACGTAGAGCGAAATTAATCGATGTAGAACGATATGTAGAACGAAGATCATACTCGACGTACAGATGGTAATATTGAAGCGTGTGATGTTGGTACCCGAGATACAGATCGTGATGTTAAGATTTACGACGTGATTGTGGTTGAGGGTGATATGGGTACTGTCGGTGTTGATGATGGTGGTACGGATTATGCTGATGGTGCTGCTGCTGGTGTTTGTAACCTTCGCACCATATTCTCCAAAGCCGTCACGCGAGCGCGAAGTTCGTTAACTTCTGCTAGTACACCAGGATGATTGGTGGTTGGAGTGAGCGAATGAACAAGATCTGAAATATGGGATAGTATATAATCGTGACGAGATACTCTAGAAATGAGAGAGAAAATGGTTTCTCGAACAGGTTCGCCGGTAAGTGCTTCAGGTTCATCGCCAAGAGGGCAATTTGGTGGATGGAAGGGATCACCCTCTTCATGTCTCCAGTGACTTAGTATATTACGAACCCACCCCCAATTCATCCAGAATAGATGATGGGAGATTGGTTGATCCATTCCGGTGATGCTGCCTTCGGAGCTTGAATGAAAATCCATATCGGCATAGCTGTCATAATCTGAGGAATTCGAACTAGATGCGGAATCCATCTTGTATAATCGGAAAATGAATTTTTGGTATGAAATAGATTATAGAAGTTAGATTTGGTACTCTTCTATACATACTTTACATATGTATATATAATACCAAAATCCCGTAAATTACGGAGAATCTTTGAAAAGATGTCAACTAAAGTCCAAAGTAACAGATATGCTAAGATATGAATTTTGTCTATACACTATCGATGCACTAAATGCAGTAAGACGTGTCTAGACTTATGAATGATAAGCAGGCAATTCCCTAAGGATAATAAGCAAATAATTTACGACTAGAAATGATAAGCAAAACTTTTGACATGCAGGCACGGTCGAAGTCCAGACTCATTAATGTATCCTAACAGCTACTAGTTAGACACACTAATGCAAGACCTGGTTCACTAAGACCACCGCTCTGATACCACCTGTGAAGACCTCGACCTAATCCTCCCGGACGAAGTCTTCAACAGTTGGTCCCATTGCGATGATCGACTTCAAACAATATCCTTAATTTGAGCTAATGCACAGCGGAAGACTTATTTCATACCTGAGAATAACATGCTTTAAAAGGTCAACATAAAGTTGGTGAGATATATAGGTTTGATGCTAACAGTGTTATAACTATGGACCACAAGATTTCATATGTAAACATTTTAATAAAAATATTCTAAGTGGTTGAGCACTTGGTAACCATACTTAACATTTAATCACGTCGCATATTCCCTTTATTATGAAATCTTACTACACCGTACCAAGTGTAGTCACGAAACGAAGTACTGTGCAACCGTTGAATACTGGTCGTCCAGTCCGGTTGGGGTTGTCAGGCCCGATAGATCTATCAACAGGATTCGCGTTTACAATACCGCTGTAAATATTAGTTACCAAGCTACAGGGAAGTATGCCAGTGGTACAACTCAACGTAGAATATATTTTCAGTTACTTGTGTCCATAACGTAAATCATTTATAAAAACAGCGCATGTATTCTCAGCCCAAAAATATTTAGAGTTTAAAAGGGACTATATACTCACCATACTGTATTTTGTAGTAAAAATACATATAACATCATTGAACAAATGTAGGGTTGCCCTCGGATTCACGAACCTATATCATTCGTATATATATATTAACACACATAATTTGCAATCGAATATATATATCTCTAATTGTAATATAATTGTTATATGACTAATCTAGCCAACTCTTTATATATTCCTCTTATATATGAAAGTATTTATATATTTAGAATATGAGCTTTAAATATATTTTATATAATTAATCTTTTATTCACAAAGTTATAATTATAATAGTACCAAAATAAGTATAATGGTAATAAAAATAGTTCTAGTAAAAATAATGATTGTATTAATAGTAGTTTTAACAAAATGATAGATTAAAAGTAATGATACACTTAATAATAGCTATGTTAATTTTTATTTTTTTTATAATACCGGTTATGAAAATTATATAAATAAATTTCGAATATTAATAATAATTTTAGTAATAATGATAATACTAATAATAATATTAACGGAGATGAAAATAATAATATCTTGTATTATTTTTATAATACTAATAATAATAATCCTAATCCTAATTATAATCATAATAATCTTAAATGATAATCTTTATAGTAATAATAATAATAATAATAATAATTACAATTACAATTATAAAAAATATTAGTAGTAATAATAATAATAATTTTAGAAATGATAAATACCTTCCAAAGCTTATTTAAAAAGAAATGCCCGCGATGGGACTCGAACCCATGACCTTTCGAATACCGAATTAATCCCCTAGCCAGCAGATCTGTTGTGACATTCGGTTACATCTCCTATCTTAAAGTATATGACCCGTCCATTTTATTTAAAGATTTGACCCAACAACAAAAACACAAGATTAGCTCCGGCCCAAGAGACAAATTAAGCCCAAGATCAATCCATAAATTAATTACCCTTCCATTTATACCCCGTATTTGTTTGGTTGCCGGCTATCAGAAGTAGATCGAGTATAGAACAGGTGAATTGCAGGAGATCGATCTCAAACTAGGTTACTTAAATTTTTCAACAGGAAAAACAAATCAAGTTCAAAAGTGTTTAATAGGTCACCGATTCAATATTATCACCCTTCAAGGTCATCGTCGGTTTTCATCCTATCTACTAATCGTCATCCCTCATCAATCAACTAATCAGTCAATCAATTGATCCAAGTAAGTATTCGATTCAACTAGTATTCTCTTAATTCCTTTAATTTCCCCTAAAAACAATATTAATGATTTGTGATGTTCTTGGTGGTTAAAGAATAATAGTTGAATTAAATTTGGTAAAATTATTTTGACAGTAACTGTTTGGCGTATTGTGGTTCTCGAGTTGTAAACAGAAGGAGATAACAGGTGGTGTTTAAGGGTGGTTTATGGTGATCAAATCGATTAACTCAGGCTGTTTTTAGCCGAATAAACATAGCAGTAGCAGCCTTGCTTGAGACGGGTATAAAACAGAAAATCTAAATAGATTAAATGGGATGGTGAAGGTTTGACTAGGTGTGGTTTGACACGAAAATAGTAGCAGGTTCTTTTTGGGTCTCGATGCAACAGGGTTTGGAGGTTATATGTGGTGGAGGTGATTTGAGTGAATTTGTTGTGGTTGGTTAACATTCGGATAACAAGAAACAGAAGATGATAGTCGTAGTTGTAGTTTTGTTGTTATGGTGTTTGGGTGTCGTAAAAGAATAAACAGAAGTAGTTCCCGCTAGTAGTTAGTTGTGATGATTGTAGAGGTTGAAGGTGGTTCTTGGTGACGGGTTATGGTGAAAGAGAGGGTGATCGAGGTGGTGATTTGTTATATGTGTGTGTTCTTTATTTTCAGTTTTTAAATTCTATTTGTAAATGAAGATAACCTCATATATAGTTGGTAATCGAATATTTGCTGTCCACAAAGATGATTTGATAAACTTTGGTTTGTTATGCAACTTGATATGGACTAGTAACAAATGACAAAAATAACTACAGTCCGAATTTTGAAATTAGATCAGAAATTAATTGTACTATCAATTATCAATGGAGTTGATATTGTGAATGATATTTAAAAACAGTGAACCCACTTTCAATTATTAATTTGAACTAGAAACGTGTAGCAATACAAAATCTTCAATTACTAATTAAGCACACTATTATAGTACATTACTTTTAATAATCAAACCCTCAGGAACATAAGTTAATTGCATACAACCAACAGTTGTAAGGGAGTGCTATATCGTCCCGTTGATAAATAGTGGTGGATAAAAGTGTTCATAAAATTCTCAAATTCATAAATTAAGTTCATTTAATTAATCCAGTCACTTACTATTAAAACTTGATCAAAAAGGTTCGTATTATTATTTATTTCAAATTATATATCTATCTATACACACATTTAAATATATATATATATATATATATAAATAGTTGTTCGTGAATCGTCAGGCATAGTCAAAAGGGTAACTAGTTTTCCAAATATAGATTTCAAATTCTCTAGACTCAAAATTACAGATTTTGCTTATCGTGTCGGGAACATATAAAGTATAAGGTTTAAATTTGATCGGAAATTTCCGGGTCGTTACAGTACCCACCCGTTAAAGAAATTTCTTCCTCGAAATTTGATAGAGGTCGTCATAGATAATAATAGGAATGTTTTCATGACAATTATGAGGTAAATATGGAGTTTTATCATTATCGAGAGATATAGATTAAACGATTCGATCATGTGAAGTGCACGAGTGGGGCTATCACAACAGAGTGAAATGAGTAAATAAATATATTCGTTTCAACCGATGTCGTGGTTATGATTGATTTCCGGGATTTAAGGGATTTAAGGAAAATCTTATGTAATGAGATTTGGTTTTCGGCGATCAGGATCTTCTTTGATTTAATGTGGCAATCTGTTTCGATTTCTCTGTCGGATACTTCACTATAAATCCACTCCTTCGTTTCCTTATTTTCCACAACTCACATCTTCTATTCTTTCTCCTTAATTCCTTCTTTAGGACATTCGCCAGTATGCTCCATCCCAGTCTAATTCTTGATATACTCTTAATTTTCACATCTATCATTCTCCTCTTTCACCTACCACCGGAGAATTTTATTTACTTCTACTATTATCTTGGGGTGATAGTGTTATTAATCTTCTCGTGCCTTTACGTGGCAATACGTATCAATATGCACGGTTTGTAGTTTCGGGTTTGCTATTGGGTTTTATATTTTCCCTTATATTTCTATGTCCCTACTTCTGTCTTCCATAACCATTGTTATCCACATCCAATACTTTCTTTTATTTGCTGCGATTTATACTCCAATTTCTATTTCGGAGCCTCATTCTTTCGTTTCCTCTTCTTACGATTAAACATCTCTTGTAATGGTCCAGAATTCGTAGGTATGAAATTTAGAATGAGCATATCTAATGCTCTAAGATAGAAATGGTAATGGCACGATTTTGATTTGTCAAATTACCAAAATATCCTGGAAAAGACCGAATCATCAGGAGAATATTTTCTTGATATGTTTAGAGGTTAGATAGAATGTAAGAGCCGTGTAACATGGCATATGATGATGGTACTGTGAATCATCACATTCCATTAGAAACTCAATATGACTTACTATAATATAATGAAGTTGATCAAGTTTCATTATATTATACTAATTCATGTACCAGTTCCCAACACTGCTTCAGAACATTCCTATTTTAAACTCGAAGGTTTTAGAATTTAAAAACTAACACAGTTTCTTTTATGTTGTAACGCAGATGTTACGGAGAGATAAATGATCCCAGATAAGAATAGTTGTGAAAATATCTCCAGAAATATGGAGAATATGTATAACGGAAGATACGAAGATATCTTATAATATCTAAGATAAGATGATTGTGATGAATATCATCTAGAAGGATTTAGAATAAGGAGTAGGGTTCTTACTAATGATTTTAGCAGGCACTGAATCATTTGGATTCTTTGAAAGCAGATTCAGTTCTTGTATTTGTTCTTTGTTTCCTTCACGGTTAGCTCAATCCATTTTTCATTACCAAATTTGTTATCGAGTGTTTCTAACACTTCCTTCTTTATCATCAACTTTTGACCATTAAGACCATCTACAACATGCTGCTTCGTCAGCATTTTTTAAAGTTAACAGATCCGGATCATTGGTTATCAAACCGAGGTGATTTCAGGAGCATTGTGTTTTTAGATGATTATACGCTGATGGTAGTATGGTGGATTATAAAAGGTTCTCTGGTAACAATAAATAAACACGTATATATTCCGAGGTTATAACAAGGTTGTTTTGAACGAAAAAAAAAAAAATCGAAATCAACTTGCTGGAGCTGTGACAAAATTTGGCTAATTTGGAAAGGAATTGCAAAGTTATTTTGGGTAATAATAATACCAAAGGAATTAACACTGCTACGTGTTAAGCGTTGACTCAGATTCCGAGAGTTTTCAGGTGCATAACTATATGCAAGAATCTTTTCTTCCATAGACGAGGTGCGGTTGGTTCAACTTCCCAATTGAGGTAATTTCAAGAATCATGAAAGGTTTGAACACGGATTGTAATTATCGAGGTACAAATGAGGTTTAGGAGGAAATCAAGTGGCAAACTTGAAGAATTGTTTAGTTTCATATGTTATAGTCAATATTTTAATTCATTTTAATTGTCCAAAGTTAGCAGTCCAATTGTCCAATGGTTCAATAAATTCATATATAAATTAGATATATAATATTCGAATTAGTTAATACGTATCATGACCCGTGTACATGTCTCAGACTCGATCACAACTCAAACTATATATATAGATGGGTCGATATGATATGTCAAAACATTGTATACGTGTCCCGATATTTAGAATGCGTAAATAACAGAATGACGATAAATAAAGTGCGTAAAATAAATAACAGAAATTAAATGACGATAAATAAAATTGCGAGAATGTAAATTGCGAGAATGTAAATTGCGAGAATGTAAATTGCGATAAGTTAAATGTTAATCAGTTAGCTGGGAGCAGTTAGCCGGAACAGTTAGCGTGTAATCCTAACCAAATTTCAATTAGTTAATTCGTCTGTTTCTAACACTTTTTATTTTGTCCAATGTTTTCTTCGTTATGCCACTTGTTGGATTCTGATAGGTCAAAATCCAAAAATGAAATTTGAATGAAAATGGTTATTCTGTGGTGAACGGATACGTATATCGATAGTTGTAAGTAGGATAGTAAATGATCGTTGAATCAGATTCGAAGAATGTACAGTGTAACTTATTAATGTGAATTCTAAATATTCCTCGGGTACTACCCACCCGTTAAAATATTTTCATCATTAACAGTTCGTACGAAAGAATTTTTAATTACGATCTTTATGAAAATATACTTGCATATATATTTTCTTCAGATGTAATTATGGATTTAATGAGTCAATAAGATATTAAACTCATTTGATTTATCGTTAATACTGGATTACAAGATCTCTAAAACATTAGAGATTTCATAATCACCATGTCGAACGGAGATAAATGAGATTGAACGATACATAAGGCGAAGATAATCGATATAGAACGATATGTAGAACGAAGATCATACTCGAAGTACAGAATGAGATATTGAGGCGTGTGATGTTGATATCCGAGGTGTAGATTGAAATGTTGAGGTTTACGACACGGTTGTGGTTGAGGGTGATAAGGGTACAGTCGGCGTTGATGATGGTGATACGAATTATGCTGCTGGTGTTGCTGCTGGTGTTTTCAACCTTCGCACCATGTTCTCCAAAGCCGTCACACGAGCGCGAAGTTCGTTAACTTTTGCTAGTACATCGGAATGATTGGTGGTTGGAGCGAGCGAATGAAATATGGGATAGTATGTAATCGTGACGAGGTACTCGGAAAAGGGGAGAGAAAATGGTTTCTCGAACTGGTTCGCCGGTAAGCGCTTCAGATTCGCCGCCAAAAGAGCAATTCGGTGGATGAAAAGGATCTTCGTCGTGAAATGATTTTCGAATATAGGATGATATTCTAACTTCATAGAATATCTATGTATATAATACTAAAGATTTTGTAGACTACGGAGGAATATACGGCATATGTCAGGCAAATCTACAGATGCGCTAAGATAGGAATTATCAGATACGCTAAGATATGAATTTTGTCTATGCACTATCGATGCAGTAAATGCAGTATGACGTGTCTAGACTTATGAATGATAAGCAGGCAATTCCCTAAGATTAACATATACGTATTTACCTACACACTAGACTTATTACACGGTTTGCGTTCTTATGCAACGGAAGAAAGTTATTGCATACGCATCCCGACAATTAAAGATTCACGAGCGGAATTATACGACGCATGATCTAGAACTGGGAGCAGTCGTGTTTGCATTGAAGATATGGAGACACTACTTGTATGGGGTTAAATGCACTGTGTTTACTGATCATAAAAGCCTTCAACATATTTTCGATCAAAAACAGCTGAACATGAGGCAACGTAGGTGGGTCGAGTTAATAAACGACTATGATTGTGAAATTCGTTATCATCCCGGGAAAGCGAATGTGGTGGCTGACGCTTTAAGCAGAAAGGAACGAGAACCAATTAGAGTACGAGCAATGAACATAAAAATTCGCATGAATCTCAACTCACAAATCAAAGAGGCTCAACGAGAAGCTCTTACTAAAGAAAACATAGGAAATGAAATAATGAAGAAGTATGGGAAACAACTCATTATGCGGGAAGATGGAATTCGATATTTTGCAAACCGTATTTGGGTACCAAAGTTGGGTGGATTAAGGAAGTTAATATTGAATGAGGCACATAAGACAAGATACTCGATACATCCTGGAGTTGGAAAGATGTACCAAGATCTTAAGACGCATTATTGGTGGCCTAATTTGAAGACAGACGTTGCAACATATGTTGGGGAATGTTTAACTTGTTCCAAAGTCAAAGCAGAACACCAGAAGCCGTCAGTGTTACTTCAACAACCAGAAATTCCAGAATGGAAATGGGACGGTATTACCATGGATTTCATCACGAAGTTACGATTGTATATAAAGGAAATTGTTTCAAGACATGGAATACCTATTTCCATTATATCCGATCGTGATAGTAGATTTACCTCAAAGTTCTGGCAATCACTACAGGAGGCACTAGGAACTCGTTTGGATATGAGCACCGCATATCATCCGCAAACCGACGGGCAGAGTGAAAGAACAATTCAGACTCTTGAAGACATGCTCAGGGCATGTGTGATCGATTTTGGAAACGGATGGGATAAGTATTTACCGTTAGCAGAATTCTCGTATAATAATAGTTATCATGCGAGCATTAAAGCTGCACCATTCGAAGCATTGTATGGAAGGAAGTGTAGATCTCCTATATGTTGGAATGAAGTAGGAGATCGACATTTAACTGGTCCCGAGATCATACACGAAACGACTGAGAAGATAGTACAAATCAAGGAGAGATTGAAAACAGCCCGTAGTCGCCAAAAGAGCTACGCCGATGTCCGAAGGAAACCATTAGAGTTTCAGATCGGTGACATGGTTATGCTAAAGGTGTCACCTTGGAAAGGTGTGATACGTTTTGGAAAAAGGGGTAAACTGAACCCAAGATATGTAGGCCCGTTCAAGATCATCGAACGCATTGGACCGGTAGCTTATCGACTCGAGTTACCGCAACAACTCGCCGGAGTACATAATACCTTTCACGTCTCGAACCTTAAGAAGTGTCTTGCAAAGGAAGACCTCACCATTCCTCTTGAAGAAATCCATGTCGACGAGAAACTACAATTCGTCGAAGAACCAATCGAAATCATGGACCGTGAAGTTAAACAGCTCAAGCAGAGCAACATACCGATCGTTAAGGTTCGTTGGAATGCTCGAAGAGGTCCCGAGTTTACGTGGGAACGGGAGGATCAGATGAAACAAAAGTATCCACACTTGTTTCTCGATGACGCAAAATAGGTACAATTTTAAAATTTCGGGACGAAATTTATTTAACGGGGAGGTAATGTAACGACCCGCACTTTTGCGATCGTTCTATACTTATAAGATTAATATTTACATAAATTAAACCTTACCAACATGATAAGCAATCCAAATTGTCGAGACTTATGTTTTTCGAAAAGAGTTTTACACAACGTTTGACCGTCTAGTTTGACCGATGATATCACGAACTATACAATATATGATAATTATACGTTTGTGTATATATATGTATATATACATATTTAACATGACCTAAGAATGTTTTAATATCTCATTTTGTATTAATAACAATAAGTTATAAGTATATTTTGAAACTACTAACTTAAGTTTTCAAAACGATAACCATACGTAACGTTATTTGACTTAAATACTTATGACCTATAATGTTTATACATATATCGTATAAGTAATGTATTTAATCACTTTTAAAGACTTAAATACATAAAACAATATAAGTATATTTACAAAAGATAACTATATTTGAATCCTCGTTCCGTTTTCTCAAAGATTTCTATACGTATACCTAGGGTATATGTACCCGTATCATACGCAGCTTCTAGATGTATTTACTATTGGTATATACCAATAAAAATCTGCTCCTTAGCAGCCTTAAATGATTAAGAAACATGTGGAACCAACCATTTGTCAAGTAGCATGAATTATTTAGCAAGAAAACAAAGTTAGGTATCTTTTTTTTCCTTTATAACCTAAAAACGTTTTTATGCATGCGCACCATTTCTTCACCCCATTTTCTCATACTTACACTTCCATTTCTCTCTCAAAATACTCTTAACTTCATACTTGATCATCTCCAAGCATTTTCCCCATCATTTAGCTTCAAAAACAACACTTAAACCTCATAAGAAAACCTTACAAAAACACTTCAAGAAATCCTTCCAAGAACACCAACTTACTTCCAATCTTTCATCCACTTCCATCACCCTTTTGGTTCTAGGTTCTTACTCCTCTTTTAAAACAACCTTGTCCAAGGAACTTGAGGTAGAATCTATGTTCATAACCTTATTCGATTCATATATATATAGCTATCTTATTTTGTGGTATAAAATTTTAACAACAAGAACATAGTTTGAATGTTTTCAAACTTGTTTGCAAACTAAATAGATCCTTCTAACTTAACTTTTAAAATACTCCAAGACCTGTAATATAACTTAAATATATGCTAATTTAACAAGGTATAACTTGGTTTTTCAAAGATTATCTTAAAAACTGTTTTTACGACGTCGGAGTGCCACCGGGGGCTGTTTTGGGTTGGATAATTAAAAACCATCTTAAACTTTGAATTGGAGGTTTATTTTCTGGAAAAATGATTTTTACTATGAATATGATAACACATAAAAATTTCATGATTTAACTCAAAGTATAAGTATTTTTAGAAAAATAATCATTTAAGGTTGTTTACATGATGGAAAATGATTACCTTCATAAGTTTCACTAAAGTTTGACCTATGCCGTGTGATTTTGAATACAAACTAAGGTATTTACAGTTCATAGTCTTAAAGAGGGACTCGATCCAAGGAAGTGGCAAGTTGAATCAACGAAAACGGAGTTGTAACGAAGAAACTATGACCAAAACGAGATCGGATATCTAAGACTAGTTTAGCTACGAAAATAATTGGAGAAAATTAAATAAATCACATCTTTTTAAAATAACATGATATTTTATATATATGTACTCATAATTTAATTTTATATGGTTCAGGATCACCCGTAAACAATACGAGAAGATTAATCATAAGATCCCATGATTGTACGCAACATGTCATTTGACAACACCGGTACTTTATGTACGCAACACGTCATTTGACAACACCGGTACCATGGGTCAAGATTAATCTCGACCAATACATATACGATGGGGTTTTATTTATTTCGTTGGGGGTTTTATTTATTTCATTGCGGGTATATTAAACATCTAAAAATGAACCATTAAAATTGAATTACTAACAACGAACTGCTAACTACGGACTAAGGAATTATTAAAAGTATTAAAAGTATAACAAGTATATATATGTGACGTTTGTTTAAAAAGAAAAGGTATTGATATATTATATATGGATAGGTTCGTGATATCAACCGGAGACCAAGTCAAATTATATATATCTTCAAGACGAAAGTGAGTATATAGTCCCACTTTTAAACTCTAAATATTTCGGGATGAGAATACATGTATTTTATGTTTTACGTTATGGACACAAGTAACTGAAAAATATATTCTACGTTGAGTTGTACCACTGGCATACTTCCCTGTAGCTTGGTAACTGTTATTTACAGCGGTATTGTAAACGCGAATCCTGTTGATAGATCTATCGGGCCTGACAACCCCAACCGGACTGGACGACCAGTATTCAACGGTTGCACAGTACTTCGTTTCGTGACTACACTTGGTACGGTGTAGTAAGATTTCATAATAAAGGGAATATGCGACATTATTAAATGTTAAGTATGGTTACCAAGTGCTCAACCACTTAGAATATTTTTACTAAACTGTTTATATACGAAATCTTGTGGTCTATATATATATATTGCTGCCGACATTAAACCTATATCTCACCAACTTTATGTTGACCTTTTAAAACATGTCTATTCTCAGGTGATTACTAAAGCTTCCGCTGCATTATGTTGAATTTGAGCAGGATCTTGCGTACGCATGTTTGTGTCAAAAATAAAACTGCATATCCAAGAACTTGTGTTGTAAAATATGCTAGAAATCGTGTTGTTATCATCATTTGTAAAGTTTGTAAGTCGAAGATTATCGCTAAACGATAATCATCTTTATTTCGTCCAAAGCTTGTATCAAAAATAAGAATCATGGTTTGTAATGTATAATATATGCAGTTTTTCTTTTAAAAATGTCGCATATAGAGGTCAATACCTCGCAATGAAATCATACGTTATCTAACACGTTCTTACGGTTAAGGACGGGTTATGACATGTGGTATCTAGTCCGTAGTTAGCAGTCCGATGTTAGTAATTCAATTTTAATGATTCATTTTTAGGTGTTTAATAAACCCCCAATGAAATGAATAAAACCCCCATCGTATATGTA
Source organism: Rutidosis leptorrhynchoides (assembly GCF_046630445.1). Taxonomy (NCBI): domain Eukaryota; kingdom Viridiplantae; phylum Streptophyta; class Magnoliopsida; order Asterales; family Asteraceae; genus Rutidosis; species Rutidosis leptorrhynchoides. The sequence goes on from NC_092338.1 coordinate 50,309,458, forward strand.
TTAGTCGAGATTAATCTTGACCCACGGTACCGGTGTTGTCAAATGACGTGTTGCGTACATAAAGTACCGGTGTTGTCAAATGACGTGTTGCGTACAATCATGGGATCTTATGATTAATCTTCTCGTATTGTTTACGGGTGATCCTGAACCATATAAAATTGAATTATGAGTACATATATATAAAATATCATGTTATCTTAGAAAGATGTGATTTATTTAATTTCTCCCAATTATTTTCGTGGCTAAACTAGTCTTGGATATCCGATTTTGTTTCGGTCATAGTTTCTTCGTTACAACTCCGTTTTTGTTGATTCAACTTGCCATCTCCTTGGATCGAGTCCCTCTTTAAGACTATGAACTGTAAATACCTTAGTTTGTATTCAAAATCACACGGCATAGGTGAAACTTTAGTGAAACTTATGAAGTTAAACATTTTTGTTACAAAAATATCATTTAATGACCATTTTTCTAAAAATACCTATACTTTGAATTAAATCATGAAATTTTTATGTGTTAACATATTTATAGTAAAAATCATTTTTCCAGAAAATAAACCTCCAATTCAAAGTTTAAGATGGTTTTTAATTATCCAACCCAAAACAGTCCCCGGTTGCACTCCGACGTCTTAAAAACAGTTTTTAAGGTATTCTTTGAAAAACCAAGTTTTACCTTGTTAAATTAGCATATATTTAAGTTATATTACAGGTCTTGAAGTATTTTAAAAGTTAAGTTAGAAGGATCTATTTAGTTTGCAAACAAGTTTGAAAACTTTCAAACTATGTTCTTGTTGTTAAAATTTTATACCACAAAATAAGATAGCTATATATATATGAATCGAATAAGGTTATAAACATAGTTACTACCTCAAGTTCCTTGGACAAGGTTGCTGTAAAAGAGGAGTAAGAACCTAGAACCAAAAGGGTGATGGAAGTGGATGAAAGATTGGAAGTAAGTTTGTGTTCTTGGAAGGATTTCTTGAAGTGTTTTTGTATGGTTTTCTTATGGTGATTAAGTAAGGTTTTTGAAGCTAAATGATGGGGAAAATGCTTGTAGATGATCAAGTATGAAGTTAAGAGTATTTTGAGAGAGAAATGGGAGTGTAAGTATGAGAAAATGGGGTGAAGAAATGGTGTGCATGCATAAAAACGTTTTTAGTATATAAAGAAAAAAAATGATACCTAACTTTGTTTTCTTGCTAAAATAATTCATGCTACTTGACAAATGGTTGGTTCCACATGTTTCTTAATCATTTAAGGCTGCTAAGGAGCAGATTTTTATTAGTATATACCAATAGTAAATACATCTAGAAGCTGCGTATGATACGGGTACATATACCCTAAATATACGTGTAGAAATCTTTGAGAAAACGGAACGAGGATTCAAATATAGCTATCTTTTGTGAATATACTTATATTGTTTTATGTATTTAAGTCCTTAAAAGTGATTAAATACATTACTTATACGTTATATGTATAAACATTATAAGTCATAAGTATTTATATCAAATAACGTTATGTATGGTTATTGTTTTGAAAACTTAAGTTAGTAGTTTCAAAATATACTTATAACTTATTGTTATTAATACAAAATGAGATATTAAAACATCCATAAACCATGTTAAATATGTATATATACATATATATACACAAACGTATAATTATCATATGTTATATAGTTCGTGATATCATCGGTCAAACTAGACGGTCAAACGTTGTGTAAAACTCTTTTCGAAAACATAAGTCTCAAAAATTTGGATTGCTTATCATGTTGGTAAGGTTTAATTTATGTAAATATTAATCTTATAAGTATAGAACGATCGAAAAAGTGCGGGTCAACTTTAGGGTTTTTGCTTATCGTGTCGGAACCATATAGAGATTAGAGTTTAAATTTGGTCGGAAATTTCCGGGTCGTTACAGTACCCATCCGTTAAAGAAATTTCGTCCTCGAAATTTGGTAGAGGTTGTCATAAATAACAATAGGAATGTTTTCATGACGAATATGAGGTAATAATGAAATTTTATCATTATTGAAAGATTTAGATAAAACGATTTGGTTATGTGAGACGCACGAGCGAAGCTATCACAAAAGAGTGAAATGAGTAAATATAGAATTGTTGTAACCGATGACGTGATTATGATCGATTTCCGGGATTTAAGGGTTTTAAAGAAAATCTTATGTAATAAAATTTAGTTTTGCGGCGATCAGGATCTTCTTTGATTTAACGCGGCAATCTGTTTTGATTTCTTTGTCGAATATTTCACTATAAATTTACCTCCTTCCCTTTCTTTCTTCCCACATCTTCTATTCTTTCTCTTTAGTTCCTACTTTAAGACATTCGCTAATATGCTCCATCCAATTCTAACCCTTGTTATATTTCTAACTTTCATATCTTTCATTCTTCTTTTTCATCTATCACCAGAAGAATCTATTCTCTTTTATCCTTTCCTTGGAATTATAATGTTTTTAATTCTCCCGTGCCTTTACGTTGCAATACGTATTGATATGCACGGTTTGTAGTTTCGGGGTTGTTGTTAGGTTTTATACCTTCCCTTATATTTCGATGTTCCTACTCCCGTCCCTTAAAATCATTGTCATCCACAGTTAATGCTCTCTCTTATTTGCTGTGGTTTATGTTCCTATTTCTATTCTGAGGTTTTGTCCCTTCATTTCTTCTTCCCGTCCTCGAGCCAAGCGAACAATGGTCCGAAATTCGTAGGTAGGAAATTTGGAATGAACCTAGCTATTGGTTTTAGAATGAAATTGTAATGGCACGATCTTGATTCGTTAAATTACTCGAATATTCCGAAAAAATAGAACTATCAAGGTGATACGTTCTAATATGTTTGGAGACTTGATAGAAGGTAAGAGCCGTGTAACATGGCACATGATGACGGTACTGTGAATCATCACATTCCATTAGAAACTTAACATGACTTACTGTAATATAATGAAGTTGATCAAGTTTCATTATATTATACTAATTCATGCATCAGTTCCCAACACTACTTTAAAACATTCATATTTTAAACTTGGAGGTTTCAACATTTAGAAATTGACACAGTTTCTTTTATGTTGTAATGCAGATATTACGGAGAGATAAATATTCTCAGATAAGAATAGTTGTGAAAATATCTCCAGAAATATGGAGAATATGTATAACGGAATATATGAAGATATCTTATAATATCTAAGATAAGATGATGATGAAGAATATCATCGGGAGAGGTTTAGAATAAGGGGTAGGGTTTTTACTAATGATTTCAGCAGGCACTGAATCGTTTGAATCCTTTGAAAGCAGATTCAGTTCTTGTTATTTATCCACAACCTCTTTCATACTTTGCTCAAACCGTTTTCCGGTTCCAACTCTTCTCTTTTTCTGAGTTTTATCGACACACTGTGCTTCATCATCAAACTTTTGACTGTTTAAAATCGTTTACGATTTTCGCTGCTTCATCAGCATTTAAAGAACTGCTTCATAATTCAGGGTGTTTTTCAGAAACTTCACCTTCGGAGTATGAAATCCTTAGGAATAGACGTTATAGTTATGACTGAGAAGTTTTGCGAGATTTTTAAAATACTAATTGCGGATTCTGCCAAAAAGATGACAAGCTGCTGGTACATGATGTCGTGGAATATGAAAGGTTCTCCGGTAACAATGGTGAAAGGACAAGGTATATATATCGAGGTTATAATAAGAGTGGTCCTACTGAGAAATCAAAGTGGAGCTGTGACAAAATTGACTTATATTGAAAAGAGAAATGTAAGGTTGTTTTTTGCCAATGAATGATAAGGAATTTGACGCGGATAAATTTTAACGATAACTTCGGTTTTGAAAGTTTCAGGTGTATAACTGTATGCATAAATCTTTCTTCCGTAAACGAGGTGCGGCTGGTTCAACTTCTCGATTGAAGTGTTTTCAAGAATCATGAAAAGATTTGAACGAGGATTATAATTGTCGAAGTACAAATGAGGTTTAGGATGAAATCAAGTGGCAAACTTGAAGAATTATTTAGTTTCATATGTTATAATCAATATTTTAATTTAATTCATTTTAATTGTCCAAAGTTAGCAGTCCAATAGTCCGATGGTTCAATGATTCATATATAATTTAATATATAATATTCGAATTAAATAATACGTATCGTGACCCGTATACCGGTCTCGGTGTCGATCACAACTCAAAGTATATATATATTTTGAAATCAACTCCGACCCTGTATAGCCAACTCCCGCCTTCACATATAGAGTGTCTACAGTTGTTCCGAAATATATATATAGATGGGTCGATATGATAAGTCGAAACCTTGCATACGTGTCCCGTTATTTAAAGTGCGTAAAAGTAAATAACAGAAATTAAATGATGATAAATAAAATTGCGAGAATGTAAATTGCGATAAATTAAATGTTAATCAGTTATCTGGGAACAGTTAGCCGGAACAGTTAGCGTGAAATCCTATCACAATTTCAATTAATTAATTCGTTTGTTTCTAACACTTTTTATTTTTGTCCAATGTTTTCTTCATTATGCCACTTGTTGGATTCTGATAGATCAAAATCCAAATATGAAATTTGAATAGAAATGGTTATTCTGTGGTGAACGGATACGTATATCGGTAGTTGTAAGTAGGATAGTAAATGACCGTTGAATCAGATTTAGAGAATGTACAACGTAACTTATTAATGTGAATTCTAAATATTCCTCAGGTACTACCCACCCGTTAAAATATTTTCATCATTAACAGTTTGTACGAAAGAATTTTTAATTACAATCTTTATAAAAATATACTTGCATATATATTTTCTTCAGATGTAATCATAGATTCAATGAGTCAATGAAGTATTAAACTCATTTGATTTATCGTTAATATTAGATTACATAACTTCTAAAGCATTAGAGATTACATAATCGCCAGGTCGAACGAAGATAAATGAGGTAAAACGATACGTAAAGCGAAGATAATCGATGTAGAACGATATATAGAACGAAGATCATACTCGAAGTTCCGATGAGGTTTTTGAGGTATGTGATGTTGATATCCGAGATACAGTTTGTGATGTTGAGATTTTGGGGGTGACAAGAGTACTGTCGGCGTTGTTGATAGTGATACAGATTATGCTGCTGGTGCTGCTGCTGGTGTTTGTAACCTTCGCACCGTATTTTCTAAAGCCACTACCCGAGCGCGAAGCTCGTTGACTTCTTCTATTATACCGGGATGATTGACAGTTGGAACGAGCGAATGAACAAGATTCGAAATATGGGATAGTATGTAGTCATGACGAGATACTCTAGAAATGAGCGAGAAAATGGTGTTTCGAATAGGTTCGCCGGTAAGTGCTTCAGGTTCATCGTTAAGAGGACAATTTGGTGGATGGAATGGATCACCTTCTTCTTGCCTCCAGAAATTTAGTATATTACGAACCCATCCCCAATTCATCCAGAATAGATGATGGGAAATTGGTTGATCCATTCCGGTAACGCTGTTCTCGGAGCTCGAATGGAAATCCATATCGGCGAAGCTATCGAAGTCGGAGGAATTTGAGCTGGATGAAGAATCCATCTTGTATGGTCGGAGAAATGAATTTTTGGTTTGGAATAGATTATAGGAGTTGGGTTTGGAACTCTTCAATACATAATTTACATATGTATATATAATATCAAAATCCCATGAATTACGGAGAATCTTTGAAATACGTCAGGCAATGTCTATAGTAACAGATACGCTAGGATATGAATTTTGTCTATACACTATCGATGCACTAAATGCAGTAAGACGTGTCTAGACTTAAGAATGATAAGCAGGCAGTTCCCTAAGGATGATAAGCAGATGATTTCCGACTAGGATTGGTAAGCAAAACTTTTGACAGGCAGACACGGTCAAAGTCCAGACTCACTTAATGTATCCTAACAACTACTAGTTAGACACACTAATGCAAGGCCTGGTTCGCTAAGACCAACGCTCTGATACCAACTGAAAGGATCCGAAACTAATCATCCGGACGTTGTCCATATTGATTACAAACGAATTACAATAGTTGATAACATTGCGAGGTACTTGCCCTCTATATGATACATCTTACAAACGTTGCATTTATTCTTAAAAGGCAATCTATAGTTACATCCAGAATTGACATAATCGCCTGACATTTCATAATATTCAAATGACCTAAATCGCCATTTATTTAATAATAGTCTCTATGAACTTCAATGACTCGAATGCAACGCCTTATGATATAAGTCCTTAATAGCCTCAAGTAGTATCCTTAGTACGAGCTAATGCACAGCGGAAGACTTAATTCATACCTGAGAATAACATGCTTTAAAATGTCAACATAAAGTTGGTGAGATATAGGTTTAATGCCGGCAGCGATATATATATATATATATATATATATATATATATAGACCACAAGATTTCAAATATAAACATTTTCATAAAAATATTCTAAGTGGTTGAGCACTTGGTAACCATACTTAACATTCAATCACGTCGCATATTCCCTTTAATATGAAATCTTACTACACCGTACCAAGTGTAGTCACAAAACGAAGTACTGTGCAACCGTTGAATACTGGTCGTCCAGTCCGGTTGGGGTTGTCAGGCCCGATAGATCTATCAACAGGATTCGCGTTTACAATACCGCTGTAAATATTAGTTACCAAGCTACAGGGAAGTATGCCAGTGGTACAACTCAACGTAGAATATATTTTTCAGTTACTTGTGTCCATAACGTAAATCATTTATAAAAGTAGCGCATGTATTCTCAGCCCAAAAATATTTAGAGTTTAAAAGGGGACTATATACTCACTGTTGTCTTGAAGATATAAATATTTTGACTTGGTCTTCCGGTTGATATCACGAACCTATCCATATATAATATATCAATATATTTTCATTTTTAAACAATCGTCACATATATATACTTGTTATACTTTTAATACTTTTAATAATTCCTTAGTCCGTAGTTAGCAGTACCACATGTCATAACCCGTCCTTAACCATAAGAACGTGTTAGATAACGTATGATTTCATTGCGAGGTATTGACCTCTATATGCGACATTTTTAAAAGAACAACTGCATTTATTTTACATTACAAACCATAACTCTTATGATAATACAAGCTTTGGACGAAATAAAGATGATTATCGTTTAGCGATAATCTTCGACTTACAAACTTTACAAATGATGATAACAACACGATTTCTAGCATATTTTACAACACAAGTTCTTGGATATGCAGTCTTATTTTTGACACAAATATGCGTACGCAAGATCCTGCTCAAATTCAACATAATGCAGCGGAAACTTCTAATTATCACCTGAGAATAAACATGTTTAAAACGTCAACATATAGTTGGTGAGATATAGGTTTAGTGCCGGCAGCAATATATATATAGACCACAAGATTTCGTATATAAACAGTTTAATAAAAATATTCTAAGTGGTTGAGCACTTGGTAACCATACTTAACAATTAATCACGTCGCATATTCCCTTTAATATGAAATCTTACTACACTGTACCAAGTGTAGTCACGAAACGAAGTACTGTGCAACCGTTGAATACAGGTCGTCCAGTCCGGCTGGGGTTGTCAAGCCCGATAGATCTATCAACAGGATTCGCGTTTACAATACCGCTGTAAATATTAGTTACCAAGCTACAGGGAAGTATGCCAGTGGTACAACTCAACGTAGAATATATTTTTCAGTTACTTGTGTCCATAACGTAAAACATAAAATACATGTATTCTCATCCCGAAATATTTAGAGTTTAAAAGTGGGACTATATACTCACTTTCGTCTTGAAGATATATATATTTTGACTTGGTCTCCCGGTTGATATCACGAACCTATCCATATATAATATATCAATACCTTTTCTTTTTAAACAACGTCACATATATATTCTTGTTATACTTTTAATACTTTTTATAATTCCTTAGTCCGTAGTTAGCAGTTCGTTGTTAGTAATTCAATTTTAATGGTTCATATTTAGATGTTTAATAAACCCCCAACGAAATAAATAAAACCCCCAACGTATATGTATTGGTCGAGATTAATCTTGACCCACGGTACCGGTGTTGTCAAATGACGTGTTGCGTACATAAAGTACCGGTGTTGTCAAATGACGTGTTGCGTACAAACATGGGATCTTATGATTAATCTTCTCGTGTTGTTTACGGGTGATCCTGAACCATATAAAATTGAATTATGAGTACATATATATAAAATATCATGTTATCTTAAAAAGATGTGATTTATTTTAATTTTCTCCAATTAATCCCGAAGTTAAACTAGTCTTGGATAGCCAATTTTGTTTCGGTCATAGTTTCTTCGTTACAACTCCGTTTTCGTTGATTCAACTTGCCATCTCCTTGGATCGAGTTCCTCTTTAAGACTATGAACTGTAAATATCTTAGTTTGTATTCAAAATCACACGGTATAGGTGAAACTTTAGTGAAACTTATGAAGTTAAACCTTTTCCTTTATGTAGGCAACCTTAAATGATTATTTTTCTAAAAATACTTATACTTTGAATTAAATCATGAAATTTTTATGTGTTACCATATTCATAGTAAAAATCATTTTTCCAGAACATAAACCTTCAATTCAAAGTTTAAGATGGTTTTTAATTATCCAACCCAAAACAGCCCCCGGTTACACTCCGACGTCGTAAAAACAGTTTTTAAGGTGTTCTTTGAAAAACCAAGTTATACCTTGTTAAATTAGCATATATTTAAGTTATATTACAGGTCTTGAAGTATTTTAAAAGTTAAGTTAGAAGGATCTATTTAGTTTGCAAACAAGTTTGAAAACATTCAAACTATGTTCTTGTTGTTAAAATTTTATACCACAAAATAAGATAGCTATATATATATGAATCGAATAAGGTTATGAACATAGTTACTACCTCAAGTTCCTTGGACAAGGTTGCTGTAAAAGAGGAGTAAAAAGCTAGAACCAAAAGGGTGATGGAATTGAATGAAAGATTGGAAGTAAGTTTGTGTTCTTGGAAGGATTTCTTGAAGTGTTTTTGTAAGGTTTTCTTATGAGGTTTAAGTGTTGTTTTTGAAGCTAAATGATGGGGAAAATGCTTAGAGATGATCAAGTATGAAGTTAAGAGTATTTTGAGAGAGAAATGGAAGTGTAAGTATGAGAAAATGGGGTGAAGAAATGGTGTGCATGCATAAAAACGTTTTTAGGTTATAAAGGAAAAAAAAGATACCTAACTTTGTTTTCTTGCTAAATAATTCATGCTACTTGACAAATGGTTGGTTCCACATGTTTCTTAATCATTTAAGGCTGCTAAGGAGCAGATTTTTATTGGTATATACCAATAGTAAATACATCTAGAAGCTGCGTATGATACGAGTACATATACTCTAGATATACGTATAGAAATTTTGTGAAAAATGGAATGAGGATTCAAATATAGCTATCTTTTGTGAATACACTTATATGGTTTTATGTATTTAAGTTCTTAAAAGTGATTAAATTCATTACTTATACGATATATGTATAAACATTATAGGTCATAAGTATTTAAGTCAAATACGTTGCGTATGGTTATCGTTTTGAAAACTTAAGTTAGTAGTTTCAAAATATACATATAACTTATTGTTATTAATACAAAATGAGATATTAAAACATTCTTAGATCATGTTAAATATGTATATATACATATATATACACAAACGTATAATTATCATATGTTATATAGTTCGTGATATCATCGGTCAAACTAGACGGTCAAACGTTGTGTAAAACTCTTTTCAAAAACATAAATCTCAACAATTTGGATTGCTTATCATGTTGGTAAGGTTTAATTTATGTAAATATTAATCTTACAAGTATAGAATGATCGAAAAAGTGCGGGTTAAATAAATTTCGTCCCGAAATTTTAAAATTGTACCTATTTTGCGTCATCGGGAAACAAGTGTGGATACTTTTGTTTCATTTGATCCTCTCGTTCCCAAGTAAACTCGGGACCCCTTCGAGCATTCCAACGAACCTTAACGATCGGTATGTTGCTCTGCTTGAGCCGTTTAACTTCACGATCCATGATTTCGATTGGTTCTTCGATGAATTGTAGTTTCTCGTCGACATGGATTTCTTCAAGAGGAATGGTGAGGTCTTCCTTTGCAAGACACTTCTTAAGGTTTGAGACGTGAAAGGTATTATGTACTCCGGCGAGTTGTTGCGGTAACTCAAGTCGATAAGCTACCGGTCCAATGCGTTCGATGATCTTGAACGGGCCTACATACCTTGGGTTTAGTTTACCCCTTTTTTCAAAACGTATTACACCTTTCCAAGGTGACACCTTTAACATAACCATGTCACCGATCTGAAACTCTAATGGTTTCCTTCGAACATCGGCGTAGCTCTTTTGGCGACTACGGGCTGTTTTCAATCTCTCCTTGATTTGTACTATCTTCTCAGTCGTTTCGTGTATGATCTCGGGACCAGTTAATTGTCGATCTCCTACTTCATTCCAACAAATAGGAGATCTACACTTCCTTCCGTACAATGCTTCGAATGGCGCAGCTTTAATGCTCGCATGATAACTATTATTATACGAGAATTCTGCTAATGGTAGATATTTATCCCATCCGTTTCCAAAATCGATCACACATGCCCTGAGCATGTCTTCAAGAGTCTGAATCGTTCTTTCACTCTGCCCATCAGTTTGCGGATGATACGCGGTACTCATATCCAAACGAGTTCCTAGGGCCTCCTGTAGTGATTGCCAGAACTTTGATGTAAATCTACTATCACGATCAGATATAATGGAAATAGGTATTCCATGCCTTGAAACAACTTCCTTTATATACAATCGTAATAGTTTCTCCATTCTATCCGTTTCCTTTATAGGCAAGAAGTGTGCAGACTTGGTGAGACGATCAACAATCACCCAAATGGTGTCGTATCCTGATATCGCGTATTTTATACACATTTTCATTGGCGATATCGGTTACATTTTGGTCCATTTGGATACGATTTGGCGGTTATATTGATAATATTGAGTTGTTCGAAGTTTGACGAGCTAATTATTAGAAAGTGGTGTTTTATGAAGTTTATGGGGCATTTTGTTGGATTGTTATTCCTAATGGTGCACCGAGGATGGAAACGTTAAGTAATTAGCAGGTATATTGGGTTTTTAGATGATTCAAGATAAGAAAGTGTGTAAAAGTCGAAGGAACCAGAAACAGTTAATTGCCGCGGCGCGAGAAAGGCCTCCGCGGCGCGGCCGTACACGTGTTTTCAAATCAGAACTTGAGTTAAGAAGATCAAAATTTCATGTATAATGTCGCGGCGCGACCATTAACTCCGCGGCGCGACAGGTCTGTCGGTTCAGCTATTTTGGCAAGTATTTAAGCCCGAATTTAACCCTAATCAAGAATAATCGTATCCAGACGAATTCCAGCCACTTTTTGACGAACCTAGGTGATTTTTGGAGATCTTCAAGGTCATTCTAAGGTATTAATCATTCCGGGAACAAGTCTCCATTCGTGTATCTTTCAGATTTCAATCTTTAATTAGTTTTATTCTTTTGTTATCAACAATGAATTATTCTATGTCTTTGATTGTTATTTTGATTTCAGCCATGATTGTAGGCTAAACTCTTAATGTTTGTCTAGATTGAATATTTGCAAGTGTTTGGATGATACTTTAATGTTTTATTAATTGATGCATGATAATTATGAGTTTTGATTAAGAACCATTCTTGTGGGTGTTAATTATTGATACTAGGTTGATTAGTGAATCTTGTTTGAACAAAGGGAACCCTGTTTCAATTTAGTGATCTAATTTCCAATTGATTTGTCTTAACCGATTGGGTGCTTACTGGACCAAGGGGGTAAACCGGGTATGGTAATTAAAGAAAACAGGGGTGAATTGTGTGGAGCGAACGCGTAACCAATTGAATCTTAATCTTGTAATTAGTTAGTTACTAAGTCACAAACGAAAGATAGTTTTTGGTGAAAGGGAACCCTAAGCCAATAAGTCCTAGTTTGATGTGTTTGCTAAAAGAGAACTCTGGGTAAACCGACTCTGTAATTGCGTGCATTGATTAATAGAACTAGTGCTTAATAACAAATCATCCAACACTGCGAATAGGATATCTAGGCGAACATTCTTTTATCCATTGAATTCAAATATCTTTATTTTTCTGTCGAGTCTGCATTTATTTTATTTAAACTTAAAAACCAAAAATATTGTCTTTTATTTTCAAAGCTTCCTTGATTTGGCTAATCGTTAAATAGCCGCAAACAAACTATCTCGTAATTTCAATTTTCATAGTTTAACTTAGTTTACTTTTATTAGTTTCAAACTTAATTCTCACGTTAATACTGTCCTTGGAACGATACTTGGAATTACCATTTTTATACTATTACACGATCGGGTACACTGCCCGTAAGTGTGTAGTAATCTTTAACCAGGCATATTTCCAGAGATAATTTATATACTAGATTTCACACATCAAGTTTTTGGCGCCGCTGCCGGGGACAGTTGTGTTGAAAATTAAGTTTGAAAATTAAGTTTGTTTTTAGTTAATTTTAACTGTTTAGTTTAATTTAATTCTAATTGAGTCGGTGCGTTTAATCGGTTCGTTAGCTGTGTTCTTGCAGTTACAGGTAGTGCATGCAACATACGCGTTCTTCAGATTCTCCAATTGTTAAACCATTTGACGAGCCTGAAAGAGAGTTGTTTAAAGCTTTAAGTCAGAAGCAAAAGTTAACAGTGGATTCATCAGTTTCATCGGGTGATACTTACGTTAATTTGGGAAGTACTTCTGAGACTGTGGTGCCCGAGACACCACCTGAAATTTTTAACGAAGAAGACTCTTACGCTTCGTCTGATACTACAGAAACTGAAGAAATGGCCGAAGGAGAAGCACCCCGTCCTCAGACTATGGCTGAAAAGTTAAAGGCCACCCGAGGAGGCCAAGGCAATTCGATTACTCAACCGAATATTACTCAGCCTTTTCAAATTACAGGGCCGATCCTGAATTTGATTTCTTCTGATTGCCGATTCTATGGCAAAGATACCGAGGATGCTAACGAGCATCTTCGTAATTTTAATGATGTTTGTAACTTGTTTAAGCTACATGAGGTTGCCGACACTTCAATTAAGACAAGACTTTTCCCTTGGACTCTTAAGGGAGAAGCTAAGAGATGGTTAGATAAGCAACCTGAGGGTACGATTAGATCTTGGGAGACTTTGGAGGATAAGTTTTTGTCAAAGTTTTTCCCTGCATCTCGAGCTGCTCGACTTCAAGCAGATATTTCTCAATTTAGACAAAAGAGCAGTGAGACATTGTTTGATGCTTGGGACCGTTTTGCTACTTTGTTACGCTCGTGCCCGCAACACGGGTTGAATGATTTACAGAAGGTTCAGATTTTCTACAAAGGTTGTGATATTCCTACGCGTCAGTGTATTGATCAAGCTGCAGGTGGTACGTTAATGGATAAGACTGAAGAAGAGGCGTTAGAAATCATTGAAAAGCAAGCTGCTTACTCTCATGAGTGGCATCAGGATCATGAGTCTTTCCAATCTGCTTCAGTTAAGAGAACAGAGACTACAGGTACAGGTGCTTATGATGATTTTGGGTCTATCAGTGCTAAGTTGGATTCGTTTGGTAGGAATTTGGAGAAGATGAACAAGGATATTCATGGTATGAAGGTTGGTTGTGAATACTGTGGAGGTTTGCATCTGGGCAAAGATTGTGATGCGGGTTTGACTATGAATCAGAAAGAAGAGGTCAACTATATTAGTCAGCAGAATAACAATCAGTTTCAGGGACGTGCTCAGTTTAATAGGAATTTCAATAATCCTTATAATCCGCAAGGTAATCAGGGTTCGAGGTTCCAACCGGGTTCTAGTGGAGGTTTTCAGCAGCAAGCTCCCGGTTATTTTCAGAAACCACAGGTCGAAGAGAAAAAGTCCAACCTTGAGGCTATGATCGAGAAGTTAGTGATATCTCAGACTCAACTTGTCACTACCGTTACTCAGAATAATGAAAAGAATGACCAAATGTTTCGAAATCAACAAGCAGCTATTCATAATCTAGAACAGCAGATTGGTCAACTTGCTAATAAGAGTAGTGAGAGAAAACCGGGGGAGTTACCGAGCAAGACGGATACTAACCCGAAAAACGGGCATGTTAATGCTATCACCACCCGAAGTGGTTTAGCATATTATCCACCGAGGAAGCCCGACGAGTATGACTTAAGGGTACCGTTAGTTAATGATAGTGAGCCAGTTGTTGAAAGTGAACCGGCAAAGGAAAAGGAGCCGGAACAGGTGGCTGAAAAAGTTGTGAAGGAACCGGTTACTGTTGCTGCTAAACCGGTAGTTAGAGAGTATCAACCACCGCTCCCATTCCCGAGGAAACAGCGATTGGAGAAGCTAGAGGCCGAAAAGTCCAAGTTCATGGACTTGATTAAAAAAGTTAACATAAATATGCCTTTTATTGATGTTATTGCAGGTATACCTAAGTATGCGAGGTTTCTTAAGGATTTGCTGACTAACAGGCGGAAACTGGAGAACGTGTCTTCAGTCAGGTTGAATGCCGCATGCTCAGCGGTTGTTGCAAACAAGCTTCCCGAGAAGCTTGAAGATCCTGGAAGTTTTACCATTCCTTGTTTACTTGGTAATTTGGACTGTATGAGGGCTTTGGCGGATTTGGGGGCTAGCATTAATTTAATGCCTTATTCTATTTACTTAAAGCTAGACCCCGGGGAGTTAAAACCCACGCGTATGGCTGTGCAGCTAGCCGACCGCTCTATTAAATTCCCTCGTGGAATCATAGAGAATATGTTAGTGAAGACCGGGTCGTTAGTTTTTCCGGCAGATTTTGTGGTTTTGGATATGGAAGTGGATGAAAGGATTCCACTAATTTTGGGTCGGCCATTCTTAAATACTGCTAGGTGTATGATTGATGTGTATGGCCAAAAGTTGACCCTTCGGATAGACGATTTGAGTGCAACATTCTCAATCGACCATGCTTTGAAATACCCTGGTTACACTGATGATACATGTTATTTTCTTAACACTGTGAATGTCCAGTCTGAGTTTTTGCAGGAATTCCCAGAGTTACAGGGTTCAGGAGAATGCTCATTGTTTGAGATTGATGAGGATGTGCAGGTTGAGGAGGTGGATCTTTTAACCACCTTGATGGAAAACGGCTATGAGCCGACTGAAGAGGAGTTCAAAGAACTCGAACGTGATTCAAATTACCGGAGCAAGTCTTCAATTGAAGAACCTCCCGAGCTTGAATTGAAGCCACTTCCAGATCATTTGGAATACGCTTACTTGCAAGAGGAATCTAAGCTTCCGGTAATTATTTCTTCTTCTCTTTCAGCAGGTCAGAAAACTGAGCTTGTAGCCATGCTAAAGGCCCATAAACCGGCCATTGCATGGAAGATTCACGACATTAAGGGTATTAGTCCCTCCTATTGCACCCACAAAATCCTAATGGAGGATAACTCCAAACCTGTGGTGCAACGTCAAAGGAGGTTGAACCCGCACATGCAGGATGTCGTGAAGAAAGAAATCGTTAAGCTCCTTGATGCAGGTCTGATATACCCGATTTCTGATAGCCCGTGGATTAGCCCGGTACACTGTGTACCTAAGAAAGGTGGTATGACTGTTACCACCAATGATAAAAATGAGTTAATTTCCACCCGGACTGTCACGGGGTGGCGTGTTTGTATCGACTACCGTAAGTTGAACGACGCCACACGTAAAGACCACTTCCCGCTACCTTTCATGGATCAAATGCTAGAGAGGTTGGCGGGAAACAGTTTCTATTGCTTTCTCGATGGTTTCTCGGGCTATTTTCAAATTCCTATCTCGCCCGAGGACCAAGAGAAGACCACTTTCACGTGCCCGTATGGCACGTTTTCTTATCGACGCATGCCCTTTGGCCTTTGCAATGCTTCGGCCACCTTTCAAAGGTGCATGATGGCCATATTCCATGACATGATCGAAGATTGCATGGAGGTGTTCATGGATGACTTCTCGGTCTTCGGTGACACTTTCGATTCATGCCTTCTTAATTTAGAACGGATGTTGGTCAGGTGCGAAAAATCTAATCTTGTGCTCAACTGGGAGAAGTGCCATTTCATGGTTCAAGGGGGCATCGTTCTCGGGCACAAGATTTCTAAAAACGGTATAGAGGTGGATCCCGCAAAGGTTACCGCTATTAAGAACCTTCCACCCCCTACCGATGTTAAGGGTGTTAGGAGTTTTCTCGGGCACGCCGGTTTTTACCGGCGATTCATTAAAGATTTTTCTAAGATTGCCAACCCGATGAATAAACTCCTTGAAAAGGACACCCCGTGGAAATTCTCCGACGAATGCCAAAAGGCATTCGAGCTTTTGAAGGAGAAACTCATCAATGCACCAATCATAATTGCTCCAAATTGGTCCTTACCGTTCGAGCTTATGTGCGATGCATCTGATTTCGCTGTTGGCTCAGTTTTGGGTCAAAGGGTCGAGAAGCATTTCCGACCCATCTACTATGCAAGCAAGACCTTGCAAGGAGCGCAATTAAATTATACTACCACTGAAAAAGAGCTCCTTGCGGTGGTCTTTTCGTTTGATAAGTTCCGGTCCTACTTAGTCTTATCTAAGACTATTGTCTTTACGGACCATTCTGCTCTAAAGTACCTTTTTGCTAAACCGGATGCAAAACCACGACTTCTTAGATGGATCTTGCTTTTGCAAGAATTTGATGTGGAGATCCGGGATAAAAAGGGTGCTGAAAACTTGGCGGCCGATCACCTTTCACGTCTTGAGAACCCCTCCCGTGAGGTTCTCGATGAGACGACCATTCGTGATGATTTTCCCGGCGAATATCTCATGAAGGTGGATAAGGTTGATGAGCCGTGGTACGTGGACATTGCTAATTATCTAGTTGGGAGATTCTTGGAGAAAGGGTGGTCACATCAAAAGAGGAAGAAATTCTTCAGTGACCTTAAGTACTATTTCTGGGAGAATCCCTATCTTTTTCGTTGTTGTCCCGATGGAGTTATCCGCCGGTGTGTTTCCGGTGATGAGTGTATGCGAATTCTAACCGAGTGCCATAGTGGACCTACCGGTGGACATTTTGGACCCCAAATTACGGGGCGTAAAGTCTATGATGCCGGCTTTTATTGGCCGACAATCTTCAAAGATGCCCACCTGGTTTGTAAGTCATGTGATTCGTGCCAAAGGGCCGGTAAAGTCACCAAACGTGATGAGATGCCTCAACAAAGCATCCAGGTTTGCGAAGTATTTGACGTTTGGGGAATTGACTTTATGGGGCCATTTCCGAAATCTCAGAATTACAGTTACATACTCGTTGCCATTGACTACGTGTCTAAATGGGCCGAAGCGCAAGCTTTACCCACAAATGATGCACGAGTTGTGATTTCGTTCCTTAAGCGTTTATTCTCTCGATTTGGAACTCCTAAAGCTTTAATTAGCGATAGGGGTACTCATTTTTGTAACGCTCAAATGGAGAAGGTATTGAAGCGATATGGAGTTGTCCATAAAGTTTCTACTTCATACCATCCCCAAACGAGCGGACAAGTTGAGAATACCAATCGAGCTCTTAAAAGTATTCTTGAGAAAACTGTGGGGTCGAATCCGAAGGAGTGGGCAAATAAGCTCGACGAAGCTTTGTGGGCGTTTAGAACAGCCTTCAAAACGCCACTTGGTACCACTCCTTATCGGTTGGTTTATGGGAAAGCGTGCCATCTTCCATTGGAGATTGAGCATAAAGCTATGTGGGCACTTCAAAAGTGCAATTTAGATTTGAAGGAAGCCGGACGCCTAAGGGCGGGGCAATTGAATGAGCTTGGTGAGTTACGCCTTGATGCGTACGAGAATTCATTGATTTATAAAGAAAAGACCAAGCAATGGCATGATAGGAAGTTAAAGGGTCCAAAAGAGTTTAACGAAGGCGATCGAGTGCTTTTGTTTAACTCAAGGTTAAAGCTTTTACCGGGAAAACTTAAGTCCCGGTGGACGGGACCATTTGAGGTTGTTAAGGTGTTCCCATACGGTACGGTCGAGTTGAAAAATGCGAATGGTATCACCTTTAAGGTTAACGGACATCGTGTGAAGAAGTATGTTGATGGTCCGTTAGTGATTGATGACGAGGTTCACGTTGAACCCGATCCCAACGCCACTTGAAGTTGGGGACGAGTTGCGTGAACGACTCATTAAATAAGGTTCACATTGTTGTATAGTGTGTATAATTAGGTGCGATCACGGGTTTGTTGAGTCCAAATTGCTAAATGATTGATTTTGATTGATTACTAGTTGGATTTGTGGTAGTTTTTGGTTATTGTTTTTTTTAAAAAAGGATGCTGAATTGTAAAAAAACGAAGTGGCTGTTCCCTTTGTATTGCCGCGTCGCGGCAACGGCCTTCGCGGCGCGGAGAAGTGCGTAGGTTGGAAACAGAAAGGGACTTAAAGATGATATTTAAATATGTGTATTACCGCGTCGCGGTAATTTTGGTCGCGGCGCGAGGTATCATTGGGTTGGGGATTCACGTTTCTCAAAAGAATTAACCATCAGGGGTAGTGTACTGCCGCGGCGCGGCAGTTAACATCGCGGCGCGACATTTCAGGCGCGCAGATACTGAACCCCCGGTTTTGTTTAAAGTTAAATGGGCCAACCCGAATAATTACATGACCCGTCGCGAATTTGACCCTTTTTAGGGTATATGCATCAGTTTTACACCACATATTATCACACACTTATCTCAAGAACACCTAAGGCTTTTCAAACCCTAAATTCAATTACCCAAATCACTTCTTAGTTTCTTCAATTAATTGCTACATCATGCCGGTTAAGGTCCGATTTTAACTAATCTCTTGCTTTTTCTTTCATTAATCTTGATTAATCTTGTTAATTTTAGGGTTTATGTTTGAAAATTTAAGGGGTTATGTTTAATTGAATCTTTTATGCTTTAATATGAATTAATTGTTGATGAATTTGATATTATTGTGTTTCTTCATGATTTATTGTGTTGATTATGCATGATATTGATTTTTGAAATTATGGTAGTGATTAAATTCGAATTTCATGTTAAATATTTGGGGATTTTGTTTGAAAGGGTGTTGATTGTTAATGATGGTATGTTTTAAGATAGTGTGGGGTAATTTGGGCGGGTTTCATGTGAGAATTTGGAATTGGTTAAGTTTGTTGAGTTTTTGTGATTAATGAGATGACTATTTGAATGTGGAGTTGTTTAATCTTGATGTAATTGGATGGTTGATATGATGAAGTTTGTTATATGGAGTTTAAAGTTAGTTGTTTAAAGAAACACATTTATGCTATAAGAGTTTTGGAATTAGTTTGAATGTGATACATGAAACACAAACATATGTTTTGGATACTTGCTATTGTTTAAATGTTTAATTGAAGTTGAAACGAGTTTGATGACAATTGATGCAAGTATGTGGAACATGTTGATTTCGCTTAACGCTAACTCTTCAATGTTTGTGTTTGGATTTGTCTTTGTTTAATTTGTGCAGAGAAGCAGAGCTAGTGCACCATCCTCCTCCACGGCTCAGGCCCGTATGGAGGAAGAACGACGAACCGACCCGGAAGTGTGGTTGGAAACAGTTCAGGAAGAATTTTCTCAATACTATGCATTTATTTCGGTTCGAAACATCCAAGCTACTTGGTTCTTCAGCTGGGATGAGTTAGACAGAGCATCTGATGAGGTTAAAGAGGAAATTGCTTCCATATTGTCGTTGTCTTATTGTGGGTTCGAAATAGATGCATGGGAACGCGCTATGTCCCTACGAGAGCATCTTTATAGGGAATTAATTGTTGAATTTTTCTCCTCTCTAAGCTTTCGTACTAGACGAAATGGGGAAGATAAAGGGTTCTTAACTTTTCGATTGGGGGGCGAGAGAAGAGCGATGAGTCGATTCGATTTAGCGCGAGCGTTGAATTTGTTTGAAGGGTGGACCGATAATCTTTTGAAACGGTATTTACAGGAGACAGAGTTTATTGGTAATCAGGAAGGCTATCTTGAGCGTGATTTTTGGGAGGAAATATCGGGTTTGGTGCCTTTTGTGTCAAATGAATCCAAGGGCTCTGATATTCAACGAAAAGACTTACGGTTGTTTCAAAAGCTTTTATCAAGTACTTTTTGTGCCCGACGGAATGGGAATGATAAAGTAAATTCCACCGAGCTATGGATTTTGTTTAGGTATACACGAGGTGCACATGTGGATTTGTGCAATCTTATTGGCACATATTTGTCAAATCATTCACGAGAGGTTCGATCCACACGGCCAATTCTTGGTGGCCATTTTGTTACACGAATTGCAAAATGGTTCGATATTGATTTTAGTAGATGCACCAGATTGACTGATCAGCTGCAGATTATGAAACCTTTTAATCTAAGGTTTTATTTTAATGCAAATTTCGTTATGTGGAATGAGAGTCGAGATGTTGTGGTGCCGTTTGTTGAGCCACAAGCACCCGAGGTTGGGGGTGCTAATCAGGGTGTGAATGAGCCGGAGCAGGTTGCTCCAAATGTGCAAGCTGGGGGTGAGCAGCAATGGGGAATTTCCCAAGAAATTTGGGATGGTTTGGTTTCATCGGTGGGTAATATACAGGTTGGTATGTCGAGTGGGTTTCGTGATTTCCGCAGTGATCAGCGGGAACATGATAACAGAATGTGGGCGAGCCAACAAAGAGTTGAGGCGAGTAATGTTAGGCAGGAGGAAAGGTTGGATGAAATAAACCATGATCAGCAGTGGATTGCCTATGGTCATGACTGGCAGCGCCACAACGATCGCCTCTATTACCACGATCCAGAGAATTATTTTGGTACCATCGCTCAGCAACCAGTATACTATCGGAGTGAGGTTAGGCCTCGAGTTCAGGCCCCGATTTATGATGAGAGTGAGAGATTTCAGGATGCCCAGCGCAGATATGAGCAGCAGTACCCGTACGGCAGCTGGCCGTATGACGGGTTTCAGTGATGAGGGCCTGCGTGCCCGTTGATCTTGTTGTATTGGTTTAAGACTATTTTCTTTTCGATTTGGTTGTACTAGATATTTTTATTTTTCGTATGATGTACTTTGAGACCTATTTGGGGCAAGGCGTTTCGGTACCGGGTGGTACCACTTTGCCCATTTATGTATTTGGTGTGTTTTTCTTTTTGTTAGGTGTGTTGGTGAAACGGTTTTTCAAGTCTGGCATTAAGTTCAGCAAAACTACTTGAGTGATGATATTTGTGTGAGAATCGGGAATGGACGATGTTCTTATGCTGGCAGTCAGTTCAGCGCCATCTGTCACTGTCATTCCACGATCTGTGGTTAAGCTCGATAAGTTTTTATTTTTCTTACCCTTTTGATTTTAATCCATTTTTGATCTCAAGTGATGGGGACATTACTTGATCTCAAGTGTGGGGTGGGGGATGTAAAATCTCTCGGGTTGGTTATTAATAGAATCATCATTATTTTGGTTTTGATATTTAAAAGACTTGACGTTTCACGGGGTTTTGGTCGTAAAAAAAAATTGAAAATTTAGGGGAAAATAAAAAAAAATGAAAAAATTAGTTAGTTAAAAAGAAAAAAAAAATATAAAAATAGTTAAAAATTCGACCAAAACCTTTGTTTGAGTATGGCTTGGTTTTTTATATTTCATGATGTTTAAAGAAGCCAAAGTTGTTCCACATGTTCATTACCATTGAACATGAAATCCTACGAGTTCGGGGAACTCAATAGTAGGTCACCTGTACCAAAACGGGTGTAAACCGTGAGAGAGCGGTGATTGCATAGCGTGATTGTGACCGAATCACGTGCCAGATCAAAAACTTTTGGTTACTTGGTATAGTATACTTCCGAAACTATATCATTTTATTATTACATCATTTAATGATGTGATACTGTGGGAAGAGGAGCCTTGAGCTTCACCAGTGCTGTCCTTTTCAGGAGCAATAGCTACGTGCTTGTGTTTGCTTAGACAACACAACCCATAGCCAAAAGCTATGGAACCCGAAGGTTTTCGGGATTTTTCAAAACTGGTGTCAATTGAAACAGATTGGCACTTCCGAGTGACTCAAATCCACTCATAAGGAAGTAAAGTCTTCCGATAGTCCTACTTGGTACGTTTTCCTCTAAAGGCGTACCATTTCATTACCCATCATTTCACGATGAGGTACTTTAGAGGAAACACGTTCATTATTTTGAATGTGAAATCCTACATGAACAGACAGTTCATACGTAGGTCACTTGTACAAAAACGGGTGTCAACCGTATGAACGGTGATTGGATCGTGTGGTCGAAGCCGGGCCATACGCTAGATCGAAAACTTTATAGGGCGGTCTTCATTGTTTCTCCTAACAAGGACAATGTATGCGCTCGACCACCTTTTATGACCATACAGGATGAATCCACTCCATCCTAAAGGGAGTCAAGTCTCCCGAACGACACACTTGCTGAGTTATTTCAGAAGTTGTAGTCCAGACCAGTTGTAGGGTGACGAAAAGTCTTGAAAAGTCATTGCTAAAATCGACTGGAAATCTACCAGGCCTCAACATCAAACAGGGAAACTGGTAGTCGAAGCTTTTCTCAATGAGGGAGATTTGCTAGCTTAATGGGAAGCGCACCATGATACACAAAATGTCAGTGATTGATCAGATTCCCAGTGGATAACCTCCGGAAAGGTAAGATATCAGCTTTTAAGCCTGATGAACTTCAATCTTTATGGTTGACTTAACGGATTAGACGGTTACCTCATAACCATCAAGGATATCCGGACGTAATGTGTATCCTCCTAAGCACATTATTTTCTACCGACATCTCGCGATGTTAGGTACTGTGGGAGGCTTGGCTTGACCAATTGCGGGGTAGCCCGTGCGTTCTCTTGGCACATGTGTTCGATTGCTTATTCTTTGGTGCTAGGTTCCCACTTGATTCCCGGTTCCATTGAAGATTATATTCGAGATTCTTTACTTCATCATTATGGTACGTTATCGAGATTATTTTTGGTTACTATATTGATTTATATTGATTGCGGTTTGGGAAGTTACATCGGGGGAATGCAAGTGGGAACCATGGTTGTTATTTTTGCCAAATCGTGCCCACGCTAGATGCTTGTTTGGTTTCTTTTTCATTGGTTCTACAATCATATTTGAAGACGTTATTATATTGTAGAAGATAATTTTCGAGTTCTATTGCTTGAGGGCAAGCAAAACTCTAGTGTGGGGTGGTTTGATATCGCGTATTTTATACACATTTTCATTGGCGATATCGGTTACATTTTGGTCCATTTGGATACGATTTGGCGGTTATATTGATAATATTGAGTTGTTCGAAGTTTGACGAGCTAATTATTAGAAAGTGGTGTTTTATGAAGTTTATGGGGCATTTTGTTGGATTGTTATTCCTAATGGTGCACCGAGGATGGAAACGTTAAGTAATTAGCAGGTATATTGGGTTTTTAGATGATTCAAGATAAGAAAGTGTGTAAAAGTCGAAGGAACCAGAAACAGTTAATTGCCGCGGCGCGAGAAAGGCCTCCGCGGCGCGGCCGTACACGTGTTTTCAAATCAGAACTTGAGTTAAGAAGATCAAAATTTCATGTATAATGTCGCGGCGCGACCATTAACTCCGCGGCGCGACAGGTCTGTCGGTTCAGCTATTTTGGCAAGTATTTAAGCCCGAATTTAACCCTAATCAAGAATAATCGTATCCAGACGAATTCCAGCCACTTTTTGACGAACCTAGGTGATTTTTGGAGATCTTCAAGGTCATTCTAAGGTATTAATCATTCCGGGAACAAGTCTCCATTCGTGTATCTTTCAGATTTCAATCTTTAATTAGTTTTATTCTTTTGTTATCAACAATGAATTATTCTATGTCTTTGATTGTTATTTTGATTTCAGCCATGATTGTAGGCTAAACTCTTAATGTTTGTCTAGATTGAATATTTGCAAGTGTTTGGATGATACTTTAATGTTTTATTAATTGATGCATGATAATTATGAGTTTTGATTAAGAACCATTCTTGTGGGTGTTAATTATTGATACTAGGTTGATTAGTGAATCTTGTTTGAACAAAGGGAACCCTGTTTCAATTTAGTGATCTAATTTCCAATTGATTTGTCTTAACCGATTGGGTGCTTACTGGACCAAGGGGGTAAACCGGGTATGGTAATTAAAGAAAACAGGGGTGAATTGTGTGGAGCGAACGCGTAACCAATTGAATCTTAATCTTGTAATTAGTTAGTTACTAAGTCACAAACGAAAGATAGTTTTTGGTGAAAGGGAACCCTAAGCCAATAAGTCCTAGTTTGATGTGTTTGCTAAAAGAGAACTCTGGGTAAACCGACTCTGTAATTGCGTGCATTGATTAATAGAACTAGTGCTTAATAACAAATCATCCAACACTGCGAATAGGATATCTAGGCGAACATTCTTTTATCCATTGAATTCAAATATCTTTATTTTTCTGTCGAGTCTGCATTTATTTTATTTAAACTTAAAAACCAAAAATATTGTCTTTTATTTTCAAAGCTTCCTTGATTTGGCTAATCGTTAAATAGCCGCAAACAAACTATCTCGTAATTTCAATTTTCATAGTTTAACTTAGTTTACTTTTATTAGTTTCAAACTTAATTCTCACGTTAATACTGTCCTTGGAACGATACTTGGAATTACCATTTTTATACTATTACACGATCGGGTACACTGCCCGTAAGTGTGTAGTAATCTTTAACCAGGCATATTTCCAGAGATAATTTATATACTAGATTTCACACATCATATCCCCAGGCAGTCTTTGGTAACTTCGTGATGAAATCCATGGTAATACCATCCCATTTCCATTCTGGGATTTCTGGTTGTTGAAGTAACCCTGACGGCTTCTGGTGTTCAGCTTTGACTTTGGAACAAGTTAAACATTCCCCAACATATGTTGCAACGTCTGTCTTTAAATTAGGCCACCAATAATGTGTCTTAAGATCTTGGTACATCTTTCCAACTCCAGGATGTATCGAGTATCTTGTCTTATGTGCCTCATTTAATATCAACTTCCTTAATCCACCCAACTTCGGTACCCAAATACGATTTGCAAAATATCGAATTCCATCTTCCCGCATAACGAGTTGCTTCTCATACTTCTTCATTATTTCATTTCCTATATTTTCTTTAGTAAGTGCTTCTCGTTGAACTTCTTTGATTTGTGAGTTGAGATTCATGCGAATTTTTATGTTCATCGCTCGTACTCGAATTGGTTCTCGTTCCTTTCTGCTTAAAGCATCGGCCACCACGTTCGCCTTCCCGGGATGATAACGAATTTCACAATCATAGTCGTTTATTAACTCGACCCACCTACGTTGTCTCATGTTCAGCTGTTTCTGATCAAAAATATGTTGAAGGCTTTTATGATCAGTAAACACAGTGCATTTAACCCCATACAAGTAGTGTCTCCATATCTTCAATGCAAACACGACTGCTCCCAGTTCTAGATCATGCGTCGTATAATTCCGCTCGTGAATCTTCAATTGTCGGGATGCGTATGCAATAACTTTCTTTCGTTGCATAAGAACGCAACCAAAACCTTGTCGCGAAGCGTCACAATATATTTCAAAATCATCGTTCCCTTCTGGTAACGATAAAATAGGCGCCGTAGTCAACTTTTTTTTCAGTAACTGAAATGCACTCTCCTGCTCAGAAGTCCATTCATATTTCTTCCCTTTTTGCGTTAACGCTGTCAACGGCTTAGCTATTCGGGAAAAATCTTGAATAAACCTTCTATAATAACCGGCTAAACCCAAAAATTGGCGTATCTGCATTGGTGTCTTAGGAGTCTCCCATTTTTTAATGGCTTCAATTTTTGCTGGATCAACCTGAATTCCTTTGCTACTAACAACGTGGCCAAGAAATTGCACTTCTTTCAACCAGAAAGCACATTTAGAAAATTTAGCATATAGCTGTTCTTTTCTCAACAACTCTAATATCAACCTTAAATGCTGCTCATGCTCTTGCTCACTCTTGGAATAGATAAGAATATCATCAATGAAAACGATAACAAACTTATCTAAATATGGACTACAAACTCGATTCATGAGGTCCATGAATACAGCTGGCGCATTTGTCAACCCAAACGGCATGACCAAAAATTCGTAATGACCATAACGTGTCCGAAAAGCAGTTTTCGGAATGTCCTCTTCTTTGACACGTAATTGATGATAGCCCGACCTTAAGTCAATTTTTGAGTACACACATGATCCTTGGAGTTGATCAAATAAGTCGTCAATTCTCGGTAGTGGATACCGATTCTTGATAGTTAACTTATTTAATTCACGATAATCTATACACATCCTAAAAGATCCATCTTTCTTTTTAACAAATAGAATCGGAGCTCCCCACGGTGAAGTACTTGGTCGTATGAATCCATGATCCAGTAATTCTTTTAACTGACTCTGAAGTTCTTTTAACTCGGACGGTGCAAGTCTATATGGAGCACGAGCCACCGGTGCAGCTCCTGGTACTAAATCTATTTGAAATTCTACAGATCTAAATGGAGGTAATCCCGGCAACTTTTCCGGAAAGACTTCAGGAAAATCTCTTGCCACAGGCACGTCATTGATGCTCTTCACTTTTTCCTTTGTTTCGACTTTATTAACATGTACTAAGATAGCATAGAACCCTTTCTTCAAGCACTTTTGAGCTTTCAAATAACTAATGAGTTTTAGCTTTGAGTTACCCTTCTCTCCATAAATCATTACTGGCGTTTTATCCTTACGAGGAATGCGAATTGCCTTCTTGGCGCACACAACTTCAGCTCCTATTTTAGACATCCAATCCATGCCGACTATTACATCAAAACTTCCTAATTCTACGGGTATCAAGTCAATTTTAAACGTTTCTCCGGCTAAATTTATTTTACAATCACGGCAAATTTTATCGGCTTTAATTAGTTTACCATTAGCTAACTCAATCATGTACTTAGCATCGAGAGGTAATGATGAACAATTCAATTTAGCGTGAAAGTCTCTACACACGTAACTTCTATCAGCACCAGTATCAAATATAATAGATGCGGATAAGTTATTAATGGTAAACGTACCCGTAACAAGCTCCGGGTCTTCACATGCCTCTTTAGCATTAATAACAAATGCCCTTCCACGTGCAGGTCTGATATTCTTCTCTGGATTCGGGCACTGGCTCTTATAGTGACCTTGTTTTCCACACCCAAAACAAGTAATGGTAGCCAAAGCAGTTCTATTTGCATTGGTGGCAGGAGTCTTGGTACCATTTGTATTTGTAACGAGAGCCCTACAATCTTCAGCAAGATGACCCTTTCGATTACATTTGTTGCATACCACATTACAGTAACCAGAGTGATATTTGTGGCATCGGTTGCATAAAGGATTTTGTCCTTTATAACCAAAGCTTAAACCACTACCCGTACCTTGCGTGTTTTCTTGTTTCTTAAAAGATTGTTGTTGGTTACCTCGATCATAATTTCCATTCCACTTTCTTTTGTTACCTGATACCTTCACATCAGTATTGGATACTTTCTTATCCATGATGACCTGATCCATTAGCTCGTTTGCCATGGTTATAGCTTCATGAATTGTCTTAGGTTTCGATGCTGTAACATTTGCCTTGACCTTTTTGGGCAAACCATCTTTGTATATTTCAATCTTCCGTTCTTCGGTTGGAACCAATTCAGGACATAGCAAAACTAATTCCATGAATCGCTGATTGTAGTTGGTGATTTCAGTACCAATAACCTTCAGACTTCGTAACTCATCTTCCAACTTCCTAACCTCGTTCCTTGGACAATATTCATTGATTAACATTGTTTTGAATTCTTCCCACGGAGTATCATAAGCTACATCTCCTCCTACAGCCTTCACATAATTTTTCCACCACGTGAGTGCACTATCTTGTAAAGTGCACGATGCGTATTTGGTCATATCCTTTTCAACACAACCACTGATTTTGAACACAGTTTCCATCTTTTCTATCCACCGGGTTAAACCGATCGGTCCTTCTGTTCCACTGAATGATGAGGGCTTGCAAGCTTGAAAAGTTTTGTAAGTGCACCCCACACGAGGATTTGGGTTAACTGCAGCACCTCTTGCAGCCTCGACCCATAACATTCTGTCGTTCACTCGCTGATTGATGAGTTCCTGGATTTCTTGTTCCGTCATTCGGTTCAATCGCGCCATATTCTTCTATAAGAATGAAAAGAAAATAATTATTCACATGGAATATTATAGATGTAGTGTATATTTACAGTACATTATAGCTTATTAATAATATGAACCAGGTATTATTATAAAAGCCTTTTCTTCTTATTAGCGTTTTATAATTATATCTAGGGTAGTACCTACCCGTTAATGTCCATACTTAATAGCTTAGTACAGAATCAATTACTACCATCTAAATAATACTTAACCATGGAAAATTATTGCATTTCACACTTCACTATTTTACATATGCTTATCTTACATCGAACATTAAGCAAACCACACTAATAATATTATACAAAACATTATATGATCCCATGGTTTAATACGGCAGCGCATCGTTTGGTCTATTTTCTAGGACGTTTAGGTTCAAAGAATCGCTTAACGCTTATCCTGGCTGTCTGCCTATATTTTGGCTGTGGGACTGAAGAACTGGATGCCGGGATAGAACGAATAGGAATAGCGGGAATAGGGGTGGTAGTGTCTAGTGGAGTTGGTGCCACATCATCCTTATTAAACTCAGGATTTGAATTTTCTAATTCATTAGCCTTTCGTTTCTTTCCTAGTTCGAACTCTTCTTTTGTAATTTCCTGTATTTCTTCCTCGGGTTCACTTTCCTCCTCGGGTTCACTTTCCTCCTCGGGTTCACTTTCCTCCTCGGGTTCACTTTCCTCCTCGGGTTCACTTTCCGGGTTCTCTATAGTCGGTTCATCCGGAATTTGTGAGTCTTCCCCAAAGATATTATTTTCGTCATCGGATAGGTTAATGACTGGAACACCATCTGAAGATTCTGGTTCGGAGTCGCTGAATGTGATAACAAGTTTTGAGCCCGACATCTATCACACAACAACTAACCCATTAGTACTACATAATATTTACATATAAATACTTTGATAACTACGGACATATATCAATACGTATTTACTAAGACATAAACATATATCAAACCGTGTATAGGTTTGATATACGGCATTTGTCACTCAAACGGTTTGCTATTACACTAATGGTTCATTTCCGTAAACAACCTTAATAGTCAAAAGTTTACGATGAAGTACAGTATGTTGAAAAAGCCCAGAAAAAAAAGAAAAGTGTTGAAACTGGAAAACGGATTGAGCAAAGTATGAAGGAGACCGTGGACAAATCATGAAAACTAAACCCGACTTCAAAGAATCCAAACGATTCAGTGCCTGCTGAAACCGTTAGTAAGAACCCTACTCCTTATTCTAAACCTTTCCAGATGATATTCTTCATCATCATCTTATCTTAGATATTATAAGATATCTTCATATTTTTCGTTATACATATTCTCCATATTTCTGGAGATATTTTCACAACTATTCTTATCTGGGATCATTTATCACTCCTTAACATCTGCGTTACAACATAAAAGAAACTGTGTTAGTTTCTAAGTTCTAAAACCTTCGAGTTTAAAATAGGAATGATCTGAAGCAGTATTGGGAACTGATGCATGAATTAGTATAATATAATGAAACTTGATCAACTTCATTATATTACAGTAAGTCATGTTAAGTTTCTAATGGAATATGATGATTCACAGTACCGTCATCATGTGCCATGTTACACGGCTCTTACATTCTATCCAATTCCGAAACGTATTAAGAACAAATTATCTTGATAGTTCTATTTTCCTGGATATTCTGGTAATTTGACAAATCAAAATTGTGCCATTAAGAATATCTTTACATAAGAATTAAGGAGAAATAGTAGAAGATGTGGGATATGGAGATAAGGGAACGAAGGGGGTAGTTTTATAAGTGAAATATCCGACAAAGAAATCACAACAGATTTGCTGCATTAAATCAAAGGAGATCCTGTTTCCTAAATCGTCAAAGAACCAAATCTTATTACGAAAGATTTTCTTTAAATCTCGTGAATTCCGGAAATCGATCATAACCACGTCATCAGTTAAAACGATATCATATCACTCATTTCACTCTTTTGTGATAGCTTCACTCGTACGCTTCACATGATCGAAATGTTTTATCTATATCTATCAATAGTGATAAAACTTCGTTATTATCTCATATTTGTCATGAAAACATTCCTATTGTTATTTATGACAACCTCTACCAAATTTCGGGGACGAAATTTCTTTAACAGGTGGGTACTGTAACGACCCGGAAATTTCCGACCAAATTTAAACCTTAATCTCCATACGTTTCCGACACGATAAGCAAAAACCTTAATGTTGAGTCTAGAAAATTTTGAAACAATGTTCATATATTCGATTACCCTCTGACCAGTTCCGACGATTCACGAACCTTTAATTGTAACTACTTTATTATTATTATTAGTGTTATTGAAATTTTATTATTACTTCTATTAATATTATCATTAGTATTTTTATTAACACTAATATTAATAAAAGTATTAATATTATTATAGTATTAAGATTAATTATGATATGTATAAATTATTATTAACATTTTATTAGTATTAATTTATTTTCTTACATTGTCATATTTAACAAAAAAAAAAAAAAATGTTATTCTTATTAGAATTATTATAAGTAGTGTTAGTTTTATACAAATTATTATTTCATTAATGTTATTATTATTATTAAGATTATTATTATTGTTATTATTATAAATAATAATTAAATTTATATATATATATATATTTTATACAACAGATATTAAGAGGATAACATTGGATGCTGTTTTGTATTTTTCTGCCATCCTCTATTAACCTTGTGAACCAGTCGACATTTCCCTATTTATACCAGTTGTCTGATTCGAATTTTTGAGCAAAAAGCAGATTCTCTCCTTTTACTCATAATTAAATTAATTTAAATAACTGCTATATCTGTTTTATCATACGAGGGGTTAAAAAAAAAAAGAAAAGGCAGACCTGCTATCGCGACCAAGATGAACCAGAAATCGAATTTGGGTGAATCCTCAAAATCTAATAAAACCGTTTTATTCTAAATCTATCACTTAGACTTTCTGTGAAGTTTGAGATCTCAATCTTTTATATCAAATTCAGATTATTGAGTTAAGGTATCGATATTCAAAGTCAAATGATTGTGAAAATTCGAATTCGTTTATATGTTACAGGATCCATTAATGAATCGTTTAGTTTACATAAACGATTTTAAACCTTTTTCATGTTATAATATAATTCTAAAACCTTCTTAATTTAACAAATCGAATTCTATTTGGTGAAGAACACCATCGATGCTATTACAGTTTTTTTTTCAATTTGTTTGTTGTTTCCAATCAATCTTTAAATTATTTCCGTGTTGTTTACTAACCCTAAAATATATTAAAAACCTGTTAATATGTGGGATTAATCCCTGGTTCGATTTCTGGGTTTTGAGGGAGAAAGGAAATAGGTGAAACAGAAAAGCAGTTAAGTATAAACGTATGGGAATTATAACAAGAAAGACAGTCACAGAGCATTGGTGTAGGATGTTAGCGGGTTCCGAGAGGTCGGGGGTTCGAGTCCCTGGGAGTACGTTATTTTTTTTAGGCCAACTTTATTAAGGTAGTTTTATATTTGTATAATAATTATTATCATTATTATCATCATAAATTTAATTATTATTGTTAATTATTAGTATTATATAATTATGATTATGGTAAATGAATTGTTACTAATATTATTATTACTAACAAAATATTAATATTATTATTATTATCATTATTATTATCATTACTATTATTATAAATAATATATTTATTATTATAGCTATAAGTATTAGGAATATTATTAATATATTTTTATAAGAAAAATTATTACAAATTGTGTCATTTTAGTATTATTATGATTATGAATAATATTAGTATTATCATTATGATTTTATTATTAACAAGACAGTAACTAAACTATATTAATACTTTAATTTGTTTAATGAATACCTTTAATTTAATAATAAAATATATATGTTATTAACATAAAAATCATATCACTAATAACTTATATACATATTCATTCGATTAAGGGTATATGTGTTAATAGATATGCAATTGATATAGGTTCGTGAATCCGAAGCCAACCTTATAATTGACCAATGGTGTTATATGTATTTTTACTACAAAATACAGTGTGGTGAGTATATAGTCCCTTTTAAACTTTAAATGTTTTGGGCTGAGAATACATGCGCTGTTTTTATAAATGATTTACGTTATGGACACAAGTGACTAAAATTACGTTCTACATGGGTTTGAATCAAAAATCCCCTAGCTTGGTAACTTTAACTATTGGTTTATGAACTGGTAGGCGCGAATCCTAAAGATAGATCTATCGGGTTTTACACCCCCACCCAGATGTTGTTCTAGTTACTACTAAACTAGAAGAACGGGTGTTTAGTACTTCGAGGTTAACGGATCGCACTTGATTCGGTGCACATATTATTATAACTCAGGGGTACACACTCTTGTTAAGGCTAGTTACCGGGTGCCCACTGCTTGGAATGCTTTTCATACACTTGCGAGTGTATTATGTTTATAAATATGAAATCTTGTGGTCCATTGTTATAACGCTGCTAGCATCAAACCTATATATCTCACCAACTTTATGTTGACATTTTAAAGCATGTTATTCTCAGGTATGAATTAAGTCTTCCGCTGTGCATTAGCTCAAATTAAGGGTATTACTTGGAGTCGATCATCGCAATGGGACCAACTGTTGAAGATTTCGTCCGGGAGACCGTCTAGTTTGACCGATGATATCACGAACTATACAATATATGATAATTATACGTTTGTGTATATATATGTATATATACATATTTAACATGACCTAAGAATGTTTTAATATCTCATTTTGTATTAATAACAATAAGTTATAAGTATATTTTGAAACTACTAACTTAAGTTTTCAAAACGATAACCATACGTAACGTTATTTGACTTAAATACTATGACCTATAATGTTTATACATATATCGTATAAGTAATGTATTTAATCACTTTTAAAGACTTAAATACATAAAACAATATAAGTATATTTACAAAAGATAACTATATTTGAATCCTCGTTCCGTTTTCTCAAAGATTTCTATACGTATACCTAGGGTATATGTACCCGTATCATACGCAGCTTCTAGATGTATTTACTATTGGTATATACCAATAAAAATCTGCTCCTTAGCAGCCTTAAATGATTAAGAAACATGTAGAACCAACCATTTGTCAAGTAGCATGAATTATTTAGCAAGAAAACAAAGTTAGGTATCTTTTTTTTCCTTTATAACCTAAAAACGTTTTTATGCATGCACACCATTTCTTCACCCCATTTTCTCATACTTACACTTCCATTTCTCTCTCAAAATACTCTTAACTTCATACTTGATCATCTCCAAGCATTTTCCCCATCATTTAGCTTCAAAAACAACACTTAAACCTCATAAGAAAACCTTACAAAAACACTTCAAGAAATCCTTCCAAGAACACCAACTTACTTCCAATCTTTCATCCACTTCCATCACCCTTTTGGTTCTAGGTTCTTACTCCTCTTTTACAACAACCTTGTCCAAGGAACTTGAGGTAGAATCTATGTTCATAACCTTATTCGATTCATATATATATATAGCTATCTTATTTTGTGGTATAAAATTTTAACAACAAGAACATAGTTTGAATGTTTTCAAACTTGTTTCCAAACTAAATAGATCCTTCTAACTTAACTTTTAAAATACTCCAAGACCTGTAATATAACTTAAATATATGCTAATTTAACAAGGTATAACTTGGTTTTTCAAAGATTATCTTAAAAACTGTTTTTACGACGTCGGAGTGCCACCGGGGGCTGTTTTGGGTTGGATAATTAAAAACCATCTTAAACTTTGAATTGGAGGTTTATTTTCTGGAAAAATGATTTTTACTATGAATATGATAACACATAAAAATTTCATGATTTAACTCAAAGTATAAGTATTTTTAGAAAAATAATCATTTAAGGTTGTTTACATGATGGAAAATGATTAACTTCATAAGTTTCACTAAAGTTTGACCTATGCCGTGTGATTTTGAATACAAACTAAGGTATTTACAGTTCATAGTCTTAAAGAGGGACTCGATCCAAGGAGATGGCAAGTTGAATCAACGAAAACGGAGTTGTAACGAAGAAACTATGACCGAAACAAAATCGGATATCCAAGACTAGTTTAGCCACGAAAATAATTGGAAAAAAATTAAATAAATCACATCTTTTTAAGTTAACATGATATTTTATATATATGTACTTATAATTCAATTTTATATGGTTCAGGATCACCCGTAAACAACACGAGAAGATTAATCATAAGATCCCATGATTGTACGCAACACGTCATTTGACAACACCGGTACTTTATGTACGCAACACGTCATTTGACAACACCGGTACCATGGGTCAAGATTAATCTCGACCAATACATATACGATGGGGTTTTATTTATTTCGTTGGGGGTTTTATTTATTTCATTGCGGGTATATTAAACATCTAAAAATGAACCATTAAAATTGAATTACTAACAACGAACTGCTAACTACGGACTAAGGAATTATTCAAAGTATTAAAAGTATAACAAGTATATATGTGACGTTTGTTTAAAAAGAAAAGGTATTGATATATTATATATGGATAGGTTCGTGATATCAACCGGAGACCAAGTCAAATTATATATATATCTTCAAGATGAAAGTGAGTATATAGTCCCACTTTTAAACTCTAAATATTTCGGGATGAGAATACATGTATTTTATGTTTTACGTTATGGACACAAGTAACTGAAAAATATATTCTACGTTGAGTTGTACCACTGGCATACTTCCCTGTAGCTTGGTAACTGTTATTTACAGCGGTATTGTAAACGCGAATCCTGTTGATAGATCTATCGGGCCTGACAACCCCAACCGGACTGGACGACCAGTATTCAACGGTTGCACAGTACTTCGTTTCGTGACTACACTTGGTACGGTGTAGTAAGATTTCATAATAAAGGGAATATGCGACATTATTAAATGTTAAGTATGGTTACCAAGTGCTCAACCACTTAGAATATTTTTACTAAACTGTTTATATACGAAATCTTGTGGTCTATATATATATATATTGCTGCCGGCATTAAACCTATATCTCACCAACTTTATGTTGACCTTTTAAAACATGTCTATTCTCAGGTGATTACTAAAGCTTCCGCTGCATTATGTTGAATTTGAGCAGGATCTTGCGTACGCATATTTGTGTCAAAAATAAAACTGCATACCCAAGGATTTGTGTTGTAAAATATGCTCGAAATCGTGTTGTTATCATTATATGTAAAGTTTGTAAGTCGAAGATTATCGCTAAACGATAATCATCTTTTTATTGTCTAAAGCTTGTAACAAAAATAATGGTTATGGTTTGTAATGTATAATATATGCAGTTTCTCTTTTAAAAATGTCGCATATAGAGGTCAATACTAACGACCCGGAAATTTCCGACCAAATTTAAACTCTAATCTCTATATGGTTCCGACACGATAAGTAAAAACCCTAAAGTTGACCCGCACTTTTTCGATCGTTCTATACTCATAAGATTAATATTTACATAAATTAAACCTTACCAACATGATAAGCAATCCAAATTGTTGAGACTTATGTTTTCGAAAAGAGTTTTACACAACGTTTGACCGTCTAGTTTGACCGATGATATCACGAACTATACAATATATGATAATTATACGTTTGTGTATATATATGTATATATACATATTTAACATGATCTAAGAATGTTTTAATATCTCATTTTGTATTAATAACAATAAGTTATAAGTATATTTTGAAACTACTAACTTAAGTTTTCAAAACGATAACCATACGTAACGTTATTTGACTTAAATACTTATGACCTATAATGTTTATACATATATCGTATAAGTAATGTATTTAATCACTTTTAAAGACTTAAATACATAAAACAATATAAGTATATTTACAAAAGATAGCTATATTTGAATCCTCGTTCCGTTTTCTCAAAGATTTCTATACGTATACCTAGGGTATATGTACCCGTATCATACGCAGCTTCTAGATGTATTTACTATTGGTATATACCAATAAAAATCTGCTCCTTAGCAGCCTTAAATGATTAAGAAACATGTAGAACCAACCATTTGTCAAGTAGCATGAATTATTTAGCAAGAAAACAAAGTTAGGTATCTTTTTTTTCCTTTATAACCTAAAAACGTTTTTATGCATGCACACCATTTCTTCACCCCATTTTCTCATACTTACACTTCCATTTCTCTCTCAAAATACTCTTAACTTCATACTTGATCATCTCCAAGCATTTTCCCCATCATTTAGCTTCAAAAACCTTACTTAAACACCATAAGAAAACCATACAAAAACACTTCAAGAAATCCTTCCAAGAACACAAACTTACTTCCAATCTTTCATCCAATTCCATCACCCTTTTGGTTCTAGCTTTTTACTCCTCTTTTACAGCAACCTTGTCCAAGGAACTTGAGGTAGTATCTATGTTCATAACCTTATTCGATTCATATATATATAGCTATCATATTTTGTGGTATACAATTTTAACAACAAGAACATAGTTTGAAAGTTTTCAAACTTGTTTGCAAACTAAATAGATCCTTCTAACTTAACTTTTAAAATACTTCAAGACCTGTAATATAACTTAAATATATGCTAACTTAACAAGGTATAACTTGGTTTTTCAAAGAATATCTTAAAAACTGTTTTTACGACGTCGGAGTGTAACCGGGGACTGTTTTGGGTTGGATAATTAAAAACTATCTTAAACTTTGAATTGCAGGTTTATGTTCTGGAAAAATGATTTTTACTATAAATATGTTAACACATAAAAATTTCATGATTTAATTCAAAGTATAAGTATTTTTAGAAAAATGGTCATTAAGTGTTTTTTTTTTGTAACAAAAATGTTTAACTTCATAAGTTTCACTAAAGTTTCACCTATACCGTGTGATTTTGAATACAAACCAAGGTATTTTCAGTTCATAGTCTTAAAGAGGGACTCGATCCAAGGAGATGGCAAGTTGAATCAACGAAAACGGATTTGTAACGAAGAAACTATGACCGAAACAAAATTGGTTATCCTAGACTTGTTTAACTTCGGGATTAATTGGGAAAAATTAAATAAATCACATATTTCTAAGATAACATGATATTTTATATATATGTACTTATAATTCAATTTTATATGGTTCAGGATCACCCGTAAACAACACGAGAAGATTAATCATAAGATCCCATGTTTGTACGCAACACGTCATTTGACAACACCGGTACTTTATGTACGCAACACGTCATTTGACAACACCGGTACCGTGGGTCAAGATTAATCTCGACCAATACATATACGATGGGGTTTTATTTATTTCGTTGGGGGTTTTATTTATTTCATTGCGGGTATATTAAACATCTAAAAATGAACCATTAAAATTGAATTACTAACAACGAGCTGCTAACTACGGACTAAGGAATTATTCAAAGTATTAAAAGTATAACAAGTATATATATGTGACGTTTGTTTAAAAAGAAAAGGTATTGATATATTATATATGGATAGGTTCGTGATATCAACCGGAGACCAAGTCAAATTATATATATCTTCAAGACGAAAGTGAGTATATAGTCCCACTTTTAAACTCTAAATATTTCGGGATGAGAATACATGTATTTTATGTTTTACGTTATGGACACAAGTAACTGAAAAATATATTCTACGTTGAGTTGTACCACTGGCATACTTCCCTGTAGCTTGGTAACTAATATTTACAGCGGTATTGTAAACGCGAATCCTGTTGATAGATCTATCGGGCCTGACAACCCCAACCGGACTGGACGACCAGTATTCAACGGTTGCACAGTACTTCGTTTCGTGACTACACTTGGTACATTGTAGTAAGATTTCATATTAAAGGGAATATGCGACGTGATTAATTGTTAAGTATGGTTACCAAGTGCTCAACCACTTAGAATATTTTTATTAAAATGTTTATATATGAAATCTTGTGGTCTATATTTATATCGCTGTCGACATTAAACCTATATCTCACCAACTTTATGTTGACATTTTAAAGCATGTTATTCTCAGGTATGAATTAAGTCTTCCGCTGTGCATTATCTCGTACTAAGGATACTACTTGAGGTCATTAAGGACTTATATCATAAGGCGTTGCATTCGAGTCATTGAAGTTCATAGAGACTATTATTAAGTAAATGGCGGTTTAGGTCATTTGAATATTATGAAATGTCAGGCGAATATGTCAATTATGGATGTAACTATAGATTGCCTTTTAAGAATAAATGCAACGTTTTTAAGATGTATCATATAGAGGGCAAGTACCTCGCAATGTTATCAACTATTGTAATTCGTTTGTAATCAATATGGACAACATCCGGATGATTAGTTTCGGATCCTTTCAGCTCTGATACCACCTGTAAAGACCTCGACCTTATACTCCCGGACGAAGTCTTCAACATTTGGTTCCATTGCGATGATCGACTCCAAGTAAAGTCCTTAGTATGAGCTAATGCACAGCGGAAGACTTAATTCGTACCTGAGAATAAACATGCTTTAAAAAGTCAACATAAAGTTGGTGAGATATAGGTTTGATGCTAGCAGCGTTATAACTATGGACCACAAGATTTCGTATATAAAAATATAATACACTCACAAGTGTATAAAATCATTCCGCTTATGTTGAGGCCTCAGTAACCAACCTTAACAATAATATAATAAGTCATCTTCGCAAAGATGGATATGTACACTCGCAAGTGTATAAATAATCCTCGAAGTACTAAACATCCGCCCACTAGTTCTTATGTCTAGTGCAGCCTATTGGATGGGAGTGTTAAACCCGATAGATCTATCTTTAGGATTCGCGCTTACATGCTATAATAACATATAACTAAATTACCTAGCACATCAATCCGCAGAATATCATTTTTTAATCACTTGTGTCCATAACGTAAATCATTTATAAAAACAGCGCATGTATTCTCAGCCCAAAAATATTTAGAGTTTAAAAGGGGACTATATACTCACCATACTGTATTTTGTAGTAAAAATACATATAACACCATTAATCACGTATAAGGTTGACCTCGGATTCACGAACCTATATCAATTGTATTTCTATTAAAACATATACTTATAATCAAATAAATTTATATA
Organism: Rutidosis leptorrhynchoides; assembly: GCF_046630445.1. NCBI lineage: Eukaryota > Viridiplantae > Streptophyta > Magnoliopsida > Asterales > Asteraceae > Rutidosis > Rutidosis leptorrhynchoides. Next base: position 50,348,836 of record NC_092338.1, read on the forward strand.
TTATTATTAATTGTTTCATTGGTAAATTATATGTTTCATTAATAATTTAGCTGTTCTTATTTTATGTATTATTTTGATAAATAATGTTAAAAAAAAATAATAATAATTATCTTAATGTTAATAATAATAATGATAATAATAATAATAGTAATAGTAATAATAATATTAATATTCATAAAATGATAATAATGATAATATGAATAAAATATTGATAATATCAGTAATTTTTATAAAGATAAATAGTTTAACAATAATGATAATAAAAAAACAATTTTTATAATAATACATATTACTTAATAATAATAATAATAATGATAATAATAATAATGATAATAATAATAATAATAATAATAATAATAATAATAATAATAATAATATTAATATTAATATTAATAATAATTATAATAATATTAATATTAATAATAATAATAATAATAATAATAATAATAATAATAATAATAATAATAATGTTAGTAATTATAATATTAATAGTAATGATTTATACCTAAACTTGAAGCCTCATAAGAGCTCAAAATCTGCTAGTCCATTCAAATGCTAACTAGTCCACTAGCAGCCCAATCCAATTATCAGTTCAACAAGTCCACACTTAACAAGACAGCTTCTTTTAAAAAAAAAATTTGTTTGCAGTCGCCAGGCATCGAACCTGGGACCTCTCGAATAATAAGTTACATGCCTAACCAGTCAAGCTAGCTTGTTTATCTGTTTTAATACCCACACTGTTATTCATAACCCGAACATAACTTCTGTTATTTCTTCTTCCTCGTTCACATGTCCAGTCGACCCAAATGATACCCAAGATTCAAAACAGCAAACTCTTAAAACAAGTTTTAAATAGAACGTGAGTTTTTATTGAGGTTTTTAATGTTTAATACCAGGATTTAAATCGAAAAAGAAAAAAAAATAGAACGAAGGATCCATATTTGCTGTGTTCATCGATGGTAAAAAAAAATGATTTTCTAGTTTAATATTGTTTTAGCCGAAGATCATAATACGAAAAAGATTTCTTTTCACTCCTAAAAACTTTTGGTACCCATAATTAAACTTGAAACATGAAAACGATTCCTAATTTGATGATGAACACATTGTTTGACCTTTGAACCTATATCTTTGACTTCAAAAATTCGGATTGGATTAGAAGGATTGGAAACTGAAAGTTTGCACAGAGTTTAAGTTCGAGAATCCTAACAAAACTTCATTAACAGATTTATCAATGGATCCCTAATTAAATTATGGACAAAAAAATTTAAAGCGACACAGACAAGGTGTCGAATAGCAGCTATTTCTTCTGCTTGATGTTCTTTTAAATTTCCAGTTTATAATTAAAGCATGTATTTTGTGTGTCTGATAAAAAAATCTAGTAATTTGTACCCTCAATAGATTTATAAACGAAAAGGGATGCAGACAGGAGGTCACGGATCTACAATTAACAAAAGAAGATAAATGCCAGATGTTGAAAAAATATTACACGTGATATATCTGTTGTTGATATATATATATATATATATTTTTTTTATACAGATTTAAATATATCAATAACTATAAATATGTTAATAAATATAAACCTATTAATATTAATAATAATAAAAATACTAATAATACAATAATAATACTAATAAGGATATAAATAATTAGTATATTGATAATAATGATAAATTTTTATAATAATAACAATACTAATTATAATTATAACAATGGTTTTTTTTTAGTGTTAAAAAAAATGTAATTATATTAATAATTATTGTATTATTAATAATTATAATTTTAATCATTCTTATCATTTAAAATCTCTATTTTAATAATTATAATCTTTTAATTAAAAGCAATACTGATAATATTAATAATACTAATTTTAATGTTATAAAAAAAATATAAATCATATATACACATAATGTTCGTGAATCGTCAGGCACAGTCAATTTCAAATGCATTTCATGTAAACTGTTTCAAAGTTTTTGAGACTCAATATTATAGATTTTACTTATCGTGTCGGAAATATATAAAGATTAAGGTTTAAATTTGGTCGGAAATTTCCGGGTCGTTACAGTACCCACTCGTTAAAGAAATTTCGTCCCCGAAATTTGGTAGAGGTTGTCATAAATACAATAGGAATGTTCTCATGACAAATATGAGGTAGTAACGGAGTTTTATTATTATTGGTAGATATAGATAAAACATTTCGATCATGTGAAGTGTACGAGAGAAGCTATCACAAAAGAGAGTGAAATGAGTAAATAAATATATTCGTTTCAACCGATGACGTAGTTACTGTTGATTTCCGGGATTTAAGGGATTTAAAGAAAATCTTACGTAATAAGATTTGGTTCTTCGGATATATGATGTGATATTTGGACTAATATATTATATGGGATAGTATGTAATCAAGAATACTTTCAAGTTTACTGTAGTGACCCGAACTTTTCCATGTTTATATATATTAATTGAGATTGATATTTACATGATTAAATGTTTCCAACATGTTAAGCAATCAAACTTGTTAAGACTTGATTAATTGAAATATGTTTCATATAGACAATTGACCACCCAAGTTGACCGGTGATTCACGAACGTTAAAACTTGTAAAAACTATATGATGACATATATATGGATATATATATATAGTTAACATGATACTATGATAAGTAAACATATCATTAAGTATATTAACAATGAACTACATATGTAAAAACAAGACTACTAACTTAATGATTTTTAAACGAGACAAATATGTAACGATTATCGTTGTAAAGACATTTAATGTATATATATCATATATTAAGAGATATTCATACATGATAATATCATGATAATATAATAATTTAAAATCTCATTTGATATTATAAACATTGGGTTAACAACATTTAACAAGATCGTTAACCTAAAGGTTTCAAAACAACACTTACATGTAACGACTAACGATGACTTAACGACTCAGTTAAAATGTATATACATGTAGTGTTTTAATATGTATTTATACACTTTTGAAAGACTTCAATACACTTATCAAAATACTTCTACTTAACAAAAATGCTTACAATTACATCCTCGTTCAGTTTCATCAACAATTCTACTCGTATGCACCCGTATTCGTACTCGTACAATACACAGCTTTTAGATGTATGTACTATTGGTATATACACTCCAATGATCAGCTCTTAGCAGCCCATGTGAGTCACCTAACACATGTGGGAACCATCATTTGGCAACTAGCATGAAATATCTCATAAAATTACAAAAATATGAGTAATTATTCATGACTTATTTACATGAAAACAAAATTACATATCCTTTATATCTAATCCATACACCAACGACCAAAAACACCTACAAACACTTTCATTCTTCAATTTTATTCATCTAATTGATCTCTCTCAAGTTCTATCTTCAAGTTCTAAGTGTTCTTCATAAATTCCAAAAGTTCTAGTTTCATAAAATCAAGAATACTTTCAAGTTTGCTAGCTCACTTCCAATCTTGTAAGGTGATCATCCAACCTCAAGAAATCTTTGTTTCTTACAGTAGGTTATCATTCTAATACAAGGTAATAACCATATTCAAACTTTGGTTCAATTTCTATAACTATAACAATCTTATTTCAAGTGATGATCTTACTTGAACTTGTTTTCGTGTCATGATTCTGCTTCAAGAACTTCGAGCCATCCAAGGATCCATTGAAGCTAGATCCACTTTTATCTTTTCCAGTAGGTTTATCCAAGGAACTTAAGGTAGTAATGATGTTCATAACATCATTCGATTCATACATATAAAGCTATCTTATTCGAAGGTTTAAACTTGTAATCACTAGAACATAGTTTAGTTAATTCTAAACTTGTTCGCAAATAAAAGTTAATCCTTCTAACTTGACTTTTAAAATCAACTAAACACATGTTCTATATCTATATGATATGCTAACTTAATGATTTAAAACCTGGAAACACGAAAAACACCGTAAAACCGGATTTACGCCGTCGTAGTAACACCGCGGGCTGTTTTGGGTTAGTTAATTAAAAACTATGATAAACTTTGATTTAAAAGTTGTTATTCTGAGAAAATGATTTTTATTATGAACATGAAACTATATCAAAAAATTATGATTAAACTCAAAGTGGAAGTATGTTTTCTAAAATGGTCATCTAGACGTCGTTCTTTCGACTGAAATGACTACCTTTACAAAAACGACTTGTAACTTATTTTTCCGACTATAAACCTATACTTTTCTGTTTAGATTCATAAAATATAGTTCAATATGAAACCATAGCAATTTGATTCACTCAAAACGGATTTAAAATGAAGAAGTTATGGGTAAAACAAGATTGGATAATTTTTCTCATTTTAGCTACGTGAAAATTGGTAACAAATCTATTCCAACCATAACTTAATCAACTTGTATTGTATATTATGTAATCTTGAGATACCATAGACACGTATACAATGTTTCGACCTATCATGTCGACACATCTATATATATTTCGGAACAACCATAGACACTCTATATGTGAATGTTGGAGTTAGCTATACAGGGTTGAGGTTGATTCCAAAATATATATAGTTTGAGTTGTGATCAATACTGAGATACGTATACAATGGGTCGTGGATTGATTCAAGATAATATTTATCGATTTATTTCTGTACATCAAACTGTGGACAACTAGTTGTAGGTTACTAACGAGGACAGCTGACTTAATAAACTTAAAACATCAAAATATATTAAAAGTGTTGTAAATATATTTTGAACATACTTTGATATTTATGTATATATTGTTATAGGTTCGTGAATCAACCAGTGGCCAAGTCTTACTTCCCGACGAAGTAAAAATCTGTGAAAGTGAGTTATAGTCCCACTTTTAAAATCTAATATTTTTGGGATGAGAATACATGCAGGTTTTATAAATGATTTACAAAATAGACACAAGTACGTGAAACTACATTCTATGGTTGAATTATCGAAATCGAATATGCCCCTTTTTATTAAGTCTGGTAATCTAAGAATTAGGGAACAGACACCCTAATTGACGCGAATCCTAAAGATAGATCTATTGGGCCTAACAAACCCCATCCAAAGTACCGGATACTTTAGTACTTCGAAATTTATATCATATCCGAAGGGTGTCCCGAGGTACTTGCCCTCTATATGATACATCTTACAAACGTTGCATTTATTCTTAAAAGGCAATCTATAGTTACATCCAGAATTGACATAATCGCCTGACATTTCATAATATTCAAATGACCTAAACCGCCATTTACTTAATAATAGTCTCTATGAACTTCAATGACTCGAATGCAACGCCTTATGATATAAGTCCTTAATAGCCTCAAGTAGTATCCTTAGTACGAGCTAATGCACAGCGGAAGACTTAATTCATACCTGAGAATAACATGCTTTAAAATGTCAACATAAAGTTGGTGAGATATAGGTTTAATGCCGGCAGCGATATATATATATATATATATATAGACCACAAGATTTCATATATAAACATTTTCATAAAAATATTCTAAGTGGTTGAGCACTTGGTAACCATACTTAACATTCAATCACGTCGCATATTCCCTTTAATATGAAATCTTACTACACCGTACCAAGTGTAGTCACAAAACGAAGTACTGTGCAACCGTTGAATACTGGTCGTCCAGTCCGGTTGGGGTTGTCAGGCCCGATAGATCTATCAACAGGATTCGCGTTTACAATACCGCTGTAAATATTAGTTACCAAGCTACAGGGAAGTATGCCAGTGGTACAACTCAACGTAGAATATATTTTTCAGTTACTTGTGTCCATAACGTAAATCATTTATAAAAATAGCGCATGTATTCTCAGCCCAAAAATATTTAGAGTTTAAAAGGGGACTATATACTCACTGTTGTCTTGAAGATATAAATATTTTGACTTGGTCTTCCGGTTGATATCACGAACCTATCCATATATAATATATCAATATATTTTCATTTTTAAACAATCGTCACATATATATACTTGTTATACTTTTAATACTTTTAATAATTCCTTAGTCCGTAGTTAGCAGTCCGATGTTAGTAATTCAATTTTAATGATTCATTTTTAGGTGTTTAATAAACCCCCAATGAAATGAATAAAACCCCCATCGTATATGTATTGGTCGAGATTAATCTTGACCCACGGTACCGGTGTTGTCAAATGACGTGTTGCGTACATAAAGTACCGGTGTTGTCAAATGACGTGTTGCGTACAATCATGGGATCTTATGATTAATCTTCTCGTATTGTTTACGGGTGATCCTGAACCATATAAAATTGAATTATGAGTACATATATATAAAATATCATGTTATCTTAGAAAGATGTGATTTATTTAATTTCTCCCAATTATTTTCGTGGCTAAACTAGTCTTGGATATCCGATTTTGTTTCGGTCATAGTTTCTTCGTTACAACTCCGTTTTTGTTGATTCAACTTGCCATCTCCTTGGATCGAGTCCCTCTTTAAGACTATGAACTGTAAATACCTTAGTTTGTATTCAAAATCACACGGCATAGGTGAAACTTTAGTGAAACTTATGAAGTTAAACATTTTTGTTACAAAAATATCATTTAATGACCATTTTTCTAAAAATACCTATACTTTGAATTAAATCATGAAATTTTTATGTGTTAACATATTTATAGTAAAAATCATTTTTCCAGAAAATAAACCTCCAATTCAAAGTTTAAGATGGTTTTTAATTATCCAACCCAAAACAGTCCCCGGTTGCACTCCGACGTCGTAAAAACAGTTTTTAAGGTATTCTTTGAAAAACCAAGTTTTACCTTGTTAAATTAGCATATATTTAAGTTATATTACAGGTCTTGAAGTATTTTAAAAGTTAAGTTAGAAGGATCTATTTAGTTTGCAAACAAGTTTGAAAACTTTCAAACTATGTTCTTGTTGTTAAAATTTTATACCACAAAATAAGATAGCTATATATATATGAATCGAATAAGGTTATAAACATAGTTACTACCTCAAGTTCCTTGGACAAGGTTGCTGTAAAAGAGGAGTAAGAACCTAGAACCAAAAGGGTGATGGAAGTGGATGAAAGATTGGAAGTAAGTTTGTGTTCTTGGAAGGATTTCTTGAAGTGTTTTTGTATGGTTTTCTTATGGTGATTAAGTAAGGTTTTTGAAGCTAAATGATGGGGAAAATGCTTGTAGATGATCAAGTATGAAGTTAAGAGTATTTTGAGAGAGAAATGGGAGTGTAAGTATGAGAAAATGGGGTGAAGAAATGGTGTGCATGCATAAAAACGTTTTTAGTATATAAAGAAAAAAAATGATACCTAACTTTGTTTTCTTGCTAAAATAATTCATGCTACTTGACAAATGGTTGGTTCCACATGTTTCTTAATCATTTAAGGCTGCTAAGGAGCAGATTTTTATTAGTATATACCAATAGTAAATACATCTAGAAGCTGCGTATGATACGGGTACATATACCCTAAATATACGTGTAGAAATCTTTGAGAAAACGGAACGAGGATTCAAATATAGCTATCTTTTGTAAATATACTTATATTGTTTTATGTATTTAAGTCCTTAAAAGTGATTAAATACATTACTTATACGTTATATGTATAAACATTATAAGTCATAAGTATTTATATCAAATAACGTTATGTATGGTTATTGTTTTGAAAACTTAAGTTAGTAGTTTCAAAATATACTTATAACTTATTGTTATTAATACAAAATGAGATATTAAAACATCCATAAACCATGTTAAATATGTATATATACATATATATACACAAACGTATAATTATCATATGTTATATAGTTCGTGATATCATCGGTCAAACTAGACGGTCAAACGTTGTGTAAAACTCTTTTCGAAAACATAAGTCTCAAAAATTTGGATTGCTTATCATGTTGGTAAGGTTTAATTTATGTAAATATTAATCTTATAAGTATAGAACGATCGAAAAAGTGCGGGTCAACTTTAGGGTTTTTGCTTATCGTGTCGGAACCATATAGAGATTAGAGTTTAAATTTGGTCGGAAATTTCCGGGTCGTTACAGTACCCATCCATTAAAGAAATTTCGTCCTCGAAATTTGGTAGAGGTTGTCATAAATAACAATAGGAATGTTTTCATGACGAATATGAGGTAATAATGAAATTTTATCATTATTGAAAGATTTAGATAAAACGATTTGGTTATGTGAGACGCACGAGCGAAGCTATCACAAAAGAGTGAAATGAGTAAATATAGAATTGTTGTAACCGATGACGTGATTATGATCGATTTCCGGGATTTAAGGGTTTTAAAGAAAATCTTATGTAATAAAATTTAGTTTTGCGGCGATCAGGATCTTCTTTGATTTAACGCGGCAATCTGTTTTGATTTCTTTGTCGAATATTTCACTATAAATTTACCTCCTTCCCTTTCTTTCTTCCCACATCTTCTATTCTTTCTCTTTAGTTCCTACTTTAAGACATTCGCTAATATGCTCCATCCAATTCTAACCCTTGTTATATTTCTAACTTTCATATCTTTCATTCTTCTTTTTCATCTATCACCAGAAGAATCTATTCTCTTTTATCCTTTCCTTGGAATTATAATGTTTTTAATTCTCCCGTGCCTTTACGTTGCAATACGTATTGATATGCACGGTTTGTAGTTTCGGGGTTGTTGTTAGGTTTTATACCTTCCCTTATATTTCGATGTTCCTACTCCCGTCCCTTAAAATCATTGTCATCCACAGTTAATGCTCTCTCTTATTTGCTGTGGTTTATGTTCCTATTTCTATTCTGAGGTTTTGTCCCTTCATTTCTTCTTCCCGTCCTCGAGCCAAGCGAACAATGGTCCGAAATTCGTAGGTAGGAAATTTGGAATGAACCTAGCTATTGGTTTTAGAATGAAATTGTAATGGCACGATCTTGATTCGTTAAATTACTCGAATATTCCGAAAAAATAGAACTATCAAGGTGATACGTTCTAATATGTTTGGAGACTTGATAGAAGGTAAGAGCCGTGTAACATGGCACATGATGATGGTACTGTGAATCATCACATTCCATTAGAAACTTAACATGACTTACTGTAATATAATGAAGTTGATCAAGTTTCATTATATTATACTAATTCATGCATCAGTTCCCAACACTACTTTAAAACATTCATATTTTAAACTTGGAGGTTTCAACATTTAGAAATTGACACAGTTTCTTTTATGTTGTAATGCAGATATTACGGAGAGATAAATATTCTCAGATAAGAATAGTTGTGAAAATATCTCCAGAAATATGGAGAATATGTATAACGGAATATATGAAGATATCTTATAATATCTAAGATAAGATGATGATGAAGAATATCATTGGGAGAGGTTTAGAATAAGGGGTAGGGTTTTTACTAATGATTTCAGCAGGCACTGAATCGTTTGAATCCTTTGAAAGCAGATTCAGTTCTTGTTATTTATCCACAACCTCTTTCATACTTTGCTCAAACCGTTTTCCGGTTCCAACTCTTCTCTTTTTCTGAGTTTTATCGACACACTGTGCTTCATCATCAAACTTTTGACTGTTTAAAATAGTTTACGATTTTCGCTGCTTCATCAGCATTTAAAGAACTGCTTCATAATTCAGGGTGTTTTTCAGAAACTTCACCTTCGGAGTATGAAATCCTTAGGAATAGACGTTATAGTTATGACTGAGAAGTTTTGCGAGATTTTTAAAATACTAATTGCGGATTCTGCCAAAAAGATGACAAGCTGCTGGTACATGATGTCGTGGAATATGAAAGGTTCTCCGGTAACAATGGTGAAAGGACAAGGTATATATATCGAGGTTATAATAAGAGTGGTCCTACTGAGAAATCAAAGTGGAGCTGTGACAAAATTGACTTATATTGAAAAGAGAAATGTAAGGTTGTTTTTTGCCAATGAATGATAAGGAATTTGACGCGGATAAGTTTTAACGATAACTTCGGTTTTGAAAGTTTCAGGTGTATAACTGTATGCATAAATCTTTCTTCCGTAAACGAGGTGCGGCTGGTTCAACTTCTCGATTGAAGTGTTTTCAAGAATCATGAAAATATTTGAACGAGGATTATAATTGTCGAAGTACAAATGAGGTTTAGGATGAAATCAAGTGGCAAACTTGAAGAATTATTTAGTTTCATATGTTATAATCAATATTTTAATTTAATTCATTTTAATTGTCCAAAGTTAGCAGTCCAATAGTCCGATGGTTCAATGATTCATATATAATTTAATATATAATATTCGAATTAAATAATACGTATCGTGACCCGTATACCGGTCTCGGTGTCGATCACAACTCAAAGTATATATATATTTTGAAATCAACTCCGACCCTGTATAGCCAACTCCCGCCTTCACATATAGAGTGTCTACGGTTGTTCCGAAATATATATATAGATGGGTCGATATGATAAGTCGAAACCTTGCATACGTGTCCCGTTATTTAAAGTGCGTAAAAGTAAATAACAGAAATTAAATGATGATAAATAAAATTGCGAGAATGTAAATTGCGATAAATTAAATGTTAATCAGTTATCTGGGAACAGTTAGCCGGAACAGTTAGCGTGAAATCCTATCACAATTTCAATTAATTAATTCGTTTGTTTCTAACACTTTTTATTTTTGTCCAATGTTTTCTTCATTATGCCACTTGTTGGATTCTGATAGATCAAAATCCAAATATGAAATTTGAATAGAAATGGTTATTCTGTGGTGAACGGATACGTATATCGGTAGTTGTAAGTAGGATAGTAAATGACCGTTGAATCAGATTTAGAGAATGTACAACGTAACTTATTAATGTGAATTCTAAATATTCCTCGGGTACTACCCACCCGTTAAAATATTTTCATCATTAACAGTTTGTACGAAAGAATTTTTAATTACAATCTTTATAAAAATATACTTGCATATATATTTTCTTCAGATGTAATCATAGATTCAATGAGTCAATGAAGTATTAAACTCATTTGATTTATCGTTAATATTAGATTACATAACTTCTAAAGCATTAGAGATTACATAATCGCCAGGTCGAACGAAGATAAATGAGGTAAAACGATACGTAAAGCGAAGATAATCGATGTAGAACGATATATAGAACGAAGATCATACTCGAAGTTCCGATGAGGTTTTTGAGGTATGTGATGTTGATATCCGAGATACAGTTTGTAATGTTGAGATTTTGGGGGTGACAAGAGTACTGTCGGCGTTGTTGATAGTGATACAGATTATGCTGCTGGTGCTGCTGCTGGTGTTTGTAACCTTCGCACCGTATTTTCTAAAGCCACTACCCGAGCGCGAAGCTCGTTGACTTCTTCTATTATACCGGGATGATTGACAGTTGGAACGAGCGAATGAACAAGATTCGAAATATGGGATAGTATGTAGTCATGACGAGATACTCTAGAAATGAGCGAGAAAATGGTGTTTCGAATAGGTTCGCCGGTAAGTGCTTCAGGTTCATCGTTAAGAGGACAATTTGGTGGATGGAATGGATCACCTTCTTCTTGCCTCCAGAAATTTAGTATATTACGAACCCATCCCCAATTCATCCAGAATAGATGATGGGAAATTGGTTGATCCATTCCGGTAACGCTGTTCTCGGAGCTCGAATGGAAATCCATATCGGCGAAGCTATCGAAGTCGGAGGAATTTGAGCTGGATGAAGAATCCATCTTGTATGGTCGGAGAAATGAATTTTTGGTTTGGAATAGATTATAGGAGTTGGGTTTGGTACTCTTCAATACATAATTTACATATGTATATATAATATCAAAATCCCATGAATTACGGAGAATCTTTGAAATACGTCAGGCAATGTCTATAGTAACAGATACGCTAGGATATGAATTTTGTCTATACACTATCGATGCACTAAATGCAGTAAGACGTGTCTAGACTTAAGAATGATAAGCAGGCAGTTCCCTAAGGATGATAAGCAGATGATTTCCGAAATGTAACGACCCGCACTTTTTCGATCGTTCTATACTTATAAGATTAATATTTACATAAATTAAACCTTACCAACATGATAAGCAATCCAAATTGTTGAGACTTATGTTTTCGAAAAGAGTTTTACACAACGTTTGACCGTCTAGTTCGACCGATGATATCACGAACTATACAATATATGATAATTATACGTTTGTATATATATATGTATATATACATATTTAACATGATCTAAGAATGTTTTAATATCTCATTTTGTATTAATAACAATAAGTTATAAGTATATTTTGAAACTACTAACTTAAGTTTTCAAAACGATAACCATACGTAACGTTATTTGACTTAAATACTTATAACCTATAATGTTTATACATATATCGTATAAGTAATGTATTCAATCACTTTTAAAGGGCTTACATACATAAAACAATATAAGTATATTTACAAAAGATAGCTATATTTGAATCCTCGTTCCGTTTTCTCAAAGATTTCTATACGTATACCTAGGGTATATGTACCCGTATCATACGCAGCTTCTAGATGTATTTACTATTGGTATATACCAATAAAAATCTGCTCCTTAGCAGCCTTAAATGATTAAGAAACATGTGGAACCAACCATTGGTCAAGTAGCATGAATTATTTAGCAAGAAAACAAAGTTAGGTATCTTTTTTTTCCTTTATAACCTAAAAACGTTTTTATGCATGCACACCATTTCTTCACCCCATTTTCTCATACTTACACTTCCATTTCTCTCTCAAAATACTCTTAACTTCATACTTGATCATCTCCAAGCATTTTCCCCATCATTTAGCTTCAAAAACAACACTTAAACCTCATAAGAAAACCTTACAAAAACACTTCAAGAAATCCTTCCAAGAACACCAACTTACTTCCAATCTTTCATCCACTTCCATCACCCTTTTGGTTCTAGGTTCTTACTCCTCTTTTACAGCAACCTTGTCCAAGGAACTTGAGGTAGAATCTATGTTCATAACCTTATTCGATTCATATATATATAGCTATCTTATTTTGTGGTATAAAAGTTTAACAACAAGAACATAGTTTGAAAGTTTTCAAACTTGTTTGCAAACTAAATAGATCCTTCTAACTTAACTTTTAAAATACTTCAAGACCTGTAATATATCTTAAATATATGCTAATTTAACAAGGTATAACTTGGGTTTTCAAAGAACACCTTAAAAACTGAATTTACGACATCGGAGTGCAACCGGGGGCTGTTTTGGGTTGGATAATTAAAAACCATCTTAAACTTTGAATTGGAGGTTTATTTTCTGGAAAAATGATTTTTACTATAAATATGATAACACATAAAAATTTCATGATTTAACTCAAAGTATAAGTATTTTTAGAAAAATAATCATTTAAGGTTGTTTACATGATGGAAAATGATTAACTTCATAAGTTTCACTAAAGTTTGACCTATGACCTGTGATTTCGAATACAAACTAAGGTATTTACAGTTCATAGTCTTAAAGAGGGACTCGATCCAAGGAAGTGGCAAGTTGAATCAACGAAAACGGAGTTGTAACGAAGAAACTATGACCAAAACGAGATCGGATATCTAAGACTAGTTTAGCTACGAAAATAATTGGAGAAAATTAAATAAATCACATCTTTTTAAAATAACATGATATTTTATATATATGTACTCATAATTTAATTTTATATGGTTCAGGATCACCCGTAAACAATACGAGAAGATTAATCATAAGATCCCATGATTGTACGCAACATGTCATTTGACAACACCGGTACTTTATGTACGCAACACGTCATTTGACAACACCGGTACCATGGGTCAAGATTAATCTCGACCAATACATATACGATGGGGTTTTATTTATTTCGTTGGGGGTTTTATTTATTTCATTGCGGGTATATTAAACATCTAAAAATGAACCATTAAAATTGAATTACTAACAACGAACTGCTAACTACGGACTAAGGAATTATTAAAAGTATTAAAAGTATAACAAGTATATATATGTGACGTTTGTTTAAAAAGAAAAGGTATTGATATATTATATATGGATAGGTTCGTGATATCAACCGGAGACCAAGTCAAATTATATATATCTTCAAGACGAAAGTGAGTATATAGTCCCACTTTTAAACTCTAAATATTTCGGGATGAGAATACATGTATTTTATGTTTTACGTTATGGACACAAGTAACTGAAAATATATTCTACGTTGAGTTGTACCACTGGCATACTTCCCTGTAGCTTGGTAACTAATATTTACAGCGGTATTGTAAACGCGAATCCTGTTGATAGATCTATCGGGCCTGACAACCCCAACCGGACTGGACGACCAGTATTCAACGGTTGCACAGTACTTCGTTTTGTGACTACACTTGGTACGGTGTAGTAAGATTTCATATTAAAGGGAATATGCGACGTGATTGAATGTTAAGTATGGTTACCAAGTGCTCAACCACTTAGAATATTTTTATTAAACTGTTTATATACGAAATCTTGTGGTCTATATATATATTGCTGCCGGCACTAAACCTATATCTCACCAACTTTATGTTGACGTTTTAAACATGTTTATTCTCAGGTGATAATTAGAAGCTTCCGCTGCATTATGTTGAATTTGAGCAGGATCTTGCGTACGCATGTTTGTGTCAAAAATAAAACTGCATATCCAAGAACTTGTGTTGTAAAATATGCTAGAAATCGTGTTGTTATCATCATTTGTAAAGTTTGTAAGTCGAAGATTATCGCTAAACGATAATCATCTTTATTTCGTCCAAAGCTTGTATCAAAAATAAGAATCATGGTTTGTAATGTATAATATATGCAGTTTTTCTTTTAAAAATGTCGCATATAGAGGTCAATACCTCGCAATGAAATCATACGTTATCTAACACGTTCTTACGGTTAAGGACGGGTTATGACATGTGGTATCAGAGCGGTGGTCTTAGCGAACCAGGTTTGCATTAGTGTGTCTAACTGATAAGTCGTTAGGATACATTAGTAAGTCTGGACTTTGACCGGGTCTTATTTAAAAACCATTGCTTATCATCGTTGGTTAAAATTTATATGTAAATATTATGTAGTACTAATGGGTTAGTTGTTGTGTGATAGATGTCGGGCTCAAAACTTGTTATCACATTCAGCGACTCCGAACCAGAATCTTCAGATGATGTTCCAGTCATTAACCTATCCGATGACGAAAATAATATCTTTGGGGAAGACTCACAAATTCCGGATGAACCGACTATAGAGAACCCGGAAAGTGAACCCGAGGAGGAAAGTGAACCCGAGGAGGAAAGTGAACCCGAGGAGGAAAGTGAACCCGAGGAAGAATTACAGGAAATTACAAAAGAAGAGTTCGAACTAGGAAAGAAACGAAAGGCTAATGAATTAGAAAATTCAAATCCTGAGTTTAATAAGGATGATGTGGCACCAACTCTACTAGACACTACCACCCCTATTCCTGCTATTCCTATTCGTTCTATCCCGGCATCCAGTTCTTCAGTCCCACAGCCAAAATATAGGCAGACAGCCAGGATAAGCGTTAAGCGATTCTTTGAACCTAAACGTCCTAGAAAATAGACCAAACGATGCGCTGCCGTATTAAACCATGGGATCATATAATGTTTTGTATAATATTATTAGTGTGGTTTGTTTAATGTTCGATGTAAGATAAGCATATGTAAAATAGTGAAGTGTGAAATGCAATAATTTTCCATGGTTAAGTATTATTTAGATGGTAGTAATTGATTCTGTACTAAGCTATTAAGTATGGACATTAACGGGTAGGTACTACCCTAGATATAATTATAAAACGCTAATAAGAAGAAAAGGCTTTTATAATAATACCTGGTTCATATTATTAATAAGCTATAATGTACTGTAAATATACACTACATCTATAATATTCCATGTGAATAATTATTTTCTTTTCATTCTTATAGAAGAATATGGCGCGATTGAACCGAATGACGGAACAAGAAATCCAGGAACTCATCAATCAGCAAGTGAACGACAGAATGTTATGGGTCGAGGCTGCAAGAGGTGCTGCAGTTAACCCAAATCCTTGTGTGGGGTGCACTTACAAAACTTTTCAAGCTTGCAAGCCTTCATCATTCAGTGGAACAGAAGGACCGATCAGTTTAACCCGGTGGATAGAAAAGATGGAGACTGTGTTTAAAATCAGTGGTTGTGTTGAAAAGGACATGACCAAGTATGCATCGTGCACTTTACAAGATAGTGCACTCACGTGGTGGAAAAATTATGTGAAGGCTGTAGGAGGAGATGTAGCTTATGATACTCCATGGGAAGAATTTAAAACAATGTTAATCAACGAATATTGTCCAAGGAACGAGGTTAGGAAGTTGGAAGATGAGTTACGAAGTCTGAAGGTTATTGGTACTGAAATCACCAACTACAATCAGCGATTCATGGAATTAGTTTTGCTATGTCCTGAATTGGTTCCAACCGAAGAACGGAAGATTGAAATGTACAAAGATGGTTTGCCCAAAAAGGTCAAGGCAAATGTTACAGCATCGAAACCTAAGACAATTCATGAAGCTATAACTATGGCAAACGAGCTAATGGATCAGGTCATCATGGATAAGAAAGTATCCAATACTGATGTGAAGGTATCAGGTAACAAAAGAAAGTGGAATGGAAATTATGATCGAGGTAACCAACAACAATCTTTTAAGAAACAAGAAAACACGCAAGGTGCGGGTAGTGGTCTAAGCTTTGGTTATAAAGGACAAAATCCTTTATGCAACCGATGCCACAAACATCACTCTGGTTACTGTAATGTGGTATGCAACAAATGTAATCGAAAGGGTCATCTTGCTGAAGATTGTAGGGCTCTCGTTACAAATACAAATGGTACCAAGACTCCTGCCACCAATGCAAATAGAACTGCTTTGGCTACCATTACTTGTTTTGGGTGTGGAAAACAAGGTCACTATAAGAGCCAGTGCCCGAATCCAGAGAAGAATATCGGACCTGCACGTGGGAGAGCATTTGTTATTAATGCTAGAGAGGCATGTGAAGACCCGGAGCTTGTTACGGGTACGTTTACCATTAATAACTTATCCGCATCTATTATATTTGATACTGGTGCTGATAGAAGTTACGTGTGTAGAGACTTTCACGCTAAATTGAATTGTTCATCATTACCTCTAGATGCTAAGTACATGATTGAGTTAGCTAATGGTAAACTAATTAAAGCCGATAAAATTTGCCGTGATTGTAAAATAAATTTAGCCGGAGAAACATTTAAAATTGACTTAATACCCGTAGAATTAGGAAGTTTTGATGTAATAGTCGGCATGGACTGGATGTCCAAAATAGGAGCTGAAGTTGTGTGCGCCAAGAAGGCAATTCGCATTCCTCGTAAGAATAAAACACCAGTAATGATTTATGGAGAGAAGGGTAACTCAAAGCTAAAACTCATTAGTTATTTGAAAGCTCAAAAGTGCTTGAAGAAAGGGTGCTATGCTATCTTAGCACATGTTAATAAAGTCGAAAAGAAAGAAAAAGAGAAGTGCATCAATGACGTGCCTGTGGCAAGAGATTTTCCTGAAGTATTTCCGGAAGAGTTGCCGGGATTACCTCCATTTAGATCTGTAGAATTTCAAATAGATTTAGTACCAGGAGCTGCACCAGTGGCTCGTGCTCCATATAGACTTGCACCGTCCGAGTTAAAAGAACTTCAAAGTCAGTTAAAAGAATTACTAGACCGTGGATTCATACGACCAAGCACTTCACCGTGGGGAGCTCCAATTTTATTCGTCAAGAAGAAAGACGGATCTTTCCGAATGTGTATAGATTATCGTGAATTAAATAAGTTAACTATCAAGAATCGGTATCCACTACCGAGAATTGACGACTTATTTGATCAACTCCAAGGATCATGTGTGTACTCGAAAATTGACCTAAGATCGGGTTATCATCAATTACGTGTCAAAGAAGAAGATATACCGAAAACTGCTTTTCGGACACGCTACGGTCATTACGAATTTTTGGTCATGCCGTTTGGATTGACGAATGCGCCAGCTGTATTCATGGACCTCATGAATCGAGTTTGTAGTCCATATTTAGATAAGTTTGTTATTGTTTTCATTGATGATATTCTTATCTATTCCAAGAGTGAGCAAGAGCATGAACAGCATTTAAGGTTGATATTAGAGTTATTGAGAAAAGAACAGCTATATGCTAAATTTTCTAAATGTGCTTTCTGGTTGAAAGAAGTGCAATTTCTTGGCCACGTTGTTGGTAGCAAAGGAATTCAGGTTGATCCAGCAAAAATTGAAGCCATTGAAAAATGGGAGACTCCTAAGACACCAATGCAGATACGCCAATTTTTGGGTTTAGCCGGTTATTATAGAAGGTTTATTCAAGATTTTTCCCGAATAGCTAAGCCGTTGACAGCGTTAACGCAAAAAGGGAAGAAATATGAATGGACTTCCGAGCAGGAGAGTGCATTTCAATTACTGAAAAAGAAGTTGACTACGGCGCCTATTTTATCATTACCAGAAGGGAACGATGATTTTGAAATATATTGTGACGCTTCGAGACAAGGTTTTGGTTGCGTTCTTATGCAATGGAAGAAAGTTATTGCATACGCATCCCGACAATTAAAGATTCACGAGCGGAATTATACGACGCATGATCTAGAACTGGGAGCAGTCGTGTTTGCATTGAAGATATGGAGACACTACTTGTATGGGGTTAAATGCACTGTGTTTACTGATCATAAAAGCCTTCAACATATTTTCGATCAAAAACAGCTGAACATGAGGCAACGTAGGTGGGTCGAGTTAATAAACGACTATGATTGTGAAATTCGTTATCATCCCGGGAAAGCGAATGTGGTGGCTGACGCTTTAAGCAGAAAGGAACGAGAACCAATTCGAGTACGAGCAATGAACATAAAAATTCGCATGAATCTCAACTCACAAATCAAAGAGGCTCAACGAGAAGCTCTTACTAAAGAAAACATAGGAAATGAAATAATGAAGAAGTATGGGAAACAACTCATTATGCGGGAAGATGGAATTCGATATTTTGCAAACCGTATTTGGGTACCAAAGTTGGGTGGATTAAGGAAGTTAATATTGAATGAGGCACATAAGACAAGATACTCGATACATCCTGGAGTTGGAAAGATGTATCAAGATCTTAAGACGCATTATTGGTGGCCTAATTTGAAGACAGACGTTACAACATATGTTGGGGAATGTTTAACTTGTTCCAAAGTCAAAGCAGAACACCAGAAGCCGTCAGGATTACTTCAACAACCAGAAATCCCAGAATGGAAATGGGACGGTATTACCATGGATTTCATCACGAAGTTACCAAAGACTGCCTGGGGATACGACACCATTTGGGTGATTGTTGATCGTCTCACCAAGTCTGCACATTTCCTGCCTATAAAGGAAACGGATAGAATGGAGAAACTATTACGATTGTATATAAAGGAAATTGTTTCAAGACATGGAATACCTATTTCCATTATATCCGATCGTGATAGTAGATTTACCTCAAAGTTCTGGCAATCACTACAGGAGGCACTAGGAACTCGTTTGGATATGAGTACCGCATATCATCCGCAAACCGACGGGCAGAGTGAAAGAACGATTCAGACTCTTGAAGACATGCTCAGGGCATGTGTGATCGATTTTGGAAACGGATGGGATAAATATCTACCATTAGCAGAATTCTCGTATAATAATAGTTATCATGCGAGCATTAAAGCTGCACCATTCGAAGCATTGTATGGAAGGAAGTGTAGATCTCCTATCTGTTGGAATGAAGTAGGAGATCGACAATTAACTGGTCCCGAGATCATACACGAAACGACTGAGAAGATAGTACAAATTAAGGAGAGATTGAAAACAGCCCGTAGTCGCCAAAAGAGCTACGCCGATGTCCGAAGGAAACCATTAGAGTTTCAGATCGGGGACATGGTTATGCTAAAGGTGTCACCTTGGAAAGGTGTAATACGCTTCGGAAAAAGGGGTAAACTGAACCCAAGATATGTAGGCCCGTTCAAGATCATCGAACGAATTGGACCGGTAGCTTATCGACTCGAGTTACCGCAACAACTCGCCGGAGTACATAATACCTTTCACGTCTCAAACCTTAAGAAGTGTCTTGCAAAGGAAGATCTCACCATTCCTCTTGAAGAAATCCATGTCGACGAGAAACTACAATTCATCGAAGAACCAATCGAAATCATGGATCGTGAAGTTAAACAGCTCAAGCAGAGCAACATACCGATAGTTAAGGTTCGTTGGAATGCTAGAAGAGGTCCCGAGTTTACGTGGGAATGAGAGGATCAGATGAAACAAAAGTATCCACACTTGTTTCTCGATGACGCAAAATAGGTACAATTTTAAAATTTCGGGACGAAATTTATTTAACGGGGAGGTAATGTAACGACCCGCACTTTTTCGATCGTTCTATACTTATAAGATTAATATTTACATAAATTAAACCTTACCAACATGATAAGCAATCCAAATTGTTGAGACTTATGTTTTCGAAAAGAGTTTTACACAACGTTTGACCGTCTAGTTCGACCGATGATATCACGAACTATACAATATATGATAATTATACGTTTGTGTATATATATGTATATATACATATTTAACATGATCTAAGAATGTTTTAATATCTCATTTTGTATTAATAACAATAAGTTATAAGTATATTTTGAAACTACTAACTTAAGTTTCAAAACGATAACCATACGTAACGTTATTTGACTTAAATACTTATAACCTATAATGTTTATACATATATCGTATAAGTAATGTATTTAATCACTTTTAAAGGGCTTACATACATAAAACAATATAAGTATATTTACAAAAGATAGCTATATTTGAATCCTCGTTCCGTTTTCTCAAAGATTTCTATACGTATACCTAGGGTATATGTACCCGTATCATACGCAGCTTCTAGATGTATTTACTATTGGTATATACCAATAAAAATCTGCTCCTTAGCAGCCTTAAATGATTAAGAAACATGTGGAACCAACCATTTGTCAAGTAGCATGAATTATTTAGCAAGAAAACAAAGTTAGGTATCTTTTTTTTCCTTTATAACCTAAAAACATTTTTATGCATGCACACCATTTCTTCACCCCATTTTCTCATACTTACACTTCCATTTCTCTCTCAAAATACTCTTAACTTCATACTTGATCATCTCCAAGCATTTTCCCCATCATTTAGCTTCAAAAACAACACTTAAACCTCATAAGAAAACCTTACAAAAACACTTCAAGAAATCCTTCCAAGAACACCAACTTACTTCCAATCTTTCATCCACTTCCATCACCCTTTTGGTTCTAGGTTCTTACTCCTCTTTTACAGCAACCTTGTCCAAGGAACTTGAGGTAGAATCTATGTTCATAACCTTATTCGATTCATATATATATAGCTATCTTATTTTGTGGTATAAAAGTTTAACAACAAGAACATAGTTTGAAAGTTTTCAAACTTGTTTGCAAACTAAATAGATCCTTCTAACTTAACTTTTAAAATACTTCAAGACTTGTAATATATCTTAAATATATGCTAATTTAACAAGGTATAACTTGGGTTTTCAAAGAACACCTTAAAAACTGAATTTACGACATCGGAGTGCAACCGGGGGCTGTTTTGGGTTGGATAATTAAAAACCATCTTAAACTTTGAATTGGAGGTTTATTTTCTGGAAAAATGATTTTTACTATAAATATGATAACACATAAAAATTTCATGATTTAACTCAAAGTATAAGTATTTTTAGAAAAATAATCATTTAAGGTTGTTTACAAGACGGAAAATGATTAACTTCATAAGTTTCACTAAAGTTTGACCTATGACTTGTGATTTCGAATACAAACTAAGGTATTTACAGTTCATAGTCTTAAAGAGGGACTCGATCCAAGGAAGTGGCAAGTTGAATCAACGAAAACGGAGTTGTAACGAAGAAACTATGACCAAAACGAGATCGGATATCTAAGACTAGTTTAGCTACGAAAATAATTGGAGAAAATTAAATAAATCACATCTTTTTAAAATAACATGATATTTTATATATATGTACTCATAATTTAATTTTATATGGTTCAGGATCACCCGTAAACAATACGAGAAGATTAATCATAAGATCCCATGATTGTACGCAACATGTCATTTGACAACACCGGTACTTTATGTACGCAACACGTCATTTGACAACACCGAATTACAATAGTTGATACCATATATGATAATTATACGTTTGTGTATATATATGTATATATACATATTTAACATGATCTAAGAATGTTTTAATATCTCATTTTGTATTAATAACAATAAGTTATAAGTATATTTTGAAACTACTAACTTAAGTTTTCAAAACGATAACCATACGTAACGTTATTTGACTTAAATACTTATGACCTATAATGTTTATACATATATCGTATAAGTAATGTATTTAATCACTTTTAAAGACTTAAATACATAAAACAATATAAGTATATTTACAAAAGATAGCTATATTTGAATCCTCATTCCGTTTTCTCAAAGATTTCTATACGTATACCTAGGGTATATGTACCCGTATCATACGCAGCTTCTAGATGTATTTACTATTGGTATATACCAATAAAAATCTGCTCCTTAGCAGCCTTAAATGATTAAGAAACATGTGGAACCAACCATTTGTCAAGTAGCATGAATTATTTAGCAAGAAAACAAAGTTAGGTATCTTTTTTTTCCTTTATAACCTAAAAACGTTTTTATGCATGCACACCATTTCTTCACCCCATTTTCTCATACTTACACTTCCATTTCTCTCTCAAAATACTCTTAACTTCATACTTGATCATCTCCAAGCATTTTCCCCATCATTTAGCTTCAAAAACCTTACTTAAACACCATAAGAAAACCATACAAAAACACTTCAAGAAATCCTTCCAAGAACACAAACTTACTTCCAATCTTTCATCCAATTCCATCACCATTTTGGTTCTAGCTTTTTACTCCTCTTTTACAGCAACCTTGTCCAAGGAACTTGAGGTAGTATCTATGTTCATAACCTTATTCGATTCATATATATATAGCTATCATATTTTGTGGTATACAATTTTAACAACAAGAACATAGTTTGAAAGTTTTCAAACTTGTTTGCAAACTAAATAGATCCTTCTAACTTAACTTTTAAAATACTTCAAGACCTGTAATATAACTTAAATATATGCTAACTTAACAAGGTATAACTTGGTTTTTCAAAGAATATCTTAAAAACTGTTTTTACGACGTCGGAGTGTAACCGGGGACTGTTTTGGGTTGGATAATTAAAAACTATCTTAAACTTTGAATTGGAGGTTTATGTTCTGGAAAAATGATTTTTACTATAAATATGTTAACACATAAAAATTTCATGATTTAATTCAAAGTATAAGTATTTTTAGAAAAATGGTCATTAAGTGTTTTTTTTTTGTAACAAAAATGTTTAACTTCATAAGTTTCACTAAAGTTTCACCTATACCGTGTGATTTTGAATACAAACCAAGGTATTTTCAGTTCATAGTCTTAAAGAGGGACTCGATCCAAGGAGATGGCAAGTTGAATCAACGAAAACGGATTTGTAACGAAGAAACTATGACCGAAACAAAATTGGTTATCCTAGACTTGTTTAACTTCGGGATTAATTGGGAAAAATTAAATAAATCCCATATTTCTAAGATAACATGATATTTTATATATATGTACTTATAATTCAATTTTATATGGTTCAGGATCACCCGTAAACAACACGAGAAGATTAATCATAAGATCCCATGTTTGTACGCAACACGTCATTTGACAACACCGGTACTTTATGTACGCAACACGTCATTTGACAACACCGGTACCGTGGGTCAAGATTAATCTCGACCAATACATATACGATGGGGTTTTATTTATTTCGTTGGGGGTTTTATTTATTTCATTGCGGGTATATTAAACCTCTAAAAATGAACCATTAAAATTGAATTACTAACAACGAGCTGCTAACTACGGACTAAGGAATTATTCAAAGTATTAAAAGTATAACAAGTATATATATGTGACGTTTGTTTAAAAAGAAAAGGTATTGATATATTATATATGGATAGGTTCGTGATATCAACCGGAGACCAAGTCAAATTATATATATCTTCAAGACGAAAGTGAGTATATAGTCCCACTTTTAAACTCTAAATATTTCGGGATGAGAATACATGTATTTTATGTTTTACGTTATGGACACAAGTAACTGAAAAATATATTCTACGTTGAGTTGTACCACTGGCATACTTCCCTGTAGCTTGGTAACTAATATTTACAGCGGTATTGTAAACGCGAATCCTGTTGATAGATCTATCGGGCCTGACAACCCCAATCGGACTGGACGACCAGTATTCAACGGTTGCACAGTACTTCGTTTCGTGACTACACTTGGTACATTGTAGTAAGATTTCATATTAAAGGGAATATGCGACGTGATTAATTGTTAAGTATGGTTACCAAGTGCTCAACCACTTAGAATATTTTTATTAAAATGTTTATATATGAAATCTTGTGGTCTATATTTATATCGCTGTCGACATTAAACCTATATCTCACCAACTTTATGTTGACATTTTAAAGCATGTTATTCTCAGGTATGAATTAAGTCTTCCGCTGTGCATTATCTCGTACTAAGGATACTACTTGAGGCCATTAAGGACTTATATCATAAGGCGTTGCATTCGAGTCATTGAAGTTCATAGAGACTATTATTAAGTAAATGGCGGTTTAGGTCATTTGAATATTATGAAATGTCAGGCGAATATGTCAATTATGGATGTAACTATAGATTGCCTTTTAAGAATAAATGCAACGTTTGTAAGATGTATCATATAGAGGGCAAGTACCTCGCAATGTTATCAACTATTGTAATTCGTTTGTAATCAATATGGACAACGTCCGGATGATTAGTTTCGGATCCTTTCAGTTGGTATCACAGCGTTGGTCTTAGCGAACCAGGCCTTGCATTAGTGTGTCTAACTAGTAGTTGTTAGGATACATTAAGTGAGTCTGGACTTTGACCGTGTCTGCCTGTCAAAAGTTTTGCTTATCAATCCTAGTCGGAAATTATCTGCTTATCATTCTTAGGGAACTGCCTGCTTATCATTCTTAAGTCTAGACACGTCTTACTGCATTTAGTGCATCGATAGTGTATAGACAAAATTCATATCCTAGCGTATCTGTTACTATAGACATTGCCTGACGTATTTCAAAGATTCTCCGTAATTCATGGGATTTTGATATTATATATACATATGTAAATTATGTATTGAAGAGTACCAAACCCAACTCCTATAATCTATTCCAAACCAAAAATTCATTTCTCCGACCATACAAGATGGATTCTTCATCCAGCTCAAATTCCTCCGACTTCGATAGCTTCGCCGATATGGATTTCCATTCGAGCTCCGAGAACAGCGTTACCGGAATGGATCAACCAATTTCCCATCATCTATTCTGGATGAATTGGGGATGGGTTCGTAATATACTAAATTTCTGGAGGCAAGAAGAAGGTGATCCATTCCATCCACCAAATTGTCCTCTTAACGATGAACCTGAAGCACTTACCGGCGAACCTATTCGAAACACCATTTTCTCGCTCATTTCTAGAGTATCTCGTCATGATTACATACTATCCCATATTTCAAATCTTGTTCATTCGCTCGTTCCAACCGTCAATCATCCCGGTATAATAGAAGAAGTCAACGAACTCCGTGCTCGGGTAGTGGTTTTGGAGAATATGGTGCGAAGGTTACAAACACCAACAGCAGCACCAGCAGCATAATCCGTACTACCATCGTCAACGCCGACAGTACCTTTATCACCCCAATCACAACCGCGCCTTAAATCTCAACATCACAATCTGTATCTCGAATATCAACATCACACGACTCAATATCTGTACTTCGAGTATGATCTTCGTTCTATATATCGTTCTACATCGATTATCTTCGCTTTACGTATCGTATGACGATTATGTAATTTCTAAAGTCTTAGAGATTATGTAATCTAGAATTAACGATAAATCAAATGAGTTTAATATCTTATTGACTCCTTAAATCTATGATTATCTCTGAAGAAAATATATATGCAAGTATATTTTTATAAAGATAGTAATTAAAAATTCCTTCGTACAAACTATTAATGATGAAAATATTTTAACGGGTGGGTAGTACCCGAGGAATATTTAGAATTCACATTAATAAGTTATATTGTACATTCTTGAATCTGATTCAACGGTTATCTATTATCTTACTTACAACCACCGATATTCGTATCCGCTCACCCCAGAATAACCATTTTCAATCAAATTTCATATTCGGATTTTGACCTACCAGAATCCAACAAGTGGCATAAAGAAGAAAACATTGGACAAAATAAAAAAAAATTGTTAGAAACACACGATTTAACTAATTAAAAATCTATTAAGGATTCCACGCTAACTGTTCCGGCTAACTCTGGACAATTAAAATGAATTAAAATGTTGATTGTAACATATGAAGCTAAACAATTCTTCAAGCTTGCCACTTGATTTTATCTTAAACCTCATTCGTAACTTGACGATTACAATTCGCATTCAAATCCTTGCATGATTCCTGAAAACACCTCGACCGAGAAGTTGAACCCGCCGCACCTCGCCTACGGAATGAAGATTTATACATACAGTTATACACCTGAAGAACTCTCGAACCCAAATTCATAATTTAACACATAACGTATTGAATCCTTTGCCATTTATTAGCAAGAACAACCCTACAATTCCTTTTCAAGAAGCTAATTTTGTCACAGCTCCACTTCGACTTTTCAGTGAGAATATTTCTATTATAATCATGATATTTATACCTTGTGCTTTCGCCGTCATTACCGAAAAACCTTTTATATCCCTCGACAACATCAACAGGTGCACCAGCAGATCGTTATCCTTTTGGCGAAATCAACAATCAGTATTTTGAAAATCTCGCGGAACTTCTTCCATCATATCTATAATGTCTATCCCTAAGAATTTCATAATCTGAACGTGAAGTTTCTGAAAAACACCCGGGACTATGAAATAGTTCTTGAAATGCTAACGAAGCAGCAAAAACTGTAAACGACTTTAACGGTCAAAAGTTTGATGACAAAGAATAGTAAGGTGGTAAAGCTGAAAAAAAAAAAAAGTTTAGAACTAGAAAACGGATGAAGCAAAGTATGAAAAAGGCTGTGGATAAATCACAGGGACTGAACCTGCTCTCAAAGAATACAAACGATTCCGTACCTGCTGAAACCGTCAGTAAGAACCCTACTCTTTATTCAAAACCTTGCCCGGATGATATTTTTCATCATCATCTTATCTTAGATATTATAAGATATCTTCATATCATTCGTTATACATATTTTTCATATTTCTGGAGATATTTTTACAACTATTCCTATCTGCGATCATTTATCTCTCCGTAACATCTGCGTTACAATATAAAAGAAACTGTGTTAATTTCTAAATTCTGAAACCTCCGAGATTAAAATATAAATGATTTGAAGTAGTGTTGGGAACTGATGCATGAATTAGTATAATATAATGAAACTTGATCAACTTCATTATATTACAGTAAGTCATGTTAAGTTTCTAATGGAATTTGATTCACAGTACCGTCATCATGTGCCACGTTACACGGCTCTTACATTCTATCAAGTCTCCAAACATATTAGAACGTATCACCTTGATAGTTCTATTTTTCCGGAATATTCGAGTAATTTAACGAATCAAGATCGTGCCATTACAATTTCATTCTAAAACCAATAGCTAGGTTCATTCCAAATTTTCTACCTACGAATTTCGGACCATTGTTCGCTTGGCTCGAGGACAGGAAGAAGAAACGAAGGGACAAAACCTCAGAATAGAAATAGGAACATAAACCACAGCAAATAAGAGAGAGCATTAACTGTGGATGACAATGATTTTAAGGGACGGGAGTAGGAACATCGAAATATAAGGGAAGGTATAAAACCTAACAACAACCCCGAAACTACAAACCGTGCATATCAATACGTATTGCAACGTAAAGGCACGGGAGAATTAAAAACATTATAATTCCAAGGAAAGGATAAAAGAGAATAGATTCTTCTGGTGATAGATGAAAAAGAGGAATGAAAGATATGAAAGTTAGAAATATAACAAGGATTAGAATGGGATGGAGCATATTAGCGAATGTCTTAAAGTAGGAACTAAAGAGAAAGAATAGAAGATGTGGGAAGAAAGAAAGGGAAGGAGGTAAATTTATAGTGAAATATTCGACAAAGAAATCAAAACAGATTGCCACGTTAAATCAAAGAAGATCCTGATCGCCGCAAAACTAAATCTTATTACATAAGATTTTCTTTAAAACCCTTAAATCCCGAAAATCGATCATAATCACGTCATCGGTTACAACAATTCTATATTTACTCATTTCACTCTTTTGTGATAGCTTCGCTCGTGCGTCTCACATAACCGAATCGTTTTATCTAAATCTTTCAATAATGATAAAATTTCATTATTACCTCATATTCGTCATGAAAACATTCCTATTGTTATTTATGACAACCTCTACCAAATTTCGAGGACGAAATTTCTTTAACGGGTGGGTACTGTAACGACTCGGAAATTTCCGACCAAATTTAAACTCTAATCTCTATATGGTTCCGACACGATAAGCAAAAACCCTAAAGTTGACCCGCACTTTTTCGATCGTTCTATACTTATAAGATTAATATTTACATAAATTAAACCTTACCAACATGATAAGCAATCCAAATTGTTGAGACTTATGTTTTCGAAAAGAGTTTTACACAACGTTTGACCGTCTAGTTCGACCGATGATATCACGAACTATACAATATATGATAATTATACGTTTGTGTATATATATGTATATATACATATTTAACATGATCTAAGAATGTTTTAATATCTCATTTTGTATTAATAACAATAAGTTATAAGTATATTTTGAAACTACTAACTTAAGTTTTCAAAACGATAACCATACGTAACGTTATTTGACTTAAATACTTATAACCTATAATGTTTATACATATATCGTATAAGTAATGTATTTAATCACTTTTAAAGGGCTTACATACATAAAACAATATAAGTATATTTACAAAAGATAGCTATATTTGAATCCTCGTTCCGTTTTCTCAAAGATTTCTATACGTATACCTAGGGTATATGTACCCGTATCATACGCAGCTTCTAGATGTATTTACTATTGGTATATACCAATAAAAATCTGCTTCTTAGCAGCCTTAAATGATTAAGAAACATGTGGAACCAACCATTTGTCAAGTAGCATGAATTATTTAGCAAGAAAACAAAGTTAGGTATCTTTTTTTTCCTTTATAACCTAAAAACGTTTTTATGCATGCACACCATTTCTTCACCCCATTTTCTCATACTTACACTTCCATTTCTCTCTCAAAATACTCTTAACTTCATACTTGATCATCTCCAAGCATTTTCCCCATCATTTAGCTTCAAAAACAACACTTAAACCTCATAAGAAAACCTTACAAAAACACTTCAAGAAATCCTTCCAAGAACACCAACTTACTTCCAATCTTTCATCCACTTCCATCACCCTTTTGGTTCTAGGTTCTTACTCCTCTTTTACAGCAACCTTGTCCAAGGAACTTGAGGTAGAATCTATGTTCATAACCTTATTCGATTCATATATATATATAGCTATCTTATTTTGTGGTATAAAAGTTTAACAACAAGAACATAGTTTGAAAGTTTTCAAACTTGTTTGCAAACTAAATAGATCCTTCTAACTTAACTTTTAAAATACTTCAAGACCTGTAATATATCTTAAATATATGCTAATTTAACAAGGTATAACTTGGGTTTTCAAAGAACACCTTAAAAACTGAATTTACGACATCGGAGTGCAACCGGGGGCTGTTTTGGGTTGGATAATTAAAAACCATCTTAAACTTTGAATTGGAGGTTTATTTTCTGGAAAAATGATTTTTACTATAAATATGATAACACATAAAAATTTCATGATTTAACTCAAAGTATAAGTATTTTTAGAAAAATAATCATTTAAGGTTGTTTACATGATGTAAAATGATTAACTTCATAAGTTTCACTAAAGTTTGACCTATGACCTGTGATTTCGAATACAAACTAAGGTATTTACAGTTCATAGTCTTAAAGAGGGACTCGATCCAAGGAAGTGGCAAGTTGAATCAACGAAAACGGAGTTGTAACGAAGAAACTATGACCAAAACGAGATCGGATATCTAAGACTAGTTTAGCTACGAAAATAATTGGAGAAAATTAAATAAATCACATCTTTTTAAAATAACATGATATTTTATATATATGTACTCATAATTTAATTTTATATGGTTCAGGATCACCCGTAAACAATACGAGAAGATTAATCATAAGATCCCATGATTGTACGCAACATGTCATTTGACAACACCGGTACTTTATGTACGCAACACGTCATTTGACAACACCGGTACCATGGGTCAAGATTAATCTCGACCAATACATATACGATGGGGTTTTATTTATTTCGTTGGGGGTTTTATTTATTTCATTGCGGGTATATTAAACATCTAAAAATGAACCATTAAAATTGAATTACTAACAACGAACTGCTAACTACGGACTAAGGAATTATTAAAAGTATTAAAAGTATAACAAGTATATATATGTGACGTTTGTTTAAAAAGAAAAGGTATTGATATATTATATATGGATAGGTTCGTGATATCAACCGGAGACCAAGTCAAATTATATATATCTTCAAGACGAAAGTGAGTATATAGTCCCACTTTTAAACTCTAAATATTTCGGGATGAGAATACATGTATTTTATGTTTTACGTTATGGACACAAGTAACTGAAAATATATTCTACGTTGAGTTGTACCACTGGCATACTTCCCTGTAGCTTGGTAACTAATATTTACAGCGGTATTGTAAACGCGAATCCTGTTGATAGATCTATCGGGCCTGACAACCCCAACCGGACTGGACGACCAGTATTCAACGGTTACACAGTACTTCGTTTTGTGACTACACTTGGTACGGTGTAGTAAGATTTCATATTAAAGGGAATATGCGACGTGATTAAATGTTAAGTATGGTTACCAAGTGCTCAACCACTTAGAATATTTTTATGAAAATGTTTATATATGAAATCTTGTGGTCTATATATATATATATTGCTGCCGGCACTAAACCTATATCTCACCAACTTTATGTTGACGTTTTAAACATGTTTATTCTCAGGTGATAATTAGAAGCTTCCGCTGCATTATGTTGAATTTGAGCAGGATCTTGCGTACGCATATTTGTGTCAAAAATAAAACTGCATATCCAAGAACTTGTGTTGTAAAATATGCTAGAAATCGTGTTGTTATCATCATTTGTAAAGTTTGTAAGTCGAAGATTATCGCTAAACGATAATCATCTTTATTTCGTCCAAAGCTTGTATCAAAAATAAGAATCATGGTTTGTAATGTTTAATATATGCAGTTTTTCTTTTAAAAATATCGCATATAGAGGTCAATACCTCGCAATGAAATCATACGTTATCTAACACGTTCTTACTATACTCACTGTTGTCTTGAAGATATAAATATTTTGACTTGGTCTTCCGGTTGATATCACGAACCTATCCATATATAATATATCAATACCTTTTCTTTTTAAACAACGTCACATATATATTCTTGTTATACTTTTAATACTTTTTATAATTCCTTAGTCCGTAGTTAGCAGTTCGTTGTTAGTAATTCAATTTTAATGGTTCATATTTAGATGTTTAATAAACCCCCAACGAAATAAATAAAACCCCCAACGTATATGTATTGGTCGAGATTAATCTTGACCCACGGTACCGGTGTTGTCAAATGACGTGTTGCGTACATAAAGTACCGGTGTTGTCAAATGACGTGTTGCGTACAAACATGGGATCTTATGATTAATCTTCTCGTGTTGTTTACGGGTGATCCTGAACCATATAAAATTGAATTATGAGTACATATATATAAAATATCATGTTATCTTAAAAAGATGTGATTTATTTTAATTTTCTCCAATTAATCCCGAAGTTAAACTAGTCTTGGATAGCCAATTTTGTTTCGGTCATAGTTTCTTCGTTACAACTCCGTTTTCGTTGATTCAACTTGCCATCTCCTTGGATCGAGTTCCTCTTTAAGACTATGAACTGTAAATATCTTAGTTTGTATTCAAAATCACACGGTATAGGTGAAACTTTAGTGAAACTTATGAAGTTAAACCTTTTCCTTTATGTAGGCAACCTTAAATGATTATTTTTCTAAAAATACTTATACTTTGAATTAAATCATGAAATTTTTATGTGTTACCATATTCATAGTAAAAATCATTTTTCCAGAACATAATACTTCAATTCAAAGTTTAAGATGGTTTTTAATTATCCAACCCAAAACAGCCCCCGGTTACACTCCGACGTCGTAAAAACAGTTTTTAAGGTGTTCTTTGAAAAACCAAGTTATACCTTGTTAAATTAGCATATATTTAAGTTATATTACAGGTCTTGAAGTATTTTAAAAGTTAAGTTAGAAGGATCTATTTAGTTTGCAAACAAGTTTGAAAACATTCAAACTATGTTCTTGTTGTTAAAATTTTATACCACAAAATAAGATAGCTATATATATATGAATCGAATAAGGTTATGAACATAGTTACTACCTCAAGTTCCTTGGACAAGGTTGCTGTAAAATAGGAGTAAAAAGCTAGAACCAAAAGGGTGATGGAATTGAATGAAAGATTGGAAGTAAGTTTGTGTTCTTGGAAGGATTTCTTGAAGTGTTTTTGTAAGGTTTTCTTATGAGGTTTAAGTGTTGTTTTTGAAGCTAAATGATGGGGAAAATGCTTAGAGATGATCAAGTATGAAGTTAAGAGTATTTTGAGAGAGAAATGGAAGTGTAAGTATGAGAAAATGGGGTGAAGAAATGGTGTGCATGCATAAAAACGTTTTTAGGTTATAAAGGAAAAAAAAGATACCTAACTTTGTTTTCTTGCTAAATAATTCATGCTACTTGA
Organism: Rutidosis leptorrhynchoides; assembly: GCF_046630445.1. Taxonomy (NCBI): domain Eukaryota; kingdom Viridiplantae; phylum Streptophyta; class Magnoliopsida; order Asterales; family Asteraceae; genus Rutidosis; species Rutidosis leptorrhynchoides. Next base: position 50,381,954 of record NC_092338.1, read on the forward strand.
CAAATGGTTGGTTCCACATGTTTCTTAATCATTTAAGGCTGCTAAGGAGCAGATTTTTATTGGTATATACCAATAGTAAATACATCTAGAAGCTGCGTATGATACGAGTACATATACTCTAGATATACGTATAGAAATTTTGTGAAAAATGGAATGAGGATTCAAATATAGCTATCTTTTGTGAATACACTTATATGGTTTTATGTATTTAAGTTCTTAAAAGTGATTAAATTCATTACTTATACGATATATGTATAAACATTATAGGTCATAAGTATTTAAGTCAAATAACGTTGCGTATGGTTATCGTTTTGAAAACTTAAGTTAGTAGTTTCAAAATATACATATAACTTATTGTTATTAATACAAAATGAGATATTAAAACATTCTTAGATCATGTTAAATATGTATATATACATATATATACACAAACATATAATTATCATATGTTATATAGTTCGTGATATCATCGGTCAAACTAGACGGTCAAACGTTGTGTAAAACTCTTTTCAAAAACATAAATCTCAACAATTTGGATTGCTTATCATGTTGGTAAGGTTTAATTTATGTAAATATTAATCTTATAAGTATAGGACGATCGAAAAAGTGCGGGTCAACTTTAGGGTTTTTACTTATCGTGTCGGAACCATATAGAGATTAGAGTTTAAATTTGGTCGGAAATTTCCGGGTCGTTACAGTACCCATCCGTTAAAGAAATTTCGTCCTCGAAATTTGGTAGAGGTTGTCATAAATAACAATAGGAATGTTTTCATGACGAATATGAGGTAATAATGAAATTTTATCATTATTGAAAGATTTAGATAAAACGATTTGGTTATGTGAGACGCACGAGCGAAGCTATCACAAAAGAGTGAAATGAGTAAATATAGAATTGTTGTAACCGATGACGTGATTATGATCGATTTCCGGGATTTAAGGGTTTTAAAGAAAATCTTATGTAATAAAATTTAGTTTTGCGGCGATCAGGATCTTCTTTGATTTAACGCGGCAATCTGTTTTGATTTCTTTGTGGAATATTTCACTATAAATTTACCTCCTTCCCTTTCTTTCTTCCCACATCTTCTATTCTTTCTCTTTAGTTCCTACTTTAAGACATTCGCTAATATGCTCCATCCAATTCTAACCCTTGTTATATTTCTAACTTTCATATCTTTCATTCTTCTTTTTCATCTATCACCAGAAGAATCTATTCTCTTTTATCCTTTCCTTGGAATTATAATGTTTTTAATTCTCCCGTGCCTTTACGTTGCAATACGTATTGATATGCACGGTTTGTAGTTTCGGGGTTGTTGTTAGGTTTTATACCTTCCCTTATATTTCGATGTTCCTACTCCCGTCCCTTAAAATCATTGTCATCCACAGTTAATGCTCTCTCTTATTTGCTGTGGTTTATGTTCCTATTTCTATTCTAAATATATTAAAATCTTACGTATATGAATCTGATATTTGGTTTATGTTCGCTAAGCATTATATAATATATCATCGGTTACAACAATTCTATATTTACTCATTTCACTCTTTTGTGATAGCTTCGCTCGTGCGTCTCACATAACCGAATCGTTTTATCTAAATCTTTCAATAATGATAAAATTTCATTATTACCTCATATTCGTCATGAAAACATTCCTATTGTTATTTATGACAACCTCTACCAAATTTCGAGGACGAAATTTCTTTAACGGGTGGGTACTGTAACGACCCGGAAATTTCCGACCAAATTTAAACTCTAATCTCTATATGGTTCCGACACGATAAGCAAAAACCCTAAAGTTGACCCGCACTTTTTCGATCGTTCTATACTTATAAGATTAATATTTACATAAATTAAACCTTACCAACATGATAAGCAATCCAAATTGTTGAGACTTATGTTTTCGAAAAGAGTTTTACACAACGTTTGACCGTCTAGTTTGACCGATGATATCACGAACTATACAATATATGATAATTATACGTTTGTGTATATATATGTATATATACATATTTAACATGATCTAAGAATGTTTTAATATCTCATTTTGTATTAATAACAATAAGTTATAAGTATATTTTGAAACTACTAACTTAAGTTTTCAAAACGATAACCATACGTAACGTTATTTGACTTAAATACTTATGACCTATAATGTTTATACATATATCGTATAAGTAATGTATTTAATCACTTTTAAAGACTTAAATACATAAAACAATATAAGTATATTTACAAAAGATAGCTATATTTGAATCCTCGTTCCGTTTTCTCAAAGATTTCTATACGTATACCTAGGGTATATGTACCCGTATCATACGCAGCTTCTAGATGTATTTACTATTGGTATATACCAATAAAAATCTGCTCCTTAGCAGCCATAAATGATTAAGAAACATGTGGAACCAACCATTTGTCAAGTAGCATGAATTATTTAGCAAGAAAACAAAGTTAGGTATCTTTTTTTTCCTTTATAACCTAAAAACGTTTTTATGCATGCACACCATTTCTTCACCCCATTTTCTCATACTTACACTTCCATTTCTCTCTCAAAATACTCTTAACTTCATACTTGATCATCTCCAAGCATTTTCCCCATCATTTAGCTTCAAAAACCTTACTTAAACACCATAAGAAAACCATACAAAAACACTTCAAGAAATCCTTCCAAGAACACAAACTTACTTCCAATCTTTCATCCAATTCCATCACCCTTTTGGTTCTAGCTTTTTACTCCTCTTTTACAGCAACCTTGTCCAAGGAACTTGAGGTAGTATCTATGTTCATAACCTTATTCGATTCATATATATATAGCTATCATATTTTGTGGTATACAATTTTAACAACAAGAACATAGTTTGAAAGTTTTCAAACTTGTTTGCAAACTAAATAGATCCTTCTAACTTAACTTTTAAAATACTTCAAGACCTGTAATATAACTTAAATATATGCTAACTTAACAAGGTATAACTTGGTTTTTCAAAGAATATCTTAAAAACTGTTTTTACGACGTCGGAGTGTAACCGGGGACTGTTTTGGGTTGGATAATTAAAAACTATCTTAAACTTTGAATTGGAGGTTTATGTTCTGGAAAAATGATTTTTACTATAAATATGTTAACACATAAAAATTTCATGATTTAATTCAAAGTATAAGTATTTTTAGAAAAATGGTCATTAAGTGTTTTTTTTTTGTAACAAAAATGTTTAACTTCATAAGTTTCACTAAAGTTTCACCTATACCGTGTGATTTTGAATACAAACCAAGGTATTTTCAGTTCATAGTCTTAAAGAGGGACTCGATCCAAGGAGATGGCAAGTTGAATCAACGAAAACGGATTTGTAACGAAGAAACTATGACCGAAACAAAATTGGTTATCCTAGACTTGTTTAACTTCATTAGTACGAATGTCACTAAATTACTATTCCAAACCAAAAATTCATTTCTCCGACCATACAAGATGGATTCTTCATCCAGCTCAAATTCCTCCGACTTCGATAGCTTCGCCGATATGGATTTCCATTCGAGCTCCGAGAACAGCGTTACCGGAATGGATCAACCAATTTCCCATCATCTATTCTGGATGAATTGGGGATGGGTTCGTAATATACTAAATTTCTGGAGGCAAGAAGAAGGTGATCCATTCCATCCACCAAATTGTCCTCTTAACGATGAACCTGAAGCACTTACCGGCGAACCTATTCGAAACACCATTTTCTCGCTCATTTCTAGAGTATCTCGTCATGATTACATACTATCCCATATTTCAAATCTTGTTCATTCGCTCGTTCCAACCGTCAATCATCCCGGTATAATAGAAGAAGTCAACGAACTCCGTGCTCGGGTAGTGGTTTTGGAGAATATGGTGCGAAGGTTACAAACACCAACAGCAGCACCAGCAGCATAATCCGTACTACCATCGTCAACGCCGACAGTACCTTTATCACCCCAATCACAACCGCGCCTTAAATCTCAACATCACAATCTGTATCTCGAATATCAACATCACACGACTCAATATCTGTACTTCGAGTATGATCTTCGTTCTATATATCGTTCTACATCGATTATCTTCGCTTTACGTATCGTATGACGATTATGTAATTTCTAAAGTCTTAGAGATTATGTAATCTAGAATTAACGATAAATCAAATGAGTTTAATATCTTATTGACTCCTTAAATCTATGATTATCTCTGAAGAAAATATATATGCAAGTATATTTTTATAAAGATAGTAATTAAAAATTCCTTCGTACAAACTATTAATGATGAAAATATTTTAACGGGTGGGTAGTACCCGAGGAATATTTAGAATTCACATTAATAAGTTATATTGTACATTCTTGAATCTGATTCAACGGTTATCTATTATCTTACTTACAACCACCGATATTCGTATCCGCTCACCCCAGAATAACCATTTTCAATCAAATTTCATATTCGGATTTTGACCTACCAGAATCCAACAAGTGGCATAAAGAAGAAAACATTGGACAAAATAAAAAAAAAATTGTTAGAAACACACGATTTAACTAATTAAAAATCTATTAAGGATTCCACGCTAACTGTTCCGGCTAACTCTGGACAATTAAAATGAATTAAAATGTTGATTGTAACATATGAAGCTAAACAATTCTTCAAGCTTGCCACTTGATTTTATCTTAAACCTCATTCGTAACTTGACGATTACAATTCGCATTCAAATCCTTGCATGATTCCTGAAAACACCTCGACCGAGAAGTTGAACCCGCCGCACCTCGCCTACGGAATGAAGATTTATACATACAGTTATACACCTGAAGAACTCTCGAACCCAAATTCATAATTTAACACATAACGTATTGAATCCTTTGCCATTTATTAGCAAGAACAACCCTACAATTCCTTTTCAAGAAGCTAATTTTGTCACAGCTCCACTTCGACTTTTCAGTGAGAATATTTCTATTATAATCATGATATTTATACCTTGTCCTTTCGCCGTCATTACCGAAAAACCTTTTATATCCCTCGACAACATCAACAGGTGCACCAGCAGATCGTTATCCTTTTGGCGAAATCAACAATCAGTATTTTGAAAATCTCGCGGAACTTCTTCCATCATATCTATAATGTCTATCCCTAAGAATTTCATAATCTGAACGTGAAGTTTCTGAAAAACACCCGGGACTATGAAATAGTTCTTGAAATGCTAACGAAGCAGCAAAAACTGTAAACGACTTTAACGGTCAAAAGTTTGATGACAAAGAATAGTAAGGTGGTAAAGCTGAAAAAAAAAAAAGTTTAGAACTAGAAAACGGATGAAGCAAAGTATGAAAAAGGCTGTGGATAAATCACAGGGACTGAACCTGCTCTCAAAGAATACAAACGATTCCGTACCTGCTGAAACCGTCAGTAAGAACCCTACTCTTTATTCAAAACCTTGCCCGGATGATATTTTTCATCATCATCTTATCTTAGATATTATAAGATATCTTCATATCATTCGTTATACATATTTTTCATATTTCTGGAGATATTTTTACAACTATTCCTATCTGCGATCATTTATCTCTCCGTAACATCTGCGTTACAATATAAAAGAAACTGTGTTAATTTCTAAATTCTGAAACCTCCGAGATTAAAATATAAATGATTTGAAGTAGTGTTGGGAACTGATGCATGAATTAGTATAATATAATGAAACTTGATCAACTTCATTATATTACAGTAAGTCATGTTAAGTTTCTAATGGAATTTGATTCACAGTACCGTCATCATGTGCCACGTTACACGGCTCTTACATTCGATCAAGTCTCCAAACATATTAGAACGTATCACCTTGATAGTTCTATTTTTCCGGAATATTCGAGTAATTTAACGAATCAAGATCGTGCCATTACAATTTCATTCTAAAACCAATAGCTAGGTTCATTCCAAATTTTCTACCTACGAATTTCGGACCATTGTTCGCTTGGCTCGAGGACAGGAAGAAGAAACGAAGGGACAAAACCTCAGAATAGAAATAGGAACATAAACCACAGCAAATAAGAGAGAGCATTAACTGTGGATGACAATGATTTTAAGGGACGGGAGTAGGAACATCGAAATATAAGGGAAGGTATAAAACCTAACAACAACCCCGAAACTACAAACCGTGCATATCAATACGTATTGCAACGTAAAGGCACGGGAGAATTAAAAACATTATAATTCCAAGGAAAGGATAAAAGAGAATAGATTCTTCTGGTGATAGATGAAAAAGAGGAATGAAAGATATGAAAGTTAGAAATATAACAAGGATTAGAATGGGATGGAGCATATTAGCGAATGTCTTAAAGTAGGAACTAAAGAGAAAGAATAGAAGATGTGGGAAGAAAGAAAGGGAAGGAGGTAAATTTATAGTGAAATATTCGACAAAGAAATCAAAACAGATTGCCACGTTAAATCAAAGAAGATCCTGATCGCCGCAAAACTAAATCTTATTACATAAGATTTTCTTTAAAACCCTTAAATCCCGAAAATCGATCATAATCACGTCATCGGTTACAACAATTCTATATTTACTCATTTCACTCTTTTGTGATAGCTTCGCTCGTGCGTCTCACATAACCGAATCGTTTTATCTAAATCTTTCAATAATGATAAAATTTCATTATTACCTCATATTCGTCATGAAAACATTCCTATTGTTATTTATGACAACCTCTACCAAATTTCGAGGACGAAATTTCTTTAACGGGTGGGTACTGTAACGACCCGGAAATTTCCGACCAAATTTAAACTCTAATCTCTATATGGTTCCGACACGATAAGCAAAAACCCTAAAGTTGACCCGCACTTTTTCGATCGTTCTATACTTATAAGATTAATATTTACATAAATTAAACCTTACCAACATGATAAGCAATCCAAATTGTTGAGACTTATGTTTTTGAAAAGAGTTTTACACAACGTTTGACCTTCTAGTTTGACCGATGATATCACGAACTATACAATATATGATAATTATACGTTTGTGTATATATATGTATATATACATATTTAACATGATCTAAGAATGTTTTAATATCTCATTTTGTATTAATAACAATAAGTTATAAGTATATTTTGAAACTACTAACTTAAGTTTTCAAAACGATAACCATACGTAACGTTATTTGACTTAAATACTTATGACCTATAATGTTTATACATATATCGTATAAGTAATGTATTTAATCACTTTTAAAGACTTAAATACATAAAACAATATAAGTATATTTACAAAAGATAGCTATATTTGAATCCTCGTTCCGTTTTCTCAAAGATTTCTATACGTATACCTAGGGTATATGTACCCGTATCATACGCAGCTTCTAGATGTATTTACTATTGGTATATACCAATAAAAATCTGCTCCTTAGCAGCCTTAAATGATTAAGAAACATGTGGAACCAACCATTTGTCAAGTAGCATGAATTATTTAGCAAGAAAACAAAGTTAGGTATCTTTTTTTTCCTTTATAACCTAAAAACATTTTTATGCATGCACACCATTTCTTCACCCCATTTTCTCATACTTACACTTCCATTTCTCTCTCAAAATACTCTTAACTTCATACTTGATCATCTCCAAGCATTTTCCCCATCATTTAGCTTCAAAAACCTTACTTAAACACCATAAGAAAACCATACAAAAACACTTCAAGAAATCCTTCCAAGAACACAAACTTACTTCCAATCTTTCATCCAATTCCATCACCCTTTTGGTTCTAGCTTTTTACTCCTCTTTTACAGCAACCTTGTCCAAGGAACTTGAGGTAGTATCTATGTTCATAACCTTATTCGATTCATATATATATAGCTATCATATTTTGTGGTATACAATTTTAACAACAAGAACATAGTTTGAAAGTTTTCAAACTTGTTTGCAAACTAAATAGATCCTTCTAACTTAACTTTTAAAATACTTCAAGACCTGTAATATAACTTAAATATATGCTAACTTAACAAGGTATAACTTGGTTTTTCAAAGAATATCTTAAAAACTGTTTTTACGACGTCGGAGTGTAACCGGGGACTGTTTTGGGTTGGATAATTAAAAACTATCTTAAACTTTGAATTGGAGGTTTATGTTCTGGAAAAATGATTTTTACTATAAATATGTTAACACATAAAAATTTCATGATTTAATTCAAAGTATAAGTATTTTTAGAAAAATGGTCATTAAGTGTTTTTTTTTTGTAACAAAAATGTTTAACTTCATAAGTTTCACTAAAGTTTCACCTATACCGTGTGATTTTGAATACAAACCAAGGTATTTTCAGTTCATAGTCTTAAAGAGGGACTCGATCCAAGGAGATGGCAAGTTGAATCAACGAAAACGGATTTGTAACGAAGAAACTATGACCGAAACAAAATTGGTTATCCTAGACTTGTTTAACTTCGGGATTAATTGGGAAAAATTAAATAAATCACATATTTCTAAGATAACATGATATTTTATATATATGTACTTATAATTCAATTTTATATGGTTCAGGATCACCCGTAAACAACACGAGAAGATTAATCATAAGATCCCATGTTTGTACGCAACACGTCATTTGACAACACCGGTACTTTATGTACGCAACACGTCATTTGACAACACCGGTACCGTGGGTCAAGATTAATCTCGACCAATACATATACGATGGGGTTTTATTTATTTCGTTGGGGGTTTTATTTATTTCATTGCGGGTATATTAAACATCTAAAAATGAACCATTAAAATTGAATTACTAACAACGAGCTGCTAACTACGGACTAAGGAATTATTCAAAGTATTAAAAGTATAACAAGTATATATATGTGACGTTTGTTTAAAAAGAAAAGGTATTGATATATTATATATGGATAGGTTCGTGATATCAACCGGAGACCAAGTCAAATTATATATATCTTCAAGACGAAAGTGAGTATATAGTCCCACTTTTAAACTCTAAATATTTCGGGATGAGAATACATGTATTTTATGTTTTACGTTATGGACACAAGTAACTGAAAAATATATTCTACGTTGAGTTGTACCACTGGCATACTTCCCTGTAGCTTGGTAACTAATATTTACAGCGGTATTGTAAACGCGAATCCTGTTGATAGATCTATCGGGCCTGACAACCCCAACCGGACTGGACGACCAGTATTCAACGGTTGCACAGTACTTCGTTTCGTGACTACACTTGGTACATTGTAGTAAGATTTCATATTAAAAGGAATATGCGACGTGATTAATTGTTAAGTATGGTTACCAAGTGCTCAACCACTTAGAATATTTTTATTAAAATGTTTATATATGAAATCTTGTGGTCTATATTTATATCGCTGTCGACATTAAACCTATATCTCACCAACTTTATGTTGACATTTTAAAGCATGTTATTCTCAGGTATGAATTAAGTCTTCCGCTGTGCATTATCTCGTACTAAGGATACTACTTGAGGCCATTAAGGACTTATATCATAAGGCGTTGCATTCGAGTCATTGAAGTTCATAGAGACTATTATTAAGTAAATGGCGGTTTAGGTCATTTGAATATTATGAAATGTCAGGCGAATATGTCAATTATGGATGTAACTATAGATTGCCTTTTAAGAATAAATGCAACGTTTGTAAGATGTATCATATAGAGGGCAAGTACCTCGCAATGTTATCAACTATTGTAATTCGTTTGTAATCAATATGGACAACGTCCGGATGATTAGTTTCGGATCCTTTCAGTTGGTAGTATAAACTTTAGTGTAATATTTTATGAGCTAATGCACAGCGGAAGACTTAATTCATACCTGAGAATAACATGCTTTAAAATGTCAACATAAAGTTGGTGAGATATAGGTTTAATGCCGGCAGCGATATATATATATATATATATATATATATATATATATATATATATATATATATATATATATATATATATATATATATATATATATATATATATAGACCACAAGATTTCATATATAAACATTTTCATAAAAATATTCTAAGTGGTTGAGCACTTGGTAACCATACTTAACATTCAATCACGTCGCATATTCCCTTTAATATGAAATCTTACTACACCGTACCAAGTGTAGTCACAAAACGAAGTACTGTGCAACCGTTGAATACTGGTCGTCCAGTCCGGTTGGGGTTGTCAGGCCCGATAGATCTATCAACAGGATTCGCGTTTACAATACCGCTGTAAATATTAGTTACCAAGCTACAGGGGAGTATGCCAGTGGTACAACTCAACGTAGAATATATTTTCAGTTACTTGTGTCCATAACGTAAAACATAAAATACATGTATTCTCATCCCGAAATATTTAGAGTTTAAAAGTGGGACTATATACTCACTTTCGTCTTGAAGATATATATAATTTGACTTGGTCTCCGGTTGATATCACGAACCTATCCATATATAATATATCAATACCTTTTCTTTTTAAACAAACGTCACATATATATACTTGTTATACTTTTAATACTTTTAATAATTCCTTAGTCCGTAGTTAGCAGTTCGTTGTTAGTAATTCAATTTTAATGGTTCATTTTTAGATGTTTAATATACCCGCAATGAAATAAATAAAACCCCCAACGAAATAAATAAAACCCCATCGTATATGTATTGGTCGAGATTAATCTTGACCCATGGTACCGGTGTTGTCAAATGACGTGTTGCGTACATAAAGTACCGGTGTTGTCAAATGACATGTTGCGTACAATCATGAGATCTTATGATTAATCTTCTCGTATTGTTTACGGGTGATCCTGAACCATATAAAATTAAATTATGAGTACATATATATAAAATATCATGTTATTTTAAAAAGATGTGATTTATTTAATTTTCTCCAATTATTTTCGTAGCTAAACTAGTCTTAGATATCCGATCTCGTTTTGGTCATAGTTTCTTCGTTACAACTCCGTTTTCGTTGATTCAACTTGCCACTTCCTTGGATCGAGTCCCTCTTTAAGACTATGAACTGTAAATACCTTAGTTTGTATTCGAAATCACAGGTCATAGGTCAAACTTTAGTGAAACTTATGAAGTTAATCATTTTCCATCATGTAAACAACCTTAAATGATTATTTTTCTAAAAATACTTATACTTTGAGTTAAATCATGAAATTTTTATGTGTTATCATATTTATAGTAAAAATCATTTTTCCAGAAAATAAACCTCCAATTCAAAGTTTAAGATGGTTTTTAATTATCCAACCCAAAACAGTCCCCGGTTGCACTCCGACGTCGTAAAAACAGTTTTTAAGGTATTCTTTGAAAAACCAAGTTTTACCTTGTTAAATTAGCATATATTTAAGTTATATTACAGGTCTTGAAGTATTTTAAAAGTTAAGTTAGAAGGATCTATTTAGTTTGCAAACAAGTTTGAAAACTTTCAAACTATGTTCTTGTTGTTAAAATTTTATACCACAAAATAAGATAGCTATATATATATGAATCGAATAAGGTTATAAACATAGTTACTACCTCAAGTTCCTTGGACAAGGTTGCTGTAAAAGAGGAGTAAGAACCTAGAACCAAAAGGGTGATGGAAGTGGATGAAAGATTGGAAGTAAGTTTGTGTTCTTGGAAGGATTTCTTGAAGTGTTTTTGTATGGTTTTCTTATGGTGTTTAAGTAAGGTTTTTGAAGCTAAATGATGGGGAAAATGCTTGAAGATGATCAAGTATGAAGTTAAGAGTATTTTGAGAGAGAAATGGAAGTGTAAGTATGAGAAAATGGGGTGAAGAAATGGTGTGCATGCATAAAAACATTTTTAGGTTATAAAGGAAAAAAAAGATACCTAACTTTGTTTTCTTGCTAAATAATTCATGCTACTTGACAAATGGTTGGTTCCACATTTTTCTTAATCATTTAAGGCTGCTAAGGAGCAGATTTTTATTGGTATATACCAATAGTAAATACATCTAGAAGCTGCGTATGATACGGGTACATATACCCTAGGTATACGTATAGAAATCTTTGAGAAAACGGAACGAGGATTCAAATATAGCTATCTTTTGTAAATATACTTATATTGTTTTATGTATTTAAGTCTTTAAAAGTGATTAAATACATTACTTATACGATATATGTATAAACATTATAGGTCATAAGTATTTAAGTCAAATAACGTTACGTATGGTTATCGTTTTGAAAACTTAAGTTAGTAGTTTCAAAATATACTTATAACTTATTGTTATTAATACAAAATGAGATATTAAAACATTCTTAGATCATGTTAAATATGTATATATACATATATATACACAAACGTATAATTATCATATATTGTATAGTTCGTGATATCATCGGTCAAACTAGACGGTCAAACGTTGTGTAAAACTCTTTTCGAAAACATAAGTCTCAACAATTTGGATTGCTTATCATGTTGGTAAGGTTTAATTTATGTAAATATTAATCTTATAAGTATAGAACGATCGAAAAAGTGCGGGTCAACTTTAGGGTTTTTGCTTATCGTGTCGGAACCATATAGAGATTAGAGTTTAAATTTGGTCGGAAATTTCCGGGTCGTTACAGTACCCACCCGTTAAAGAAATTTCGTCCTCGAAATTTGGTAGAGGTTGTCATAAATAACAATAGGAATGTTTTCATGACGAATATGAGGTAATAATGAAATTTTATCATTATCGAAAGATTTAGATAAAACGATTCGGTTATGTGAGACGCACGAGCGAAGCTATCACAAAAGAGTGAAATGAGTAAATATAGAATTGTTGTAACCGATGACGTGATTATGATCGATTTTCGGGATTTAAGGGTTTTAAAGAAAATCTTATGTAATAAGATTTAGTTTTGCGGCGATCAGGATCTTCTTTGATTTAACGTGGCAATCTGTTTTGATTTCTTTGTCGAATATTTCACTATAAATTTACCTCCTTCCCTTTCTTTCTTCCCACATCTTCTATTCTTTCTCTTTAGTTCCTACTTTAAGACATTCGCTAATATGCTCCATCCCATTCTAATCCTTGTTATATTTCTAACTTTCATATCTTTCATTCCTCTTTTTCATCTATCACCAGAAGAATCTATTCTCTTTTATCCTTTCCTTGGAATTATAATGTTTTTAATTCTCCCGTGCCTTTACGTTGCAATACGTATTGATATGCACGGTTTGTAGTTTCGGGGTTGTTGTTAGGTTTTATACCTTCCCTTATATTTCGATGTTCCTACTCCCGTCCCTTAAAATCATTGTCATCCACAGTTAATGCTCTCTCTTATTTGCTGTGGTTTATGTTCCTATTTCTATTCTGAGGTTTTGTCCCTTCGTTTCTTCTTCCTGTCCTCGAGCCAAGCGAACAATGGTCCGAAATTCGTAGGTAGAAAATTTGGAATGAACCTAGCTATTGGTTTTAGAATGAAATTGTAATGGCACGATCTTGATTCGTTAAATTACTCGAATATTCCGGAAAAATAGAACTATCAAGGTGATACGTTCTAATATGTTTGGAGACTTGATAGAATGTAAGAGCCGTGTAACGTGGCACATGATGACGGTACTGTGAATCAAATTCCATTAGAAACTTAACATGACTTACTGTAATATAATGAAGTTGATCAAGTTTCATTATATTATACTAATTCATGCATCAGTTCACAACACTACTTCAAATCATTTATATTTTAATCTCGGAGGTTTCAGAATTTAGAAATTAACACAGTTTCTTTTATATTGTAAAGTAGATGTTACGGAGAGATAAATGATCGCAGATAGGAATAGTTGTAAAAATATCTCCAGAAATATGAAAAATATGTATAACGAATGATATGAAGATATCTTATAATATCTAAGATAAGATGATGATGAAAAATATCATCCGGGCAAGGTTTTGAATAAAGAGTAGGGTTCTTACTGACGGTTTCAGCAGGTACGGAATCGTTTGTATTTTTTGAGAGCAGGTTCAGTCCCTGTGATTTATCCACAGCCTTTTTCATACTTTGCTTCATCCGTTTTCTAGTTCTAAACTTTTTTTTTTTCAGCTTTACCACCTTACTATTCTTTGTCATCAAACTTTTGACCGTTAAAGTCGTTTACAGTTTTTGCTGCTTCGTTAGCATTTCAAGAACTATTTCATAGTCCCGGGTGTTTTTCAGAAACTTCACGTTCAGATTATGAAATTCTTAGGGATAGACATTATAGATATGATGGAAGAAGTTTCGCGAGATTTTCAAAATACTGATTGTTGATTTCGCCAAAAGGATAACGATCTGCTGGTGCACCTGTTGATGTTGTCGAGGGATATAAAAGGTTTTTCGGTAATGACGGCGAAAGGACAAGGTATAAATATCATGATTATAATAGAAATATTCTCACTGAAAAGTCGAAGTGGAGCTGTGACAAAATTAGCTTCTTGAAAAGGAATTGTAGGGTTGTTCTTGCTAATAAATGGCAAAGGATTCAATACGTTATGTGTTAAATTATGAATTTGGGTTCGAGAGTTCTTCAGGTGTATAACTGTATGTATAAATCTTCATTCCGTAGGCGAGGTGCGGCGGGTTCAACTTCTCGGTCGAGGTGTTTTCAGGAATCATGCAAGGATTTGAATGCGAATTGTAATCGTCAAGTTACGAATGAGGTTTAAGATAAAATCAAGTGGCAAGCTTGAAGAATTGTTTAGCTTCATATGTTACAATCAACATTTTAATTCATTTTAATTGTCCAGAGTTAGCCGGAACAGTTAGCGTGTAATCCTTAATAGATTTTTAATTAGTTAAATCGTGTGTTTCTAACAATTTTTTTTTTATTTTGTCCAATGTTTTCTTCTTTATGCCACTTGTTGGATTCTGGTAGGTCAAAATCCGAATATGAAATTTGATTGAAAATGGTTATTCTGGGGTGAGCGGATACGAATATCGGTGGTTGTAAGTAAGATAATAGATAACCGTTGAATCAGATTCAAGAATGTACAATATAACTTATTAATGTGAATTCTAAATATTCCTCGGGTACTACCCACCCGTTAAAATATTTTCATCATTAATAGTTTGTACGAAGGAATTTTTAATTACTATCTTTATAAAAATATACTTGCATATATATTTTCTTCAGAGATAATCATAGATTTAATGAGTCAATAAGATATTAAACTCATTTGATTTATCGTTAATTCTAGATTACATAATCTCTAAGACTTTAGAAATTACATAATCGTCATACGATACGTAAAGCGAAGATAATCGATGTAGAACGATATATAGAACGAAGATCATACTCGAAGTACAGATATTGAGTCGTGTGATGTTGATATTCGAGATACAGATTGTGATGTTGAGATTTAAGGCGCGGTTGTGATTGGGGTGATAAAGGTACTGTCGGCGTTGACGATGGTAGTACGGATTATGCTGCTGGTGCTGCTGTTGGTGTTTGTAACCTTCGCACCATATTCTCCAAAACCACTACCCGAGCACGGAGTTCGTTGACTTCTTCTATTATACCGGGATGATTGACGGTTGGAACGAGCGAATGAACAAGATTTGAAATATGGGATAGTATGTAATCATGACGAGATACTCTAGAAATGAGCGAGAAAATGGTGTTTCGAATAGGTTCGCCGGTAAGTGCTTCAGGTTCATCGTTAAGAGGACAATTTGGTGGATGGAATGGATCACCTTCTTCTTGCCTCCAGAAATTTAGTATATTACGAACCCATCCCCAATTCATCCAGAATAGATGATGGGAAATTGGTTGATCCATTCCGGTAACGCTGTTCTCGGAGCTCGAATGGAAATCCATATCGGCGAAGCTATCGAAGTCGGAGGAATTTGAGCTGGATGAAGAATCCATCTTGTATGGTCGGAGAAATGAATTTTTGGTTTGGAATAGATTATAGGAGTTGGGTTTGGTACTCTTCAATACATAATTTACATATGTATATATAATATCAAAATCCCATGAATTACGGAGAATCTTTGAAATACGTCAGGCAATGTCTATAGTAACAGATACGCTAGGATATGAATTTTGTCTATACACTATCGATGCACTAAATGCAGTAAGACGTGTCTAGACTTAAGAATGATAAGCAGGCAGTTCCCTAAGAATGATAAGCAGATAATTTCCGACTAGGATTGATAAGCAAAACTTTTGACAGGCAGACACGGTCAAAGTCCAGACTCACTTAATGTATCCTAACAACTACTAGTTAGACACACTAATGCAAGGCCTGGTTCGGATGATATTTCACAATATATTGGGTTTAGCCGGTTATTATAGAAGGTTTATTCAAGATTTTTCCCGAATAGCTAAGCCGTTGACAGCATTAACGCAAAAAGGGAAGAAATACGAATGGACCTCGGAGCAGGAGAACGCATTTCAATTACTGAAGAAGAAGTTAACTACGGCGCCTATTTTATCGTTACCTGAAGGGAACGATGATTTTGAAATATATTGTGACGCTTCGCGACAAGGTTTTGGTTGTGTTCTTATGCAACGAAAGAAAGTTATTGCATACGCATCCCGACAATTAAAGATTCACGAGCGGAATTATACGACGCATGATCTAGAACTGGGAGCAGTCGTGTTTGCATTGAAGATATGGAGACACTACTTGTATGGGGTTAAATGCACTGTGTTTACTGATCATAAAAGCCTTCAACATATTTTCGATCAAAAACAGCTGAACATGAGGCAACGTAGGTGGGTTGAGTTAATAAATGACTATGATTGTGAAATTCGTTATCATCCCGGGAAAGCGAACGTGGTGGCCGACGCTCTAAGCAGAAAGGAACGAGAACCAATTCGAGTACGAGCGATGAACATAAAAATTCGCATGAATCTCAACTCACAAATCAAAGAAGTTCAACGAGAAGCACTTACTAAAGAAAATATAGGAAATGAAATAATGAAGAAGTATGAGAAGCAACTCGTTATGCGGGAAGATGGAATTCGATATTTTGCAAACCGTATTTGGGTACAAAAGTTGGGTGGATTAAGGAAGTTAATATTGAATGAGGCACATAAGACAAGATACTCGATACATCCTGGAGTTGGAAAGATGTATCAAGATCTTAAGACGCATTATTGGTGGCCTAATTTGAAGACAGACGTTGCAACATATGTTGGGGAATGTTAAACTTGTTCCAAAGTCAAAGCAGAACACCAGAAGCCGTCAGGGTTACTTCAACAACCAGAAATTCCAGAATGGAAATGGGACGGTATTACCATGGATTTCATCACGAAGTTACCAAAGACTGCCTGGGGATACGACACCATTTGGGTGATTGTTGATCGTCTCACCAAGTCTGCACATTTCTTGCCTATGAAGGAAACGGATAGAATGGAGAAACTATTACGATTGTATATAAAGGAAATTGTTTCAAGGCATGGAATACCTATTTCCATTATATCTGATCGTGATAGTAGATTTACCTCAAAGTTCTGGCAATCACTACAGGAGGCCCTAGGAACTCGTTTGGATATGAGCACCGCATATCATCCGCAAACCGACGGGCAGAGTGAAAGAACAATTCAGACTCTTGAAGACATGCTCAGGGCATGTGTGATCGATTTTGGAAACGGATGGGATAAGTATTTACCGTTAGCAGAATTCTCGTATAATAATAGTTATCATGCGAGCATTAAAGCTGCACCATTCGAAGCATTGTATGGAAGGAAGTGTAGATCTCCTATATGTTGGAATGAAGTAGGAGATCGACATTTAACTGGTCCCGAGATCATACACGAAACGACTGAGAAGATAGTACAAATCAAGGAGAGATTGAAAACAGCCCGTAGTCGCCAAAAGAGCTACGCCGATGTCCGAAGGAAACCATTAGAGTTTCAGATCGGTGACATGGTTATGCTAAAGGTGTCACCTTGGAAAGGTGTGATACGTTTTGGAAAAAGGGGTAAACTGAACCCAAGATATGTAGGCCCGTTCAAGATCATCGAACGCATTGGACCGGTAGCTTATCTACTCGAGTTACCGCAACAACTCGCTGGAGTACATAATACCTTTCACGTCTCGAACCTTAAGAAGTGTCTTGCAAAGGAAGACCTCACCATTCCTCTTGAAGAAATCCATGTCGACGAGAAACTACAATTCGTCGAAGAACCAATCGAAATCATGGACCGTGAAGTTAAACAGCTCAAGCAGAGCAACATACCGATCGTTAAGGTTCGTTGGAATGCTCGAAGAGGTCCCGAGTTTATGTGGGAACGGGAGGATCAGATGAAACAAAAGTATCCACACTTGTTTCTCGATGACGCAAAATAGGTACAATTTTAAAATTTCGGGACGAAATTTATTTAACGGGGAGGTAATGTAACGACCCGCACTTTTGCGATCGTTCTATACTTATAAGATTAATATTTACATAAATTAAACCTTACCAACATGATAAGCAATCCAAATTGTCGAGACTTATGTTTTTCGAAAAGAGTTTTACACAACGTTTGACCGTCTAGTTTGACCGATGATATCACGAACTATACAATATATGATAATTATACGTTTGTGTATATATATGTATATATACATATTTAACATGACCTAAGAATGTTTTAATATCTCATTTTGTATTAATAACAATAAGTTATAAGTATATTTTGAAACTACTAACTTAAGTTTTCAAAACGATAACCATACGTAACGTTATTTGACTTAAATACTTATGACCTATAATGTTTATACATATATCGTATAAGTAATGTATTTAATCACTTTTAAAGACTTAAATACATAAAACAATATAAGTATATTTACAAAAGATAACTATATTTGAATCCTCGTTCCGTTTTCTCAAAGATTTCTATACGTATACCTAGGGTATATGTACCCGTATCATACGCAGCTTCTAGATGTATTTACTATTGGTATATACCAATAAAAATCTGCTCCTTAGCAGCCTTAAATGATTAAGAAACATGTGGAACCAACCATTTGTCAAGTAGCATGAATTATTTAGCAAGAAAACAAAGTTAGGTATCTTTTTTTTCCTTTATAACCTAAAAACGTTTTTATGCATGCACACCATTTCTTCACCCCATTTTCTCATACTTACACTTCCATTTCTCTCTCAAAATACTCTTAACTTCATACTTGATCATCTCCAAGCATTTTCCCCATCATTTAGCTTCAAAAACAACACTTAAACCTCATAAGAAAACCTTACAAAAACACTTCAAGAAATCCTTCCAAGAACACCAACTTACTTCCAATCTTTCATCCACTTCCATCACCCTTTTGGTTCTAGGTTCTTACTCCTCTTTTACAACAACCTTGTCCAAGGAACTTGAGGTAGAATCTATGTTCATAACCTTATTCGATTCATATATATATAGCTATCTTATTTTGTGGTATAAAATTTTAACAACAAGAACATAGTTTGAATGTTTTCAAACTTGTTTGCAAACTAAATAGATCCTTATAACTTAACTTTTAAAATACTCCAAGACCTGTAATATAACTTAAATATATGCTAATTTAACAAGGTATAACTTGGTTTTTCAAAGATTATCTTAAAAACTGTTTTTACGACGTCGGAGTGCCACCGGGGGCTGTTTTGGGTTGGATAATTAAAAACCATCTTAAACTTTGAATTGGAGGTTTATTTTCTGGAAAAATGATTTTTACTATGAATATGATAACACATAAAAATTTCATGATTTAACTCAAAGTATAAGTATTTTTAGAAAAATAATCATTTAAGGTTGTTTACATGATGGAAAATGATTAACTTCATAAGTTTCACTAAAGTTTGACCTATGCCGTGTGATTTTGAATACAAACTAAGGTATTTACAGTTCATAGTCTTAAAGAGGGACTCGATCCAAGGAGATGGCAAGTTGAATCAACGAAAACGGAGTTGTAACGAAGAAACTATGACCGAAACAAAATCGGATATCCAAGACTAGTTTAGCCACGAAAATAATTGGAAAAAAATTAAATAAATCACATCTTTTTAAGTTAACATGATATTTTATATATATGTACTTATAATTCAATTTTATATGGTTCAGGATCACCCGTAAACAACACGAGAAGAATAATCATAAGATCCTATGATTGTACGCAACACGTCATTTGACAACACCGGTACTTTATGTACGCAACACGTCATTTGACAACACCGGTACCATGGGTCAAGATTAATCTCGACCAATACATATACGATGGGGTTTTATTTATTTCGTTGGGGGTTTTATTTATTTCATTGCGGGTATATTAAACATCTAAAAATGAACCATTAAAATTGAATTACTAACAACGAACTGCTAACTACGGACTAAGGAATTATTCAAAGTATTAAAAGTATAACAAGTATATATATGTGACGTTTGTTTAAAAAGAAAAGGTATTGATATATTATATATGGATAGGTTCGTGATATCAACCGGAGACCAAGTCAAATTATATATATATCTTCAAGACGAAAGTGAGTATATAGTCCCACTTTTAAACTCTAAATATTTCGGGATGAGAATACATGTATTTTATGTTTTACGTTATGGACACAAGTAACTGAAAAATATATTCTACGTTGAGTTGTACCACTGGCATACTTCCCTGTAGCTTGGTAACTGTTATTTACAGCGGTATTGTAAACGCGAATCCTGTTGATAGATCTATCGGGCCTGACAACCCCAACCGGACTGGACGACCAGTATTCAACGGTTGCACAGTACTTCGTTTCGTGACTACACTTGGTACGGTGTAGTAAGATTTCATAATAAAGGGAATATGCGACGTTATTAAATGTTAAGTATGGTTACCAAGTGCTCAACCACTTAGAATATTTTTACTAAACTGTTTATATACGAAATCTTGTGGTCTATATATATATATATTGCTGCCGGCATTAAACCTATATCTCACCAACTTTATGTTGACCTTTTAAAACATGTCTATTCTCAGGTGATTACTAAAGCTTCCGCTGCATTATGTTGAATTTGAGCAGGATCTTGCGTACGCATATTTGTGTCAAAAATAAAACTGCATACCCAAGGATTTGTGTTGTAAAATATGCTCGAAATCGTGTTGTTATCATTATATGTAAAGTTTGTAAGTCGAAGATTATCGCTAAACGATAATCATCTTTTTATTGTCTAAAGCTTGTAACAAAAATAATGGTTATGGTTTGTAATGTATAATATATGCAGTTTCTCTTTTAAAAATGTCGCATATAGAGGTCAATACCTCGCAATGAAATCATACGTTATCTAACACGTTCTTATGGTTAAGGACGGGTTATGGCATAGGTGAAACTTTAGTGAAACTTATGAAGTTAAACATTTTTGTTACAAAAATATCATTTAATGACCATTTTTCTAAAAATACCTATACTTTGAATTAAATCATGAAATTTTTATGTGTTAACATATTTATAGTAAAAATCATTTTTCCAGAAAATAAACCTCCAATTCAAAGTTTAAGATGGTTTTTAATTATCCAACCCAAAACAGTCCCCGGTTGCACTCCGACGTCGTAAAAACAGTTTTTAAGGTATTCTTTGAAAAACCAAGTTTTACCTTGTTAAATTAGCATATATTTAAGTTATATTACAGGTCTTGAAGTATTTTAAAAGTTAAGTTAGAAGGATCTATTTAGTTTGCAAACAAGTTTGAAAACTTTCAAACTATGTTCTTGTTGTTAAAATTTTATACCACAAAATAAGATAGCTATATATATATGAATCGAATAAGGTTATAAACATAGTTACTACCTCAAGTTCCTTGGACAAGGTTGCTGTAAAAGAGGAGTAAGAACCTAGAACCAAAAGGGTGATGGAAGTGGATGAAAGATTGGAAGTAAGTTTGTGTTCTTGGAAGGATTTCTTGAAGTGTTTTTGTATGGTTTTCTTATGGTGATT
This sequence comes from Rutidosis leptorrhynchoides, assembly GCF_046630445.1. Lineage (NCBI taxonomy): Eukaryota > Viridiplantae > Streptophyta > Magnoliopsida > Asterales > Asteraceae > Rutidosis > Rutidosis leptorrhynchoides. The sequence continues at coordinate 50,403,764 of NC_092338.1, forward strand.
AAGTAAGGTTTTTGAAGCTAAATGATGGGGAAAATGCTTGTAGATGATCAAGTATGAAGTTAAGAGTATTTTGAGAGAGAAATGGGAGTGTAAGTATGAGAAAATGGGGTGAAGAAATGGTGTGCATGCATAAAAACGTTTTTAGTATATAAAGAAAAAAAATGATACCTAACTTTGTTTTCTTGCTAAAATAATTTATGCTACTTGACAAATGGTTGGTTCCACATGTTTCTTAATCATTTAAGGCTGCTAAGGAGCAGATTTTTATTAGTATATACCAATAGTAAATACATCTAGAAGCTGCGTATGATACGGGTACATATACCCTAAATATACGTGTAGAAATCTTTGAGAAAACGGAACGAGGATTCAAATATAGCTATCTTTTGTGAATATACTTATATTGTTTTATGTATTTAAGTCCTTAAAAGTGATTAAATACATTACTTATATGTTATATGTATAAACATTATAAGTCATAAGTATTTATATCAAATAACGTTATGTATGGTTATTGTTTTGAAAACTTAAGTTAGTAGTTTCAAAATATACTTATAACTTATTGTTATTAATACAAAATGAGATATTAAAACATCCATAAACTATGTTAAATATGTATATATACATATATATACACAAACGTATAATTATCATATGTTATATAGTTCGTGATATCATCGGTCAAACTAGACGGTCAAACGTTGTGTAAAACTCTTTTCGAAAACATAAGTCTCAAAAATTTGGATTGCTTATCATGTTGGTAAGGTTTAATTTATGTAAATATTAATCTTATAAGTATAGAACGATCGAAAAAGTGCGGGTCAACTTTAGGGTTTTTGCTTATCGTGTCGGAACCATATAGAGATTAGAGTTTAAATTTGGCCGGAAATTTCCGGGTCGTTACAGTACCCATCCGTTAAAGAAATTTCGTCCTCGAAATTTGGTAGAGGTTGTCATAAATAACAATAGGAATGTTTTCATGACGAATATGAGGTAATAATGAAATTTTATCATTATTGAAAGATTTAGATAAAACGATTTGGTTATGTGAGACGCACGAGCGAAGCTATCACAAAAGAGTGAAATGAGTAAATATAGAATTGTTGTAACCGATGACGTGATTATGATCGATTTCCGGGATTTAAGGGTTTTAAAGAAAATCTTATGTAATAAAATTTAGTTTTGCGGCGATCAGGATCTTCTTTGATTTAACGCGGCAATCTGTTTTGATTTCTTTGTCGAATATTTCACTATAAATTTACCTCCTTCCCTTTCTTTCTTCCCACATCTTCTATTCTTTCTCTTTAGTTCCTACTTTAAAACATTCGCTAATATGCTCCATCCAATTCTAACCCTTGTTATATTTCTAACTTTCATATCTTTCATTCTTCTTTTTCATCTATCACCAGAAGAATCTATTCTCTTTTATCCTTTCCTTGGAATTATAATGTTTTTAATTCTCCCGTGCCTTTACGTTGCAATACGTATTGATATGCACGGTTTGTAGTTTCGGGGTTGTTGTTAGGTTTTATACCTTCCCTTATATTTCGATGTTCCTACTCACGTCCCTTAAAATCATTGTCATCCACAGTTAATGCTCTCTCTTATTTGCTGTGGTTTATGTTCCTATTTCTATTCTGAGGTTTTGTCCCTTCATTTCTTCTTCCCGTCCTCGAGCCAAGCGAACAATGGTCCGAAATTCGTAGGTAGGAAATTTAGAATGAACCTAGCTATTGGTTTTAGAATGAAATTGTAATGGCACGATCTTGATTCGTTAAATTACTCGAATATTCCGAAAAAATAGAACTATCAAGGTGATACGTTCTAATATGTTTGGAGACTTGATAGAAGGTAAGAGCCGTGTAACATGGCACATGATGACGGTACTGTGAATCATCACATTCCATTAGAAACTTAACATGACTTACTGTAATATAATGAAGTTGATCAAGTTTCATTATATTATACTAATTCATGCATCAGTTCCCAACACTACTTTAAAACATTCATATTTTAAACTTGGAGGTTTCAACATTTAGAAATTGACACAGTTTCTTTTATGTTGTAATGCAGATATTACGGAGAGATAAATATTCTCAGATAAGAATAGTTGTGAAAATATCTCCAGAAATATGGAGAATATGTATAACGGAATATATGAAGATATCTTATAATATCTAAGATAAGATGATGATGAAGAATATCATCGGGAGAGGTTTAGAATAAGGGGTAGGGTTTTTACTAATGATTTCAGCAGGCACTGAATCGTTTGAATCCTTTGAAAGCAGATTCAGTTCTTGTTATTTATCCACAACCTCTTTCATACTTTGCTCAAACCGTTTTCCGGTTCTAACTCTTCTCTTTTTCTGAGTTTTATCGACACACTGTGCTTCATCATCAAACTTTTGACTGTTTAAAATCGTTTACGATTTTCGCTGCTTCATCAGCATTTAAAGAACTGCTTCATAATTCAGGGTGTTTTTCAGAAACTTCACCTTCGGAGTATGAAATCCTTAGGAATAGACGTTATAGTTATGACTGAGAAGTTTTGCGAGATTTTTAAAATACTAATTGCGGATTCTGCCAAAAAGATGACAAGCTGCTGGTACATGATGTCGTGGAATATGAAAGGTTCTCCGGTAACAATGGTGAAAGGACAAGGTATATATATCGAGGTTATAATAAGAGTGGTCCTACTGAGAAATCAAAGTGGAGCTGTGACAAAATTGACTTATATTGAAAAGAGAAATGTAAGGTTGTTTTTTGCCAATGAATGATAAGGAATTTGACGCGGATAAGTTTTAACGATAACTTCGGTTTTGAAAGTTTCAGGTGTATAACTGTATGCATAAATCTTTCTTCCGTAAACGAGGTGCGGCTGGTTCAACTTCTCGATTGAAGTGTTTTCAAGAATCATGAAAAGATTTGAACGAGGATTATAATTGTCGAAGTACAAATGAGGTTTAGGATGAAATCAAGTGGCAAACTTGAAGAATTATTTAGTTTCATATGTTATAATCAATATTTTAATTTAATTCATTTTAATTGTCCAAAGTTAGCAGTCCAATAGTCCGATGGTTCAATGATTCATATATAATTTAATATATAATATTCGAATTAAATAATACGTATCGTGACCCGTATACCGGTCTCGGTGTCGATCACAACTCAAAGTATATATATATTTTGAAATCAACTCCGACCCTGTATAGCCAACTCCCGCCTTCACATATAGAGTGTCTACGGTTGTTCCGAAATATATATATAGATGGGTCGATATGATAAGTCGAAACCTTGCATACGTGTCTCGTTATTTAAAGTGCGTAAAAGTAAATAACAGAAATTAAATGATGATAAATAAAATTGCGAGAATGTAAATTGCGATAAATTAAATGTTAATCAGTTATCTGGGAACAGTTAGCCGGAACAGTTAGCGTGAAATCCTATCACAATTTCAATTAATTAATTCGTTTGTTTCTAACACTTTTTATTTTTGTCCAATGTTTTCTTCATTATGCCACTTGTTGGATTCTGATAGATCAAAATCCAAATATGAAATTTGAATAGAAATGGTTATTCTGTGGTGAACGGATACGTATATCGGTAGTTGTAAGTAGGATAGTAAATGACCGTTGAATCAGATTTAGAGAATGTACAACGTAACTTATTAATGTGAATTCTAAATATTCCTCGGGTACTACCCACCCGTTAAAATATTTTCATCATTAACAGTTTGTACGAAAGAATTTTTAATTACAATCTTTATAAAAATATACTTGCATATATATTTTCTTCAGATGTAATCATAGATTCAATGAGTCAATGAAGTATTAAACTCATTTGATTTATCGTTAATATTAGATTACATAACTTCTAAAGCATTAGAGATTACATAATCGCCAGGTCGAACGAAGATAAATGAGGTAAAACGATACGTAAAGCGAAGATAATCGATGTAGAACGATATATAGAACGAAGATCATACTCGAAGTTCCGATGAGGTTTTTGAGGTATGTGATGTTGATATCCGAGATACAGTTTGTGATGTTGAGATTTTGGGGGTGACAAGAGTACTGTCGGCGTTGTTGATAGTGATACAGATTATGCTGCTGGTGCTGCTGCTGGTGTTTGTAACCTTCGCACCGTATTTTCTAAAGCCACTACCCGAGCGCGAAGCTCGTTGACTTCTTCTATTATACCGGGATGATTGACAGTTGGAACGAGCGAATGAACAAGATTCGAAATATGGGATAGTATGTAGTCATGACGAGATACTCTAGAAATGAGCGAGAAAATGGTGTTTCGAATAGGTTCGCCGGTAAGTGCTTCAGGTTCATCGTTAAGAGGACAATTTGGTGGATGGAATGGATCACCTTCTTCTTACCTCCAGAAATTTAGTATATTACGAACCCATCCCCAATTCATCCAGAATAGATGATGGGAAATTGGTTGATCCATTCCGGTAACGCTGTTCTCGGAGCTCGAATGGAAATCCATATCGGCGAAGCTATCGAAGTCGGAGGAATTTGAGCTGGATGAAGAATCCATCTTGTATGGTCGGAGAAATGAATTTTTGGTTTGGAATAGATTATAGGAGTTGGGTTTGGTACTCTTCAATACATAATTTACATATGTATATATAATATCAAAATCCCATGAATTACGGAGAATCTTTGAAATACGTCAGGCAATGTCTATAGTAACAGATACGCTAGGATATGAATTTTGTCTATACACTATCGATGCACTAAATGTAGTAAGACGTGTCTAGACTTAAGAATGATAAGCAGGCAGTTCCCTAAGGATGATAAGCAGATGATTTCCGACTAGGATTGATAAGCAAAACTTTTGACAGGCAGACACGGTCAAAGTCCAGACTCACTTAATGTATCCTAACAACTACTAGTTAGACACACTAATGCAAGGCCTGGTTCGCTAAGACCAACGCTCTGATACCAACTGAAAGGATCCGAAACTAATCATCCGGACGTTGTCCATATTGATTACAAACGAATTACAATAGTTGATAACATTGCGAGGTACTTGCCCTCTATATGATACATCTTACAAACGTTGCATTTATTCTTAAAAGGCAATCTATAGTTACATCCAGAATTGACATAATCGCCTGACATTTCATAATATTCAAATGACCTAAACCGCCATTTACTTAATAATAGTCTCTATGAACTTCAATGACTCGAATGCAACGCCTTATGATATAAGTCCTTAATAGCCTCAAGTAGTATCCTTAGTACGAGCTAATGCACAGCGGAAGACTTAATTCATACCTGAGAATAACATGCTTTAAAATGTCAACATAAAGTTGGTGAGATATAGGTTTAATGCCGGCAGCGATATATATATATATATATATATATATATATATATATATATATATATATATATATATATATATATATATATATATATATATATATATATATATAGACCACAAGATTTCATATATAAACATTTTCATAAAAATATTCTAAGTGGTTGAGCACTTGGTAACCATACTTAACATTCAATCACGTCGCATATTCCCTTTAATATGAAATCTTACTACACCGTACCAAGTGTAGTCACAAAACGAAGTACTGTGCAACCGTTGAATACTGGTCGTCCAGTCCGGTTGGGGTTGTCAGGCCCGATAGATCTATCAAAAGGATTCGCGTTTACAATACCGCTGTAAATATTAGTTACCAAGCTACAGGGAAGTATGCCAGTGGTACAACTCAACGTAGAATATATTTTTCAGTTACTTGTGTCCATAACGTAAATCATTTATAAAAGTAGCGCATGTATTCTCAGCCCAAAAATATTTAGAGTTTAAAAGGGGACTATATACTCACTGTTGTCTTGAAGATATAAATATTTTGACTTGGTCTTCCGGTTGATATCACGAACCTATCCATATATAATATATCAATATATTTTCATTTTTAAACAATCGTCACATATATATACTTGTTATACTTTTAATACTTTTAATAATTCCTTAGTCCGTAGTTAGCAGTCCGATGTTAGTAATTCAATTTTAATGATTCATTTTTAGGTGTTTAATAAACCCCCAATGAAATGAATAAAACCCCCATCGTATATGTATTGGTCGAGATTAATCTTGACCCACGGTACCGGTGTTGTCAAATGACGTGTTGCGTACATAAAGTACCGGTGTTGTCAAATGACGTGTTGCGTACAATCATGGGATCTTATGATTAATCTTCTCGTATTGTTTACGGGTGATCCTGAACCATATAAAATTGAATTATGAGTACATATATATAAAATATCATGTTATCTTAGAAAGATGTGATTTATTTAATTTCTCCCAATTATTTTCGTGGCTAAACTAGTCTTGGATATCCGATTTTGTTTCGGTCATAGTTTCTTCGTTACAACTCCGTTTTTGTTGATTCAACTTGCCATCTCCTTGGATCGAGTCCCTCTTTAAGACTATGAACTGTAAATACCTTAGTTTGTATTCAAAATCACACGGCATAGGTGAAACTTTAGTGAAACTTATGAAGTTAAACATTTTTGTTACAAAAATATCATTTAATGACCATTTTTCTAAAAATACCTATACTTTGAATTAAATCATGAAATTTTTATGTGTTAACATATTTATAGTAAAAATCATTTTTCCAGAAAATAAACCTCCAATTCAAAGTTTAAGATGGTTTTTAATTATCCAACCCAAAACAGTCCCCGGTTGCTTATCATCCGGACGTTGTCCATATTGATTACAAACGAATTACAATAGTTGATAACATTGCGAGGTACTTGCCCTCTATATGATACATCTTACAAACGTTGCATTTATTCTTAAAAGGCAATCTATAGTTACATCCATAATTGACATATTCGCCTGACATTTCATAATATTCAAATGACCTAAACCGCCATTTACTTAATAATAGTCTCTATGAACTTCAATGACTCGAATGCAACGCCTTATGATATAAGTCCTTAATGGCCTCAAGTAGTATCCTTAGTACGAGATAATGCACAGCGGAAGACTTAATTCATACCTGAGAATAACATGCTTTAAAATGTCAACATAAAGTTGGTGAGATATAGGTTTAATGTCGACAGCGATATAAATATAGACCACAAGATTTCATATATAAACATTTTAATAAAAATATTCTAAGTGGTTGAGCACTTGGTAACCATACTTAACAACTAATCACGTCGCATATTCCCTTTAATATGAAATCTTACTACAATGTACCAAGTGTAGTCACGAAACGAAGTACTGTGCAACCGTTGAATACTGGTCGTCCAGTCCGGTTGGGGTTGTCAGGCCCGATAGATCTATCAACAGGATTCGCGTTTACAATACCGCTGTAAATATTAGTTACCAAGCTACAGGGAAGTATGCCAGTGGTACAACTCAACGTAGAATATATTTTTCAGTTACTTGTGTCCATAACGTAAAACATAAAATACATGTATTCTCATCCCGAAATATTTAGAGTTTAAAAGTGGGACTATATACTCACTTTCGTCTTGAAGATATATATAATTTGACTTGGTCTCCGGTTGATATCACGAACCTATCCATATATAATATATCAATACCTTTTCTTTTTAAACAAACGTCACATATATATACTTGTTATACTTTTAATACTTTGAATAATTCCTTAGTCCGTAGTTAGCAGCTCGTTGTTAGTAATTCAATTTTAATGGTTCATTTTTAGATGTTTAATATACCCGCAATGAAATAAATAAAACCCCCAACGAAATAAATAAAACCCCATCGTATATGTATTGGTCGAGATTAATCTTGACCCACGGTACCGGTGTTGTCAAATGACGTGTTGCGTACATAAAGTACCGGTGTTGTCAAATGACGTGTTGCGTACAAACATGGGATCTTATGATTAATCTTCTCGTGTTGTTTACGGGTGATCCTGAACCATATAAAATTGAATTATAAGTACATATATATAAAATATCATGTTATCTTAGAAATATGTGATTTATTTAATTTTTCCCAATTAATCCCGAAGTTAAACAAGTCTAGGATAACCAATTTTGTTTCGGTCATAGTTTCTTCGTTACAAATCCGTTTTTGTTGATTCAACTTGCCATCTCCTTGGATCGAGTCCCTCTTTAAGACTATGAACTGAAAATACCTTGGTTTGTATTCAAAATCACACGGTATAGGTGAAACTTTAGTGAAACTTATGAAGTTAAACATTTTTGTTACAAAAAAAAAAAACACTTAATGACCATTTTTCTAAAAATACTTATACTTTGAATTAAATCATGAAATTTTTATGTGTTAACATATTTATAGTAAAAATCATTTTTCCAGAACATAAACCTCCAATTCAAAGTTTAAGATAGTTTTTAATTATCCAACCCAAAACAGTCCCCGGTTACACTCCGACGTCGTAAAAACAGTTTTTAAGATATTCTTTGAAAAACTAAGTTATACCTTGTTAAGTTAGCATATATTTAAGTTATATTACAGGTCTTGAAGTATTTTAAAAGTTAAGTTAGAAGGATCTATTTAGTTTGCAAACAAGTTTGAAAACTTTCAAACTATGTTCTTGTTGTTAAAATTGTATACCACAAAATATGATAGCTATATATATATGAATCGAATAAGGTTATGAACATAGATACTACCTCAAGTTCCTTGGACAAGGTTGCTGTAAAAGAGGAGTAAAAAGCTAGAACCAAAAGGGTGATGGAATTGGATGAAAGATTGGAAGTAAGTTTGTGTTCTTGGAAGGATTTCTTGAAGTGTTTTTGTATGGTTTTCTTATGGTGTTTAAGTAAGGTTTTTGAAGCTAAATGATGGGGAAAATGCTTGGAGATGATCAAGTATGAAGTTAAGAGTATTTTGAGAGAGAAATGGAAGTGTAAGTATGAGAAAATGGGGTGAAGAAATGGTGTGCATGCATAAAAACGTTTTTAGGTTATAAAGGAAAAAAAAGATACCTAACTTTGTTTTCTTGCTAAATAATTCATGCTACTTGACAAATGGTTGGTTCCACATGTTTCTTAATCATTTAAGGCTGCTAAGGAGCAGATTTTTATTGGTATATACCAATAGTAAATACATCTAGAAGCTGCGTATGATACGGGTACATATACCCTAGGTATACGTATAGAAATCTTTGAGAAAACGGAACGAGGATTCAAATATAGCTATCTTTTGTAAATATACTTATATTGTTTTATGTATTTAAGTCTTTAAAAGTGATTAAATACATTACTTATACGATATATGTATAAACATTATAGGTCATAAGTATTTAAGTCAAATAACGTTACGTATGGTTATCGTTTTGAAAACTTAAGTTAGTAGTTTCAAAATATACTTATAACTTATTGTTATTAATACAAAATGAGATATTAAAACATTCTTAGATCTTGTTAAATATGTATATATACATATATATACACAAACGTATAATTATCATATATTGTATAGTTCGTGATATCATCGGTCAAACTAGACGGTCAAACGTTGTGTAAAACTCTTTTCGAAAACATAAGTCTCAACAATTTGGATTGCTTATCATGTTGGTAAGGTTTAATTTATGTAAATATTAATCTTATAAGTATAGAACGATCGAAAAAGTGCGGGTCAACTTTAGGGTTTTTGCTTATCGTGTCGGAACCATATAGAGATTAGAGTTTAAATTTGGTCGGAAATTTCCAGGTCGTTACAGTACCCACCCGTTAAAGAAATTTCGTCCTCGAAATTTGGTAGAGGTTGTCATAAATAACAATAGGAATGTTTTCATGACGAATATGAGGTAATAATGAAATTTTATCATTATTGAAAGATTTAGATAAAACGATTCGGTTATGTGAGACGCACGAGCGAAGCTATCACAAAAGAGTGAAATGAGTAAATATAGAATTGTTGTAACCGATGACGTGATTATGATCGATTTTCGGGATTTAAGGGTTTTAAAGAAAATCTTATGTAATAAGATTTAGTTTTGCGGCGATCAGGATCTTCTTTGATTTAACGTGGCAATCTGTTTTGATTTCTTTGTCGAATATTTCACTATAAATTTACCTCCTTCCCTTTCTTTCTTCCCACATCTTCTATTCTTTCTCTTTAGTTCCTACTTTAAGACATTCGCTAATATGCTCCATCCCATTCTAATCCTTGTTATATTTCTAACTTTCATATCTTTCATTCCTCTTTTTCATCTATCACCAGAAGAATCTATTCTCTTTTATCCTTTCCTTGGAATTATAATGTTTTTAATTCTCCCGTGCCTTTACGTTGCAATACGTATTGATATGCACGGTTTGTAGTTTCGGGGTTGTTGTTAGGTTTTATACCTTCCCTTATATTTCGATGTTCCTACTCCCGTCCCTTAAAATCATTGTCATCCACAGTTAATGCTCTCTCTTATTTGCTGTGGTTTATGTTCCTATTTCTATTCTGAGGTTTTGTCCCTTCGTTTCTTCTTCCTGTCCTCGAGCCAAGCGAACAATGGTCCGAAATTCGTAGGTAGAAAATTTGGAATGAACCTAGCTATTGGTTTTAGAATGAAATTGTAATGGCACGATCTTGATTCGTTAAATTACTCGAATATTCCGGAAAAATAGAACTATCAAGGTGATACGTTCTAATATGTTTGGAGACTTGATAGAATGTAAGAGCCGTGTAACGTGGCACATGATGACGGTACTGTGAATCAAATTCCATTAGAAACTTAACATGACTTACTGTAATATAATGAAGTTGATCAAGTTTCATTATATTATACTAATTCATGCATCAGTTCCCAACACTACTTCAAATCATTTATATTTTAATCTCGGAGGTTTCAGAATTTAGAAATTAACACAGTTTCTTTTATATTGTAACGCAGATGTTACGGAGAGATAAATGATCGCAGATAGGAATAGTTGTAAAAATATCTCCAGAAATATGAAAAATATGTATAACGAATGATATGAAGATATCTTATAATATCTAAGATAAGATGATGATGAAAAATATCATCCGGGCAAGGTTTTGAATAAAGAGTAGGGTTCTTACTGACGGTTTCAGCAGGTACGGAATCGTTTGTATTCTTTGAGAGCAGGTTCAGTCCCTGTGATTTATCCACAGCCTTTTTCATACTTTGCTTCATCCGTTTTCTAGTTCTAAACTTTTTTTTTTTCAGCTTTACCACCTTACTATTCTTTGTCATCAAACTTTTGACCGTTAAAGTCGTTTACAGTTTTTGCTGCTTCGTTAGCATTTCAAGAACTATTTCATAGTCCCGGGTGTTTTTCAGAAACTTCACGTTCAGATTATGAAATTCTTAGGGATAGACATTATAGATATGATGGAAGAAGTTCCGCGAGATTTTCAAAATACTGATTGTTGATTTCGCCAAAAGGATAACGATCTGCTGGTGCACCTGTTGATGTTGTCGAGGGATATAAAAGGTTTTTCGGTAATGACGGCGAAAGGACAAGGTATAAATATCATGATTATAATAGAAATATTCTCACTGAAAAGTCGAAGTGGAGCTGTGACAAAATTAGCTTCTTGAAAAGGAATTGTAGGGTTGTTCTTGCTAATAAATGGCAAAGGATTCAATACGTTATGTGTTAAATTATGAATTTGGGTTCGAGAGTTCTTCAGGTGTATAACTGTATGTATAAATCTTCATTCCGTAGGCGAGGTGCGGCGGGTTCAACTTCTCGGTCGAGGTGTTTTCAGGAATCATGCAAGGATTTGAATGCGAATTGTAATCGTCAAGTTACGAATGAGGTTTAAGATAAAATCAAGTGGCAAGCTTGAAGAATTGTTTAGCTTCATATGTTACAATCAACATTTTAATTCATTTTAATTGTCCAGAGTTAGCCGGAACAGTTAGCGTGGAATCCTTAATAGATTTTTAATTAGTTAAATCGTGTGTTTCTAACAATTTTTTTTTTATTTTGTCCAATGTTTTCTTCTTTATGCCACTTGTTGGATTCTGGTAGGTCAAAATCCGAATATGAAATTTGATTGAAAATGGTTATTCTGGGGTGAGCGGATACGAATATCGGTGGTTGTAAGTAAGATAATAGATAACCGTTGAATCAGATTCAAGAATGTACAATATAACTTATTAATGTGAATTCTAAATATTCCTCGGGTACTACCCACCCGTTAAAATATTTTCATCATTAATAGTTTGTATGAAGGAATTTTTAATTACTATCTTTATAAAAATATACTTGCATATATATTTTCTTCAGAGATAATCATAGATTTAATGAGTCAATAAGATATTAAACTCATTTGATTTATCGTTAATTCTAGATTACATAATCTCTAAGACTTTAGAAATTACATAATCGTCATACGATACGTAAAGCGAAGATAATCGATGTAGAACGATATATAGAACGAAGATCATACTCGAAGTACAGATATTGAGTCGTGTGATGTTGATATTCGAGATACAGATTGTGATGTTGAGATTTAAGGCGCGGTTGTGATTGGGGTGATAAAGGTACTGTCGGCGTTGACGATGGTAGTACGGATTATGCTGCTGGTGCTGCTGTTGGTGTTTGTAACCTTCGCACCATATTCTCCAAAACCACTACCCGAGCACGGAGTTCGTTGACTTCTTCTATTATACCGGGATGATTGACGGTTGGAACGAGCGAATGAACAAGATTTGAAATATGGGATAGTATGTAATCATGACGAGATACTCTAGAAATGAGCGAGAAAATGGTGTTTTGAATAGGTTCGCCGGTAAGTGCTTCAGGTTCATCGTTAAGAGGACAATTTGGTGGATGGAATGGATCACCTTCTTCTTGCCTCCAGAAATTTAGTATATTACGAACCCATCCCCAATTCATCCAGAATAGATGATGGGAAATTGGTTGATCCATTCTTGTAACGCTGTTCTCGGAGCTCGAATGGAAATCCATATCGGCGAAGCTATCGAAGTCGGAGGAATTTGAGCTGGATGAAGAATCCATCTTGTATGGTCGGAGAAATGAATTTTTGGTTTGGAATAGATTATAGGAGTTGGGTTTGGTACTCTTCAATACATAATTTACATATGTATATATAATATCAAAATCCCATGAATTACGGAGAATCTTTGAAATACGTCAGGCAATGTCTATAGTAACAGATACGCTAGGATATGAATTTTGTCTATACACTATCGATGCACTAAATGCAGTAAGACGTGTCTAGACTTAAGAATGATAAGCAGGCAGTTCCCTAAGAATGATAAGCAGATAATTTCAGACTAGGATTGATAAGCAAAACTTTTGACAGGCAGACACGGTCAAAGTCCAGACTCACTTAATGTATCCTAACAACTACTAGTTAGACACACTAATGCAAGGCCTGCTTATCATTCTTAAGTCTAGACACGTCTTACTGCATTTAGTGCATCGATAGTGTATAGACAAAATTCATATCCTAGCGTATCTGTTACTATAGACATTGCCTGACGTATTTCAAAGATTCTCCGTAATTCATGGGATTTTGATATTATATATACATATGTAAATTATGTATTGAAGAGTACCAAACCCAACTCCTATAATCTATTCCAAACCAAAAATTCATTTCTCCGACCATACAAGATGGATTCTTCATCCAGCTCAAATTCCTCCGACTTCGATAGCTTCGCCGATATGGATTTCCATTCGAGCTCCGAGAACAGCGTTACCGGAATGGATCAACCAATTTCCCATCATCTATTCTGGATGAATTGGGGATGGGTTCGTAATATACTAAATTTCTGGAGGCAAGAAGAAGGTGATCCATTCCATCCACCAAATTGTCCTCTTAACGATGAACCTGAAGCACTTACCGGCGAACCTATTCGAAACACCATTTTCTCGCTCATTTCTAGAGTATCTCGTCATGACTACATACTATCCCATATTTTGAATCTTGTTCATTCGCTCGTTCCAACTGTCAATCATCCCGGTATAATAGAAGAAGTCAACGAGCTTCGCGCTCGGGTAGTGGCTTTAGAAAATACGGTGCGAAGGTTACAAACACCAGCAGCAGCACCAGCAGCATAATCTGTATCACTATCAACAACGCCGACAGTACTCTTGTCACCCCCAAAATCTCAACATCACAAACTGTATCTCGGATATCAACATCACATACCTCAAAAACCTCATCGGAACTTCGAGTATGATCTTCGTTCTATATATCGTTCTACATCGATTATCTTCGCTTTACGTATCGTTTTACCTCATTTATCTTCGTTCGACCTGGCGATTATGTAATCTCTAATGCTTTAGAAGTTATGTAATCTAATATTAACGATAAATCAAATGAGTTTAATACTTCATTGACTCATTGAATCTATGATTACATCTGAAGAAAATATATATGCAAGTATATTTTTATAAAGATTGTAATTAAAAATTCTTTCGTACAAACTGTTAATGATGAAAATATTTTAACGGGTGGGTAGTACCCGAGGAATATTTAGAATTCACATTAATAAGTTACGTTGTACATTCTCTAAATCTGATTCAACGGTCATTTACTATCCTACTTACAACTACCGATATACGTATCCGTTCACCACAGAATAACCATTTCTATTCAAATTTCATATTTGGATTTTGATCTATCAGAATCCAACAAGTGGCATAATGAAGAAAACATTGGACAAAAATAAAAAGTGTTAGAAACAAACGAATTAATTAATTGAAATTGTGATAGGATTTCACGCTAACTGTTCCGGCTAACTGTTCCCAGATAACTGATTAACATTTAATTTATCGCAATTTACATTCTCGCAATTTTATTTATCATCATTTAATTTCTGTTATTTACTTTTACGCACTTTAAATAACGGGACACGTATGCAAGGTTTCGACTTATCATATCGACCCATCTATATATATATTTCGGAACAACCGTAGACACTCTATATGTGAAGGCGGGAGTTGGCTATACAGGGTCGGAGTTGATTTCAAAATATATATATACTTTGAGTTGTGATCGACACCGAGACCGGTATACGGGTCACGATACGTATTATTTAATTCGAATATTATATATTAAATTATATATGAATCATTGAACCATCAGACTATTGGACTGCTAACTTTGGACAATTAAAATGAATTAAATTAAAATATTGATTATAACATATGAAACTAAATAATTCTTCAAGTTTGCCACTTGATTTCATCCTAAACCTCATTTGTACTTCGACAATTATAATCCTCGTTCAAATCTTTTCATGATTCTTGAAAACACTTCAATCGAGAAGTTGAACCAGCCGCACCTCGTTTACGGAAGAAAGATTTATGCATACAGTTATACACCTGAAACTTTCAAAACCGAAGTTATCGTTAAAACTTATCCGCGTCAAATTCCTTATCATTCATTGGCAAAAAACAACCTTACATTTCTCTTTTCAATATAAGTCAATTTTGTCACAGCTCCACTTTGATTTCTCAGTAGGACCACTCTTATTATAACCTCGATATATATACCTTGTCCTTTCACCATTGTTACCGGAGAACCTTTCATATTCCACGACATCATGTACCAGCAGCTTGTCATCTTTTTGGCAGAATCCGCAATTAGTATTTTAAAAATCTCGCAAAACTTCTCAGTCATAACTATAACGTCTATTCCTAAGGATTTCATACTCCGAAGGTGAAGTTTCTGAAAAACACCCTGAATTATGAAGCAGTTCTTTAAATGCTGATGAAGCAGCGAAAATCGTAAACGAGTTTAAACAGTCAAAAGTTTGATGATGAAGCACAGTGTGTCGATAAAACTCAGAAAAAGAGAAGAGTTGGAACCGGAAAACGGTTTGAGCAAAGTATGAAAGAGGTTGTGGATAAATAACAAGAACTGAATCTGCTTTCAAAGGATTCAAACGATTCAGTGCCTGCTGAAATCATTAGTAAAAACCCTACCCCTTATTCTAAACCTCTCCCGATGATATTCTTCATCATCATCTTATCTTAGATATTATAAGATATCTTCATATATTCCGTTATACATATTCTCCATATTTCTGGAGATATTTTCACAACTATTCTTATCTGAGAATATTTATCTCTCCGTAATATCTGCATTACAACATAAAAGAAACTGTGTCAATTTCTAAATGTTGAAACCTCCAAGTTTAAAATATGAATGTTTTAAAGTTGTGTTGGGAACTGATGCATGAATTAGTATAATATAATGAAACTTGATCAACTTCATTATATTACAGTAAGTCATGTTAAGTTTCTAATGGAATGTGATGATTCACAGTACCGTCATCATGTGCCATGTTACACGGCTCTTACCTTCTATCAAGTCTCCAAACATATTAGAACGTATCACCTTGATAGTTCTATTTTTTCGGAATATTCGAGTAATTTAACGAATCAAGATCGTGCCATTACAATTTCATTCTAAAACCAATAGCTAGGTTCATTCCAAATTTCCTACCTACGAATTTCGGACCATTGTTCGCTTGGCTCGAGGACGGGAAGAAGAAATGAAGGGACAAAACCTCAGAATAGAAATAGGAACATAAACCACAGCAAATAAGAGAGAGCATTAACTGTGGATGACAATGATTTTAAGGGACGGGAGTAGGAACATCGAAATATAAGGGAAGGTATAAAACCTAACAACAACCCCGAAACTACAAACCGTGCATATCAATACGTATTGCAACGTAAAGGCACGGGAGAATTAAAAACATTATAATTCCAAGGAAAGGATAAAAGAGAATAGATTCTTCTGGTGATAGATGAAAAAGAAGAATGAAAGATATGAAAGTTAGAAATATAACAAGGGTTAGAATTGGATGGAGCATATTAGCGAATGTCTTAAAGTAGGAACTAAAGAGAAAGAATAGAAGATGTGGGAAGAAAGAAAGGGAAGGAGGTAAATTTATAGTGAAATATTCGACAAAGAAATCAAAACAGATTGCCGCGTTAAATCAAAGAAGATCCTGATCGCCGCAAAACTAAATTTTATTACATAAGATTTTCTTTAAAACCCTTAAATCCCGGAAATCGATCATAATCACGTCATCGGTTACAACAATTCTATATTTACTCATTTCACTCTTTTGTGATAGCTTCGCTCGTGCGTCTCACATAACCAAATCGTTTTATCTAAATCTTTCAATAATGATAAAATTTCATTATTACCTCATATTCGTCATGAAAACATTCCTATTGTTATTTATGACAACCTCTACCAAATTTCGAGGACGAAATTTCTTTAACGGATGGGTACTGTAACGACCCGGAAATTTCCGACCAAATTTAAACTCTAATCTCTATATGGTTCCGACACGATAAGCAAAAACCCTAAAGTTGACCCGCACTTTTTCGATCGTTCTATACTTATAAGATTAATATTTACATAAATTAAACCTTACCAACATGATAAGCAATCCAAATTTTTGAGACTTATGTTTTCGAAAAGAGTTTTACACAACGTTTGACCGTCTAGTTTGACCGATGATATCACGAACTATATAACATATGATAATTATATGTTTGTGTATATATATGTATATATACATATTTAACATGGTTTATGGATGTTTTAATATCTCATTTTGTATTAATAACAATAAGTTATAAGTATATTTTGAAACTACTAACTTAAGTTTTCAAAACAATAACCATACATAACGTTATTTGATATAAATACTTATGACTTATAATGTTTATACATATAACGTATAAGTAATGTATTTAATCACTTTTAAGGACTTAAATACATAAAACAATATAAGTATATTCACAAAAGATAGCTATATTTGAATCCTCGTTCCGTTTTCTCAAAGATTTCTACACGTATATTTAGGGTATATGTACCCGTATCATACACAGCTTCTAGATGTATTTACTATTGGTATATACTAATAAAAATCTGCTCCTTAGCAGCCTTAAATGATTAAAAAACATGTGGAACCAACCATTTGTCAAGTAGCATGAATTATTTTAGCAAGAAAACAAAGTTAGGTATCATTTTTTTTCTTTATATACTAAAAAAGTTTTTATGCATGCACACCATTTCTTCACCCCATTTTCTCATACTTACACTCCCATTTCTCTCTCAAAATACTCTTAACTTCATACTTGATCATCTACAAGCATTTTCCCCATCATTTAGCTTCAAAAACCTTACTTAATCACCATAAGAAAACCATACAAAAACACTTCAAGAAATCCTTCCAAGAACACAAACTTACTTCCAATCTTTCATCCACTTCCATCACCCTTTTGGTTCTAGGTTCTTACTCCTCTTTTACAGCAACCTTGTCCAAGGAACTTGAGGTAGTAACTATGTTTATAACCTTATTCGATTCATATATATATAGCTATCTTATTTTGTGGTATAAAATTTTAACAACAAGAACATAGTTTGAAAGTTTTCAAACTTGTTTGCAAACTAAATAGATCCTTCTAACTTAACTTTTAAAATACTTCAAGACCTGTAATATAACTTAAATATATGCTAATTTAACAAGGTAAAACTTGGTTTTTCAAAGAATACCTTAAAAACTGTTTTTACGACGTCGGAGTGCAACCGGGGACTGTTTTGGGTTGGATAATTAAAAACCATCTTAAACTTTGAATTGGAGGTTTATTTTCTGGAAAAATGATTTTTACTATAAATATGTTAACACATAAAAATTTCATGATTTAATTCAAAGTATAGGTATTTTTAGAAAAATGGTCATTAAATGATATTTTTGTAACAAAAATGTTTAACTTCATAAGTTTCACTAAAGTTTCACCTATGCCGTGTGATTTTGAATACAAACTAAGGTATTTACAGTTCATAGTCTTAAAGAGGGACTCGATCCAAGGAGATGGCAAGTTGAATCAACAAAAACGGAGTTGTAACGAAGAAACTATGACCGAAACAAAATCGGATATCCAAGACTAGTTTAGCCACGAAAATAATTGGGAGAAATTAAATAAATCACATCTTTCTAAGATAACATGATATTTTATATATATGTACTCATAATTCAATTTTATATGGTTCAGGATCACCCGTAAACAATACGAGAAGATTAATCATAAGATCCCATGATTGTACGCAACACGTCATTTGACAACACCGGTACTTTATGTACGCAACACGTCATTTGACAACACCGGTACCGTGGGTCAAGATTAATCTCGACCAATACATATACGATGGGGGTTTTATTCATTTCATTGGGGGTTTATTAAACACCTAAAAATGAATCATTAAAATTGAATTACTAACATCAGACTGCTAACTACGGACTAAGGAATTATTAAAAGTATTAAAAGTATAACAAGTATATATATGTGACGATTGTTTAAAAATGAAAATATATTGATATATTATATATGGATAGGTTCGTGATATCAACCGGAAGACCAAGTCAAAATATTTATATCTTCAAGACAACAGTGAGTATATAGTCCCCTTTTAAACTCTAAATATTTTTGGGCTGAGAATACATGCGCTACTTTTATAAATGATTTACGTTATGGACACAAGTAACTGAAAAATATATTCTACGTTGAGTTGTACCACTGGCATACTTCCCTGTAGCTTGGTAACTAATATTTACAGCGGTATTGTAAACGCGAATCCTGTTGATAGATCTATCGGGCCTGACAACCCCAACCGGACTGGACGACCAGTATTCAACGGTTGCACAGTACTTCGTTTTGTGACTACACTTGGTACGGTGTAGTAAGATTTCATATTAAAGGGAATATGCGACGTGATTGAATGTTAAGTATGGTTACCAAGTGCTCAACCACTTAGAATATTTTTATGAAAATGTTTATATATGAAATCTTGTGGTCTATATATATATATATATATATATATATATATATATATATATATCGCTGCCGGCATTAAACCTATATCTCACCAACTTTATGTTGACATTTTAAAGCATGTTATTCTCAGGTATGAATTAAGTCTTCCGCTGTGCATTAGCTCGTACTAAGGATACTACTTGAGGCTATTAAGGACTTATATCATAAGGCGTTGCATTCGAGTCATTGAATTTCATAGAGACTATTATTAAGTAAATGGCGGTTTAGGTCATTTGAATATTATGAAATGTCAGGCGATTATGTCAATTCTGGATGTAACTATAGATTGCCTTTTAAGAATAAATGCAACGTTTGTAAGATGTATCATATAGAGGGCAAGTACCTCGCAATGTTATCAACTATTGTAATTCGTTTGTAATCAATATGGACAACGTCCGGATGATTAGTTTCGGATCCTTTCAGTTGGTATCAGAGCGTTGGTCTTAGCGAACCAGGCCTTGCATTAGTGTGTCTAACTAGTAGTTGTTAGGATACATTAAGTGAGTCTGGACTTTGACCGTGTCTGCCTGTCAAAAGTTTTGCTTATCAATCCTAGTCGGAAATTATCTGCTTATCATTCTTAGGGAACTGCCTGCTTATCATTCTTAAGTCTAGACACGTCTTACTGCATTTAGTGCATCGATAGTGTATAGACAAAATTCATATCCTAGCGTATCTGTTACTATAGACATTGCCTGACGTATTTCAAAGATTCTCCGTAATTCATGGGATTTTGATATTATATATACATATGTAAATTATGTATTGAAGAGTACCAAACCCAACTCCTATAATCTATTCCAAACCAAAAATTCATTTCTCCGACCATACAAGATGGATTCTTCATCCAGCTCAAATTCCTCCGACTTCGATAGCTTCGCCGATATGGATTTCCATTCGAGCTCCGAGAACAGCGTTACCGGAATGGATCAACCAATTTCCCATCATCTATTCTGGATGAATTGGGGATGGGTTCGTAATATACTAAATTTCTGGAGGCAAGAAGAAGGTGATCCATTCCATCCACCAAATTGTCCTCTTAACGATGAACCTGAAGCACTTACCGGCGAACCTATTCGAAACACCATTTTCTCGCTCATTTCTAGAGTATCTCGTCATGATTACATACTATCCCATATTTCAAATCTTGTTCATTCGCTCGTTCCAACCGTCAATCATCCCGGTATAATAGAAGAAGTCAACGAACTCCGTGCTCGGGTAGTGGTTTTGGAGAATATGGTGCGAAGGTTACAAACACCAACAGCAGCACCAGCAGCATAATCCGTACTACCATCGTCAACGCCGACAGTACCTTTATCACCCCAATCACAACCGCGCCTTAAATCTCAACATCACAATCTGTATCTCGAATATCAACATCACACGACTCAATATCTGTACTTCGAGTATGATCTTCGTTCTATATATCGTTCTACATCGATTATCTTCGCTTTACGTATCGTATGACGATTATGTAATTTCTAAAGTCTTAGAGATTATGTAATCTAGAATTAACGATAAATCAAATGAGTTTAATATCTTATTGACTCATTAAATCTATGATTATCTCTGAAGTAAATATATATGCAAGTATATTTTTATAAAGATAGTAATTAAAAATTCCTTCGTACAAACTATTAATGATGAAAATATTTTAACGGGTGGGTAGTACCCGAGGAATATTTAGAATTCACATTAATAAGTTATATTGTACATTCTTGAATCTGATTCAACGGTTATCTATTATCTTACTTACAGCCACCGATATTCGTATCCGCTCACCCCAGAATAACCATTTTCAATCAAATTTCATATTCGGATTTTGACCTACCAGAATCCAACAAGTGGCATAAAGAAGAAAACATTGGACAAAATAAAAAAAAATTGTTAGAAACACACGATTTAACTAATTAAAAATCTATTAAGGATTCCACGCTAACTGTTCCGGCTAACTCTGGACAATTAAAATGAATTAAAATGTTGATTGTAACATATGAAGCTAAACAATTCTTCAAGCTTGCCACTTGATTTTATCTTAAACCTCATTCGTAACTTGACGATTACAATTCGCATTCAAATCCTTGCATGATTCCTGAAAACACCTCGACCGAGAAGTTGAACCCGCCGCACCTCGCCTACGGAATGAAGATTTATACATACAGTTATACACCTGAAGAACTCTCGAACCCAAATTCATAATTTAACACATAACGTATTGAATCCTTTGCCATTTATTAGCAAGAACAACCCTACAATTCCTTTTCAAGAAGCTAATTTTGTCACAGCTCCACTTCGACTTTTCAGTGAGAATATTTCTATTATAATCATGATATTTATACCTTGTCCTTTCGCCGTCATTACCGAAAAACCTTTTATATCCCTCGACAACATCAACAGGTGCACAAGCAGATCGTTATCCTTTTGGCGAAATCAACAATCAGTATTTTGAAAATCTCGCGGAACTTCTTCCATCATATCTATAATGTCTATCCCTAAGAATTTCATAATCTGAACGTGAAGTTTCTGAAAAACACCCGGGACTATGAAATAGTTCTTGAAATGCTAACGAAGCAGCAAAAACTGTAAACGACTTTAACGGTCAAAAGTTTGATGACAAAGAATAGTAAGGTGGTAAAGCTGAAAAAAAAAAGTTTAGAACTAGAAAACGGATGAAGCAAAGTATGAAAAAGGCTGTGGATAAATCACAGGGACTGAACCTGCTCTCAAAGAATACAAACGATTCCGTACCTGCTGAAACCGTCAGTAAGAACCCTACTCTTTATTCAAAACCTTGCCCGGATGATATTTTTCATCATCATCTTATCTTAGATATTATAAGATATCTTCATATCATTCGTTATACATATTTTTCATATTTCTGGAGATATTTTTACAACTATTCCTATCTGTGATCATTTATCTCTCCGTAACATCTGCGTTACAATATAAAAGAAACTGTGTTAATTTCTAAATTCTGAAACCTCCGAGATTAAAATATAAATGATTTGAAGTAGTGTTGGGAACTGATGCATGAATTAGTATAATATAATGAAACTTGATCAACTTCATTATATTACAGTAAGTCATGTTAAGTTTCTAATGGAATTTGATTCACAGTACCGTCATCATGTGCCACGTTACACGGCTCTTACATTCTATCAAGTCTCCAAACATATTAGAACGTATCACCTTGATAGTTCTATTTTTCCGGAATATTCGAGTAATTTAACGAATCAAGATCGTGCCATTACAATTTCATTCTAAAACCAATAGCTAGGTTCATTCCAAATTTTCTACCTACGAATTTCGGACCATTGTTCGCTTGGCTCGAGGACAGGAAGAAGAAACGAAGGGACAAAACCTCAGAATAGAAATAGGAACATAAACCACAGCAAATAAGAGAGAGCATTAACTGTGGATGACAATGATTTTAAGGGACGGGAGTAGGAACATCGAAATATAAGGGAAGGTATAAAACCTAACAACAACCCCGAAACTACAAACCGTGCATATCAATACGTATTGCAACGTAAAGGCACGGGAGAATTAAAAACATTATAATTCCAAGGAAAGGATAAAAGAGAATAGATTCTTCTGGTGATAGATGAAAAAGAGGAATGAAAGATATGAAAGTTAGAAATATAACAAGGATTAGAATGGGATGGAGCATATTAGCGAATGTCTTAAAGTAGGAACTAAAGAGAAAGAATAGAAGATGTGGGAAGAAAGAAAGGGAAGGAGGTAAATTTATAGTGAAATATTCGACAAAGAAATCAAAACAGATTGCCACGTTAAATCAAAGAAGATCCTGATCACCGCAAAACTAAATCTTATTACATAAGATTTTCTTTAAAACCCTTAAATCCCGAAAATCGATCATAATCACGTCATCGGTTACAACAATTCTATATTTACTCATTTCACTCTTTTGTGATAGCTTCGCTCGTGCGTCTCACATAACCGAATCGTTTTATCTAAATCTTTCAATAATGATAAAATTTCATTATTACCTCATATTCGTCATGAAAACATTCCTATTGTTATTTATGACAACCTCTACCAAATTTCGAGGACGAAATTTCTTTAACGGGTGGGTACTGTAACGACCCGGAAATTTCCGACCAAATTTAAACTCTAATCTCTATATGGTTCCGACACGATAAGCAAAAACCCTAAAGTTGACCCGCACTTTTTAGATCGTTCTATACTTATAAGATTAATATTTACATAAATTAAACCTTACCAACATGATAAGCAATCCAAATTGTTGAGACTTATGTTTTCGAAAAGAGTTTTACACAACGTTTGACCGTCTAGTTTGACCGATGATATCACGAACTATACAATATATGATAATTATACGTTTGTGTATATATATGTATATATACATATTTAACATGATCTAAGAATGTTTTAATATCTCATTTTGTATTAATAACAATAAGTTATAAGTATATTTTGAAACTACTAACTTAAGTTTTCAAAACGATAACCATACGTAACGTTATTTGACTTAAATACTTATGACCTATAATGTTTATACATATATCGTATAAGTAATGTATTTAATCACTTTTAAAGACTTAAATACATAAAACAATATAAGTATATTTACAAAAGATAGCTATATTTGAATCCTCGTTCCGTTTTCTCAAAGATTTCTATACGTATACCTAGGGTATATGTACCCGTATCATACGCAGCTTCTAGATGTATTTACTATTGGTATATACCAATAAAAATCTGCTCCTTAGCAGCCTTAAATGATTAAGAAACATGTGGAACCAACCATTTGTCAAGTAGCATGAATTATTTAGCAAGAAAACAAAGTTAGGTATCTTTTTTTTTCCTTTATAACCTAAAAACGTTTTTATGCATGCACACCATTTCTTCACCCCATTTTCTCATACTTACACTTCCATTTCTCTCTCAAAATACTCTTAACTTCATACTTGATCATCTCCAAGCATTTTCCCCATCATTTAGCTTCAAAAACCTTACTTAAACACCATAAGAAAACCATACAAAAACACTTCAAGAAATCCTTCCAAGAACACAAACTTACTTCCAATCTTTCATCCAATTCCATCACCCTTTTGGTTCTAGCTTTTTACTCCTCTTTTACAGCAACCTTGTCCAAGGAACTTGAGGTAGTATCTATGTTCATAACCTTATTCGATTCATATATATATAGCTATCATATTTTGTGGTATACAATTTTAACAACAAGAACATAGTTTGAAAGTTTTCAAACTTGTTTGCAAACTAAATAGATCCTTCTAACTTAACTTTTAAAATACTTCAAGACCTGTAATATAACTTAAATATATGCTAATTTAACAAGGTAAAACTTGGTTTTTCAAAGAATACCTTAAAAACTGTTTTTACGACGTCGGAGTGCAACCGGGGACTGTTTTGGGTTGGATAATTAAAAACCATCTTAAACTTTGAATTGGAGGTTTATTTTCTGGAAAAATGATTTTTACTATAAATATGTTAACACATAAAAATTTCATGATTTAATTCAAAGTATAGGTATTTTTAGAAAAATGGTCATTAAATGATATTTTTGTAACAAAAATGTTTAACTTCATAAGTTTCACTAAAGTTTCACCTATGCCGTGTGATTTTGAATACAAACTAAGGTATTTACAGTTCATAGTTTTAAAGAGGGACTCGATCCAAGGAGATGGCAAGTTGAATCAACAAAAACGGAGTTGTAACGAAGAAACTATGACCGAAACAAAATCGGATATCCAAGACTAGTTTAGCCACGAAAATAATTGGGAGAAATTAAATAAATCACATCTTTCTAAGATAACATGATATTTTATATATATGTACTCATAATTCAATTTTATATGGTTCAGGATCACCCGTAAACAATACGAGAAGATTAATCATAAGATCCCATGATTGTACGCAACACGTCATTTGACAACACCGGTACTTTATGTACGCAACACGTCATTTGACAACATCGGTACCGTGGGTCAAGATTAATCTCGACCAATACATATACGATGGGGGTTTTATTCATTTCATTGGGGGTTTATTAAACACCTAAAAATGAATCATTAAAATTGAATTACTAACATCGGACTGCTAACTACGGACTAAGGAATTATTAAAAGTATTAAAAGTATAACAAGTATATATATGTGACGATTGTTTAAAAATGAAAATATATTGATATATTATATATGGATAGGTTCGTGATATCAACCGGAAGACCAAGTCAAAATATTTATATCTTCAAGACAACAGTGAGTATATAGTCCCCTTTTAAACTCTAAATATTTTTGGGCTGAGAATACATGCGCTACTTTTATAAATGATTTACTTTATGGACACAAGTAACTGAAAAATATATTCTACGTTGAGTTGTACCACTGGCATACTTCCCTGTAGCTTGGTAACTAATATTTACAGCGGTATTGTAAACGCGAATCCTGTTGATAGATCTATCGGGCCTGACAACCCCAACCGGACTGGACGACCAGTATTCAACGGTTGCACAGTACTTCGTTTTGTGACTACACTTGGTATGGTGTAGTAAGATTTCATATTAAAGGGAATATGCGACGTGATTGAATGTTAAGTATGGTTACCAAGTGCTCAACCACTTAGAATATTTTTATGAAAATGTTTATATATGAAATCTTGTGGTCTATATATATATATATATATATATATCGCTGCCGGCATTAAACCTATATCTCACCAACTTTATGTTGACATTTTAAAGACTGAAAGGATCCGAAACTAATCATCCGGACGTTGTCCATATTGATTACAAACGAATTACAATAGTTGATAACATTGCGAGGTACTTGCCCTCTATATGATACATCTTACAAACGTTGCATTTATTCTTAAAAGGCAATCTATAGTTACATCCAGAATTGACATAATCGCCTGACATTTCATAATATTCAAATGACCTAAACCGCCATTTACTTAATAATAGTCTCTATGAACTTCAATGACTCGAATGCAACGCCTTATGATATAAGTCCTTAATAGCCTCAAGTAGTATCCTTAGTACGAGCTAATGCACAGCGGAAGACTTAATTCATACCTGAGAATAACATGCTTTAAAATGTCAACATAAAGTTGGTGAGATATAGGTTTAATGCCGGCAGCGATATATATATATATATATATATATATATATATATATATATATATATATATATAGACCACAAGATTTCATATATAAACATTTTCATAAAAATATTCTAAGTGGTTGAGCACTTGGTAACCATACTTAACATTCAATCACGTCGCATATTCCCTTTAATATGAAATCTTACTACACCGTACCAAGTGTAGTCACAAAACGAAGTACTGTGCAACCGTTGAATACTGGTCGTCCAGTCCGGTTGGGGTTGTCAGGCCCGATAGATCTATCAACAGGATTCGCGTTTACAATACCGCTGTAAATATTAGTTACCAAGCTACAGGGAAGTATGCCAGTGGTACAACTCAACGTAGAATATATTTTTCAGTTACTTGTGTCCATAACGTAAATCATTTATAAAAGTAGCGCATGTATTCTCAGCCCAAAAATATTTAGAGTTTAAAAGGGGACTATATACTCACTGTTGTCTTGAAGATATAAATATTTTGACTTGGTCTTCCGGTTGATATCACGAACCTATCCATATATAATATATCAATATATTTTCATTTTTAAACAATCGTCACATATATATACTTGTTATACTTTTAATAATTCCTTAGTCCGTAGTTAGCAGTCCGATGTTAGTAATTCAATTTTAATGATTCATTTTTAGGTGTTTAATAAACCCCCAATGAAATGAATAAAACCCCCATCGTATATGTATTGGTCGAGATTAATCTTGACCCACGGTACCGGTGTTGTCAAATGACGTGTTGCGTACATAAAGTACCGGTGTTGTCAAATGACGTGTTGCGTACAATCATGGGATCTTATGATTAATCTTCTCGTATTGTTTACGGGTGATCCTGAACCATATAAAATTGAATTATGAGTACATATATATAAAATATCATGTTATCTTAGAAAGACGTGATTTATTTAATTTCTCACAATTATTTTCGTGGCTAAACTAGTCTTGGATATCCGATTTTGTTTCGGTCATAGTTTCTTCGTTACAACTCCGTTTTTGTTGATTCAACTTGCCATCTCCTTGGATCGAGTCCCTCTTTAAGACTATAAACTGTAAATACCTTAGTTTGTATTCAAAATCACACGGCATAGGTGAAACTTTAG
The DNA here is from genome assembly GCF_046630445.1 of Rutidosis leptorrhynchoides. NCBI lineage: Eukaryota > Viridiplantae > Streptophyta > Magnoliopsida > Asterales > Asteraceae > Rutidosis > Rutidosis leptorrhynchoides. The sequence goes on from NC_092338.1 coordinate 50,431,845, forward strand.
TGAAACTTATGAAGTTAAACATTTTTTTACAAAAATATCATTTAATGACCATTTTTCTAAAAATACCAATACTTTGAATTAAATCATGAAATTTTTATGTGTTAACATATTTATAGTAAAAATCATTTTTCCAGAAAATAAACCTCCAATTCAAAGTTTAAGATGGTTTTTAATTATCCAACCCAAAACAGTCCCCGGTTGCACTCCGACGTCGTAAAAACAGTTTTTAAGGGATCCGAAACTAATCATCCGGACGTTGTCCATATTGATTACAAACGAATTACAATAGTTGATAACATTGCGAGGTACTTGCCCTCTATATGATACATCTTACAAACGTTGCATTTATTCTTAAAAGGCAATCTATAGTTACATCCAGAATTGACATAATCGCCTGACATTTCATAATATTCAAATGACCTAAACCGCCATTTACTTAATAATAGTCTCTATGAACTTCAATGACTCGAATGCAACGCCTTATGATATAAGTCCTTAATAGCCTCAAGTAGTATCCTTAGTACGAGCTAATGCACAGCGGAAGACTTAATTCATACCTGAGAATAACATGCTTTAAAATGTCAACATAAAGTTGGTGAGATATAGGTTTAATGCCGGCAGCGATATATATATATATATATATATATATATATATATATATATATATATATATATATATATATATATATATATATATATATATATATATATATAGACCACAAGATTTCATATATAAACATTTTCATAAAAATATTCTAAGTGGTTGAGCACTTGGTAACCATACTTAACATTCAATCACGTCGCATATTCCCTTTAATATGAAATCTTACTACACCGTACCAAGTGTAGTCACAAAACGAAGTACTGTGCAACCGTTGAATACTGGTCGTCCAGTCCGGTTGGGGTTGTCAGGCCCAATAGATCTATCAACAGGATTCGCGTTTACAATACCGCTGTAAATATTAGTTACCAAGCTACAGGGAAGTATGCAAGTGGTACAACTCAACGTAGAATATATTTTTCAGTTACTTGTGTCCATAACGTAAATCATTTATAAAAGTAGCGCATGTATTCTCAGCCCAAAAATATTTAGAGTTTAAAAGGGGACTATATACTCACTGTTGTCTTGAAGATATAAATATTTTGACTTGGTCTTCCGGTTGATATCACGAACCTATCCATATATAATATATCAATATATTTTCATTTTTAAACAATCGTCACATATATATACTTGTTATACTTTTAATACTTTTAATAATTCCTTAGTCCGTAGTTAGCAGTCCGATGTTAGTAATTCAATTTTAATGATTCATTTTTAGGTGTTTAATAAACCCCCAATGAAATGAATAAAACCCCCATCGTATATGTATTGGTCGAGATTAATCTTGACCCACGGTACCGGTGTTGTCAAATGACGTGTTGCGTACATAAAGTACCGGTGTTGTCAAATGACGTGTTGCGTACAATCATGGGATCTTATGATTAATCTTCTCGTATTGTTTACGGGTGATCCTGAACCATATAAAATTGAATTATGAGTACATATATATAAAATATCATGTTATCTTAGAAAGATGTGATTTATTTAATTTCTCCCAATTATTTTCGTGGCTAAACTAGTCTTGGATATCCGATTTTGTTTCGGTCATAGTTTCTTCGTTACAACTCCGTTTTTGTTGATTCAACTTGCCATCTCCTTGGATCGAGTCCCTCTTTAAGACTATGAACTGTAAATACCTTAGTTTGTATTCAAAATCACACGGCATAGGTGAAACTTTAGTGAAACTTATGAAGTTAAACATTTTTGTTACAAAAATATCATTTAATGACCATTTTTCTAAAAATACCTATACTTTGAATTAAATCATGAAATTTTTATGTGTTAACATATTTATAGTAAAAATCATTTTTCCAGAAAATAAACCTCCAATTCAAAGTTTAAGATGGTTTTTAATTATCCAACCCAAAACAGTCCCCGGTTGCACTCCGACGTCGTAAAAACAGTTTTTAAGGTATTCTTTGAAAAACCAAGTTTTACCTTGTTAAATTAGCATATATTTAAGTTATATTACAGGTCTTGAAGTATTTTAAAAGTTAAGTTAGAAGGATCTATTTAGTTTGCAAACAAGTTTGAAAACTTTCAAACTATGTTCTTGTTGTTAAACTTTTATACCACAAAATAAGATAGCTATATATATATGAATCGAATAAGGTTATGAACATAGATTCTACCTCAAGTTCCTTGGACAAGGTTGCTGTAAAAGAGGAGTAAGAACCTAGAACCAAAAGGGTAATGGAAGTGGATGAAAGATTGGAAGTAAGTTGGTGTTCTTGGAAGGATTTCTTGAAGTGTTTTTGTAAGGTTTTCTTATGAGGTTTAAGTGTTGTTTTTGAAGCTAAATGATGGGGAAAATGCTTGGAGATGATCAAGTATGAAGTTAAGAGTATTTTGAGAGAGAAATGGAAGTGTAAGTATGAGAAAATGGGGTGAAGAAATGGTGTGCATGCATAAAAACGTTTTTAGGTTATAAAGGAAAAAAAAGATACCTAACTTTGTTTTCTTGCTAAATAATTCATGCTACTTGACAAATGGTTGGTTCCACATGTTTCTTAATCATTTAAGGCTGCTAAGGAGCAGATTTTTATTGGTATATACCAATAGTAAATACATCTAGAAGCTGCGTATGATACGGGTACATATACCCTAGGTATACGTATAGAAATCTTTGAGAAAACGGAACGAGGATTCAAATATAGCTATCTTTTGTAAATATACTTATATTGTTTTATGTATGTAAGCCCTTTAAAAGTGATTAAATACATTACTTATACGATATATGTATAAACATTATAGGTTATAAGTATTTAAGTCAAATAACGTTACGTATGGTTATCGTTTTGAAAACTTAAGTTAGTAGTTTCAAAATATACTTATAACTTATTGTTATTAATACAAAATGAGATATTAAAACATTCTTAGATCATGTTAAATATGTATATATACATATATATACACAAACGTATAATTATCATATATTGTATAGTTCGTGATATCATCGGTCGAACTAGACGGTCAAACGTTGTGTAAAACTCTTTTCGAAAACATAAGTCTCAACAATTTGGATTGCTTATCATGTTGGTAAGGTTTAATTTATGTAAATATTAATCTTATAAGTATAGAACGATCGAAAAAGTGCGGGTCGTTACATTACCTCCCCGTTAAATAAATTTCGTCCCGAAATTTTAAAATTGTACCTATTTTGCGTCATCGAGAAACAAGTGTGGATACTTTTGTTTCATCTGATCCTCTCGTTCCCACGTAAACTCGGGACCTCTTCTAGCATTCCAACGAACCTTAACTATCGGTATGTTGCTCTGCTTGAGCTGTTTAACTTCACGATCCATGATTTCGATTGGTTCTTCGATGAATTGTAGTTTCTCGTCGACATGGATTTCTTCAAGAGGAATGGTGAGATCTTCCTTTGCAAGACACTTCTTAAGGTTTGAGACGTGAAAGGTATTATGTACTCCGGCGAGTTGTTGCGGTAACTCGAGTCGATAAGCTACCGGTCCAATGCGTTCGATGATCTTGAACGGGCCTACATATCTTGGGTTCAGTTTACCCCTTTTTCCGAAGCGTATTACACCTTTCCAAGGTGACACCTTTAGCATAACCATGTCCCCGATCTGAAACTCTAATCGTTTCCTTCGGACATCGGCGTAGCTCTTTTGGCGACTACGGGCTGTTTTCAATCTCTCCTTAATTTGTACTATCTTCTCAGTCGTTTCGTGTATGATCTCGGGACCAGTTAATTGTCGATCTCCTACTTCATTCCAACAGATAGGAGATCTACACTTCCTTCCATACAATGCTTCGAATGGTGCAGCTTTAATGCTCGCATGATAACTATTATTATACGAGAATTCTGCTAATGGTAGATATTTATCCCATCCGTTTCCAAAATCGATCACACATGCCCTGAGCATGTCTTCAAGAGTCTGAATCGTTCTTTCACTCTGCCCGTCGGTTTGCGGATGATATGCGGTACTCATATCCAAACGAGTTCCTAGTGCCTCCTGTAGTGATTGCCAGAACTTTGAGGTAAATCTACTATCACGATCGGATATAATGGAAATAGGTATTCCATGTCTTGAAACAATTTCCTTTATATACAATCGTAATAGTTTCTCCATTCTATCCGTTTCCTTTATAGGCAGGAAATGTGCAGACTTGTTATATAAAATTGAATTATGAGTAAATATTGATATATTATATATGGATATGTTCGTGATATCAACCGGAAGACCAAGTCAAAATATTTATATCTTCAAGACAACAGTGAGTATATAGTCCCCTTTTAAACTCTAAATATTTTTGGGCTGAGAATACATGCGCTACTTTTATAAATGATTTACGTTATGGACACAAGTAACTGAAAAATATATTCTACGTTGAGTTGTACCACTGGCATACTTCCCTGTAGCTTGGTAACTAATATTTACAGCGGTATTGTAAACGCGAATCCTGTTGATAGATCTATCGGGCCTGACAACCCCAACCGGACTGGACGACCAGTATTCAACGGTTGCACAGTACTTCGTTTTGTGACTACACTTGGTACGGTGTAGTAAGATTTCATATTAAAGGGAATATGCGACGTGATTGAATGTTAAGTATGGTTACCAAGTGCTCAACCACTTAGAATATTTTTATGAAAATGTTTATATATGAAATCTTGTGGTCTATATATATATATATATATATATATATATATATATATCGCTGCCGGCATTAAACCTATATCTCACCAACTTTATGTTGACATTTTAAAGCATGTTATTCTCAGGTATGAATTAAGTCTTCCGCTGTGCATTAGCTCGTACTAAGGATACTACTTGAGGCTATTAAGGACTTATATCATAAGGCGTTGCATTCGAGTCATATTTAGAGTTTAAAAGTGGGACTATATACTCACTTTCGTCTTGAAGATATATATAATTTGACTTGGTCTCCGGTTGATATCACGAACCTATCCATATATAATATATCAATACCTTTTCTTTTTAAACAAACGTCACATATATATACTTGTTATACTTTTAATACTTTGAATAATTCCTTAGTCCGTAGTTAGCAGCTCGTTGTTAGTAATTCAATTTTAATGGTTCATTTTTAGATGTTTAATATACCCGCAATGAAATAAATAAAACCCCCAACAAAATAAATAAAACCCCATCGTATATGTATTGGTCGAGATTAATCTTGACCCACGGTACCGGTGTTGTCAAATGACGTGTTGCGTACATAAAGTACCGGTGTTGTCAAATGACGTGTTGCGTACAAACATGGGATCTTATGATTAATCTTCTCGTGTTGTTTACGGGTGATCCTGAACCATATAAAATTGAATTATAAGTACATATATATAAAATATCATGTTATCTTAGAAATATGTGATTTATTTAATTTTTCCCAATTAATCCCGAAGTTAAACAAGTCTAGGATAACCAATTTTGTTTCGGTCATAGTTTCTTCGTTACAAATCCGTTTTCGTTGATTCAACTTGCCATCTCCTTGGATCGAGTCCCTCTTTAAGACTATGAACTGAAAATACCTTGGTTTGTATTCAAAATCACACGGTATAGGTGAAACTTTAGTGAAACTTATGAAGTTAAACATTTTTGTTACAAAAAAAAAACACTTAATGACCATTTTTCTAAAAATACTTATACTTTGAATTAAATCATGAAATTTTTATGTGTTAACATATTTATAGTAAAAATCATTTTTCCAGAACATAAACCTCCAATTCAAAGTTTAAGATAGTTTTTAATTATCCAACCCAAAACAGTCCCCGGTTACACTCCGACGTCGTAAAAACAGTTTTTAAGATATTCTTTGAAAAACCAAGTTATACCTTGTTAAGTTAACATATATTTAAGTTATATTACAGGTCTTGAAGTATTTAAAAAGTTAAGTTAGAAGGATCTATTTAGTTTGCAAACAAGTTTGAAAACTTTCAAACTATGTTCTTGTTGTTAAAATTGTATACCACAAAATATGATAGCTATATATATATGAATCGAATAAGGTTATGAACATAGATACTACCTCAAGTTCCTTGGACAAGGTTGCTGTAAAAGAGGAGTAAAAAGCTAGAACCAAAAGGGTGATAGAATTGGATGAAAGATTGGAAGTAAGTTTGTGTTCTTGGAAGGATTTCTTGAAGTGTTTTTGTATGGTTTTCTTATGGTGTTTAAGTAAGGTTTTTGAAGCTAAATGATGGGGAAAATGCTTGGAGATGATCAAGTATGAAGTTAAGAGTATTTTGAGAGAGAAATGGAAGTGTAAGTATGAGAAAATTGGGTGAAGAAATGGCGTGCATGCATAAAAACGTTTTTAGGTTATAAAGGAAAAAAAAGATACCTAACTTTGTTTTCTTGCTAAATAATTCATGCTACTTGACAAATGGTTGGTTCCACATGTTTCTTAATCATTTAAGGCTGCTAAGGAGCAGATTTTTATTGGTATATACCAATAGTAAATACATCTAGAAGCTGCGTATGATACGGGTACATATACCCTAGGTATACGTATAGAAATCTTTGAGAAAACGGAACGAGGATTCAAATATAGCTATCTTTTGTAAATATACTTATATTGTTTTATGTATTTAAGTCTTTAAAAGTGATTAAATACATTACTTATACGATATATGTATAAACATTATAGGTCATAAGTATTTAAGTCAAATAACGTTACGTATGGTTATCGTTTTGAAAACTTAAGTTAGTAGTTTCAAAATATACTTATAACTTATTGTTATTAATACAAAATGAGATATTAAAACATTCTTAGATCATGTTAAATATGTATATATACATATATATACACAAACGTATAATTATCATATATTGTATAGTTCGTGATATCATCGGTCAAACTAGACGGTCAAACGTTGTGTAAAACTCTTTTCGAAAACATAAGTCTCAACAATTTGGATTGCTTATCATGTTGGTAAGGTTTAATTTATGTAAATATTAATCTTATAAGTATAGAACGATCGAAAAAGTGCGGGTCAACTTTAGGGTTTTTGCTTATCGTGTCGGAACCATATAGAGATTAGAGTTTAAATTTGGTCGGAAATTTTCGGGTCGTTACAGTACCCACCCGTTAAAGAAATTTCGTCCTCGAAATTTGGTAGAGGTTGTCATAAATAACAATAGGAATGTTTTCATGACGAATATGAGGTAATAATGAAATTTTATCATTATTGAAAGATTTAGATAAAACGATTCGGTTATGTGAGACGCACTAGTGAAGCTATCACAAAAGAGTGAAATGAGTAAATATAGAATTGTTGTAACCGATGACGTGATTATGATCGATTTTCGGGATTTAAGGGTTTTAAAGAAAATCTTATGTAATAAGATTTAGTTTTGCGGCGATCAGGATCTTCTTTGATTTAACGTGGCAATCTGTTTTGATTTCTTTGTCGAATATTTCACTATAAATTTACCTCCTTCCCTTTCTTTCTTCCCACATCTTCTATTCTTTCTCTTTAGTTCCTACTTTAAGACATTCGCTAATATGCTCCATCCCATTCTAATCCTTGTTATATTTCTAACTTTCATATCTTTCATTCCTCTTTTTCATCTATCACCAGAAGAATCTATTCTCTTTTATCCTTTCCTTGGAATTATAATGTTTTTAATTCTCCCGTGCCTTTACGTTGCAATACGTATTGATATGCACGGTTTGTAGTTTCGGGGTTGTTGTTAGGTTTTATACCTTCCCTTATATTTCGATGTTCCTACTCCCGTCCCTTAAAATCATTGTCATCCACAGTTAATGCTCTCTCTTATTTGCTGTGGTTTATGTTCCTATTTCTATTCTGAGGTTTTGTCCCTTCGTTTCTTCTTCCTGTCCTCGATCCAAGCGAACAATGGTCCGAAATTCGTAGGTAGAAAATTTGGAATGAACCTAGCTATTGGTTTTAGAATGAAATTGTAATGGCACGATCTTGATTCGTTAAATTACTCGAATATTCCGGAAAAATAGAACTATCAAGGTGATACGTTCTAATATGTTTGGAGACTTGATAGAATGTAAGAGCCGTGTAACGTGGCACATGATGACGGTACTGTGAATCAAATTCCATTAGAAACTTAACATGACTTACTGTAATATAATGAAGTTGATCAAGTTTCATTATATTATACTAATTCATGCATCAGTTCCCAACACTACTTCAAATCATTTATATTTTAATCTCGGAGGTTTCAGAATTTAGAAATTAACACAGTTTCTTTTATATTGTAACGCAGATGTTACGGAGAGATAAATGACCGCAGATAGGAATAGTTGTAAAAATATCTCCAGAAATATGAAAAATATGTATAACGAATGATATGAAGATATCTTATAATATCTAAGATAAGATGATGATGAAAAATATCATCCGGGCAAGGTTTTGAATAAAGAGTAGGGTTCTTACTGACGGTTTCAGCAGGTACGGAATCGTTTGTATTCTTTGAGAGCAGGTTCAGTCCCTGTGATTTATCCACAGCCTTTTTCATACTTTGCTTCATCCGTTTTCTAGTTCTAAACTTTTTTTTTTTTTCAGCTTTACCACCTTACTATTCTTTGTCATCAAACTTTTGACCGTTAAAGTCGTTTACAGTTTTTGCTGCTTCGTTAGCATTTCAAGAACTATTTCATAGTCCCGGGTGTTTTTCAGAAACTTCACGTTCAGATTATGAAATTCTTAGGGATAGACATTATAGATATGATGGAAGAAGTTCCGCGAGATTTTCAAAATACTGATTGTTGATTTCGCCAAAAGGATAACGATCTGCTGGTGCACCTGTTGATGTTGTCGAGGGATATAAAAGGTTTTTCGGTAATGACGGCGAAAGGACAAGGTATAAATATCATGATTATAATAGAAATATTCTCACTGAAAAGTCGAAGTGGAGCTGTGACAAAATTAGCTTCTTGAAAAGGAATTGTAGGGTTGTTCTTGCTAATAAATGGCAAAGGATTCAATACGTTATGTGTTAAATTATGAATTTGGGTTCGAGAGTTCTTCAGGTGTATAACTGTATGTATAAATCTTCATTCCGTAGGCGAGGTGCGGCGGGTTCAACTTCTCGGTCGAGGTGTTTTCAGGAATCATGCAAGGATTTGAATGCGAATTGTAATCGTCAAGTTACGAATGAGGTTTAAGATAAAATCAAGTGGCAAGCTTGAAGAATTGTTTAGCTTCATATGTTACAATCAACATTTTAATTCATTTTAATTGTCCAGAGTTAGCCGGAACAGTTAGCGTGGAATCCTTAATAGATTTTTAATTAGTTAAATCGTGTGTTTCTAACAATTTTTTTTTTATTTTGTCCAATGTTTTCTTCTTTATGCCACTTGTTGGATTCTGGTAGGTCAAAATCCGAATATGAAATTTGATTGAAAATGGTTATTCTGGGGTGAGCGGATACGAATATCGGTGGTTGTAAGTAAGATAATAGATAACCGTTGAATCAGATTCAAGAATGTACAATATAACTTATTAATGTGAATTCTAAATATTCCTCGGGTACTACCCACCCGTTAAAATATTTTCATCATTAATAGTTTGTACGAAGGAATTTTTAATTACTATCTTTATAAAAATATACTTGCATATATATTTTCTTCAGAGATAATCATAGATTTAATGAGTCAATAAGATATTAAACTCATTTGATTTATCGTTAATTCTAGATTACATAATCTCTAAGACTTTAGAAATTACATAATCGTCATACGATATGTAAAGCGAAGATAATCGAAGTAGAACGATATATAGAACGAAGATCATACTCGAAGTACAGATATTGAGTCGTGTGATGTTGATATTCGAGATACAGATTGTGATGTTGAGATTTAAGGCGCGGTTGTGATTGGGGTGATAAAGGTACTGTCGGCGTTGACGATGGTAGTACGGATTATGCTGCTGGTGCTGCTGTTGGTGTTTGTAACCTTCGCACCATATTCTCCAAAACCACTACCCGAGCACGGAGTTCGTTGACTTCTTCTATTATATCGGGATGATTGACGGTTGGAACGAGCGAATGAACAAGATTTGAAATATGGGATAGTATGTAATCATGACGAGATACTCTAGAAATGAGCGAGAAAATGGTGTTTCGAATAGGTTCGCCGGTAAGTGCTTCAGGTTCATCGTTAAGAGGACAATTTGGTGGATGGAATGGATCACCTTCTTCTTGCCTCCAGAAATTTAGTATATTACGAACCCATCCCCAATTCATCCAGAATAGATGATGGGAAATTGGTTGATCCATTCCGGTAACGCTGTTCTCGGAGCTCGAATGGAAATCCATATCGGCGAAGCTATCGAAGTCGGAGGAATTTGAGCTGGATGAAGAATCCATCTTGTATGGTCGGAGAAATGAATTTTTGGTTTGGAATAGATTATAGGAGTTGGGTTTGGTACTCTTCAATACATAATTTACATATGTATATATAATATCAAAATCCCATGAATTACGGAGAATCTTTGAAATACGTCAGGCAATGTCTATAGTAACAGATACGCTAGGATATGAATTTTGTCTATACACTATCGATGCACTAAATGCAGTAAGACGTGTCTAGACTTAAGAATGATAAGCAGGCAGTTCCCTAAGAATGATAAGCAGATAATTTCCGACTAGGATTGATAAGCAAAACTTTTGACAGGCAGACACGGTCAAAGTCCAGACTCACTTAATGTATCCTAACAACTACTAGTTAGACACACTAATGCAAGGCCTGGTTCGCTAAGACCAACGCTCTGATACCAACTGAAAGGATCCGAAACTAATCATCCGGACGTTGTCCATATTGATTACAAACGAATTACAATAGTTGATAACATTGCGAGGTACTTGCCCTCTATATGATACATCTTACAAACGTTGCATTTATTCTTAAAAGGCAATCTATAGTTACATCCAGAATTGACATAATCGCCTGACATTTCATAATATTCAAATGACCTAAACCGCCATTTACTTAATAATAGTCTCTATGAACTTCAATGACTCGAATGCAACGCCTTATGATATAAGTCCTTAATAGCCTCAAGTAGTATCCTTAGTACGAGCTAATGCACAGCGGAAGACTTAATTCATACCTGAGAATAACATGCTTTAAAATGTCAACATAAAGTTAGTGAGATATAGGTTTAATGCCGGCAGCGATATATATATATATATATATATAGACCACAAGATTTCATATATAAACATTTTCATAAAAATATTCTAAGTGGTTGAGCACTTGGTAACCATACTTAACATTCAATCACGTCGCATATTCCCTTTAATATGAAATCTTACTACACCGTACCAAGTGTAGTCACAAAACGAAGTACTGTGCAACCGTTGAATACTGGTCGTCCAGTCCGGTTGGGGTTGTCAGGCCCGATAGATCTATCAACAGGATTCGCGTTTACAATACCGCTGTAAATATTAGTTACCAAGCTACAGGGAAGTATGCCAGTGGTACAACTCAACGTAGAATATATTTTTCAGTTACTTGTGTCCATAACGTAAATCATTTATAAAAGTAGCGCATGTATTCTCAGCCCAAAAATATTTAGAGTTTAAAAGGGGACTATATACTCACTGTTGTCTTGAAGATATAAATATTTTGACTTGGTCTTCCGGTTGATATCACGAACCTATCCATATATAATATATCAATATATTTTCATTTTTAAACAATCGTCACATATATATACTTGTTATACTTTTAATACTTTTAATAATTCCTTAGTCCGTAGTTAGCAGTCCGATGTTAGTAATTCAATTTTAATGATTCATTTTTAGGTGTTTAATAAACCCCCAATGAAATGAATAAAACCCCCATCGTATATGTATTGGTCGAGATTAATCTTGACCCACGGTACCGGTGTTGTCAAATGACGTGTTGCGTACATAAAGTACCGGTGTTGTCAAATGACGTGTTGCGTACAATCATGGGATCTTATGATTAATCTTCTCGTATTGTTTACGGGTGATCCTGAACCATATAAAATTGAATTATGAGTACATATATATAAAATATCATGTTATCTTAGAAAGATGTGATTTATTTAATTTCTCCCAATTATTTTCGTGGCTAAACTAGTCTTGGATATCCGATTTTGTTTCGGTCATAGTTTCTTCGTTACAACTCCGTTTTTGTTGATTCAACTTGCCATCTCCTTGGATCGAGTCCCTCTTTAAGACTATGAACTGTAAATACCTTAGTTTGTATTCAAAATCACACGGCATAGGTGAAACTTTAGTGAAACTTATGAAGTTAAACATTTTTGTTACAAAAATATCATTTAATGACCATTTTTCTAAAAATACCTATACTTTGAATTAAATCATGAAATTTTTATGTGTTAACACATTTATAGTAAAAATCATTTTTCCAGAAAATAAACCTCCAATTCAAAGTTTAAGATGGTTTTTAATTATCCAACCCAAAACAGTCCCCGGTTGCACTCCTTAGGAAATATGTATAGACAGACATATATTATTCTTTAGTCTAACATTAATATTTATTTTGACTTAGAATAACCGATTACCATTAGTGTTTTATTTAACAGCTGTCTACCTGTCAAAACGTTTTGCTTATCATTTCTAGTCGGAAACCATCTGCTTATCATCCTTAGGGAATTGTCTGCTTATCATTCTTTAGTCTAGACACGTCTTACTGCATTTAATGCATCGATAGTGTATAGAAAAAAAAAAAAAAAAACTCATAACTTAGCGCATCTGTAGACTTGCTTGTCATATGCCGTAAGTTCCTCTGTAGGCTACGAAATCTTTAGTATTATAGATATTCTATGAAGTTAGAATATCATCCTATATTCGAAAATCATTTCACATCAAAGATTCTCCTCAAATTGCCCTCTTGGCGATGAACCTGAAAGCACTTACCGGCGAACCTGTTCGAGAAACCATTTACCCTCTCATTTCTAGAGTATCTCATCATGATTATATATTATCCTATATTTGAATCTTACTCACCCGCTCGTTTCAATCGTCAATCATCTCGATATAATATAAGAAGTTAACGAACTACGTGCTCGAGTAATGGCTTTGGAAAATCTGGTGCGGAGGTTACAAACACCAGCAGCAGCATCAGCAGCATAATTCGTATCACCATCATCAACGCCAACAGTACCCTCATCACCCTCAACCACAACCGCGTCGTAAACCGCAACATTACAATCTGTACCTCGGATATCAACATCACACGCCTCAACATCACCATCATCAACGCCAACAGTACCCTCATCACCCTCAACCACAACCGCGTCGTAAACCGCAACATTACAATCTGTACCTCGGATATCAACATCACACGCCTCAATATTACCATCTGTACTTTGAGTATGATCTTCGTTCTACATATCGTTCTACATCGATTATCTTCGCTTTACGTATCATCCTACCTCATTTATCTTCGCTCGACATGACAATTATGTAATCTCTAATGCTTTAGAGATTATGTAATCTAGTATTAACGATAAACCAAATGAGTTTAATATCTTATTGACTCATTAAATCTATGATTACATCTGAAGAAAATATATATGCAAGTATATTTTCATAAGGATTGTAATTTAAAAATCCTTTCGTACAAACTGTTGATGATGAAAAATATTTTAACGGGTAGGTAGTACCCGAGGAATATTTAGATTTCACATTAACAAGTTACATTGTACATTCTTCGAATCTGATTCAACGGTCATCTATTATCCTATTTACAATCACCGATATACGTATCTGTTCACCACAGAATAACCATTTCCGTTCAAATTTCATATTTGGATTTTGACCTATCATAATCCAACAAGTGGCATAATGAAGAAAACATTGGACAAATTAAAAATTTGTTAGAAACAAACGGATTAACTAATTGAAATATTGTTAAGATTCCACGCTAACTGTTCCTAGCTAACTGTTCCCAGCTAACTGATTAACATTTAATTTATCGCAATTTACATTCTTGCAATTTTATTTATTGTTATTTAATTTCTGCACTTTACATACCGTTGGGACACATGTACAACAATACGTCGGATTAATTCTGAGACAACACGTTGTATAATGGGTTATGATATATATTTATTTATTTTACGCACTTTAAATAACGGGACACGTATACAAGGTTTCGACCTATCATATCGACCCATCTATATATATATTTCAGAACGACCATAGACACTCTATAGTTGGCTATGCAGGGTTGAGGTGGATTCCAAAATATATATATACTTTGAGTTGTGATCGACACTGAGACCGGTACACGGGTCACGATACGTATTAATTAATTCGGATATTATATATTTAATTTATATATGAATTCATTGGACTATTGGACTATCGGACTATTGGACTGCTAACTTTGGACAATTAAAATGAATTAAAATGTTGATTATAACATATGAAACTAAACAATTCTTCAAGCTTGCCACTTGATTTCATCTTAAACCTCATTTGTACTTCGACAGTCACAATTCACGATTCTTGAAAACACCTCAATTGAGAGGTTGAACCAACCGCACCTCATCTCTGGAAGAAAAGATCATTGCATAAAATTTATGCACCTGAAAACTCTCGAAAACTGAGTAAACGTTTAACCCATTAGCGCTGTTATTATCAAAAATAACTTTGCAGTTCCTCTCCAAAGTAGTCAATTTTGTCACAGCTCCACTTCGACTTCTCAGTAAGATTACTCTTAGTATAACCTCGATATATATACGTTGTTCTTTCGCCATTATTACCGGAGAACCTTTTATATCCCATCATATTACCATCAGCGTTTAATCATCTAAAAAATACAATTCTCCTGAAACCATCTTGGTTTGATAACCGATGACCCAGATCCGATAACTTTGAAAATGCTGACGAAGCAGCAGGTTGTAGATGGTCTTAATGACCAAAAGTTGATAGTAAAAGAAGGAAGTGTTAGGAACGCTCGATAGAAAATTTGGTACTAAAAACTGGATTGAGCAAACCGTGAAGGAGACTCTGAACAAATTTCAAGGACTAAACTTGTACATAAAGAATCATGACGATTCTGTAGCAAACACCTTGCTTCTGAATCTAAACCCTTACGGGTCAATCTTCATCATCATCCTTCGACATTAGAAATTCCAAGATATTATCATATCTTTCATTATAAATATCCTCAATATTTCTGAAGATACTTTCACAACTATCCTTATCTGAAATCATTTATTCCTCCGTAATATCTGCGTTACAATATAAAAGAAACTGTGTTAGTTTCTAAGTTCTAAAACCTTCGAGTTTAAAATAGGAATGTTCTGAAGCAGTGTTGGGAACTGATGCATGAATTAGTATAATATAATGAAACTTGATCAACTTCATTATATTACAGTAAGTCATGTTGAGTTTCTAATGGAATGTGATGATTCACAGTACCATCATCATATGTCATGTTACACGGCTCTTAAATTCTATTCAATCTCCAAACATATGTCATGTTACACGGCTCTTAAATTCTATTCAATCTCCAAACATATTAGGAACATATCCTCTTGATAGTTCTATCTTTTCCAGGATATTCTGGTAATTTGGTAAATCAAAATTTTGCCATTACCATTTCTTTCTGAGAACATTAAATATGTTCATTTCGAATTTCATACCTACGAATTCCGGTTAATGGCTCGCTTGACTGGAGGACGGGAAGAAGAAACTAAGGGACAAAGCCCCGAAATAGAAATTGGGGTATAAATCGCAGCAAATAAAAAAAAGCATTAACTGTGGATGATAATGATTGTGGAAGACAGAAGTAGAGACATCGAAGTATAAGGGAAGATATAAAACTCAATAACAAACCCGAAATTACAAACCGTGTATATCAATACGTATTGCGACGTAAAGACACGGGAGAATTAAAAACATTATATTCCAAGAAAATGATAGAAGTAAATAGATTCTTCTGACGGCAGATGAAAGAGAAGAATAAAAGATATGAAAATTAGAAGTATAACAAGAATCAAAACGAGAGGGAGCATATTGGCGAATGTCTTAAAGTGGGAATTAAGGAGAAAGAGTAGAAGATGTAGGTTGTGGAAAATAAGGAAAACGAAGGGGTGAATTTATAGTGAAGTATCTGACAGAGAAATCGAAACAGATTGGCACATTAAATCAAAGAAGATCATAATTTCCTTATTCGCCGAGGAATCAAATCTTTTAGATTTTCAAGATTTTCTTTTAAATCCCTTAAATTCCGGAAATTCACTGTGACTACGTCAAAAGTTAAATCTCTATCTCAATCTCTTGTGACAGCTTCACTCGTACGCTTCACATAATCGAATTGTTTTACCACTATTACTAAATGGTGATAAAACTCTAGTTATCAATTCGTATTCGTCATAAAAACATTTTATTAGTCATGACAATCTTGATCAAATTTCGGGGACGAAATTTCTTTAACGGGTGGGTACTGTAATATGACCGAAACAAAATCGGATATCCAAGACTAGTTTAGCCACGAAAATAATTGGGAGAAATTAAATAAATCACATCTTTCTAAGATAACATGATATTTTATATATATGTACTCATAATTCAATTTTATATGGTTCAGGATCACCCGTAAACAATACGAGAAGATTAATCATAAGATCCCATGATTGTACGCAACACGTCATTTGACAACACCGGTACTTTATGTACGCAACACGTCATTTGACAACACCGGTACCGTGGGTCAAGATTAATCTCGACCAATACATATACGATGGGGGTTTTATTCATTTCGTTGGGGATTTATTAAACATCTAAATATGAACCATTAAAATTGAATTACTAACAACGAACTGCTAACTACGGACTAAGGAATTATAAAAAGTATTAAAAGTATAACAAGAATATATATGTGACGTTGTTTAAAAAGAAAAGGTATTGATATATTATATATGGATAGGTTCGTGATATCAACCGGGAGACCAAGTCAAAATATATATATCTTCAAGACGAAAGTGAGTATATAGTCCCACTTTTAAACTCTAAATATTTTTGGGCTGAGAATACATGCGCTACTTTTATAAATGATTTACGTTATGGACACAAGTAACTGAAAAATATATTCTACGTTGAGTTGTACCACTGGCATACTTCCCTGTAGCTTGGTAACTAATATTTACAGCGGTATTGTAAACGCGAATCCTGTTGATAGATCTATCGGGCTTGACAACCCCAGCCGGACTGGACGACCAGTATTCAACGGTTGCACAGTACTTCATTTCGTGACTACACTTGGTACAGTGTAGTAAGATTTCATATTAAAGGGAATATGCGACGTGATTAATTGTTAAGTATGGTTACCAAGTGCTCAACCACTTAGAATATTTTTATTAAACTGTTTATATACGAAATCTTGTGGTCTATATATATATTGCTACCGGCACTAAACCTATATCTCACCAACTTTATGTTGACGTTTTAAAGCATGTTATTCTCAGGTATGAATTAAGTCTTCCGCTGTGCATTAGCTCGTACTAAGGATACTACTTGAGGCTATTAAGGACTTATATCATAAGGCGTTGCATTCGAGTCATTGAAGTTCATAGAGACTATTATTAAGTAAATGGCGGTTTAGGTCATTTGAATATTATGAAATGTCAGGCGATTATGTCAATTCTGGATGTAACTATAGATTGCCTTTTAAGAATAAATGCAACGTTTGTAAGATGTATCATATAGAGGGCAAGTACCTCGCAATGTTATCAACTATTGTAATTCGTTTGTAATCAATATGGACAACGTCCGGATGATTAGTTTCGGATCCTTTCAGTTGGTATCAGAGCGTTGGTCTTAGCGAACCAGGCCTTGCATTAGTGTGTCTAACTAGTAGTTGTTAGGATACATTAAGTGAGTCTGGACTTTGACCGTGTCTGCCTGTCAAAAGTTTTGCTTATCAATCCTAGTCGGAAATCATCTGCTTATCATCCTTAGGGAACTGCCTGCTTATCATTCTTAAGTCTAGACACGTCTTACTGCATTTAGTGCATCGATAGTGTATAGACAAAATTCATATCCTAGCGTATCTGTTACTATAGACATTGCCTGACGTATTTCAAAGATTCTCCGTAATTCATGGGATTTTGATATTATATATACATATGTAAATTATGTATTGAAGAGTACCAAACCCAACTCCTATAATCTATTCCAAACCAAAAATTCATTTCTCCGACCATACAAGATGGATTCTTCATCCAGCTCAAATTCCTCCGACTTCGATAGCTTCGCCGATATGGATTTCCATTCGAGCTCCGAGAACAGCGTTACCGGAATGGATCAACCAATTTCCCATCATCTATTCTGGATGAATTGGGGATGGGTTCGTAATATACTAAATTTCTGGAGGCAAGAAGAAGGTGATCCATTCCATCCACCAAATTGTCCTCTTAACGATGAACCTGAAGCACTTACCGGCGAACCTATTCGAAACACCATTTTCTCGCTCATTTCTAGAGTATCTCGTCATGACTACATACTATCCCATATTTCGAATCTTGTTCATTCGCTCGTTCCAACTGTCAATCATCCCGGTATAATAGAAGAAGTCAACGAGCTTCGCGCTCGGGTAGTGGCTTTAGAAAATACGGTGCGAAGGTTACAAACACCAGCAGCAGCACCAGCAGCATAATCTGTATCACTATCAACAACGCCGACAGTACTCTTGTCACCCCCAAAATCTCAACATCACAAACTGTATCTCGGATATCAACATCACATACCTCAAAAACCCCATCGGAACTTCGAGTATGATCTTCGTTCTATATATCGTTCTACATCGGTATCTTCGCTTTACGTATCGTTTTACCTCATTTATCTTCGTTCGACCTGGCGATTATGTAATCTCTAATGCTTTAGAAGTTATGTAATCTAATATTAACGATAAATCAAATGAGTTTAATACTTCATTGACTCATTGAATCTATGATTACATCTGAAGAAAATATATATGCAAGTATATTTTTATAAAGATTGTAATTAAAAATTCTTTCGTACAAACTGTTAATGATGAAAATATTTTAACGGGTGGGTAGTACCCGAGGAATATTTAGAATTCACATTAATAAGTTACGTTGTACATTCTCTAAATCTGATTCAACGGTCATTTACTATCCTACTTACAACTACCGATATACGTATCCGTTCACCACAGAATAACCATTTCAATTCAAATTTCATATAACATTGGACAAAAATAAAAAGTGTTAGAAACAAACGAATTAATTAATTGAAATTGTGATAGGATTTCACGCTAACTGTTCCGGCTAACTGTTCCCAGATAACTGATTAACATTTAATTTATCGCAATTTACATTCTCGCAATTTTATTTATCATCATTTAATTTCTGTTATTTACTTTTACGCACTTTAAATAACGGGACACGTATGCAAGGTTTCGACTTATCATATCGACCCATCTATATATATATTTCGGAACAACCGTAGACACTCTATATGTGAAGGCGGGAGTTGGCTATACAGGGTCGGAGTTGATTTCAAAATATATATATACTTTGAGTTGTGATCGACACCGAGACCGGTATACGGGTCACGATACGTATTATTTAATTCGAATATTATATATTAAATTATATATGAATCATTGAACCATCGGACTATTGGACTGCTAACTTTGGACAATTAAAATGAATTAAATTAAAATATTGATTATAACATATGAAACTAAATAATTCTTCAAGTTTGCCACTTGATTTCATCCTAAACCTCATTTGTACTTCGACAATTATAATCCTCGTTCAAATCTTTTCATGATTCTTGAAAACACTTCAATCGAGAAGTTGAACCAGCCGCACCTCGTTTACGGAAGAAAGATTTATGCATACAGTTATACACCTGAAACTTTCAAAACCGAAGTTATCGTTAAAACTTATCCGCGTCAAATTCCTTATCATTCATTGGCAAAAAACAACCTTACATTTCTCTTTTCAATATAAGTCAATTTTGTCACAGCTCCACTTTGATTTCTCAGTAGGACCACTCTTATTATAACCTCGATATATATACCTTGTCCTTTCACCATTGTTACCGGAGAACCTTTCATATTCCACGACATCATGTACCAGCAGCTTGTCATCTTTTTGGCAGAATCCGCAATTAGTATTTTAAAAATCTCGCAAAACTTCTCAGTCATAACTATAACGTCTATTCCTAAGGATTTCATACTCCGAAGGTGAAGTTTCTGAAAAACACCCTGAATTATGAAGCAGTTCTTTAAATGCTGATGAAGCAGCGAAAATCGTAAACGATTTTAAACAGTCAAAAGTTTGATGATGAAGCACAGTGTGTCGATAAAACTCAGAAAAAGAGAAGAGTTGGAACCGGAAAACGGTTTGAGCAAAGTATGAAAGAGGTTGTGGATAAATAACAAGAACTGAATCTGCTTTCAAAGGATTCAAACGATTCAGTGCCTGCTGAAATCATTAGTAAAAACCCTACCCCTTATTCTAAACCTCTCCCGATGATATTCTTCATCATCATCTTATCTTAGATATTATAAGATATCTTCATATATTCCGTTATACATATTCTCCATATTTCTGGAGATATTTTCACAACTATTCTTATCTGAGAATATTTATCTCTCCGTAATATCTGCATTACAACATAAAAGAAACTGTGTCAATTTCTAAATGTTGAAACCTCCAAGTTTAAAATATGAATGTTTTAAAGTAGTGTTGGGAACTGATGCATGAATTAGTATAATATAATGAAACTTGATCAACTTCATTATATTACAGTAAGTCATGTTAAGTTTCTAATGGAATGTGATGATTCACAGTACCGTCATCATGTGCCATGTTACACGGCTCTTACCTTCTATCAAGTCTCCAAACATATTAGAACGTATCACCTTGATAGTTCTATTTTTTTGGAATATTCGAGTAATTTAACGAATCAAGATCGTGCCATTACAATTTCATTCTAAAACCAATAGCTAGGTTCATTCCAAATTTCCTACCTACGAATTTTGGACCATTGTTCGCTTGGCTCGAGGACGGGAAAAAGAAATGAAGGGACAAAACCTCAGAATAGAAATAGGAACATAAACCACAGCAAATAAGAGAGAGCATTAACTGTGGATGACAATGATTTTAAGGGACGGGAGTAGGAACATCGAAATATAAGGGAAGGTATAAAACCTAACAACAACCCCGAAACTACAAACCGTGCATATCAATACGTATTGCAACGTAAAGGCACGGGAGAATTAAAAACATTATAATTCCAAGGAAAGGATAAAAGAGAATAGATTCTTCTGGTGATAGATGAAAAAGAAGAATGAAAGATATGAAAGTTAGAAATATAACAAGGGTTAGAATTGGATGGAGCATATTAGCGAATGTCTTAAAGTAGGAACTAAAGAGAAAGAATAGAAGATGTGGGAAGAAAGAAAGGGAAGGAGGTAAATTTATAGTGAAATATTCGACAAAGAAATCAAAACAGATTGCCGCGTTAAATCAAAGAAGATCCTGATCGCCGCAAAACTAAATTTTATTACATAAGATTTTCTTTAAAACCCTTAAATCCCGGAAATCGATCATAATCACGTCATCGGTTACAACAATTCTATATTTACTCATTTCACTCTTTTGTGATAGCTTCGCTCGTGCGTCTCACATAACCAAATCGTTTTATCTAAATCTTTCAATAATGATAAAATTTCATTATTACCTCATATTCGTCATGAAAACATTCCTATTGTTATTTATGACAACCTCTACCAAATTTCGAGGACGAAATTTCTTTAACGGATGGGTACTGTAACGACCCGGAAATTTCCGACCAAATTTAAACTCTAATCTCTATATGGTTCCGACACGATAAGCAAAAACCCTAAAGTTGACCCGCACTTTTTCGATCGTTCTATACTTATAAGATTAATATTTACATAAATTAAACCTTACCAACATGATAAGCAATCCAAATTTTTGAGACTTATGTTTTCGAAAAGAGTTTTACACAACGTTTGACCGTCTAGTTTGACCGATGATATCACGAACTATATAACATATGATAATTATACGTTTGTGTATATATATGTATATATACATATTTAACATGGTTTATGGATGTTTTAATATCTCATTTTGTATTAATAACAATAAGTTATAAGTATATTTTGAAACTACTAACTTAAGTTTTCAAAACAATAACCATACATAACGTTATTTGATATAAATACTTATGACTTATAATGTTTATACATATAACGTATAAGTAATGTATTTAATCACTTTTAAGGACTTAAATACATAAAACAATATAAGTATATTCACAAAAGATAGCTATATTTGAATCCTCGTTCCGTTTTCTCAAAGATTTCTACACGTATATTTAGGGTATATGTACCCGTATCATACGCAGCTTCTAGATGTATTTACTATTGGTATATACTAATAAAAATCTGCTCCTTAGCAGCCTTAAATGATTAAGAAACATGTGGAACCAACCATTTGTCAAGTAGCATGAATTATTTTAGCAAGAAAACAAAGTTAGGTATCATTTTTTTTCTTTATATACTAAAAACGTTTTTATGCATGCACACCATTTCTTCACCCCATTTTCTCATACTTACACTCCCATTTCTCTCTCAAAATACTCTTAACTTCATACTTGATCATCTACAAGCATTTTCCCCATCATTTAGCTTCAAAAACCTTACTTAATCACCATAAGAAAACTATACAAAAACACTTCAAGAAATCCTTCCAAGAACACAAACTTACTTCCAATCTTTCATCCACTTCCATCACCCTTTTGGTTCTAGGTTCTTACTCCTCTTTTACAGCAACCTTGTCCAAGGAACTTGAGGTAGTAACTATGTTTATAACCTTATTCGATTCATATATATATAGCTATCTTATTTTGTGGTATAAAATTTTAACAACAAGAACATAGTTTGAAAGTTTTCAAACTTGTTTGCAAACTAAATAGATCCTTCTAACTTAACTTTTAAAATACTTCAAGACCTGTAATATAACTTAAATATATGCTAATTTAACAAGGTAAAACTTGGTTTTTCAAAGAATACCTTAAAAACTGTTTTTACGACGTCGGAGTGCAACCGGGGACTGTTTTGGGTTGGATAATTAAAAACCATCTTAAACTTTGAATTGGAGGTTTATTTTCTGGAAAAATGATTTTTACTATAAATATGTTAACACATAAAAATTTCATGATTTAATTCAAAGTATAGGTATTTTTAGAAAAATGGTCATTAAATGATATTTTTGTAACAAAAATGTTTAACTTCATAAGTTTCACTAAAGTTTCACCTATGCCGTGTGATTTTGAATACAAACTAAGGTATTTACAGTTCATAGTCTTAAAGAGGGACTCGATCCAAGGAGATGGCAAGTTGAATCAACAAAAACGGAGTTGTAACGAAGAAACTATGACCGAAACAAAATCGGATATCCAAGACTAGTTTAGCCACGAAAATAATTGGGAGAAATTAAATAAATCACATCTTTCTAAGATAACATGATATTTTATATATATGTACTCATAATTCAATTTTATATGGTTCAGGATCACCCGTAAACAATACGAGAAGATTAATCATAAGATCCCATGATTGTACGCAACACGTCATTTGACAACACCGGTACTTTATGTACGCAACACGTCATTTGACAACACCGGTACCGTGGGTCAAGATTAATCTCGACCAATACATATACGATGGGGGTTTTATTCATTTCATTGGGGGTTTATTAAACACCTAAAAATGAATCATTAAAATTGAATTACTAACATCGGACTGCTAACTACGGACTAAGGAATTATTAAAAGTATTAAAAGTATAACAAGTATATATATGTGACGATTGTTTAAAAATGAAAATATATTGATATATTATATATGGATAGGTTCGTGATATCAACCGGAAGACCAAGTCAAAATATTTATATCTTCAAGACAACAGTGAGTATATAGTCCCCTTTTAAACTCTAAATATTTTTGGGCTGAGAATACATGCGCTACTTTTATAAATGATTTACGTTATGGACACAAGTAACTGAAAAATATATTCTACGTTGAGTTGTACCACTGGCATACTTCCCTGTAGCTTGGTAACTAATATTTACAGCGGTATTGTAAACGCGAATCCTGTTGATAGATCTATCGGGCCTGACAACCCCAACCGGACTGGACGACCAGTATTCAACGGTTGCACAGTACTTCGTTTTGTGACTACACTTGGTACGGTGTAGTAAGATTTCATATTAAAGGGAATATGCGACGTGATTGAATGTTAAGTATGGTTACCAAGTGCTCAACCACTTAGAATATTTTTATGAAAATGTTTATATATGAAATCTTGTGGTCTATATATATATATATATATCGCTGCCGGCATTAAACCTATATCTCACCAACTTTATGTTGACATTTTAAAGCATGTTATTCTCAGGTATGAATTAAGTCTTCCGCTGTGCATTAGCTCGTACTAAGGATACTACTTGAGGCTATTAAGGACTTATATCATAAGGCGTTGCATTCGAGTCATTGAAGTTCATAGAGACTATTATTAAGTAAATGGCGGTTTAGGTCATTTGAATATTATGAAATGTCAGGCGATTATGTCAATTCTGGATGTAACTATAGATTGCCTTTTAAGAATAAATGCAACGTTTGTAAGAGATAATGCACAGCGGAAGACTTAATTCATACCTGAGAATAACATGCTTTAAAATGTCAACATAAAGTTGGTGAGATATAGGTTTAATGTCGACAGCGATATAAATATAGACCACAAGATTTCATATATAAACATTTTAATAAAAATATTCTAAGTGGTTGAGCACTTGGTAACCATACTTAACAATTAATCACGTCGCATATTCCCTTTAATATGAAATCTTACTACAATGTACCAAGTGTAGTCACGAAACGAAGTACTGTGCAACCGTTGAATACTGGTCGTCCAGTCCGGTTGGGGTTGTCAGGCCCGATAGATCTATCAACAGGATTCGCGTTTACAATACCGCTGTAAATATTAGTTACCAAGCTACAGGGAAGTATGCCAGTGGTACAACTCAACGTAGAATATATTTTTCAGTTACTTGTGTCCATAACGTAAAACATAAAATACATGTATTCTCATCCCGAAATATTTAGAGTTTAAAAGTGGGACTATATACTCACTTTCGTCTTGAAGATATATATAATTTAACTTGGTCTCCGGTTGATATCACGAACCTATCCATATATAATATATCAATACCTTTTCTTTTTAAACAAACGTCACATATATATACTTGTTATACTTTTAATACTTTGAATAATTCCTTAGTCCGTAGTTAGCAGCTCGTTGTTAGTAATTCAATTTTAATGGTTCATTTTTAGATGTTTAATATACCCGCAATGAAATAAATAAAACCCCCAACGAAATAAATAAAACCCCATCGTATATGTATTGGTCGAGATTAATCTTGACCCACGGTACCGGTGTTGTCAAATGACGTGTTGCGTACATAAAGTACCGGTGTTGTCAAATGACGTGTTGCGTACAAACATGGGATCTTATGATTAATCTTCTCGTGTTGTTTACGGGTGATCCTGAACCATATAAAATTGAATTATAAGTACATATATATAAAATATCATGTTATCTTAGAAATATGTGATTTATTTAATTTTTCCCAATTAATCCCGAAGTTAAACAAGTCTAGGATAACCAATTTTGTTTCGGTCATAGTTTCTTCGTTACAAATCCGTTTTCGTTGATTCAACTTGCCATCTCCTTGGATCGAGTCCCTCTTTAAGACTATGAACTGAAAATACCTTGGTTTGTATTCAAAATCACACGGTATAGGTGAAACTTTAGTGAAACTTATGAAGTTAAACATTTTTGTTACAAAAAAAAAACACTTAATGACCATTTTTCTAAAAATACTTATACTTTGAATTAAATCATGAAATTTTTATGTGTTAACATATTTATAGTAAAAATCATTTTTCCAGAATA
This sequence comes from Rutidosis leptorrhynchoides, assembly GCF_046630445.1. Classification (NCBI taxonomy): domain Eukaryota; kingdom Viridiplantae; phylum Streptophyta; class Magnoliopsida; order Asterales; family Asteraceae; genus Rutidosis; species Rutidosis leptorrhynchoides. Next base: position 50,457,940 of record NC_092338.1, read on the forward strand.
TAAACCTCCAATTCAAAGTTTAAGATAGTTTTTAATTATCCAACCCAAAACAGTCCCCGGTTACACTCCGACGTCGTAAAAACAGTTTTTAAGATATTCTTTGAAAAACCAAGTTATACCTTGTTAAGTTAGCATATATTTAAGTTATATTACAGGTCTTGAAGTATTTTAAAAGTTAAGTTAGAAGGATCTATTTAGTTTGCAAACAAGTTTGAAAACTTTCAAACTATGTTCTTGTTGTTAAAATTGTATACCACAAAATATGATAGCTATATATATATATGAATCGAATAAGGTTATGAACATAGATACTACCTCAAGTTCCTTGGACAAGGTTGCTGTAAAAGAGGAGTAAAAAGCTAGAACCAAAAGGGTGATGGAATTGGATGAAAGATTGGAAGTAAGTTTGTGTTCTTGGAAGGATTTCTTGAAGTGTTTTTGTATGGTTTTCTTATGGTGTTTAAGTAAGGTTTTTGAAGCTAAATGATGGGGAAAATGCTTGGAGATGATCAAGTATGAAGTTAAGAGTATTTTGAGAGAGAAATGGAAGTGTAAGTATGAGAAAATGGGGTGAAGAAATGGTGTGCATGCATAAAAACGTTTTTAGGTTATAAAGGAAAAAAAAGATACCTAACTTTATTTTCTTGCTAAATAATTCATGCTACTTGACAAATGGTTGGTTCCACATGTTTCTTAATCATTTAAGGCTGCTAAGGAGCAGATTTTTATTGGTATATACCAATAGTAAATACATCTAGAAGCTGCGTATGATACGGGTACATATACCCTAGGTATACGTATAGAAATCTTTGAGAAAACGGAACGAGGATTCAAATATAGCTATCTTTTGTAAATATACTTATATTGTTTTATGTATTTAAGTCTTTAAAAGTGATTAAATACATTACTTATACGATATATGTATAAACATTATAGGTCATAAGTATTTAAGTCAAATAACGTTACGTATGGTTATCGTTTTGAAAACTTAAGTTAGTAGTTTCAAAATATACTTATAACTTATTGTTATTAATACAAAATGAGATATTAAAACATTCTTAGATCATGTTAAATATGTATATATACATATATATACACAAACGTATAATTATCATATATTGTATAGTTCGTGATATCATCGGTCAAACTAGACGGTCAAACGTTGTGTAAAACTCTTTTCGAAAACATAAGTCTCAACAATTTGGATTGCTTATCATGTTGGTAAGGTTTAATTTATGTAAATATTAATCTTATAAGTATAGAACGATCGAAAAAGTGCGGGTCAACTTTAGGGTTTTTGCTTATCGTGTCGGAACCATATAGAGATTAGAGTTTAAATTTGGTCGGAAATTTCCGGGTCGTTACAGTACCCACCCGTTAAAGAAATTTTGTCCTCGAAATTTGGTAGAGGTTGTCATAAATAACAATAGGAATGTTTTCATGACGAATATGAGGTAATAATGAAATTTTATCATTATTGAAAGATTTAGATAAAACGATTCGGTTATGTGAGACGCACGAGCGAAGCTATCACAAAAGAGTGAAATGAGTAAATATAGAATTGTTGTAACCGATGACGTGATTATGATCGATTTTCGGGATTTAAGGGTTTTAAAGAAAATCTTATGTAATAAGATTTAGTTTTGCGGCGATCAGGATCTTCTTTGATTTAACGTGGCAATCTGTTTTGATTTCTTTGTCGAATATTTCACTATAAATTTACCTCCTTCCCTTTCTTTCTTCCCACATCTTCTATTCTTTCTCTTTAGTTCCTACTTTAAGACATTCGCTAATATGCTCCATCCCATTCTAATCCTTGTTATATTTCTAACTTTCATATCTTTCATTCCTCTTTTTCATCTATCACCAGAAGAATCTATTCTCTTTTATCCTTTCCTTGGAATTATAATGTTTTTAATTCTCCCGTGCCTTTACGTTGCAATACGTATTGATATGCACGGTTTGTAGTTTCGGGGTTGTTGTTAGGTTTTATACCTTCCCTTATATTTCGATGTTCCTACTCCCGTCCCTTAAAATCATTGTCATCCACAGTTAATGCTCTCTCTTATTTGCTGTGGTTTATGTTCCTATTTCTATTCTGAGGTTTTGTCCCTTCGTTTCTTCTTCCTGTCCTCGAGCCAAGCGAACAATGGTCCGAAATTCGTAGGTAGAAAATTTGGAATGAACCTAGCTATTGGTTTTAGAATGAAATTGTAATGGCACGATCTTGATTCGTTAAATTACTCGAATATTCCGGAAAAATAGAACTATCAAGGTGATACGTTCTAATATGTTTGGAGACTTGATAGAATGTAAGAGCCGTGTAACGTGGCACATGATGACGGTACTGTGAATCAAATTCCATTAGAAACTTAACATGACTTACTGTAATATAATGAAGTTGATCAAGTTTCATTATATTATACTAATTCATGCATCAGTTCCCAACACTACTTCAAATCATTTATATTTTAATCTCGGAGGTTTCAGAATTTAGAAATTAACACAGTTTCTTTTATATTGTAACGCAGATGTTACGGAGAGATAAATGATCGCAGATAGGAATAGTTGTAAAAATATCTCCAGAAATATGAAAAATATGTATAACGAATGATATGAAGATATCTTATAATATCTAAGATAAGATGATGATGAAAAATATCATCCGGGCAAGGTTTTGAATAAAGAGTAGGGTTCTTACTGACGGTTTCAGCAGGTACGGAATCATTTGTATTCTTTGAGAGCAGGTTCAGTCCCTGTGATTTATCCACAGCCTTTTTCATACTTTGCTTCATCCGTTTTCTAGTTCTAAACTTTTTTTTTTCAGCTTTACCACCTTACTATTCTTTGTCATCAAACTTTTGACCGTTAAAGTCGTTTACAGTTTTTGCTGCTTCGTTAGCATTTCAAGAACTATTTCATAGTCCCGGGTGTTTTTCAGAAACTTCACGTTCAGATTATGAAATTCTTAGGGATAGACATTATAGATATGATGGAAGAAGTTCCGCGAGATTTTCAAAATACTGATTGTTGATTTCGCCAAAAGGATAACGATCTGCTGGTGCACCTGTTGATGTTGTCGAGGGATATAAAAGGTTTTTCGGTAATGACGGCGAAAGGACAAGGTATAAATATCATGATTATAATAGAAATATTCTCACTGAAAAGTCGAAGTGGAGCTGTGACAAAATTAGCTTCTTGAAAAGGAATTGTAGGGTTGTTCTTGCTAATAAATGGCAAAGGATTCAATACGTTATGTGTTAAATTATGAATTTGGGTTCGAGAGTTCTTCAGGTGTATAACTGTATGTATAAATCTTCATTCCGTAGGCGAGGTGCGGCGGGTTCAACTTCTCGGTCGAGGTGTTTTCAGGAATCATGCAAGGATTTGAATGCGAATTGTAATCGTCAAGTTACGAATGAGGTTTAAGATAAAATCAAGTGGCAAGCTTGAAGAATTGTTTAGCTTCATATGTTACAATCAACATTTTAATTCATTTTAATTGTCCAGAGTTAGCCGGAACAGTTAGCGTGGAATCCTTAATAGATTTTTAATTAGTTAAATCGTGTGTTTCTAACAATTTTTTTTTTATTTTGTCCAATGTTTTCTTCTTTATGCCACTTGTTGGATTCTGGTAGGTCAAAATCCGAATATGAAATTTGATTGAAAATGGTTATTCTGGGGTGAGCGGATACGAATATCGGTGGTTGTAAGTAAGATAATAGATAACCGTTGAATCAGATTCAAGAATGTACAATATAACTTATTAATGTGAATTCTAAATATTTCTCGGGTACTACCCACCCGTTAAAATATTTTCATCATTAATAGTTTGTACGAAGGAATTTTTAATTACTATCTTTATAAAAATATACTTGCATATATATTTTCTTCAGAGATAATCATAGATTTAATGAGTCAATAAGATATTAAACTCATTTGATTTATCGTTAATTCTAGATTACATAATCTCTAAGACTTTAGAAATTACATAATCGTCATACGATACGTAAAGCGAAGATAATCGATGTAGAACGATATATAGAACGAAGATCATACTCGAAGTACAGATATTGAGTCGTGTGATGTTGATATTCGAGATACAGATTGTGATGTTGAGATTTAAGGCGCGGTTGTGATTGGGGTGATAAAGGTACTGTCGGCGTTGACGATGGTAGTACGGATTATGCTGCTGGTGCTGCTGTTGGTGTTTGTAACCTTCGCACCATATTCTCCAAAACCACTACCCGAGCACGGAGTTCGTTGACTTCTTCTATTATACCGGGATGATTGACGGTTGGAACGAGCGAATGAACAAGATTTGAAATATGGGATAGTATGTAATCATGACGAGATACTCTAGAAATGAGCGAGAAAATGGTGTTTCGAATAGGTTCGCCGGTAAGTGCTTCAGGTTCATCGTTAAGAGGACAATTTGGTGGATGGAATGGATCACCTTCTTCTTGCCTCCAGAAATTTAGTATATTACGAACCCATCCCCAATTCATCCAGAATAGATGATGGGAAATTGGTTGATCCATTCCGGTAACGCTGTTCTCGGAGCTCGAATGGAAATCCATATCGGCGAAGCTATCGAAGTCGGAGGAATTTGAGCTGGATGAAGAATCCATCTTGTATGGTCGGAGAAATGAATTTTTGGTTTGGAATAGATTATAGGAGTTGGGTTTGGTACTCTTCAATACATAATTTACATATGTATATATAATATCAAAATCCCATGAATTACGGAGAATCTTTGAAATACGTCAGGCAATGTCTATAGTAACAGATACGCTAGGATATGAATTTTGTCTATACACTATCGATGCACTAAATGCAGTAAGACGTGTCTAGACTTAAGAATGATAAGCAGGCAGTTCCCTAAGAATGATAAGCAGATAATTTCCGACTAGGATTGATAAGCAAAACTTTTGACAGACAGACACGGTCAAAGTCCAGACTCACTTAATGTATCCTAACAACTACTATTTAGACACACTAATGCAAGGCCTGGTTCGCTAAGACCAACGCTCTGATATTTTATATATATGTACTCATAATTCAATTTTATATGGTTCAGGATCACCCGTAAACAATACGAGAAGATTAATCATAAGATCCCATGATTGTACGCAACACGTCATTTGACAACACCGGTACTTTATGTACGCAACACGTCATTTGACAACACCGGTACCGTGGGTCAAGATTAATCTCGACCAATACATATACGATGGGGGTTTTATTCATTTCATTGGGGGTTTATTAAACACCTAAAAATGAATCATTAAAATTGAATTACTAACATCGGACTGCTAACTACGGACTAAGGAATTATTAAAAGTATTAAAAGTATAACAAGTATATATATGTGACGATTGTTTAAAAATGAAAATATATTGATATATTATATATGGATAGGTTCGTGATATCAACCGGAAGACCAAGTCAAAATATTTATATCTTCAAGACAACAGTGAGTATATAGTCCCCTTTTAAACTCTAAATATTTTTGGCTGAGAATACATGCGCTACTTTTATAAATGATTTACGTTATGGACACAAGTAACTGAAAAATATATTCTACGTTGAGTTGTACCACTGGCATACTTCCCTGTAGCTTGGTAACTAATATTTACAGCGGTATTGTAAACGCGAATCCTGTTGATAGATCTATCGGGCCTGACAACCCCAACCTGACTGGACGACCAGTATTCAACGGTTGCACAGTACTTCGTTTTGTGACTACACTTGGTACGGTGTAGTAAGATTTCATATTAAAGGGAATATGCGACGTGATTGAATGTTAAGTATGGTTACCAAGTGCTCAACCACTTAGAATATTTTTATGAAAATGTTTATATATGAAATCTTGTGGTCTATATATATATATATATATATATATATATATATATATATATATATATATATATATATATATATATCGCTGCCGGCATTAAACCTATATCTCACCAACTTTATGTTGACATTTTAAAGCATGTTATTCTCAGGTATGAATTAAGTCTTCCGCTGTGCATTAGCTCGTACTAAGGATACTACTTGAGGCTATTAAGGACTTATATCATAAGGCGTTGCATTCGAGTCATTGAAGTTCATAGAGACTATTATTAAGTAAATGGCGGTTTAGGTCATTTGAATATTATGAAATGTCAGGCGATTATGTCAATTCTGGATGTAACTATAGATTGCCTTTTAAGAATAAATGCAACGTTTGTAAGATGTATCATATAGAGGGCAAGTACCTCGCAATGTTATCAACTATTGTAATTCGTTTGTAATCAATATGGACAACGTCCGGATGATTAGTTTCGGATCCTTTCAGTTGCACGTCGCATATTCCCTTTATTATGAAATCTTACTACACCGTACCAAGTGTAGTCACGAAACGAAGTACTGTGCAACCGTTGAATACTGTTCGTCCAGTCCGGTTGGGGTTGTCAGGCCCGATAGATCTATCAACAGGATTCGCGTTTACAATACCGCTGTAAATATTAGTTACCAAGCTACAGGGAAGTATGCCAGTGGTACAACTCAACGTAGAATATATTTTCAGTTACTTGTGTCCATAACGTAAATCATTTATAAAAACAGCGCATGTATTCTCAGCCCAAAAATATTTAGAGTTTAAAAGGGACTATATACTCACCATACTGTATTTTGTAGTAAAAATACATATAACATCATTGAACAAATGTAGGGTTGGCCTCGGATTCACGAACCTATATCATTCGTATATATATATTAACACACATAATTTGCAATCGAATATATATATCTCTAATTGTAATATAATTGTTATATGACTAATCTAGCCAACTCTTTATATATTCCTCTTATATATGAAAGTATTTATATATTTAGAATATGAGCTTTAAATATATTTTATATAATTAATCTTTTATTCACAAAGTTATAATTATAATAGTACCAAAATAAGTATAATGGTAATAAAAATAGTTCTAGTAAAAATAATGATTGTATTAATAGTAGTTTTAACAAAATGATAGATTAAAAGTAATGATACACTTAATAATAGCTATGTTAATTTTTTTTTTTTTATAATACCGGTTATGAAAATTATATAAATAAATTTCGAATATTAATAATAATTTTAGTAATAATGATAATACTAATAATAATATTAACGGAGATGAAAATAATAATATCTTGTATTATTTTTATAATACTAATAATAATAATCCTAATCCTAATTATAATCATAATAATCTTAAATGATAATCTTTATAGTAATAATAATAATAATAATAATAATTACAATTACAATTATAAAAAATATTAGTAGTAATAATAATAATAATTTTGGAAATGATAAATACCTTCCAAAGCTTATTTAAAAAGAAATGCCCGCGATGGGACTCGAACCCATGACCTTTCGAATACCGAATTAATCCCCTAGCCAGCAGATCTGTTGTGACATTCGGTTACATCTCCTATCTTAAAGTATATGACCCGTCCATTTTATTTAAAGATTTGACCCAACAACAAAAACACAAGATTAGCTCCGGCCCAAGAGACAAATTAAGCCCAAGATCAATCCATAAATTAATTACCCTTCCATTTATACCCCGTATTTGTTTGGTTGCCGGCTATCAGAAGTAGATCGAGTATAGAACAGGTGAATTGCAGGAGATCGATCTCAAACTAGGTTACTTAAATTTTTCAACAGGAAAAACAAATCAAGTTCAAAAGTGTTTAATAGGTCACCGATTCAATATTATCACCCTTCAAGGTCATCGTCGGTTTTCATCCTATCTACTAATCGTCATCCCTCATCAATCAACTAATCAGTCAATCAATTGATCCAAGTAAGTATTCGATTCAACTAGTATTCTCTTAATTCCTTTAATTTCCCCTAAAAACAATATTAATGATTTGTGATGTTCTTGGTGGTTAAAGAATAATAGTTGAATTAAATTTGGTAAAATTATTTTGACAGTAACTGTTTGGCGTATTGTGGTTCTCGAGTTGTAAACAGAAGGAGATAACAGGTGGTGTTTAAGGGTGGTTTATGGTGATCAAATCGATTAACTCAGGCTGTTTTTAGCCGAATAAACATAGCAGTAGCAGCCTTGCTTGAGACGGGTATAAACAGAAAATCTAAATAGATTAAATGGGATGGTGAAGGTTTGACTAGGTGTGGTTTGACACGAAAATAGTAGCAGGTTCTTTTTGGGTCTCGATGCAACAGGGTTTGGAGGTTATATGTGGTGGAGGTGATTTGAGTGAATTTGTTGTGGTTGGTTAACATTCGGATAACAAGAAACAGAAGATGATAGTCGTAGTTGTAGTTTTGTTGTTATGGTGTTTGGGTGTCGTAAAAGAATAAACAGAAGTAGTTCCAGCTAGTAGTTAGTTGTGATGATTGTAGAGGTTGAAGGTGGTTCTTGGTGACGGGTTATGGTGAAAGAGAGGGTGATCGAGGTGGTGATTTGTTATATGTGTGTGTTCTTTATTTTCAGTTTTTAAATTCTATTTGTAAATGAAGATAACCTCATATATAGTTGGTAATCGAATATTTGCTGTCCACAAAGATGATTTGATAAACTTTGGTTTGTTATGCAACTTGATATGGACTAGTAACAAATGACAAAAATAACTACAGTCCGAATGTTGAAATTAGATCAGAAATTAATTGTACTATCAATTATCAATGGAGTTGATATTGTGAATGATATTTAAAAACAGTGAACCCACTTTCAATTATTAATTTGAACTAGAAACGTGTAGCAATACAAAATCTTCAATTACTAATTAAGCACACTATTATAGTACATTACTTTTAATAATCAAACCCTCAGGAACATAAGTTAATTGCATACAACCAATAGTTGTAAGGGAGTGCTATATCGTCCCGTTGATAAATAGTGGTGGATAAAAGTGTTCATAAAATTCTCAAATTCATAAATTAAGTTCATTTAATTAATCCAGTCACTTACTATTAAAACTTGATCAAAAAGGTTCGTATTATTATTTATTTCAAATTATATATCTATCTATACACACATTTAAATATATATATATATATATATAAATAGTTGTTCGTGAATCGTCAGGCATAGTCAAAAGGGTAACTAGTTTTCCAAATATAGATTTCAAATTCTCTAGACTCAAAATTACAGATTTTGCTTATCGTGTCGGGAACATATAAAGTATAAGGTTTAAATTTGATCGGAAATTTCCGGGTCGTTACAGTACCCACCCGTTAAAGAAATTTCGTCCTCGAAATTTGATAGAGGTCGTCATAGATAATAATAGGAATGTTTTCATGACAATTATGAGGTAAATATGGAGTTTTATCATTATCGAGAGATATAGATTAAACGATTCGATCATGTGAAGTGCACGAGTGGGGCTATCACAACAGAGTGAAATGAGTAAATAAATATATTCGTTTCAACCGATGTCGTGGTTATGATTGATTTCCGGGATTTAAGGGATTTAAGGAAAATCTTATGTAATGAGATTTGGTTTTCGGCGATCAGGATCTTCTTTGATTTAATGTGGCAATCTGTTTCGATTTCTCTGTCGGATACTTCACTATAAATCCACTCCTTCGTTTCCTTATTTTCCACAACTCACATCTTCTATTCTTTCTCCTTAATTCCTTCTTTAGGACATTCGCCAGTATGCTCCATCCCAGTCTAATTCTTGATATACTCTTAATTTTCACATCTATCATTCTCCTCTTTCACCTACCACCGGAGAATTTTATTTACTTCTACTATTATCTTGGGGTGATAGTGTTATTAATCTTCTCGTGCCTTTACGTGGCAATACGTATCAATATGCACGGTTTGTAGTTTCGGGTTTGCTATTGGGTTTTATATTTTCCCTTATATTTCTATGTCCCTACTTCTGTCTTCCATAACCATTGTTATCCACATCCAATACTTTCTTTTATTTGCTGCGATTTATACACCAATTTTTATTTCGGAGCCTCATTCTTTCGTTTCCTCTTCTTACGATTAAACATCTCTTGTAATGGTCCAGAATTCGTAGGTATGAAATTTAGAATGAGCATATCTAATGCTCTAAGATAGAAATGGTAATGGCACGATTTTGATTTGTCAAATTACCAAAATATCCTGGAAATATGAAAAACATTCTAATACATATTACCTATGTATTAGAATATTACTCATACTATAACAATATTACTTCGTTATTTGTTGGTGTTTGTAACCCTTGCACCATATTCTCTAAAGCCACTACTCGAGCGCGAAGCTCGTTGACTTCTTCTATTACACCGGGGTGATTGTCGGTTCGGACGAAAGGGTAAATAAAATCTAGAATTTGGTGTAGTATGTAATCGTGACGAGATACTCTAGAAATAAGAAAGAAAATGGTGTTTCGGATAGGTTCGCCGGTAAGTGCTTCAGGTTCTTCGCCAAGAGGGCAATGTGGTGGATGGAAGGGATCACCTTCTTCTTGTCTCCAATTATTGAGGAGGCTACGAACCCATCCCCATTTCATCCAGAATAGATGATGACTAATTGGTTGATCCATTCCGGTCACACTGCTTTCGGAACTTGAATGGGATTCCATTTCGGAATCCGAGGGACTTGAACTAATGACGAATTCCATTTCGTACGATTGAATAAAGAATTTTTCGATATGAAATAATTTTCCAGCTATCGGGTGGTATTCTAATTATATATAGCAAAAGGTTTCGTAGATTACGGAGGAATTTACGAAATATGTCAGGCAAAGTTTACAGTAACAGATACGCTAAGATATGAATTAGCAGATACGCTAAGATATGAATTTTGTCTATACACTATTCATGCAATCAATGCAATAAGATGTGTCTAGACTAAGAATGATAAGCAGGTAATTTTCGATAAAAATGATGAGCAAAACTTTTGACATGCAGACACGGTCGAAGTCCAGACTCACTAATGCATCCTAACGACTATCAGTTAGGCACAATAATGCAGACCTGGTTCGCTAAGACCACCGCTCTGATACCAACTGAATAACATATTAGAACAATAATTTATGATACCAACCATTTGTCAAGTAGCATGAATTATTTTAGCAAGAAAACAAAGTTAGGTATCATTTTTTTTCTTTATATACTAAAAACGTTTTTATGCATGCACACCATTTCTTCACCCCATTTTCTCATACTTACACTCCCATTTCTCTCTCAAAATACTCTTAACTTCATACTTGATCATCTACAAGCATTTTCCCCATCATTTAGCTTCAAAAACCTTACTTAATCACCATAAGAAAACCATACAAAAACACTTCAAGAAATCCTTCCAAGAACACAAACTTACTTCCAATCTTTCATCCACTTCCATCACCCTTTTGGTTCTAGGTTCTTACTCCTCTTTTACAGCAACCTTGTCCAAGGAACTTGAGGTAGTAACTATGTTTATAACCTTATTCGATTCATATATATATAGCTATCTTATTTTGTGGTATAAAATTTTAACAACAAGAACATAGTTTGAAAGTTTTCAAACTTGTTTGCAAACTAAATAGATCCTTCTAACTTAACTTTTAAAATACTTCAAGACCTGTAATATAACTTAAATATATGCTAATTTAACAAGGTAAAACTTGGTTTTTCAAAGAATACCTTAAAAACTGTTTTTACGACGTCGGAGTGCAACCGGGGACTGTTTTGGGTTGGATAATTAAAAACCATCTTAAACTTTGAATTGGAGGTTTATTTTCTGGAAAAATGATTTTTACTATAAATATGTTAACACATAAAAATTTCATGATTTAATTCAAAGTATAGGTATTTTTAGAAAAATGGTCATTAAATGATATTTTTGTAACAAAAATGTTTAACTTCATAAGTTTCACTAAAGTTTCACCTATGCCGTGTGATTTTGAATACAAACTAAGGTATTTACAGTTCATAGTCTTAAAGAGGGACTCGATCCAAGGAGATGGCAAGTTGAATCAACAAAAACGGAGTTGTAACGAAGAAACTATGACCGAAACAAAATCGGATATCCAAGACTAGTTTAGCCACGAAAATAATTGGGAGAAATTAAATAAATCACATCTTTCTAAGATAACATGATATTTTATATATATGTACTCATAATTCAATTTTATATGGTTCAGGATCACCCGTAAACAATACGAGAAGATTAATCATAAGATCCCATGATTGTACGCAACACGTCATTTGACAACACCGGTACTTTATGTACGCAACACGTCATTTGACAACACCGGTACCGTGGGTCAAGATTAATCTTGACCAATACATATACGATGGGGGTTTTATTCATTTCATTGGGGGTTTATTAAACACCTAAAAATGAATCATTAAAATTGAATTACTAACATCGGACTGCTAACTACGGACTAAGGAATTATTAAAAGTATTAAAAGTATAACAAGTATATATATGTGACGATTGTTTAAAAATGAAAATATATTGATATATTATATATGGATAGGTTCGTGATATCAACCGGAAGACCAAGTCAAAATATTTATATCTTCAAGACAACAGTGAGTATATAGTCCCCTTTTAAACTCTAAATATTTTTGGGCTGAGAATACATGCGCTACTTTTATAAATGATTTACGTTATGGACACAAGTAACTGAAAAATATATTCTACGTTGAGTTGTACCACTGGCATACTTCCCTGTAGCTTGGTAACTAATATTTACAGCGGTATTGTAAACGCGAATCCTGTTGATAGATCTATCGGGCCTGACAACCCCAACCGGACTGGACGACCAGTATTCAACGGTTGCACAGTACTTCGTTTTGTGACTACACTTGGTACGGTGTAGTAAGATTTCATATTAAAGGGAATATGCGACGTGATTGAATGTTAAGTATGGTTACCAAGTGCTCAACCACTTAGAATATTTTTATGAAAATGTTTATATATGAAATCTTGTGGTCTATATATATATATATATATATCGCTGCCGGCATTAAACCTATATCTCACCAACTTTATGTTGACATTTTAAAGCATGTTATTCTCAGGTATGAATTAAGTCTTCCGCTGTGCATTAGCTCGTACTAAGGATACTACTTGAGGCTATTAAGGACTTATATCATAAGGCGTTGCATTCGAGTCATTGAAGTTCATAGAGACTATTATTAAGTAAATGGCGGTTTAGGTCATTTGAATATTATGAAATGTCAGGCGATTATGTCAATTCTGGATGTAACTATAGATTGCCTTTTAAGAATAAATGCAACGTTTGTAAGAGATAATGCACAGCGGAAGACTTAATTCATACCTGAGAATAACATGCTTTAAAATGTCAACATAAAGTTGGTGAGATATAGGTTTAATGTCGACAGCGATATAAATATAGACCACAAGATTTCATATATAAACATTTTAATAAAAATATTCTAAGTGGTTGAGCACTTGGTAACCATACTTAACAATTAATCACGTCGCATATTCCCTTTAATATGAAATCTTACTACAATGTACCAAGTGTAGTCACGAAACGAAGTACTGTGCAACCGTTGAATACTGGTCGTCCAGTCCGGTTGGGGTTGTCAGGCCCGATAGATCTATCAACAGGATTCGCGTTTACAATACCGCTGTAAATATTAGTTACCAAGCTACAGGGAAGTATGCCAGTGGTACAACTCAACGTAGAATATATTTTTCAGTTACTTGTGTCCATAACGTAAAACATAAAATACATGTATTCTCATCCCGAAATATTTAGAGTTTAAAAGTGGGACTATATACTCACTTTCGTCTTGAAGATATATATAATTTAACTTGGTCTCCGGTTGATATCACGAACCTATCCATATATAATATATCAATACCTTTTCTTTTTAAACAAACGTCACATATATATACTTGTTATACTTTTAATACTTTGAATAATTCCTTAGTCCGTAGTTAGCAGCTCGTTGTTAGTAATTCAATTTTAATGGTTCATTTTTAGATGTTTAATATACCCGCAATGAAATAAATAAAACCCCCAACGAAATAAATAAAACCCCATCGTATATGTATTGGTCGAGATTAATCTTGACCCACGGTACCGGTGTTGTCAAATGACGTGTTGCGTACATAAAGTACCGGTGTTGTCAAATGACGTGTTGCGTACAAACATGGGATCTTATGATTAATCTTCTCGTGTTGTTTACGGGTGATCCTGAACCATATAAAATTGAATTATAAGTACATATATATAAAATATCATGTTATCTTAGAAATATGTGATTTATTTAATTTTTCCCAATTAATCCCGAAGTTAAACAAGTCTAGGATAACCAATTTTGTTTCGGTCATAGTTTCTTCGTTACAAATCCGTTTTCGTTGATTCAACTTGCCATCTCCTTGGATCGAGTCCCTCTTTAAGACTATGAACTGAAAATACCTTGGTTTGTATTCAAAATCACACGGTATAGGTGAAACTTTAGTGAAACTTATGAAGTTAAACATTTTTGTTACAAAAAAAAAAACACTTAATGACCATTTTTCTAAAAATACTTATACTTTGAATTAAATCATGAAATTTTTATGTGTTAACATATTTATAGTAAAAATCATTTTTCCAGAATATAAACCTCCAATTCAAAGTTTAAGATAGTTTTTAATTATCCAACCCAAAACAGTCCCCGGTTACACTCCGACGTCGTAAAAACAGTTTTTAAGATATTCTTTGAAAAACCAAGTTATACCTTGTTAAGTTAGCATATATTTAAGTTATATTACAGGTCTTGAAGTATTTTAAAAGTTAAGTTAGAAGGATCTTTTTAGTTTGCAAACAAGTTTGAAAACTTTCAAACTATGTTCTTGTTGTTAAAATTGTATACCACAAAATATGATAGCTATATATATATATGAATCGAATAAGGTTATGAACATAGATACTACCTCAAGTTCCTTGGACAAGGTTGCTGTAAAAGAGGAGTAAAAAGCTAGAACCAAAAGGGTGATGGAATTGGATGAAAGATTGGAAGTAAGTTTGTGTTCTTGGAAGGATTTCTTGAAGTGTTTTTGTATGGTTTTCTTATGGTGTTTAAGTAAGGTTTTTGAAGCTAAATGATGGGGAAAATGCTTGGAGATGATCAAGTATGAAGTTAAGAGTATTTTGAGAGAGAAATGGAAGTGTAAGTATGAGAAAATGGGGTGAAGAAATGGTGTGCATGCATAAAAACGTTTTTAGGTTATAAAGGAAAAAAAAGATACCTAACTTTATTTTCTTGCTAAATAATTCATGCTACTTGACAAATGGTTGGTTCCACATGTTTCTTAATCATTTAAGGCTGCTAAGGAGCAGATTTTTATTGGTATATACCAATAGTAAATACATCTAGAAGCTGCGTATGATACGGGTACATATACCCTAGGTATACGTATAGAAATCTTTGAGAAAACGGAACGAGGATTCAAATATAGCTATCTTTTGTAAATATACTTATATTGTTTTATGTATTTAAGTCTTTAAAAGTGATTAAATACATTACTTATACGATATATGTATAAACATTATAGGTCATAAGTATTTAAGTCAAATAACGTTACGTATGGTTATCATTTTGAAAACTTAAGTTAGTAGTTTCAAAATATACTTATAACTTATTGTTATTAATACAAAATGAGATATTAAAACATTCTTAGATCATGTTAAATATGTATATATACATATATATACACAAACGTATAATTATCATATATTGTATAGTTCGTGATATCATCGGTCAAACTAGACGGTCAAACGTTGTGTAAAACTCTTTTCGAAAACATAAGTCTCAACAATTTGGATTGCTTATCATGTTGGTAAGGTTTAATTTATGTAAATATTAATCTTATAAGTATAGAACGATCGAAAAAGTGCGGGTCAACTTTAGGGTTTTTGCTTATCGTGTCGGAACCATATAGAGATTAGAGTTTAAATTTGGTCGGAAATTTCCGGGTCGTTACAGTACCCACCCGTTAAAGAAATTTTGTCCTCGAAATTTGGTAGAGGTTGTCATAAATAACAATAGGAATGTTTTCATGACGAATATGAGGTAATAATGAAATTTTATCATTATTGAAAGATTTAGATAAAACGATTCGGTTATGTGAGACGCACGAGCGAAGCTATCACAAAAGAGTGAAATGAGTAAATATAGAATTGTTGTAACCGATGACGTGATTATGATCGATTTTCGGGATTTAAGGGTTTTAAAGAAAATCTTATGTAATAAGATTTAGTTTTGCGGCGATCAGGATCTTCTTTGATTTAACGTGGCAATCTGTTTTGATTTCTTTGTCGAATATTTCACTATAAATTTACCTCCTTCCCTTTCTTTCTTCCCACATCTTCTATTCTTTCTCTTTAGTTCCTACTTTAAGACATTCGCTAATATGCTCCATCCCATTCTAATCCTTGTTATATTTCTAACTTTCATATCTTTCATTCCTCTTTTTCATCTATCACCAGAAGAATCTATTCTCTTTTATCCTTTCCTTGGAATTATAATGTTTTTAATTCTCCCGTGCCTTTACGTTGCAATACGTATTGATATGCACGGTTTGTAGTTTCGGGGTTGTTGTTAGGTTTTATACCTTCCCTTATATTTCGATGTTCCTACTCCCGTCCCTTAAAATCATTGTCATCCACAGTTAATGCTCTCTCTTATTTGCTGTGGTTTATGTTCCTATTTCTATTCTGAGGTTTTGTCCCTTCGTTTCTTCTTCCTGTCCTCGAGCCAAGCGAACAATGGTCCGAAATTCGTAGGTAGAAAATTTGGAATGAACCTAGCTATTGGTTTTAGAATGAAATTGTAATGGCACGATCTTGATTCGTTAAATTACTCGAATATTCCGGAAAAATAGAACTATCAAGGTGATACGTTCTAATATGTTTGGAGACTTGATAGAATGTAAGAGCCGTGTAACGTGGCACATGATGACGGTACTGTGAATCAAATTCCATTAGAAACTTAACATGACTTACTGTAATATAATGAAGTTGATCAAGTTTCATTATATTATACTAATTCATGCATCAGTTCCCAACACTACTTCAAATCATTTATATTTTAATCTCGGAGGTTTCAGAATTTAGAAATTAACACAGTTTCTTTTATATTGTAACGCAGATGTTACGGAGAGATAAATGATCGCAGATAGGAATAGTTGTAAAAATATCTCCAGAAATATGAAAAATATGTATAACGAATGATATGAAGATATCTTATAATATCTAAGATAAGATGATGATGAAAAATATCATCCGGGCAAGGTTTTGAATAAAGAGTAGGGTTCTTACTGACGGTTTCAGCAGGTACGGAATCATTTGTATTCTTTGAGAGCAGGTTCAGTCCCTGTGATTTATCCACAGCCTTTTTCATACTTTGCTTCATCCGTTTTCTAGTTCTAAACTTTTTTTTTTTCAGCTTTACCACCTTACTATTCTTTGTCATCAAACTTTTGACCGTTAAAGTCGTTTACAATTTTTGCTGCTTCGTTAGCATTTCAAGAACTATTTCATAGTCCCGGGTGTTTTTCAGAAACTTCACGTTCAGATTATGAAATTCTTAGGGATAGACATTATAGATATGATGGAAGAAGTTCCGCGAGATTTTCAAAATACTGATTGTTGATTTCGCCAAAAGGATAACGATCTGCTGGTGCACCTGTTGATGTTGTCGAGGGATATAAAAGGTTTTTCGGTAATGACGGCGAAAGGACAAGGTATAAATATCATGATTATAATAGAAATATTCTCACTGAAAAGTCGAAGTGGAGCTGTGACAAAATTAGCTTCTTGAAAAGGAATTGTAGGGTTGTTCTTGCTAATAAATGGCAAAGGATTCAATACGTTATGTGTTAAATTATGAATTTGGGTTCGAGAGTTCTTCAGGTGTATAACTGTATGTATAAATCTTCATTCCGTAGGCGAGGTGCGGCGGGTTCAACTTCTCGGTCGAGGTGTTTTCAGGAATCATGCAAGGATTTGAATGCGAATTGTAATCGTCAAGTTACGAATGAGGTTTAAGATAAAATCAAGTGGCAAGCTTGAAGAATTGTTTAGCTTCATATGTTACAATCAACATTTTAATTCATTTTAATTGTCCAGAGTTAGCCGGAACAGTTAGCGTGGAATCCTTAATAGATTTTTAATTAGTTAAATCGTGTGTTTCTAACAATTTTTTTTTTATTTTGTCCAATGTTTTCTTCTTTATGCCACTTGTTGGATTCTGGTAGGTCAAAATCCGAATATGAAATTTGATTGAAAATGGTTATTCTGGGGTGAGCGGATACGAATATCGGTGGTTGTAAGTAAGATAATAGATAACCGTTGAATCAGATTCAAGAATGTACAATATAACTTATTAATGTGAATTCTAAATATTCCTCGGGTACTACCCACCCGTTAAAATATTTTCATCATTAATAGTTTGTACGAAGGAATTTTTAATTACTATCTTTATAAAAATATACTTGCATATATATTTTCTTCAGAGATAATCATAGATTTAATGAGTCAATAAGATATTAAACTCATTTGATTTATCGTTAATTCTAGATTACATAATCTCTAAGACTTTAGAAATTACATAATCGTCATACGATACGTAAAGCGAAGATAATCGATGTAGAACGATATATAGAACGAAGATCATACTCGAAGTACAGATATTGAGTCGTGTGATGTTGATATTCGAGATACAGATTGTGATGTTGAGATTTAAGGCGCGGTTGTGATTGGGGTGATAAAGGTACTGTCGGCGTTGACGATGGTAGTACGGATTATGCTGCTGGTGCTGCTGTTGGTGTTTGTAACCTTCGCACCATATTCTCCAAAACCACTACCCGAGCACGGAGTTCGTTGACTTCTTCTATTATACCGGGATGATTGACGGTTGGAACGAGCGAATGAACAAGATTTGAAATATGGGATAGTATGTAATCATGACGAGATACTCTAGAAATGAGCGAGAAAATGGTGTTTCGAATAGGTTCGCCGGTAAGTGCTTCAGGTTCATCGTTAAGAGGACAATTTGGTGGATGGAATGGATCACCTTCTTCTTGCCTCCAGAAATTTAGTATATTACGAACCCATCCCCAATTCATCCAGAATAGATGATGGGAAATTGGTTGATCCATTCCGGTAACGCTGTTCTCGGAGCTCGAATGGAAATCCATATCGGCGAAGCTATCGAAGTCGGAGGAATTTGAGCTGGATGAAGAATCCATCTTGTATGGTCGGAGAAATGAATTTTTGGTTTGGAATAGATTATAGGAGTTGGGTTTGGTACTCTTCAATACATAATTTACATATGTATATATAATATCAAAATCCCATGAATTACGGAGAATCTTTGAAATACGTCAGGCAATGTCTATAGTAACAGATACGCTAGGATATGAATTTTGTCTATACACTATCGATGCACTAAATGCAGTAAGACGTGTCTAGACTTAAGAATGATAAGCAGGCAGTTCCCTAAGAATGATAAGCAGATAATTTCCGACTAGGATTGATAAGCAAAACTTTTGACAGACAGACACGGTCAAAGTCCAGACTCACTTAATGTATCCTAACAACTACTAGTTAGACACACTAATGCAAGGCCTGGTTCGCTAAGACCAACGCTCTGATATTTTATATATATGTACTCATAATTCAATTTTATATGGTTCAGGATCACCCGTAAACAATACGAGAAGATTAATCATAAGATCCCATGATTGTACGCAACACGTCATTTGACAACACCGGTACTTTATGTACGCAACACGTCATTTGACAACACCGGTACCGTGGGTCAAGATTAATCTCGACCAATACATATACGATGGGGGTTTTATTCATTTCATTGGGGGTTTATTAAACACCTAAAAATGAATCATTAAAATTGAATTACTAACATCGGACTGCTAACTACGGACTAAGGAATTATTAAAAGTATTAAAAGTATAACAAGTATATATATGTGACGATTGTTTAAAAATGAAAATATATTGATATATTATATATGGATAGGTTCGTGATATCAACCGGAAGACCAAGTCAAAATATTTATATCTTCAAGACAACAGTGAGTATATAGTCCGCTTTTAAACTCTAAATATTTTTGGCTGAGAATACATGCGCTACTTTTATAAATGATTTACGTTATGGACACAAGTAACTGAAAAATATATTCTACGTTGAGTTGTACCACTGGCATACTTCCCTGTAGCTTGGTAACTAATATTTACAGCGGTATTGTAAACGCGAATCCTGTTGATAGATCTATCGGGCCTGACAACCCCAACCTGACTGGACGACCAGTATTCAACGGTTGTACAGTACTTCGTTTTGTGACTACACTTGGTACGGTGTAGTAAGATTTCATATTAAAGGGAATATGCGACGTGATTGAATGTTAAGTATGGTTACCAAGTGCTCAACCACTTAGAATATTTTTATGAAAATGTTTATATATGAAATCTTGTGGTCTATATATATATATATATATATATCGCTGCCGGCATTAAACCTATATCTCACCAACTTTATGTTGACATTTTAAAGCATGTTATTCTCAGGTATGAATTAAGTCTTCCGCTGTGCATTAGCTCGTACTAAGGATACTACTTGAGGCTATTAAGGACTTATATCATAAGGCGTTGCATTCGAGTCATTGAAGTTCATAGAGACTATTATTAAGTAAATGGCGGTTTAGGTCATTTGAATATTATGAAATGTCAGGCGATTATGTCAATTCTGGATGTAACTATAGATTGCCTTTTAAGAATAAATGCAACGTTTGTAAGATGTATCATATAGAGGGCAAGTACCTCGCAATGTTATCAACTATTGTAATTCGTTTGTAATCAATATGGACAACGTCCGGATGATTAGTTTCGGATCCTTTCAGTTGCACGTCGCATATTCCCTTTATTATGAAATCTTACTACACCGTACCAAGTGTAGTCACGAAACGAAGTACTGTGCAACCGTTGAATACTGTTCGTCCAGTCCGGTTGGGGTTGTCAGGCCCGATAGATCTATCAACAGGATTCGCGTTTACAATACCGCTGTAAATATTAGTTACCAAGCTACAGGGAAGTATGCCAGTGGTACAACTCAACGTAGAATATATTTTCAGTTACTTGTGTCCATAACGTAAATCATTTATAAAAACAGCGCATGTATTCTCAGCCCAAAAATATTTAGAGTTTAAAAGGGACTATATACTCACCATACTGTATTTTGTAGTAAAAATACATATAACATCATTGAACAAATGTAGGGTTGGCCTCGGATTCACGAACCTATATCATTCGTATATATATATTAACACACATAATTTGCAATCGAATATATATATCTCTAATTGTAATATAATTGTTATATGACTAATCTAGCCAACTCTTTATATATTCCTCTTATATATGAAAGTATTTATATATTTAGAATATGAGCTTTAAATATATTTTATATAATTAATCTTTTATTCACAAAGTTATAATTATAATAGTACCAAAATAAGTATAATGGTAATAAAAATAGTTCTAGTAAAAATAATGATTGTATTAATAGTAGTTTTAACAAAATGATAGATTAAAAGTAATGATACACTTAATAATAGCTATGTTAATTTTTTTTTTTATAATACCGGTTATGAAAATTATATAAATAAATTTCGAATATTAATAATAATTTTAGTAATAATGATAATACTAATAATAATATTAACGGAGATGAAAATAATAATATCTTGTATTATTTTTATAATACTAATAATAATAATCCTAATCCTAATTATAATCATAATAATCTTAAATGATAATCTTTATAGTAATAATAATAATAATAATAATAATTACAATTACAATTATAAAAAATATTAGTAGTAATAATAATAATAATTTTGGAAATGATAAATACCTTCCAAAGCTTATTTAAAAAGAAATGCCCGCGATGGGACTCGAACCCATGACCTTTCGAATACCGAATTAATCCCCTAGCCAGCAGATCTGTTGTGACATTCGGTTACATCTCCTATCTTAAAGTATATGACCCGTCCATTTTATTTAAAGATTTGACCCAACAACAAAAACACAAGATTAGCTCCGGCCCAAGAGACAAATTAAGCCCAAGATCAATCCATAAATTAATTACCCTTCCATTTATACCCCGTATTTGTTTGGTTGCCGGCTATCAGAAGTAGATCGAGTATAGAACAGGTGAATTGCAGGAGATCGATCTCAAACTAGGTTACTTAAATTTTTCAACAAGAAAAACAAATCAAGTTCAAAAGTGTTTAATAGGTCACCGATTCAATATTATCACCCTTCAAGGTCATCGTCGGTTTTCATCCTATCTACTAATCGTCATCCCTCATCAATCAACTAATCAGTCAATCAATTGATCCAAGTAAGTATTCGATTCAACTAGTATTCTCTTAATTCCTTTAATTTCCCCTAAAAACAATATTAATGATTTGTGATGTTCTTGGTGGTTAAAGAATAATAGTTGAATTAAATTTGGTAAAATTATTTTGACAGTAACTGTTTGGCGTATTGTGGTTCTCGAGTTGTAAACAGAAGGAGATAACAGGTGGTGTTTAAGGGTGGTTTATGGTGATCAAATCGATTAACTCAGGCTGTTTTTAGCCGAATAAACATAGCAGTAGCAGCCTTGCTTGAGACGGGTATAAAACAGAAAATCTAAATAGATTAAATGGGATGGTGAAGGTTTGACTAGGTGTGGTTTGACACGAAAATAGTAGCAGGTTCTTTTTGGGTCTCGATGCAACAGGGTTTGGAGGTTATATGTGGTGGAGGTGATTTGAGTTAATTTGTTGTGGTTGGTTAACATTCGGATAACAAGAAACAGAAGATGATAGTCGTAGTTGTAGTTTTGTTGTTATGGTGTTTGGGTGTCGTAAAAGAATAAACAGAAGTAGTTCCCGCTAGTAGTTAGTTGTGATGATTGTAGAGGTTGAAGGTGGTTCTTGGTGACGGGTTATGGTGAAAGAGAGGGTGATCGAGGTGGTGATTTGTTATATGTGTGTGTTCTTTATTTTCAGTTTTTAAATTCTATTTGTAAATGAAGATAACCTCATATATAGTTGGTAATCGAATATTTGCTGTCCACAAAGATGATTTGATAAACTTTGGTTTGTTATGCAACTTGATATGGACTAGTAACAAATGACAAAAATAACTACAGTCCGAATGTTGAAATTAGATCAGAAATTAATTGTACTATCAATTATCAATGGAGTTGATATTGTGAATGATATTTAAAAACAGTGAACCCACTTTCAATTATTAATTTGAACTAGAAACGTGTAGCAATACAAAATCTTCAATTACTAATTAAGCACACTATTATAGTACATTACTTTTAATAATCAAACCCTCAGGAACATAAGTTAATTGCATACAACCAACAGTTGTAAGGGAGTGCTATATCGTCCCGTTGATAAATAGTGGTGGATAAAAGTGTTCATAAAATTCTCAAATTCATAAATTAAGTTCATTTAATTAATCCAGTCACTTACTATTAAAACTTGATCAAAAAGGTTCGTATTATTATTTATTTCAAATTATATATCTATCTATACACACATTTAAATATATATATATATATATAAATAGTTGTTCGTGAATCGTCAGGCATAGTCAAAAGGGTAACTAGTTTTCCAAATATAGATTTCAAATTCTCTAGACTCAAAATTACAGATTTTGCTTATCGTGTCGGGAACATATAAAGTATAAGGTTTAAATTTGATCGGAAATTTCCGGGTCATTACAGTACCCACCCGTTAAAGAAATTTCGTCCTCGAAATTTGATAGAGGTCGTCATAGATAATAATAGGAATGTTTTCATGACAATTATGAGGTAAATATGGAGTTTTATCATTATCGAGAGATATAGATTAAACGATTCGATCATGTGAAGTGCACGAGTGGGGCTATCACAACAGAGTGAAATGAGTAAATAAATATATTCGTTTCAACCGATGTCGTGGTTATGATTGATTTCCGGGATTTAAGGGATTTAAGGAAAATCTTATGTAATGAGATTTGGTTTTCGGCGATCAGGATCTTCTTTGATTTAATGTGGCAATCTGTTTCGATTTCTCTGTCGGATACTTCACTATAAATCCACTCCTTCGTTTCCTTATTTTCCACAACTCACATCTTCTATTCTTTCTCCTTAATTCCTTCTTTAGGACATTCGCCAGTATGCTCCATCCCAGTCTAATTCTTGATATACTCTTAATTTTCACATCTATCATTCTCCTCTTTCACCTACCACCGGAGAATTTTATTTACTTCTACTATTATCTTGGGGTGATAGTGTTATTAATCTTCTCGTGCCTTTACGTGGCAATACGTATCAATATGCACGGTTTGTAGTTTCGGGTTTGCTATTGGGTTTTATATTTTCCCTTATATTTCTATGTCCCTACTTCTGTCTTCCATAACCATTGTTATCCACATCCAATACTTTCTTTTATTTGCTGCGATTTATACACCAATTTCTATTTCGGAGCCTCATTCTTTCGTTTCCTCTTCTTACGATTAAACATCTCTTGTAATGGTCCAGAATTCGTAGGTATGAAATTTAGAATGAGCATATCTAATGCTCTAAGATAGAAATGGTAATGGCACGATTTTGATTTGTCAAATTACCAAAATATCCTGGAAATATGAAAAACATTCTAATACATATTACCTATGTATTAGAATATTACTCATACTATAACAATATTACTTCGTTATTTGTTGGTGTTTGTAACCCTTGCACCATATTCTCTAAAGCCACTACTCGAGCGCGAAGCTCGTTGACTTCTTCTATTACACCGGGGTGATTGTCGGTTCGGACGAAAGGGTAAATAAAATCTAGAATTTGGTGTAGTATGTAATCGTGACGAGATACTCTAGAAATAAGAAAGAAAATGGTGTTTCGGATAGGTTCGCCGGTAAGTGCTTCAGGTTCTTCGCCAAGAGGGCAATGTGGTGGATGGAAGGGATCACCTTCTTCTTGTCTCCAATTATTGAGGAGGCTACGAACCCATCCCCATTTCATCCAGAATAGATGATGACTAATTGGTTGATCCATTCCGGTCACACTGCTTTCGGAACTTGAATGGGATTCCATTTCGGAATCCGAGGGACTTGAACTAATGACGAATTCCATTTCGTACGATTGAATAAAGAATTTTTCGATATGAAATAATTTTCCAGCTATCGGGTGGTATTCTAATTATATATAGCAAAAGGTTTCGTAGATTACGGAGGAATTTACGAAATATGTCAGGCAAAGTTTACAGTAACAGATACGCTAAGATATGAATTAGCAGATACGCTAAGATATGAATTTTGTCTATACACTATTCATGCAATCAATGCAATAAGATGTGTCTAGACTAAGAATGATAAGCAGGTAATTTTCGATAAAAATGATGAGCAAAGCTTTTGACATGCAGACACGGTCGAAGTCCAGACTCACTAATGCATCCTAACGACTATCAGTTAGGCACAATAATGCAGACCTGGTTCGCTAAGACCACCGCTCTGATACCAACTGAATAACATATTAGAACAATAATTTATGATACCAACCATTTGTCAAGTAGCATGAATTATTTTAGCAAGAAAACAAAGTTAGGTATCATTTTTTTTCTTTATATACTAAAAACGTTTTTATGCATGCACACCATTTCTTCACCCCATTTTCTCATACTTACACTCCCATTTCTCTCTCAAAATACTCTTAACTTCATACTTGATCATCTACAAGCATTTTCCCCATCATTTAGCTTCAAAAACCTTACTTAATCACCATAAGAAAACCATACAAAAACACTTCAAGAAATCCTTCCAAGAACACAAACTTACTTCCAATCTTTCATCCACTTCCATCACCCTTTTGGTTCTAGGTTCTTACTCCTCTTTTACAGCAACCTTGTCCAAGGAACTTGAGGTAGTAACTATGTTTATAACCTTATTCGATTCATATATATATAGCTATCTTATTTTGTGGTATAAAATTTTAACAACAAGAACATAGTTTGAAAGTTTTCAAACTTGTTTGCAAACTAAATAGATCCTTCTAACTTAACTTTTAAAATACTTCAAGACCTGTAATATAACTTAAATATATGCTAATTTAACAAGGTAAAACTTGGTTTTTCAAAGAATACCTTAAAAACTGTTTTTACGACGTCGGAGTGCAACCGGGGACTGTTTTGGGTTGGATAATTAAAAACCATCTTAAACTTTGAATTGGAGGTTTATTTTCTGGAAAAATGATTTTTACTATAAATATGTTAACACATAAAAATTTCATGATTTAATTCAAAGTATAGGTATTTTTAGAAAAATGGTCATTAAATGATATTTTTGTAACAAAAATGTTTAACTTCATAAGTTTCACTAAAGTTTCACCTATGCCGTGTGATTTTGAATACAAACTAAGGTATTTACAGTTCATAGTCTTAAAGAGGGACTCGATCCAAGGAGATGGCAAGTTGAATCAACAAAAACGGAGTTGTAACGAAGAAACTATGACCGAAACAAAATCGGATATCCAAGACTAGTTTAGCCACGAAAATAATTGGGAGAAATTAAATAAATCACATCTTTCTAAGATAACATGATATTTTATATATATGTACTCATAATTCAATTTTATATGGTTCAGGATCACCCGTAAACAATACGAGAAGATTAATCATAAGATCCCATGATTGTACGCAACACGTCATTTGACAACACCGGTACTTTATGTACGCAACACGTCATTTGACAACACCGGTACCGTGGGTCAAGATTAATCTCGACCAATACATATACGATGGGGGTTTTATTCATTTCATTGGGGGTTTATTAAACACCTAAAAATGAATCATTAAAATTGAATTACTAACATCGGACTGCTAACTACGGACTAAGGAATTATTAAAAGTATTAAAAGTATAACAAGTATATATATGTGACGATTGTTTAAAAATGAAAATATATTGATATATTATATATGGATAGGTTCGTGATATCAACCGGAAGACCAAGTCAAAATATTTATATCTTCAAGACAACAGTGAGTATATAGTCCCCTTTTAAACTCTAAATATTTTTGGGCTGAGAATACATGCGCTACTTTTATAAATGATTTACGTTATGGACACAAGTAACTGAAAAATATATTCTACGTTGAGTTGTACCACTGGCATACTTCCCTGTAGCTTGGTAACTAATATTTACAGCGGTATTGTAAACGCGAATCCTGTTGATAGATCTATCGGGCCTGACAACCCCAACCGGACTGGACGACCAGTATTCAACAGTTGCACAGTACTTCGTTTTGTGACTACACTTGGTACGGTGTAGTAAGATTTCATATTAAAGGGAATATGCGACGTGATTGAATGTTAAGTATGGTTACCAAGTGCTCAACCACTTAGAATATTTTTATGAAAATGTTTATATATGAAATCTTGTGGTCTATATATATATATATATATATATATATATATATCGCTGCCGGCATTAAACCTATATCTCACCAACTTTATGTTGACATTTTAAAGCATGTTATTCTCAGGTATGAATTAAGTCTTCCGCTGTGCATTAGCTCGTACTAAGGATACTACTTGAGGCTATTA
The DNA here is from genome assembly GCF_046630445.1 of Rutidosis leptorrhynchoides. NCBI lineage: Eukaryota > Viridiplantae > Streptophyta > Magnoliopsida > Asterales > Asteraceae > Rutidosis > Rutidosis leptorrhynchoides. Next base: position 50,485,567 of record NC_092338.1, read on the forward strand.
AGGACTTATATCATAAGGCGTTGCATTCGAGTCATTGAAGTTCATAGAGACTATTATTAAGTAAATGGCGGTTTAGGTCATTTGAATATTATGAAATGTCAGGCGATTATGTCAATTCTGGATGTAACTATAGATTGCCTTTTAAGAATAAATGCAACGTTTGTAAGATGTATCATATAGAGGGCAAGTACCTCGCAATGTTATCAACTATTGTAATTCGTTTGTAATCAATATGGACAACGTCCGGATGATTAGTTTCGGATCCTTTCAGTTGGTATCAGAGCGTTGGTCTTAGCGAACCAGGCCTTGCATTAGTGTGTCTAACTAGTAGTTGTTAGGATACATTAAGTGAGTCTGGACTTTGACCGTGTCTGCCTGTCAAAAGTTTTGCTTATCAATCCTAGTCGGAAATCATCTGCTTATCATCCTTAGGGAACTGCCTGCTTATCATTCTTAAGTCTAGACACGTCTTACTGCATTTAGTGCATCGATAGTGTATAGACAAAATTCATATCCTAGCGTATCTGTTACTATAGACATTGCCTGACGTATTTCAAAGATTCTCCGTAATTCATGGGATTTTGATATTATATATACATATGTAAATTATGTATTGAAGAGTACCAAACCCAACTCCTATAATCTATTCCAAACCAAAAATTCATTTCTCCGACCATACAAGATGGATTCTTCATCCAGCTCAAATTCCTCCGACTTCGATAGCTTCGCCGATATGGATTTCCATTCGAGCTCCGAGAACAGCGTTACCGGAATGGATCAACCAATTTCCCATCATCTATTCTGGATGAATTGGGGATGGGTTCGTAATATACTAAATTTCTGGAGGCAAGAAGAAGGTGATCCATTCCATCCACCAAATTGTCCTCTTAACGATGAACCTGAAGCACTTACCGGCGAACCTATTCGAAACACCATTTTCTCGCTCATTTCTAGAGTATCTCGTCATGACTACATACTATCCCATATTTCGAATCTTGTTCATTCGCTCGTTCCAACTGTCAATCATCCCGGTATAATAGAAGAAGTCAACGAGCTTCGCGCTCGGGTAGTGGCTTTAGAAAATACGGTGCGAAGGTTACAAACACCAGCAGCAGCACCAGCAGCATAATCTGTATCACTATCAACAACGCCGACAGTGCTCTTGTCACCCCCAAAATCTCAACATCACAAACTGTATCTCGGATATCAACATCACATACCTCAAAAACCTCATCGGAACTTCGAGTATGATCTTCGTTCTATATATCGTTCTACATCGATTATCTTCGCTTTACGTATCGTTTTACCTCATTTATCTTCGTTCGACCTGGCGATTATGTAATCTCTAATGCTTTAGAAGTTATGTAATCTAATATTAACGATAAATCAAATGAGTTTAATACTTCATTGACTCATTGAATCTATGATTACATCTGAAGAAAATATATATGCAAGTATATTTTTATAAAGATTGTAATTAAAAATTCTTTCGTACAAACTGTTAATGATGAAAATATTTTAACGGGTGGGTAGTACCCGAGGAATATTTAGAATTCGCATTAATAAGTTACGTTGTACATTCTCTAAATCTGATTCAACGGTCATTACTATCCTACTTACAACTACCGATATACGTATCCGTTCACCACAGAATAACCATTTCTATTCAAATTTCATATTTGGATTTTGATCTATCAGAATCCAACAAGTGGCATAATGAAGAAAACATTGGACAAAAATAAAAAGTGTTAGAAACAAACGAATTAATTAATTGAAATTGTGATAGGATTTCACGCTAACTGTTCCGGCTAACTGTTCCCAGATAACTGATTAACATTTAATTTATCGCAATTTACATTATCGCAATTTTATTTATCATCATTTAATTTCTGTTATTTACTTTTACGCACTTTAAATAACGGGACACGTATGCAAGGTTTCGACTTATCATATCGACCCATCTATATATATATTTCGGAACAACCGTAGACACTCTATATGTGAAGGCGGGAGTTGGCTATACAGGGTCGGAGTTGATTTCAAAATATATATATACTTTGAGTTGTGATCGACACCGAGACCGGTATACGGGTCACGATACGTATTATTTAATTCGAATATTATATATTAAATTATATATGAATCATTGAACCATCGGACTATTGGACTGCTAACTTTGGACAATTAAAATGAATTAAATTAAAATATTGATTATAACATATGAAACTAAATAATTCTTCAAGTTTGCCACTTGATTTCATCCTAAACCTCATTTGTACTTCGACAATTATAATCCTCGTTCAAATCTTTTCATGATTCTTGAAAACACTTCAATCGAGAAGTTGAACCAGCCGCACCTCGTTTACGGAAGAAAGATTTATGCATACAGTTATACACCTGAAACTTTCAAAACCGAAGTTATCGTTAAAACTTATCCGCGTCAAATTCCTTATCATTCATTGGCAAAAAACAACCTTACATTTCTCTTTTCAATATAAGTCAATTTTGTCACAGCTCCACTTTGATTTCTCAGTAGGACCACTCTTATTATAACCTCGATATATATACCTTGTCCTTTCACCATTGTTACCGGAGAACCTTTCATATTCCACGACATCATGTACCAGCAGCTTGTCATCTTTTTGGCAGAATCCGCAATTAGTATTTTAAAAATCTCGCAAAACTTCTCAGTCATAACTATAACGTCTATTCCTAAGGATTTCATACTCCGAAGGTGAAGTTTCTGAAAAACACCCTGAATTATGAAGCAGTTCTTTAAATGCTGATGAAGCAGCGAAAATCGTAAACGATTTTAAACAGTCAAAAGTTTGATGATGAAGCACAGTGTGTCGATAAAACTCAGAAAAAGAGAAGAGTTGGAACCGGAAAACGGTTTGAGCAAAGTATGAAAGAGGTTGTGGATAAATAACAAGAACTGAATCTGCTTTCAAAGGATTCAAACGATTCAGTGCCTGCTGAAATCATTAGTAAAAACCCTACCCCTTATTCTAAACCTCTCCCGATGATATTCTTCATCATCATCTTATCTTAGATATTATAAGATATCTTCATATATTCCGTTATACATATTCTCCATATTTCTGGAGATATTTTCACAACTATTCTTATCTGAGAATATTTATCTCTCCGTAATATCTGCATTACAACATAAAAGAAACTGTGTCAATTTCTAAATGTTGAAACCTCCAAGTTTAAAATATGAATGTTTTAAAGTAGTGTTGGGAACTGATGCATGAATTAGTATAATATAATGAAACTTGATCAACTTCATTATATTACAGTAAGTCATGTTAAGTTTCTAATGGAATGTGATGATTCACAGTACCGTCATCATGTGCCATGTTACACGGCTCTTACCTTCTATCAAGTCTCCAAACATATTAGAACGTATCACCTTGATAGTTCTATTTTTTCGGAATATTCGAGTAATTTAACGAATCAAGATCGTGCCATTACAATTTCATTCTAAAACCAATAGCTAGGTTCATTCCAAATTTCCTACCTACGAATTTCGGACCATTGTTCGCTTGGCTCGAGGACGGGAAGAAGAAATGAAGGGACAAAACCTCAGAATAGAAATAGGAACATAAACCACAGCAAATAAGAGAGAGCATTAACTGTGGATGACAATGATTTTAAGGGACGGGAGTAGGAACATCGAAATATAAGGGAAGGTATAAAACCTAACAACAACCCCGAAACTACAAACCGTGCATATCAATACGTATTGCAACGTAAAGGCACGGGAGAATTAAAAACATTATAATTCCAAGGAAAGGATAAAAGAGAATAGATTCTTCTGGTGATAGATGAAAAAGAAGAATGAAAGATATGAAAGTTAAAAATATAACAAGGGTTAGAATTGGATGGAGCATATTAGCGAATGTCTTAAAGTAGGAACTAAAGAGAAAGAATAGAAGATGTGGGAAGAAAGAAAGGGAAGGAGGTAAATTTATAGTGAAATATTCGACAAAGAAATCAAAACAGATTGCCGCGTTAAATCAAAGAAGATCCTGATCGCCGCAAAACTAAATTTTATTACATAAGATTTTCTTTAAAACCCTTAAATCCCGGAAATCGATCATAATCACGTCATCGGTTACAACAATTCTATATTTACTCATTTCACTCTTTTGTGATAGCTTCGCTCGTGCGTCTCACATAACCAAATCGTTTTATCTAAATCTTTCAATAATGATAAAATTTCATTATTACCTCATATTCGTCATGAAAACATTCCTATTGTTATTTATGACAACCTCTACCAAATTTCGAGGACGAAATTTCTTTAACGGATGGGTACTGTAACGACCCGGAAATTTCCGACCAAATTTAAACTCTAATCTCTATATGGTTCCGACACGATAAGCAAAAACCCTAAAGTTGACCCGCACTTTTTCGATCGTTCTATACTTATAAGATTAATATTTACATAAATTAAACCTTACCAACATGATAATCAATCCAAATTTTTGAGACTTATGTTTTCGAAAAGAGTTTTACACAACGTTTGACCGTCTAGTTTGACCGATGATATCACGAACTATATAACATATGATAATTATACGTTTGTGTATATATATGTATATATACATATTTAACATGGTTTATGGATGTTTTAATATCTCATTTTGTATTAATAACAATAAGTTATAAGTATATTTTGAAACTACTAACTTAAGTTTTCAAAACAATAACCATACATAACGTTATTTGATATAAATACTTATGACTTATAATGTTTATACATATAACGTATAAGTAATGTATTTAATCACTTTTAAGGACTTAAATACATAAAACAATATAAGTATATTCACAAAAGATAGCTATATTTGAATCCTCGTTCCGTTTTCTCAAAGATTTCTACACGTATATTTAGGGTATATGTACCCGTATCATACGCAGCTTCTAGATGTATTTACTATTGGTATATACTAATAAAAATCTGCTCCTTAGCAGGCTTAAATGATTAAGAAACATGTGGAACCAACCATTTGTCAAGTAGCATGAATTATTTTAGCAAGAAAACAAAGTTAGGTATCATTTTTTTTCTTTATATACTAAAAACGTTTTTATGCATGCACACCATTTCTTCACCCCATTTTCTCATACTTACACTCCAATTTCTCTCTCAAAATACTCTTAACTTCATACTTGATCATCTACAAGCATTTTCCCCATCATTTAGCTTCAAAAACCTTACTTAATCACCATAAGAAAACCATACAAAAACACTTCAAGAAATCCTTCCAAGAACACAAACTTACTTCCAATCTTTCATCCACTTCCATCACCCTTTTGGTTCTAGGTTCTTACTCCTCTTTTACAGCAACCTTGTCCAAGGAACTTGAGGTAGTAACTATGTTTATAACCTTATTCGATTCATATATATATAGCTATCTTATTTTGTGGTATAAAATTTTAACAACAAGAACATAGTTTGAAAGTTTTCAAACTTGTTTGCAAACTAAATAGATCCTTCTAACTTAACTTTTAAAATACTTCAAGACCTGTAATATAACTTAAATATATGCTAATTTAACAAGGTAAAACTTGGTTTTTCAAAGAATACCTTAAAAACTGTTTTTACGACGTCGGAGTGCAACCGGGGACTGTTTTGGGTTGGATAATTAAAAACCATCTTAAACTTTGAATTGGAGGTTTATTTTCTGGAAAAATGATTTTTACTATAAATATGTTAACACATAAAAATTTCATGATTTAATTCAAAGTATAGGTATTTTTAGAAAAATGGTCATTAAATGATATTTTTGTAACAAAAATGTTTAACTTCATAAGTTTCACTAAAGTTTCACCTATGCCGTGTGATTTTGAATACAAACTAAGGTATTAAAAGGCAATCTATAGTTACATCCAGAATTGACATAATCGCCTGACATTTCATAATATTCAAATGACCTAAACCGCCATTTACTTAATAATAGTCTCTATGAACTTCAATGACTCGAATGCAACGCCTTATGATATAAGTCCTTAATAGCCTCAAGTAGTATCCTTAGTACGAGCTAATGCACAGCGGAAGACTTAATTCATACCTGAGAATAACATGCTTTAAAATGTCAACATAAAGTTGGTGAGATATAGGTTTAATGCCGGCAGCGATATATATATATATATATAGACCACAAGATTTCATATATAAAATTTTCATAAAAATATTCTAAGTGGTTGAGCACTTGGTAACCATACTTAACATTCAATCACGTCGCATATTCCCTTTAATATGAAATCTTACTACACCGTACCAAGTGTAGTCACAAAACGAAGTACTGTGCAACCGTTGAATACTGGTCGTCCAGTCCGGTTGGGGTTGTCAGGCCCGATAGATCTATCAACAGGATTCGCGTTTACAATACCGCTGTAAATATTAGTTACCAAGCTACAGGGAAGTATGCCAGTGGTACAACTCAACGTAGAATATATTTTTCAGTTACTTGTGTCCATAACGTAAATCATTTATAAAAGTAGCGCATGTATTCTCAGCCCAAAAATATTTAGAGTTTAAAAGGGGACTATATACTCACTGTTGTCTTGAAGATATAAATATTTTGACTTGGTCTTCCGGTTGATATCACGAACCTATCCATATATAATATATCAATATATTTTCATTTTTAAACAATCGTCACATATATATACTTGTTATACTTTTAATACTTTTAATAATTCCTTAGTCCGTAGTTAGCAGTCCGATGTTAGTAATTCAATTTTAATGATTCATTTTTAGGTGTTTAATAAACCCCCAATGAAATGAATAAAACCCCCATCGTATATGTATTGGTCGAGATTAATCTTGACCCACGGTACCGGTGTTGTCAAATGACGTGTTGCGTACATAAAGTACCGGTGTTGTCAAATGACGTGTTGCGTACAATCATGGGATCTTATGATTAATCTTCTCGTATTGTTTACGGGTGATCCTGAACCATATAAAATTGAATTATGAGTACATATATATAAAATATCATGTTATCTTAGAAAGATGTGATTTATTTAATTTCTCCCAATTATTTTCGTGGCTAAACTAGTCTTGGATATCCGATTTTGTTTCGGTCATAGTTTCTTCGTTACAACTCCGTTTTTGTTGATTCTACTTGCCATCTCCTTGGATCGAGTCCCTCTTTAAGACTATGAACTGTAAATACCTTAGTTTGTATTCAAAATCACACGGCATAGGTGAAACTTTAGTGAAACTTATGAAGTTAAACATTTTTGTTACAAAAATATCATTTAATGACCATTTTTCTAAAAATACCTATACTTTGAATTAAATCATGAAATTTTTATGTGTTAACATATTTATAGTAAAAATCATTTTTCCAGAAAATAAACCTCCAATTCAAAGTTTAAGATAGTTTTTAATTATCCAACCCAAAACAGTCCCCGGTTGCACTCCGACGTCGTAAAAACAGTTTTTAAGGTATTCTTTGAAAAACCAAGTTTTACCTTGTTAAATTAGCATATATTTAAGTTATATTACAGGTCTTGAAGTATTTTAAAAGTTAAGTTAGAAGGATCTATTTAGTTTGCAAACAAGTTTGAAAACTTTCAAACTATGTTCTTGTTGTTAAAATTTTATACCACAAAATAAGATAGCTATATATATATGAATCGAATAAGGTTATAAACATAGTTACTACCTCAAGTTCCTTGGACAAGGTTGCTGTAAAAGAGGAGTAAGAACCTAGAACCAAAAGGGTGATGGAAGTGGATGAAAGATTGGAAGTAAGTTTGTGTTCTTGGAAGGATTTCTTGAAGTGTTTTTGTATGGTTTTCTTATGGTGATTAAGTAAGGTTTTTGAAGCTAAATGATGGGGAAAATGCTTGTAGATGATCAAGTATGAAGTTAAGAGTATTTTGAGAGAGAAATGGGAGTGTAAGTATGAGAAAATGGGGTGAAGAAATGGTGTGCATGCATAAAAACGTTTTTAGTATATAAAGAAAAAAAATGATACCTAACTTTGTTTTCTTGCTAAAATAATTCATGCTACTTGACAAATGGTTGGTTCCACATGTTTCTTAATCATTTAAGGCTGCTAAGGAGCAGATTTTTATTAGTATATACCAATAGTAAATACATCTAGAAGCTGCGTATGATACGGGTACATATACCCTAAATATACGTGTAGAAATCTTTGAGAAAACGGAACGAGGATTCAAATATAGCTATCTTTTGTGAATATACTTATATTGTTTTATGTATTTAAGTCCTTAAAAGTGATTAAATACATTACTTATACGTTATATGTATAAACATTATAAGTCATAAGTATTTATATCAAATAACGTTATGTATGGTTATTGTTTTGAAAACTTAAGTTAGTAGTTTCAAAATATACTTATAACTTATTGTTATTAATACAAAATGAGATATTAAAACATCCATAAACCATGTTAAATATGTATATATACATATATATACACAAACGTATAATTATCATATGTTATATAGTTCGTGATATCATCGGTCAAACTAGACGGTCAAACGTTGTGTAAAACTCTTTTCGAAAACATAAGTCTCAAAAATTTGGATTGCTTATCATGTTGGTAAGGTTTAATTTATGTAAATATTAATCTTATAAGTATAGAATGATCGAAAAAGTGCGGGTCAACTTTAGGGTTTTTGCTTATCGTGTCGGAACCATATAGAGATTAGAGTTTAAATTTGGTCGGAAATTTCCGGGTCGTTACAGTACCCATCCGTTAAAGAAATTTCGTCCTCGAAATTTGGTAGAGGTTGTCATAAATAACAATAGGAATGTTTTCATGACGAATATGAGGTAATAATGAAATTTTATCATTATTGAAAGATTTAGATAAAACGATTTGGTTATGTGAGACGCACGAGCGAAGCTATCACAAAAGAGTGAAATGAGTAAATATAGAATTGTTGTAACCGATGACGTGATTATGATCGATTTCCGGGATTTAAGGGTTTTAAAGAAAATCTTATGTAATAAAATTTAGTTTTGCGGCGATCAGGATCTTCTTTGATTTAACGCGGCAATCTGTTTTGATTTCTTTGTCGAATATTTCACTATAAATTTACCTCCTTCCCTTTCTTTCTTCCCACATCTTCTATTCTTTCTCTTTAGTTCCTACTTTAAGACATTCGCTAATATGCTCCATCCAATTCTAACCCTTGTTATATTTCTAACTTTCATATCTTTCATTCTTCTTTTTCATCTATCACCAGAAGAATCTATTCTCTTTTATCCTTTCCTTGGAATTATAATGTTTTTAATTCTCCCGTGCCTTTACGTTGCAATACGTATTGATATGCACGGTTTGTAGTTTCGGGGTTGTTGTTAGGTTTTATACCTTCCCTTATATTTCGATGTTCCTACTCCCGTCCCTTAAAATCATTGTCATCCACAGTTAATGCTCTCTCTTATTTGCTGTGGTTTATGTTTCTATTTCTATTCTGAGGTTTTGTCCCTTCATTTCTTCTTCCCGTCCTCGAGCCAAGCGAACAATGGTCCGAAATTCGTAGGTAGGAAATTTGGAATGAACCTAGCTATTGGTTTTAGAATGAAATTGTAATGGCACGATCTTGATTCGTTAAATTACTCGAATATTCCGAAAAAATAGAACTATCAAGGTGATACGTTCTAATATGTTTGGAGACTTGATAGAAGGTAAGAGCCGTGTAACATGGCACATGATGACGGTACTGTGAATCATCACATTCCATTAGAAACTTAACATGACTTACTGTAATATAATGAAGTTGATCAAGTTTCATTATATTATACTAATTCATGCATCAGTTCCCAACACTACTTTAAAACATTCATATTTTAAACTTGGAGGTTTCAACATTTAGAAATTGACACAGTTTCTTTTATGTTGTAATGCAGATATTACGGAGAGATAAATATTCTCAGATAAGAATAGTTGTGAAAATATCTCCAGAAATATGGAGAATATGTATAACGGAATATATGAAGATATCTTATAATATCTAAGATAAGATGATGATGAAGAATATCATCGGGAGAGGTTTAGAATAAGGGGTAGGGTTTTTACTAATGATTTCAGCAGGCACTGAATCGTTTGAATCCTTTGAAAGCAGATTCAGTTCTTGTTATTTATCCACAACCTCTTTCATACTTTGCTCAAACCGTTTTCCGGTTCCAACTCTTCTCTTTTTCTGAGTTTTATCGACACACTGTGCTTCATCATCAAACTTTTGACTGTTTAAAATCGTTTACGATTTTCGCTGCTTCATCAGCATTTAAAGAACTGCTTCATAATTCAGGGTGTTTTTCAGAAACTTCACCTTCGGAGTATGAAATCCTTAGGAATAGACGTTATAGTTATGACTGAGAAGTTTTGCGAGATTTTTAAAATACTAATTGCGGATTCTGCCAAAAAGATGACAAGCTGCTGGTACATGATGTCGTGGAATATGAAAGGTTCTCCGGTAACAATGGTGAAAGGACAAGGTATATATATCGAGGTTATAATAAGAGTGGTCCTACTGAGAAATCAAAGTGGAGCTGTGACAAAATTGACTTATATTGAAAAGAGAAATGTAAGGTTGTTTTTTGCCAATGAATGATAAGGAATTTGACGCGGATAAGTTTTAACGATAACTTCGATTTTGAAAGTTTCAGGTGTATAACTGTATGCATAAATCTTTCTTCCGTAAACGAGGTGCGGCTGGTTCAACTTCTCGATTGAAGTGTTTTCAAGAATCATGAAAAGATTTGAACGAGGATTATAATTGTCGAAGTACAAATGAGGTTTAGGATGAAATCAAGTGGCAAACTTGAAGAATTATTTAGTTTCATATGTTATAATCAATATTTTAATTTAATTCATTTTAATTGTCCAAAGTTAGCAGTCCAATAGTCCGATGGTTCAATGATTCATATATAATTTAATATATAATATTCGAATTAAATAATACGTATCGTGACCCGTATACCGGTCTCGGTGTCGATCACAACTCAAAGTATATATATATTTTGAAATCAACTCCGACCCTGTATAGCCAACTCCCGCCTTCATATATAGAGTGTCTACGGTTGTTCTGAAATATATATATAGATGGGTCGATATGATAAGTCGAAACCTTGCATACGTGTCCCGTTATTTAAAGTGCGTAAAAGTAAATAACAGAAATTAAATGATGATAAATAAAATTGCGAGAATGTAAATTGCGATAAATTAAATGTTAATCAGTTATCTGGGAACAGTTAGCCGGAACAGTTAGCGTGAAATCCTATCACAATTTCAATTAATTAATTCGTTTGTTTCTAACACTTTTTATTTTTGTCCAATGTTTTCTTCATTATGCCACTTGTTGGATTCTGATAGATCAAAATCCAAATATGAAATTTGAATAGAAATGGTTATTCTGTGGTGAACGGATACGTATATCGGTAGTTGTAAGTAGGATAGTAAATGACCGTTGAATCAGATTTAGAGAATGTACAACGTAACTTATTAATGTGAATTCTAAATATTCCTCGGGTACTACCCACCCGTTAAAATATTTTCATCATTAACAGTTTGTACGAAAGAATTTTTAATTACAATCTTTATAAAAATATACTTGCATATATATTTTCTTCAGATGTAATCATAGATTCAATGAGTCAATGAAGTATTAAACTCATTTGATTTATCGTTAATATTAGATTACATAACTTCTAAAGCATTAGAGATTACATAATCGCCAGGTCGAACGAAGATAAATGAGGTAAAACGATACGTAAAGCGAAGATAATCGATGTAGAACGATATATAGAACGAAGATCATTCTCGAAGTTCCGATGAGGTTTTTGAGGTATGTGATGTTGATATCCGAGATACAGTTTGTGATGTTGAGATTTTGGGGGTGACAAGAGTACTATCGGCGTTGTTGATAGTGATACAGATTATGCTGCTGGTGCTGCTGCTGGTGTTTGTAACCTTCGCACCGTATTTTCTAAAGCCACTACCCGAGCGCGAAGCTCGTTGACTTCTTCTATTATACCGGGATGATTGACAGTTGGAACGAGCGAATGAACAAGATTCGAAATATGGGATAGTATGTAGTCATGACGAGATACTCTAGAAATGAGCGAGAAAATGGTGTTTCGAATAGGTTCGCCGGTAAGTGCTTCAGGTTCATCGTTAAGAGGACAATTTGGTGGATGGAATGGATCACCTTCTTCTTGCCTCCAGAAATTTAGTATATTACGAACCCATCCCCAATTCATCCAGAATAGATGATGGGAAATTGGTTGATCCATTCCGGTAACGCTGTTCTCGGAGCTCGAATGGAAATCCATATCGGCGAAGCTATCGAAGTCGGAGGAATTTGAGCTGGATGAAGAATCCATCTTGTATGGTCGGAGAAATGAATTTTTGGTTTGGAATAGATTATAGGAGTTGGGTTTGGTACTCTTCAATACATAATTTACATATGTATATATAATATCAAAATCCCATGAATTACGGAGAATCTTTGAAATACGTCAGGCAATGTCTATAGTAACAGATACGCTAGGATATGAATTTTGTCTATACACTATCGATGCACTAAATGCAGTAAGACGTGTCTAGACTTAAGAATGATAAGCAGGCAGTTCCCTAAGGATGATAAGCAGATGATTTCCGACTAGGATTGACAAGCAGATGACAAAACGATTCGGTAAATTTTGTGTTATGGTCATTACGAATTTTTGGTCATGCCGTTTGGGTTGACAAATGCGCCAGCTGTATTCATGGACCTCATGAATCGAGTTTGTAGTCCGTATTTAGATAAGTTTGTTATCGTTTTCATTGATGATATTCTTATCTATTCCAAGAGTGAGCAAGAGCATGAGCAGCATTTAAGGTTGATATTAGAGTTGTTGAGAAAAGAACAACTATATGCTAAATTTTCTAAGTGTGCTTTCTGGTTGAAAGCAGTGCAATTTCTTGGCCACGTTGTTAGTAGTAAAGGAATTCAGGTTGATCCAGCAAAAATTGAAGCCATTGAAAAATGGGAGACTCCTAAGACACCAACGCAGATACGCCAATTTTTGGGTTTAGCCGGTTATTATAGAAGGTTTATTCAAGATTTTTCCCGAATAGCTAAGCCGTTGACAGCATTAACGCAAAAAGGGAAGAAATACGAATGGACCTCGGAGCAGGAGAACGCATTTCAATTACTGAAGAAGAAGTTAACTACGGCGCCTATTTTATCGTTACCTGAAGGGAACGATGATTTTGAAATATATTGTGACGCTTCGCGACAAGGTTTTGGTTGTGTTCTTATGCAACGAAAGAAAGTTATTGCATACGCATCCCGACAATTAAAGATTCACGAGCGGAATTATACGACGCATGATCTAGAACTGGGAGCAGTCGTGTTTGCATTGAAGATATGGAGACACTACTTGTATGGGGTTAAATGCACTGTGTTTACTGATCATAAAAGCCTTCAACATATTTTCGATCAAAAACAGCTGAACATGAGGCAACGTAGGTGGGTTGAGTTAATAAATGACTATGATTGTGAAATTCGTTATCATCCCGGGAAAGCGAACGTGGTGGCCGACGCTCTAAGCAGAAAGGAACGAGAACCAATTCGAGTACGAGCGATGAACATAAAAATTCGCATGAATCTCAACTCACAAATCAAAGAAGTTCAACGAGAAGCACTTACTAAAGAAAATATAGGAAATGAAATAATGAAGAAGTATGAGAAGCAACTCGTTATGCGGGAAGATGGAATTCGATATTTTGCAAATCGTATTTGGGTACCGAAGTTGGGTGGATTAAGGAAGTTGATATTGAACGAGGCACATAAGACAAGATATTCGATACATCCTGGAGTTAGAAAGATGTACCAAGATCTTAAGACGCATTATTGGTGGCCTAATTTGAAGACAGACATTGCAACATATGTTGGGGAATGTTTAACTTGTTCCAAAGTCAAAGCAGAACACCAGAAGCCGTCAGGGTTACTTCAACAACCAGAAATTCCAGAATGGAAATGGGACGGTATTACCATGGATTTCATCACGAAGTTACCAAAGACTGCCTGGGGATACGACACCATTTGGGTGATTGTTGATCGTCTCACCAAGTCTGCACATTTCTTGCCTATGAAGGAAACGGATAGAATGGAGAAACTATTACGATTGTATATAAAGGAAATTGTTTCAAGGCATGGAATACCTATTTCCATTATATCTGATCGTGATAGTAGATTTACCTCAAAGTTCTGGCAATCACTACAGGAGGCCCTAGGAACTCGTTTGGATATGAGCACCGCATATCATCCGCAAACCGACGGGCAGAGTGAAAGAACAATTCAGACTCTTGAAGACATGCTCAGGGCATGTGTGATCGATTTTGGAAACGGATGGGATAAGTATTTACCGTTAGCAGAATTCTCGTATAATAATAGTTATCATGCGAGCATTAAAGCTGCACCATTCGAAGCATTGTATGGAAGGAAGTGTAGATCTCCTATATGTTGGAATGAAGTAGGAGATCGACATTTAACTGGTCCCGAGATCATACACGAAACGACTGAGAAGATAGTACAAATCAAGGAGAGATTGAAAACAGCCCGTAGTCGCCAAAAGAGCTACGCCGATGTCCGAAGGAAACCATTAGAGTTTCAGATCGGTGACATGGTTATGCTAAAGGTGTCACCTTGGAAAGGTGTGATACGTTTTGGAAAAAGGGGTAAACTGAACCCAAGATATGTAGGCCCGTTCAAGATCATCGAACGCATTGGACCGGTAGCTTATCGACTCGAGTTACCGCAACAACTCGCCGGAGTACATAATACCTTTCACGTCTCGAACCTTAAGAAGTGTCTTGCAAAGGAAGACCTCACCATTCCTCTTGAAGAAATCCATGTCGACGAGAAACTACAATTCGTCGAAGAACCAATCGAAATCATGGACCGTGAAGTTAAACAGCTCAAGCAGAGCAACATACCGATCGTTAAGGTTCGTTGGAATGCTCGAAGAGGTCCCGAGTTTATGAAATGTCCCGTTCTTATTGATTAAAAACGTTCCATATTAATTGATTTCGTTGCGAGGTTTTGACCTCTATATGAGACGTTTTTCAAAGACTGCATTCATTTTAAAACAAACCATAACCTTTATTTCATCAATAAAGGTTTAAAAAGCTTTACGTAGATTATCAAATAATGATAATCTAAAATATCCTGTTTACACACGACCATTACATAATGGTTTACAATACAAATATGTTACAACAAAATAAGTTTCTTGAATGCAGTTTTTACACAATATCATACAAGCATGGACTCCAAATCTCGTCCTTATTTAAGTATGCGACAGCGGAAGCTCTTAATAATCACCTGAGAATAAACATGCTTAAAACGTCAACAAAAATGTTGGTGAGTTATAGGTTTAACCTATATATATCAAATCATAATAATAGACCACAAGATTTCATATTTCAATACACATCCCATACATAGAGATAAAAATCATTCATATGGTGAACACCTGGTAACCGACATTAACAAGATGCATATATAAGAATATCCCCATCATTCCGGGACACCCTTCGGATATGATATAAATTTCGAAGTACTAAAGCATCCGGTACTTTGGATGGGGCTTGTTGGGCCCAATAGATCTATCTTTAGGATTCGCGTCAATTAGGGTGTCTGTTCCCTAATTCTTAGATTACCAGACTTAATAAAAAGGGGCATATTCGATTTCGATAATTCAACCATAGAATGTAGTTTCACGTACTTGTGTCTATTTTGTAAATCATTTATAAAACCTGCATGTATTCTCATCCCAAAAATGTTAGATTTTAAAAGTGGGACTATAACTCACTTTCACAGATTTTTACTTCGTCGGGAAGTAAGACTTGGCCACTGGTTGATTCACGAACCTATAACAATATATACATATATATCAAAGTATGTTCAAAATATATTTACAACACTTTTAATATATTTTGATGTTTTAAGTTTATTAAGTCAGCTGTCCTCGTTAGTAACCTACAACTAGTTGTCCACAGTTAGATGTACAGAAATAAATCGATAAATATTATCTTGAATCAATCCACGACCCAGTGTATACGTATCTCAGTATTGATCACAACTCAAACTATATATATTTTGGAATCAACCTCAACCCTGTATAGCTAACTCCAACATTCACATATAGAGTGTCTATGGTTGTTCCGAAATATATATAGATGTGTCGACATGATAGGTCGAAACATTGTATACGTGTCTATGGTATCTCAAGATTACATAATATATAATACAAGTTGATTAAGTTATGGTTGGAATAGATTTGTTACCAATTTTCACGTAGCTAAAATGAGAAAAATTATCCAATCTTGTTTTACCCATAACTTCTTCATTTTAAATCCGTTTTGAGTGAATCAAATTTCTATGGTTTCATATTGAACTCTATTTTATGAATCTAAACAAAAAAAGTATAGGTTTCTAGTCGGAAAAATAAGTTACAAGTCGTTTTTGTAAAGGTAGTCATTTCAGTCGAAAGAACGACGTCTAGATGACCATTTTAGAAAACATACTTCCACTTTGAGTTTAACCATAATTTTTGGATATAGTTTCATGTTCATAATAAAAATCATTTTCTCAGAATAACAACTTTTAAATCAAAGTTTATCATAGTTTTTAATTAACTAACCCAAAACAGCCCGCGGTGTTACTACGACGGCGTAAATCCGGTTTTACGGTGTTTTTCGTGTTTCCAGGTTTTAAATCATTAAGTTAGCATATCATATAGATATAGAACATGTGTTTAGTTGATTTTAAAAGTCAAGTTAGAAGGATTAACTTTTGTTTGCGAACAAGTTTAGAATTAACTAAACTATGTTCTAGTGATTACAAGTTTAAACCTTCGAATAAGATAGCTTTATATGTATGAATCGAATGATGTTATGAACATCATTACTACCTTAAGTTCCTTGGATGAACCTACTGGAAAAGAGAAAAATGGATCTAGCTTCAATGGATCCTTGGATGGCTCAAAGTTCTTGAAGCAAAATCATGACACGAAAACAAGTTCAAGTAAGATCATCACTTGAAATAAGATTGTTATAGTTATAGAAATTGAACCAAAGTTTGAATATGATTATTACCTTGTATTAGAATGATAACCTACTGTAAGAAACAAAGATTTCTTGAGGTTGGATGATCACCTTACAAGATTGGAAGTGAGCTAGCAAACTTGAAAGTATTCTTGATTTTATGAAACTAGAACTTTTGGAATTTATGAAGAACACTTAGAACTTGAAGATAGAACTTGAGAGAGTTCAATTAGATGAAGAAAATTGAAGAATGAAAGTGTTTGTAGGTGTTTTTGGTCGTTGGTGTATGGATTAGATATAAAGGATATGTAATTTTGTTTTCATGTAAATAAGTCATGAATGATTACTCATATTTTTGTAATCTTATGAGATATTTCATGCTAGTTGCCAAATGATGGTTCCCACATGTGTTAGGTGACTCACATGGGCTGCTAAGAGCTGATCATTGGAGTGTATATACCAATAGTACATACATCTAAAAGCTGTGTATTGTACGAGTACGAATACGGGTGCATACGAGTAGAATTGTTGATGAAACTGAACGAGAATGTAATTGTAAGAATTTTTGTTAAGTAGAAGTATTTTGATAAGTGTATTGAAGTCTTTCAAAAGTGTATAAATACATATTAAAACACTACATGTATATACATTTTAACTGAGTCGTTAAGTCATCGTTAGTCGTTACATGTAAGTGTTGTTTTGAAACCTTTAGGTTAACGATCTTGTTAAATGTTGTTAACCCAATGTTTATAATAACAAAAGAGATTTTAAATTATTATATTATCATGATATTATGATGTACGAATATCTCTTAATATGATATATATACATTAAATGTCGTTACAACGATAAACGTTACATATATGTCTCGTTTCAAAATCATTAAGTTAGTAGTCTTGTTTTTACATATGTAGTTCATTGTTAATATAATTAATGATATGTTTACTTATCATAATATCATGTTAACTATATATATAACCATATATATGTCATCATATAGTTTTTTTTTTTTTACAAGTTTTAACGTTCGTGAATCACCGGTCAACTTGGGAGGTCAATTGTCTATATGAAACCTATTTCAATTAATCAAGTCTTAACAAGTTTGATTGCTTAACATGTTGGAAACATTTAATCATGTAAACATCAATCTCAATTAATATATATAAACATGGAAAAGTTCGGGTCACTACAGTACCTACCCGTTAAATAAATTTCGTCCCGAAATTTTAAGCTGTTGAAGGTGTTGACGAATCTTCTGGAAATAGATGCGGGTATTTCTTCTTCATCTGATCTTCACGCTCCCAGGTGAACTCGGGTCCTCTACGAGCATTCCATCGAACCTTAATAATTGGTATCTTGTTTTGTTTAAGTCTTTTAACCTCACGATCCATTATTTCGACGGGTTCTTCGATGAATTGGAGTTTTTCGTTGATTTGGATTTCATCTAACGGAATAGTGAGATCTTCTTTAGCAAAACATTTTTTCAAATTCGAGACGTGGAAAGTGTTATGTACAGCCGCGAGTTGTTGAGGTAACTCAAGTCGGTAAGCTACTGGTCCGACACGATCAATAATCTTGAATGGTCCAATATACCTTGGATTTAATTTCCCTCGTTTACCAAATCGAACAACGCCTTTCCAAGGTGAAACTTTAAGCATGACCATCTCTCCAATTTCAAATTCTATATCTTTTCTTTTAATGTCAGCGTAGCTCTTTTGTCGACTTTGGGCGGTTTTCAACCGTTGTTGAATTTGGATGATCTTCTCGGTAGTTTCTTGTATAATCTCCGGACCCGTAATCTGTCTATCCCCCACCTCACTCCAACAAATCGGAGACCTGCACTTTCTACCATAAAGTGCTTCAAACGGCGCCATCTCAATGCTTGAATGGTAGCTGTTGTTGTAGGAAAATTCTGCTAACGGTAGATGTCGATCCCAACTGTTTCCGAAATCAATAACACATGCTCGTAGCATGTCTTCAAGCGTTTGTATCGTCCTTTCGCTCTGCCCATCAGTTTGTGGATGATAGGCAGTACTCATGTCTAGACGAGTTCCTAATGCTTGCTGTAATGTCTGCCAGAATCTTGAAATAAATCTGCCATCCCTATCAGAGATAATAGAGATTGGTATTCCATGTCTGGAGACGACTTCCTTCAAATACAGTCGTGCTAACTTCTCCATCTTGTCATCTTCTCTTATTGGTAGGAAGTGTGCTGATTTGGTGAGACGATCAACTATTACCCAAATAGTATCAAAACCACTTGCAGTCCTTGGCAATTTAGTGATGAAATCCATGGTAATGTTTTCCCATTTCCATTCCGGGATTTCGGGTTGTTGAAGTAGACCTGATGGTTTCTGATGCTCAGCTTTGACCTTAGAACACGTCAAACATTCTCCTACGTATTTAGCAACATCGGCTTTCATACCCGGCCACCAAAAATGTTTCTTGAGATCCTTGTACATCTTCCCCGTTCCAGGATGTATTGAGTATCTGGTTTTATGAGCTTCTCTAAGTACCATTTCTCTCATATCTCCAAATTTTGGTACCCAAATCCTTTCAGCCCTATACCGGGTTCCGTCTTCCCGAATATTAAGATGCTTCTCCGATCCTTTGGGTATTTCATCCTTTAAATTTCCCTCTTTTAAAACTCCTTGTTGCGCCTCCTTTATTTGAGTAGTAATGTTATTATGAATCATTATATTCATAGATTTTACTCGAATGGGTTCTCTATCCTTCCTGCTCAAGGCATCGGCTACCACATTTGCCTTCCCCGGGTGGTAACGAATCTCAAAATCGTAATCATTTAATAATTCAATCCACCTACGCTGCCTCATATTCAGTTGTTTCTGATTAAATATGTGTTGAAGACTTTTGTGGTCGGTATATATAATACTTTTGACCCCATATAAGTAGTGCCTCCAAGTCTTTAATGCAAAAACAACCGCGCCTAATTCCAAATCATGCGTCGTATAATTTTGTTCGTGAATCTTCAATTGTCTAGACGCATAAGCAATCACCTTCGTTCGTTGCATTAATACACAACCGAGACCTTGCTTTGATGCGTCACAATAAATCACAAAATCATCATTCCCTTCAGGCAATGACAATATAGGTGCCGTAGTTAGCTTTTTCTTCAATAACTGAAACGCTTTCTCTTGTTCATCATTCCATTCAAATTTCTTCCCTTTATGCGTTAATGCAGTCAAGGGTTTTGCTATTCTGGAAAAGTCTTGGATGAACCTTCTGTAGTAACCAGCTAGTCCTAAAAACTGGCGTATGTGTTTCGGAGTTTTCGGGGTTTCCCACTTTTCAACAGTTTCTATCTTTGCCGGATCCACCTTAATACCTTCTTTGTTCACTATGTGACCGAGGAATTGAACTTCTTCCAACCAAAATGCACACTTTGAAAACTTAGCGTACAATTCTTCCTTCCTCAATACTTCTAACACCTTTCTCAAATGTTCACCGTGTTCTTGGTCATTCTTTGAGTAAATAAGTATGTCATCAATGAAAACAATGACAAACTTGTCAAGGTATGGTCCACACACTCGGTTCATAAGGTCCATGAACACAGCTGGTGCATTAGTTAAACCAAACGGCATGACCATAAACTCGTAATGACCGTAACGTGTTCTGAAAGCAGTCTTTGGAATATCATCTTCTTTCACCCGCATTTGATGATACCCGGAACGTAAGTCAATCTTTGAATAAACAGACGAGCCTTGTAGTTGATCAAATAAGTCGTCGATTCTCGGTAGTGGGTAGCGGTTCTTGATGGTAAGCTTGTTCAACTCTCGGTAGTCGATACACAATCTGAATGTACCATCTTTCTTTTTGACAAACAAAACAGGAGCTCCCCACGGTGATGTGCTTGGTCGAATGAAACCACGCTCTAAAAGTTCTTGTAATTGGCTTTGCAGTTCTTTCATCTCGCTGGGTGCGAGTCTGTAAGGAGCACGAGCTATTGGTGCAGCTCCTGGTACAAGATCTATTTGAAATTCAACGGATCGATGTGGGGGTAATCCCGGTAATTCTTTCGGAAATACATCGGGAAATTCTTTTGCAATGGGAACATCATTGATGCTCTTTTCTTCAGTTTGTACTTTCTCGACGTGTGCTAGAACAGCATAGCAACCTTTTCTTATTAGTTTTTGTGCCTTCAAATTACTAATAAGATGTAGCTTCGTGTTGTTCTTTTCTCCGTACACCATTAAGGGTTTTCCTTTTTCTCGTATAATGCGAATTGCATTTTTGTAACAAACGATCTCCGCTTTCACTTCTTTCAACCAGTCCATACCGATTATCACATCAAAACTCCCTAACTCTACTGGTATCAAATCAATCTTAAATGTTTCGCTAACCAGTTTAATTTCTCGATTCCGACATATATTATCTGCTGAAATTAATTTACCATTTGCTAATTCGAGTAAAAATTTACTATCCAAAGGTGTCAATGGACAACTTAATTTAGCACAAAAATCTCTACTCATATAGCTTCTATCCGCACCCGAATCAAATAAAACGTAAGCAGATTTATTGTCAATAAGAAACGTACCCGTAACAAGCTCCGGGTCTTCCTGTGCCTCTGCCGCATTAATATTGAAAACTCTTCCACGGCCTTGTCCATTCGTGTTCTCCTGGTTCGGGCAATTTCTAATAATGTGGCCTGGTTTTCCACATTTATAACAAACTACATTGGCATAACTTGCTCCGACACTACTTGCTCCGCCATTACTCGTTCCGACACCATTTGTTCCTTTCGTTCTATTAACCCCTGGTCCGTAGACCTCACACTTCGCCGCGCTATGACCATTTCTTTTACACTTGTTGCAAAATTTGGTGCAGAACCCCGAGTGATTCTTTTCACACCTTTGGCATAGCTGCTTCTGATTGTTGTTGTTGTTGCGGTTATTATTGTTGTTGGGATGATTGTTGTAGTTGCTGTTGTTGTTGTTGTTGTTGGGCCGTTTGTTGTAGTTGCGATTGATGTTGCGATTGTTGGGATAATTGTTGCGATTATTGTTGTAATTGTTGTTGTTGTTGTATTGGTGATTCTTATCACCGTTTTCCTCCCACTTTCTTTTGACTTGCTTCACATTGGCCTCTTCAGCAGTCTGTTCTTTAATTCTTTCTTCAATTTGGTTCACGAGTTTGTGAGCCATTCTACATGCCTGTTGTATGGAGGCGGGCTCGTGTGAACTTATATCTTCTTGGATTCTTTCTGGTAATCCTTTCACAAACGCGTCAATCTTCTCTTCCTCATCTTCGAATGCTCCCGGACACAATAGGCACAATTCTGTGAATCGTCTTTCGTATGTGGTAATATCAAATCCTTGGGTTCGTAACCCTCTAAGTTCTGTCTTGAGCTTATTGACCTCAGTTCTGGGACGGTACTTCTCGTTCATCAAGTGCTTGAATGCTGACCAAGGTAGTGCGTACGCATCATCTTGTCCCACTTGCTCTAGATAGGTATTCCACCATGTTAACGCAGAACCTGTGAAGGTATGCGTAGCGTACTTCACTTTGTCCTCTTCAGTACACTTACTTATGGCAAACACCGATTCAACCTTCTCGGTCCACCGTTTCAATCCGATCGGTCCTTCAGTTCCATCAAATTCCAAAGGTTTGCAGGCAGTGAATTCTTTGTAGGTGCATCCTACACGATTTCCTGTACTGCTAGATCCAAGGTTATTGTTGGTATGTAGCGCAGCCTGTACTGCGGCTATGTTTGAAGCTAGAAAAGTACGGAATTCCTCTTCATTCATATTCACGGTGTGTCGAGTAGTCGGTGCCATTTCCTTCAAAATAGTTAAATGGAACAAGTTAATCATACAGAATATTAAGAGTAGTTAATAGTATTTCGTAGCATAATATGAACTCATTTATAAAAGCTTTTTCTTCATATTAGCGTTTTATAAGTTTAAATTCGGGTAGTACCTACCCGTTAAGTTCATACTTAGTAGCTAATATACAATTCAACTACTACAATTCTATATGAAAAACTGATTATAATAATATTTCGCGTTCAAACTTTTATACAATATTTTACAAACTTACAATACCGCTTATTTTACATAAAACATGAAATATAGCACACAATAACTTTGATACAAGATAGTTGTGAAGACAATTCTAGCTAGTACACAAGTCGTTCAGCAAAGGCAATAAAGACACGTAATTCATACGTCCAGAAACAAGTCATGCATTCTGGTTTTACTAGGACTACTTCCCATCCTTGGTCTTGTGCAACATAACCGTTATGGCCGTTGATAAGACAGCGTGTTGTAACGTCATCAAAGGGACGAGGGTTACGTAATGTCCAACAGTCCCGTAACAATCTAAAAACCTCATTTCTTACCCCAATTACCGACTCCGTCACTTGTGGGAACGTTTTGTTTAATAGCTGTAGCCCGATGTTCTTTTTCTCACTTTGGTGAGAAGCGAACATTACTAACCCATAAGCATAGCATGCTTCTTTATGTTGCATGTTAGCCGCTTTTTCTAAATCACGAAGTCCAATATTCGGATATATTGAGTCAAAATAATTTCTTAACCCATTGCGTAAAATAGCATTTGGGTTCCCCGCAATATATGCGTCAAAGTAAACACATCGTAACTTATTGGTTTCCCAATGTGATATCCCCCATCTTTCAAACGAAAGTCTCTTATAAACCAAGACATTCTTGGAACGTTCTTCGAATGTCTTACAAACTGATCTCGCCTTAAATAGTTGTGCCGAAGAATTCTGACCGACTCTAGACAAGATTTCATCAATCATGTCTCCGGGTAGGTCTCTTAAAATATTGGGTTGTCTATCCATTTTGTGTTTTTATACTGTAAAATAGACAAGAGTTAGATTCAAAAAAAAAATACTTATTAATACAAGCAATTTTTACATATATCATAAAGCATAAGCATACTATATTACATATATTACACCACACGAATACAACTATCTTATTCCGACTCGCTTGTTTCTTCTTCTTCGGTTTTGGTTCGTTTTGCCAAGTTTCTAGGGATATATGATGTTCCCCTAATACGAGCCGTCGTTGTCCACATTGGTTTAGAAAAACCTGGTGGTTTAGAGGTTCCCGGGTCATTGTTACAACTTAAGGACTTCGGGGGTTGACGATACATATAAAGTTCATCGGGGTTGGAATTAGATTTCTCTATTTTTATGCCCTTTCCCTTATTATTTTCTTTTGCCTTTTTAAATTCAGTTGGGGTTATTTCTATAACATCATCGGAATTCTCGTCGGAATCCGATTCATCGGAGAATTGGTAATCCTCCCAATATTTTGCTTCCTTGGCGGAAACACCATTGACCATAATTAACCTTGGTCGGTTGGTTGAGGATTCTCTTTTACTTAACCGTTTTATTATTTCCCCCACCGGTTCTATTTCTTCTTCCGGTTCCGATTCTTCTTCCGGTTCCGATTCTTCTTCCGGTTCCGACTCTTCTTCCGGTTCCTCTTCGGGAACTTGTGAATCAGTCCACGAATCATTCCAATTTACATTTGACTCTTCATTATTATTAGGTGAGTCAATGGGACTTGTTCTAGAGGTAGACATCTATCACATAATATCAAACACGTTAAGAGATTAATATATCACATAATATTCATATGTTAAAAATATATAGTTTCCAACAAAAATGTTAAGCAATCATTTTTAAAGAAAACACGGTCGAAGTCCAGACTCACTAATGCATCCTAACAAACTCGACAAGACACACTAATGCAATTTTCTGGTTCTCTAAGACCAACGCTCGGATACCAACTGAAATGTCCCGTTCTTATTGATTAAAAACGTTCCATATTAATTGATTTCGTTGCGAGGTTTTGACCTCTATATGAGACGTTTTTCAAAGACTGCATTCATTTTAAAACAAACCATAACCTTTATTTCATCAATAAAGGTTTAAAAAGCTTTACGTAGATTATCAAATAATGATAATCTAAAATATCCTGTTTACACACGACCATTACATAATGGTTTACAATACAAATATGTTACAACAAAATAAGTTTCTTGAATGCAGTTTTTACACAATATCATACAAGCATGGACTCCAAATCTCGTCCTTATTTAAGTATGCGACAGCGGAAGCTCTTAATAATCACCTGAGAATAAACATGCTTAAAACGTCAACAAAAATGTTGGTGAGTTATAGGTTTAACCTATATATATCAAATCATAATAATAGACCACAAGATTTCATATTTCAATACACATCCCATACATAGAGATAAAAATCATTCATATGGTGAACACCTGGTAACCGACATTAACAAGATGCATATATAAGAATATCCCCATCATTCCGGGACACCCTTCGGATATGATATAAATTTCGAAGTACTAAAGCATCCGGTACTTTGGATGGGGCTTGTTGGGCCCAATAGATCTATCTTTAGGATTCGCGTCAATTAGGGTGTCTGTTCCCTAATTCTTAGATTACCAGACTTAATAAAAAGGGGCATATTCGATTTCGATAATTCAACCATAGAATGTAGTTTCACGTACTTGTGTCTATTTTGTAAATCATTTATAAAACCTGCATGTATTCTCATCCCAAAAATGTTAGATTTTAAAAGTGGGACTATAACTCACTTTCACAGATTTTTACTTCGTCGGGAAGTAAGACTTGGCCACTGGTTGATTCACGAACCTATAACAATATATACATATATATCAAAGTATGTTCAAAATATATTTACAACACTTTTAATATATTTTGATGTTTTAAGTTTATTAAGTCAGCTGTCCTCGTTAGTAACCTACAACTAGTTGTCCACAGTTAGATGTACAGAAATAAATCGATAAATATTATCTTGAATCAATCCACGACCCAGTGTATACGTATCTCAGTATTGATCACAACTCAAACTATATATATTTTGGAATCAACCTCAACCCTGTATAGCTAACTCCAACATTCACATATAGAGTGTCTATGGTTGTTCCGAAATATATATAGATGTGTCGACATGATAGGTCGAAACATTGTATACGTGTCTATGGTATCTCAAGATTACATAATATATAATACAAGTTGATTAAGTTATGGTTGGAATAGATTTGTTACCAATTTTCACGTAGCTAAAATGAGAAAAATTATCCAATCTTGTTTTACCCATAACTTCTTCATTTTAAATCCGTTTTGAGTGAATCAAATTTCTATGGTTTCATATTGAACTCTATTTTATGAATCTAAACAAAAAAAGTATAGGTTTCTAGTCGGAAAAATAAGTTACAAGTCGTTTTTGTAAAGGTAGTCATTTCAGTCGAAAGAACGACGTCTAGATGACCATTTTAGAAAACATACTTCCACTTTGAGTTTAACCATAATTTTTGGATATAGTTTCATGTTCATAATAAAAATCATTTTCTCAGAATAACAACTTTTAAATCAAAGTTTATCATAGTTTTTAATTAACTAACCCAAAACAGCCCGCGGTGTTACTACGACGGCGTAAATCCGGTTTTACGGTGTTTTTCGTGTTTCCAGGTTTTAAATCATTAAGTTAGCATATCATATAGATATAGAACATGTGTTTAGTTGATTTTAAAAGTCAAGTTAGAAGGATTAACTTTTGTTTGCGAACAAGTTTAGAATTAACTAAACTATGTTCTAGTGATTACAAGTTTAAACCTTCGAATAAGATAGCTTTATATGTATGAATCGAATGATGTTATGAACATCATTACTACCTTAAGTTCCTTGGATGAACCTACTGGAAAAGAGAAAAATGGATCTAGCTTCAATGGATCCTTGGATGGCTCAAAGTTCTTGAAGCAAAATCATGACACGAAAACAAGTTCAAGTAAGATCATCACTTGAAATAAGATTGTTATAGTTATAGAAATTGAACCAAAGTTTGAATATGATTATTACCTTGTATTAGAATGATAACCTACTGTAAGAAACAAAGATTTCTTGAGGTTGGATGATCACCTTACAAGATTGGAAGTGAGCTAGCAAACTTGAAAGTATTCTTGATTTTATGAAACTAGAACTTTTGGAATTTATGAAGAACACTTAGAACTTGAAGATAGAACTTGAGAGAGTTCAATTAGATGAAGAAAATTGAAGAATGAAAGTGTTTGTAGGTGTTTTTGGTCGTTGGTGTATGGATTAGATATAAAGGATATGTAATTTTGTTTTCATGTAAATAAGTCATGAATGATTACTCATATTTTTGTAATCTTATGAGATATTTCATGCTAGTTGCCAAATGATGGTTCCCACATGTGTTAGGTGACTCACATGGGCTGCTAAGAGCTGATCATTGGAGTGTATATACCAATAGTACATACATCTAAAAGCTGTGTATTGTACGAGTACGAATACGGGTGCATACGAGTAGAATTGTTGATGAAACTGAACGAGAATGTAATTGTAAGAATTTTTGTTAAGTAGAAGTATTTTGATAAGTGTATTGAAGTCTTTCAAAAGTGTATAAATACATATTAAAACACTACATGTATATACATTTTAACTGAGTCGTTAAGTCATCGTTAGTCGTTACATGTAAGTGTTGTTTTGAAACCTTTAGGTTAACGATCTTGTTAAATGTTGTTAACCCAATGTTTATAATAACAAAAGAGATTTTAAATTATTATATTATCATGATATTATGATGTACGAATATCTCTTAATATGATATATATACATTAAATGTCGTTACAACGATAAACGTTACATATATGTCTCGTTTCAAAATCATTAAGTTAGTAGTCTTGTTTTTACATATGTAGTTCATTGTTAATATAATTAATGATATGTTTACTTATCATAATATCATGTTAACTATATATATAACCATATATATGTCATCATATAGTTTTTTTTTTTTTACAAGTTTTAACGTTCGTGAATCACCGGTCAACTTGGGAGGTCAATTGTCTATATGAAACCTATTTCAATTAATCAAGTCTTAACAAGTTTGATTGCTTAACATGTTGGAAACATTTAATCATGTAAACATCAATCTCAATTAATATATATAAACATGGAAAAGTTCGGGTCACTACAGTTTACGTGGGAACGGGAGGATCAGATGAAACAAAAGTATCCACACTTGTTTCTCGATGACGCAAAATAGGTACAATTTTAAAATTTCGGGACGAAATTTATTTAACGGGGAGGTAATGTAACGACCCGCACTTTTGCGATCGTTCTATACTTATAAGATTAATATTTACATAAATTAAACCTTACCAACATGATAAGCAATCCAAATTGTCGAGACTTATGTTTTTCGAAAAGAGTTTTACACAACGTTTGACCGTCTAGTTTGACCGATGATATCACGAACTATACAATATATGATAATTATACGTTTGTGTATATATATGTATATATACATATTTAACATGACCTAAGAATGTTTTAATATCTCATTTTGTATTAATAACAATAAGTTATAAGTATATTTTGAAACTACTAACTTAAGTTTTCAAAACGATAACCATACGTAACGTTATTTGACTTAAATACTTATGACCTATAATGTTTATACATATATCGTATAAGTAATGTATTTAATCACTTTTAAAGACTTAAATACATAAAACAATATAAGTATATTTACAAAAGATAACTATATTTGAATCCTCGTTCCGTTTTCTCAAAGATTTCTATACGTATACCTAGGGTATATGTACCCGTATCATACGCAGCTTCTAGATGTATTTACTATTGGTATATACCAATAAAAATCTGCTCCTTAGCAGCCTTAAATGATTAAGAAACATGTGGAACCAACCATTTGTCAAGTAGCATGAATTATTTAGCAAGAAAACAAAGTTAGGTATCTTTTTTTTCCTTTATAACCTAAAAACGTTTTTATGCATGCACACCATTTCTTCACCCCATTTTCTCATACTTACACTTCCATTTCTCTCTCAAAATACTCTTAACTTCATACTTGATCATCTCCAAGCATTTTCCCCATCATTTAGCTTCAAAAACAACACTTAAACCTCATAAGAAAACCTTACAAAAACACTTCAAGAAATCCTTCCAAGAACACCAACTTACTTCCAATCTTTCATCCACTTCCATCACCCTTTTGGTTCTAGGTTCTTACTCCTCTTTTACAACAACCTTGTCCAAGAAACTTGAGGTAGAATCTATGTTCATAACCTTATTCGATTCATATATATATAGCTATCTTATTTTGTGGTATAAAATTTTAACAACAAGAACATAGTTTGAAAGTTTTCAAACTTGTTTGCAAACTAAATAGATCCTTCTAATTTAACTTTTAAAATACTTCAAGACCTGTAATATAACTTAAATATATGCTAATTTAACAAGGTAAAACTTGGTTTTTCAAAGAATACCTTAAAAACTGTTTTTACGACGTCGGAGTGCAACCGGGGACTGTTTTGGGTTGGATAATTAAAAACCATCTTAAACTTTGAATTGGAGGTTTATTTTCTGGAAAAATGATTTTTACTATAAATATGTTAACACATAAAAATTTCATGATTTAATTCAAAGTATAGGTATTTTTAGAAAAATGGTCATTAAATGATATTTTTGTAACAAAAATGTTTAACTTCATAAGTTTCACTAAAGTTTCACCTATGCCGTGTGATTTTGAATACAAACTAAGGTATTTACAGTTCATAGTCTTAAAGAGGGACTCGATCCAAGGAGATAGCAAGTTGAATCAACGAAAACGGAGTTGTAACGAAGAAACTATGACCGAAACAAAATCGGATATCCAAGACTAGTTTAGCCACGAAAATAATTGGAAAAAAATTAAATAAATCACATCTTTTTAAGTTAACATGATATTTTATATATATGTACTTATAATTCAATTTTATATGGTTCAGGATCACCCGTAAACAACACGAGAAGATTAATCATAAGATCCCATGATTGTACGCAACACGTCATTTGACAACACCGGTACTTTATGTACGCAACACGTCATTTGACAACACCGGTACCATGGGTCAAGATTAATCTCGACCAATACATATACGATGGGGTTTTATTTATTTCGTTGGGGGTTTTATTTATTTCATTGCGGGTATATTAAACATCTAAAAATGAACCATTAAAATTGAATTACTAACAACGAACTGCTAACTACGGACTAAGGAATTATTCAAAGTATTAAAAGTATAACAAGTATATATATGTGACGTTTGTTTAAAAAGAAAAGGTATTGATATATTATATATGGATAGGTTCGTGATATCAACCGGAGACCAAGTCAAATTATATATATATCTTCAAGACGAAAGTGAGTATATAGTCCCACTTTTAAACTCTAAATATTTCGGGATGAGAATACATGTATTTTATGTTTTACGTTATGGACACAAGTAACTGAAAAATATATTCTACGTTGAGTTGTACCACTGGCATACTTCCCTGTAGCTTGGTAACTGTTATTTACAGCGGTATTGTAAACGCGAATCCTGTTGATAGATCTATCGGGCCTAACAACCCCAACCGGACTGGACGACCAGTATTCAACGGTTGCACAGTACTTCGTTTCGTGACTACACTTGGTACGGTGTAGTAAGATTTCATAATAAAGGGAATATGCGACATTATTAAATGTTAAGTATGGTTACCAAGTGCTCAACCACTTAGAATATTTTTACTAAACTGTTTATATACGAAATCTTGTGGTATATATATATATATATTGCTGCCGGCATTAAACCTATATCTCACCAACTTTATGTTGACCTTTTAAAACATGTCTATTCTCAGGTGATTACTAAAGCTTCCGCTGCATTATGTTGAATTTGAGCAGGATCTTGCGTACGCATATTTGTGTCAAAAATAAAACTGCATACCCAAGGATTTGTGTTGTAAAATATGCTCGAAATCGTGTTGTTATCATTATATGTAAAGTTTGTAAGTCGAAGATTATCGCTAAACGATAATCATCTTTTTATTGTCTAAAGCTTGTAACAAAAATAATGGTTATGGTTTGTAATGTATAATATATGCAGTTTCTCTTTTAAAAATGTCGCATATAGAGGTCAATACCTCGCAATGAAATCATACGTTATCTAACACGTTCTTATGGTTAAGGACGGGTTATGACATGTGCTCACAACCCCAACCGGACTGGACGACCAGTATTCAACGGTTGCACAGTACTTCGTTTCGTGACTACACTTGGTACGGTGTAGTAAGATTTCATATTAAAGGGAATATGCGACGTGATTGAATGTTAAGTATGGTTACCAAGTGCTCAACCACTTAGAATATTTTTATTAAAATGTTTATATATGAAATCTTGTGGTCTATATTTATATCGCTGTCGACATTAAACCTATATCTCACCAACTTTATGTTGACATTTTAAAGCATGTTATTCTCAGGTATGAATTAAGTCTTCCGCTGTGCATTATCTCGTACTAAGGATACTACTTGAGGCCATTAAGGACTTATATCATAAGGCGTTGCATTCGAGTCATTGAAGTTCATAGAGACTATTATTAAGTAACTGAAAGGATCCGAAACTAATCATCCGGACGTTGTCCATATTGATTACAAACGAATTACAATAGTTGATAACATTGCGAGGTACTTGCCCTCTATATGATACATCTTACAAACGTTGCATTTATTCTTAAAAGGCAATCTATAGTTACATCCATAATTGACATATTCGCCTGACATTTCATAATATTCAAATGACCTAAACCGCCATTTACTTAATAATAGTCTCTATGAACTTCAATGACTCGAATGCAACGCCTTATGATATAAGTCCTTAATGGCCTCAAGTAGTATCCTTAGTACGAGATAATGCACAGCGGAAGACTTAATTCATACCTGAGAATAACATGCTTTAAAATGTCAACATAAAGTTGGTGAGATATAGGTTTAATGTCGACAGCGATATAAATATAGACCACAAGATTTCATATATAAACATTTTAATAAAAATATTCTAAGTGGTTGAGCACTTGGTAACCATACTTAACAATTAATCACGTCGCATATTCCCTTTAATATGAAATCTTACTACAATGTACCAAGTGTAGTCACGAAACGAAGTACTGTGCAACCGTTGAATACTGGTCGTCCAGTCCGGTTGGGGTTGTCAGGCCCGATAGATCTATCAACAGGATTCGCGTTTACAATACCGCTGTAAATATTAGTTACCAAGCTACAGGGAAGTATGCCAGTGGTACAACTCAACGTAGAATATATTTTTCAGTTACTTGTGTCCATAACGTAAAACATAAAATACATGTATTCTCATCCCGAAATATTTAGAGTTTAAAAGTGGGACTATATACTCACTTTCGTCTTGAAGATATATATAATTTGACTTGGTCTCCGGTTGATATCACGAACCTATCCATATATAATATATCAATACCTTTTCTTTTTAAACAAACGTCACATATATATACTTGTTATACTTTTAATACTTTGAATAATTCCTTAGTCCGTAGTTAGCAGCTCGTTGTTAGTAATTCAATTTTAATGGTTCATTTTTAGATGTTTAATATACCCGCAATGAAATAAATAAAACCCCCAACGAAATAAATAAAACCCCATCGTATATGTATTGGTCGAGATTAATCTTGACCCACGGTACCGGTGTTGTCAAATGACGTGTTGCGTACATAAAGTACCGGTGTTGTCAAATGACGTGTTGCGTACAAACATGGGATCTTATGATTAATCTTCTCGTGTTGTTTACGGGTGATCCTGAACCATATAAAATTGAATTATAAGTACATATATATAAAATATCATGTTATCTTAGAAATATGTGATTTATTTAATTTTTCCCAATTAATCCCGAAGTTAAACAAGTCTAGGATAACCAATTTTGTTTCGGTCATAGTTTCTTCGTTACAAATCCGTTTTCGTTGATTCAACTTGCCATCTCCTTGGATCGAGTCCCTCTTTAAGACTATGAACTGAAAATACCTTGGTTTGTATTCAAAATCACACGGTATAGGTGAAACTTTAGTGAAACTTATGAAGTTAAACATTTTTGTTACAAAAAAAAACACTTAATGACCATTTTTCTAAAAATACTTATACTTTGAATTAAATCATGAAATTTTTATGTGTTAACATATTTATAGTAAAAATCATTTTTCCAGAACATAAACCTCCAATTCAAAGTTTAAGATAGTTTTTAATTATCCAACCCAAAACAGTCCCCGGTTACACTCCGACGTCGTAAAAACAGTTTTTAAGATATTCTTTGAAAAACCAAGTTATACCTTGTTAAGTTAGCATATATTTAAGTTATATTACAGGTCTTGAAGTATTTTAAAAGTTAAGTTAGAAGGATCTATTTAGTTTGCAAACAAATTTGAAAACTTTCAAACTATGTTCTTGTTGTTAAAATTGTATACCACAAAATATGATAGCTATATATATATGAATCGAATAAGGTTATGAACATAGATACTACCTCAAGTTCCTTGGACAAGGTTGCTGTAAAAGAGGAGTAAAAAGCTAGAACCAAAAGGGTGATGGAATTGGATGAAAGATTGGAAGTAAGTTTGTGTTCTTGGAAGGATTTCTTGAAGTGTTTTTGTATGGTTTTCTTATGGTGTTTAAGTAAGGTTTTTGAAGCTAAATGATGGGGAAAATGCTTGGAGATGATCAAGTATGAAGTTAAGAGTATTTTGAGAGAGAAATGGAAGTGTAAGTATGAGAAAATGGGGTGAAGAAATGGTGTGCATGCATAAAAACGTTTTTAGGTTATAAAGGAAAAAAAAGATACCTAACTTTGTTTTCTTGCTAAATAATTCATGCTACTTGACAAATGGTTGGTTCCACATGTTTCTTAATCATTTAAGGCTGCTAAGGAGCAGATTTTTATTGGTATATACCAATAGTAAATACATCTAGAAGCTGCGTATGATACGGGTACATATACCCTAGGTATACGTATAGAAATCTTTGAGAAAACGGAACGAGGATTCAAATATAGCTATCTTTTGTAAATATACTTATATTGTTTTATGTATTTAAGTCTTTAAAAGTGATTAAATACATTACTTATACGATATATGTATAAACATTATAGGTCATAAGTATTTAAGTCAAATAACGTTACGTATGGTTATCGTTTTGAAAACTTAAGTTAGTAGTTTCAAAATATACTTATAACTTATTGTTATTAATACAAAATGAGATATTAAAACATTCTTAGATCATGTTAAATATGTATATATACATATATATACATAAACGTATAATTATCATATATTGTATAGTTCGTGATATCATCGGTCAAACTAGACGGTCAAACGTTGTGTAAAACTCTTTTCGAAAACATAAGTCTCAACAATTTGGATTGCTTATCATGTTGGTAAGGTTTAATTTATGTAAATATTAATCTTATAAGTATAGAACGATCGAAAAAGTGCGGGTCAACTTTAGGGTTTTTGCTTATCGTGTCGGAACCATATAGAGATTAGAGTTTAAATTTGGTCGGAAATTTCCGGGTCGTTACAGTACCCATCCGTTAAAGAAATTTCGTCCTCGAAATTTGGTAGAGGTTGTCATAAATAACAATAGGAATGTTTTCATGACGAATATGAGGTAATAATGAAATTTTATCATTATTGAAAGATTTAGATAAAACGATTTGGTTATGTGAGACGCACGAGCGAAGCTATCACAAAAGAGTGAAATGAGTAAATATAGAATTGTTGTAACCGATGACGTGATTATGATCGATTTCCGGGATTTAAGGGTTTTAAAGAAAATCTTATGTAATAAAATTTAGTTTTGCGGCGATCAGGATCTTCTTTGATTTAACGCGGCAATCTGTTTTGATTTCTTTGTCGAATATTTCACTATAAATTTACCTCCTTCCCTTTCTTTCTTCCCACATCTTCTATTCTTTCTCTTTAGTTCCTACTTTAAGACATTCGCTAATATGCTCCATCCAATTCTAACCCTTGTTATATTTCTAACTTTCATATCTTTCATTCTTCTTTTTCATCTATCACCAGAAGAATCTATTCTCTTTTATCCTTTCCTTGGAATTATAATGTTTTTAATTCTCCCGTGCCTTTACGTTGCAGTACGTATTGATATGCACGGTTTGTAGTTTCGGGGTTCTTGTTAGGTTTTATACCTTCCCTTATATTTCGATGTTCCTACTCCCGTCCCTTAAAATCATTGTCATCCACAGTTAATGCTCTCTCTTATTTGCTGTGGTTTATGTTCCTATTTCTATTCTGAGGTTTTGTCCCTTCATTTCTTCTTCCCGTCCTCGAGCCAAGCGAACAATGGTCCGAAATTCGTAGGTAGGAAATTTGGAATGAACCTAGCTATTGGTTTTAGAATGAAATTGTAATGGCACGATCTTAATTCGTTAAATTACTCGAATATTCCGAAAAAATAGAACTATCAAGGTGATACGTTCTAATATGTTTGGAGACTTGATAGAAGGTAAGAGCCGTGTAACATGGCACATGATGACGGTACTGTGAATCATCACATTCCATTAGAAACTTAACATGACTTACTGTAATATAATGAAGTTGATCAAGTTTCATTATATTATACTAATTCATGCATCAGTTCCCAACACTACTTTAAAACATTCATATTTTAAACTTGGAGGTTTCAACATTTAGAAATTGACACAGTTTCTTTTATGTTGTAATGCAGATATTACGGAGAGATAAATATTCTCAGATAAGAATAGTTGTGAAAATATCTCCAGAAATATGGAGAATATGTATAACGGAATATATGAAGATATCTTATAATATCTAAGATAAGATGATGATGAAGAATATCATCGGGAGAGGTTTAGAATAAGGGGTAGGGTTTTTACTAATGATTTCAGCAGGCACTGAATCGTTTGAATCCTTTGAAAGCAGATTCAGTTCTTGTTATTTATCCACAACCTCTTTCATACTTTGCTCAAACCGTTTTCCAGTTCTAAACTTTTTTTTTTTCCAGCTTTACCACCTTACTATTCTTTGTCATCAAACTTTTGACCGTTAAAGTCATTTACAGTTTTTGCTGCTTCGTTAGCATTTCAAGAACTATTTCATAGTCCCGGGTGTTTTTCAGAAACTTCACGTTCAGATTATGAAATTCTTAGGGATAGACATTATAGATATGATGGAAGAAGTTCCGCGAGATTTTCAAAATACTGATTGTTGATTTCGCCAAAAGGATAACGATCTGCTGGTGCACCTGTTGATGTTGTCGTGGGATATAAAAGGTTTTTCGGTAATGACGGCGAAAGGACAAGGTATAAATATCATGATTATAATAGAAATATTCTCACTGAAAAGTCGAAGTGGAGCTGTGACAAAATTAGCTTCTTGAAAAGGAATTGTAGGGTTGTTCTTGCTTTACGTATCGCTCTATTTTAATTATCCTCATTCGACATGACGATTATGTGATTTCTAAAGTTTTAGAGATTATGTAATCTAACGTTAACAATAAATCAAATGAGTCTAATATTCGATTAACTCATTAAATTCATAATTACATCCGAAGAAAATATATATGCAAGTATATTTTCATAAAGATTGTAATTAAAAATTCTTTCGTACAAACTGTTAATGATGAAAATATTTTAACGGGTGGGTAGTACCCGAAGAATATTTAGAATGACATTAATAAGTTACACTGTACATTCTTCGAATTTGATTCAACGATCATTTACTATCCTACTTACAACTATCGATATACGTATCCGTTCACCATAGAATAACCATTTTCATTCAAATTTCATATTTGGATTTTGACCTATCAGAATCCAACAAGTGGCATAACGAAGAAGACATTGGACAAAATAAAAAGTGTTAGAAACAGACGAATTAACTAATTGAAATTTGGCTAGGATTACACGCTAACTGTTCCGGCTAACTGCTCCCGGCTAACTGATTAACATTTAATTTATCGCAATTTACATTCTTGCAATTTTAATTTTTGCACTGTATATACTGTCGGGACACGTGTACAACAATACGTCGGATTAATTCTGAGACAACACGTTGTATAATGGGTCATGATATATATTTATTTATTTTACGCATTTCAAATAACGGGACACGTATACAAGGTTTCGATTTATCATATTGACCCATCTATATACATATTTTGGAACAACCGTAGACACTCTATATGTGAAGGTGGGAGTTGGCTATACAGGGTCGGTGTTGATTCCAAAATATATATATACTTTGAGTTGTGATCGACACTGAGACCGGTACACGGGTCACGATACGTATTAATTATGTATATTAAATTATATATGAATATATTGAACTGTTGAACTATTGGACCATTGGACAATCGAACTAATAGACTTCTAACTATGGACAAATAAAATGAATTAAAATATTGATTATACTCTATGAAACTAAACAATTCATCAAGTTTGCCACTTGATTCTATTTTAAACCTCATTCGTATCTTGACGACTACAAATCGCATCCACAACTTTTTATGATTCTTGAAAGCACCTCGATTGAGAAGTTGAACCAGCCGCACTTTGTCTACGAAAGAAAGATTTATGCATACAGTTATGCACCTGAAAAACTTTCGAAACCGAAGTTATATTTAAATCACATCTGCGTCGAATTCCTTATCATCCATTAGCAAAAACAATCATATGATTCCTTTTCAAGAAGCTAATTTTGTCACAGCTCCACTTCGACTTCTCAGTGAGAATGCTCCTATTATAACCTCAATATTTATACCTTGTCCTTTTGCCGTTATTACCAGAAAACCTTTTTACACAACATCATCAGCAGACGTACCAGCAACTCGTTATCTTTTTGGCGAAATCCGCAATTAGTATTTTGAAAATCTCGCAGAACTTCTCCAGTTATACCTATAGCGTCTATCCCTAAGAATTTTATACTTTGAATGTGAAGTTTCTGAAAAACACCCTAAACTGTGAAGTAGTTCTGAAAATGCCGATGAAGCAGCAAAAACCGTAAACGACCTTAACAGTCAAAAGTTTGACGATAAAGTATTGTATGTTGGTAAAGCTCAGAAAAAGAGAAGGATGGGAACTGGAAAACGAATTGAGCAAAGTATGAAAGAGGCTGTGGACAAATCATAAAGAATAAGTTTGACTTCAAAGAATCCAAACGATTCAGTGCCTGCTGAAACCGTTAGTAAGAACCCTACTTCTTAATCTAAACCTTTCCAAATGATATTCTTCATCATCATCTTATCTTAAGATATATAAGACATCTTCATATCTTCCGTTATACATATTCTCCATATTTCAGGAGATATTTTCACAACTATTCCTATCTGGGATCGTTTATTTTTTTTGTAACATCTGCGTTACAACATAAAAGAAACTGTGTTAGTTTCTAAATTTTGAAACCTTCAAATTTAAAATATGAATGTTTTGAAGTAGTGTTGGGAACTGATGCATGAATTAGTATAATATAATGAAACTTGATCAACTTCATTATATTACAGTAAGTCATGTTAAGTTTCTAATGGAATGTGATGATTCACAGTACCGTCATCATGTGCCATGTTACACGGCTCTTACCTTCTATCAAGTCTCCAAACATATTAGAACGTATCACCTTGATAGTTCTATTTTTTCGGAATATTCGAGTAATTTAACGAATCAAGATCGTGCCATTACAATTTCATTCTAAAACCAATAGCTAGGTTCATTCCAAATTTCCTACCTACGAATTTCGGACCATTGTTCGCTTGGCTCGAGGACGGGAAGAAGAAATGAAGGGACAAAACCTCAGAATAGAAATAGGAACATAAACCACAACAAATAAGAGAGAGCATTAACTGTGGATGACAATGATTTTAAGGGACGGGAGTAGGAACATCGAAATATAAGGGAAGGTATAAAACCTAACAACAACCCCGAAACTACAAACCGTGCATATCAATACGTATTGCAACGTAAAGGCACGGGAGAATTAAAAACATTATAATTCCAAGGAAAGGATAAAAGAGAATAGATTCTTCTGGTGATAGATGAAAAAGAAGAATGAAAGATATGAAAGTTAGAAATATAACAAGGGTTAGAATTGGATGGAGCATATTAGCGAATGTCTTAAAGTAGGAACTAAAGAGAAAGAATAGAAGATGTGGGAAGAAAGAAAGGGAAGGAGGTAAATTTATAGTGAAATATTCGACAAAGAAATCAAAACAGATTGCCGCGTTAAATCAAAGAAGATCCTGATCGCCGCAAAACTAAATTTTATTACATAAGATTTTCTTTAAAACCCTTAAATCCCGGAAATCGATCATAATCACGTCATCGGTTACAACAATTCTATATTTACTCATTTCTCTCTTTTGTGATAGCTTCGCTCGTGCGTCTCACATAACCAAATCGTTTTATCTAAATCTTTCAATAATGATAAAATTTCATTATTACCTCATATTCGTCATGAAAACATTCCTATTGTTATTTATGACAACCTCTACCAAATTTCGAGGACGAAATTTCTTTAACGGATGGGTACTGTAACGACCCGGAAATTTCCGACCAAATTTAAACTCTAATCTCTATATGGTTCCGACACGATAAGCAAAAACCCTAAAGTTGACCCGCACTTTTTCGATCGTTCTATACTTATAAGATTAATATTTACATAAATTAAACCTTACCAACATGATAAGCAATCCAAATTTTTGAGACTTATGTTTTCGAAAAGAGTTTTACACAACGTTTGACCGTCTAGTTTGACCGATGATATCACAAACTATATAACATATGATAATTATACGTTTGAGTATATATATGTATATATACATATTTAACATGGTTTATGGATGTTTTAATATCTCATTTTGTATTAATAACAATAAGTTATAAGTATATTTTGAAACTACTAACTTAAGTTTTCAAAACAATAACCATACATAACGTTATTTGATATAAATACTTATGACTTATAATGTTTATACATATAACGTATAAGTAATGTATTTAATCACTTTTAAGGACTTAAATACATAAAACAATATAAGTATATTCACAAAAGATAGCTATATTTGAATCCTCGTTCCGTTTTCTCAAAGATTTCTACACGTATATTTAGGGTATATGTACCCGTATCATACGCAGCTTCTAGATGTATTTACTATTGGTATATACTAATAAAAATCTGCTCCTTAGCAGCCTTAAATGATTAAGAAACATGTGGAACCAACCATTTGTCAAGTAGCATGAATTATTTTAGCAAGAAAACAAAGTTAGGTATCATTTTTTTTCTTTATATACTAAAAACGTTTTTATGCATGCACACCATTTCTTCACCCCATTTTCTCATACTTACACTCCCATTTCTCTCTCAAAATACTCTTAACTTCATACTTGATCATCTACAAGCATTTTCCCCATCATTTAGCTTCAAAAACCTTACTTAATCACCATAAGAAAACCATACAAAAACACTTCAAGAAATCCTTCCAAGAACACAAACTTACTTCCAATCTTTCATCCACTTCCATCACCCTTTTGGTTCTAGGTTCTTACTCCTCTTTTACAGCAACCTTGTCCAAGGAACTTGAGGTAGTAACTATGTTTATAACCTTATTCGATTCATATATATATAGCTATCTTATTTTGTGGTATAAAATTTTAACAACAAGAACATAGTTTGAAAGTTTTCAAACTTGTTTGCAAACTAAATAGATCCTTCTAACTTAACTTTTAAAATACTTCAAGACCTGTAATATAACTTAAATATATGCTAATTTAACAAGGTAAAACTTGGTTTTTCAAAGAATACCTTAAAAACTGTTTTTACGACGTCGGAGTGCAACCGGGGACTGTTTTGGGTTGGATAATTAAAAACCATCTTAAACTTTGAATTGGAGGTTTATTTTCTGGAAAAATGATTTTTACTATAAATATGTTAACACATAAAAATTTCATGATTTAATTCAAAGTATAGGTATTTTTAGAAAAATGGTCATTAAATGATATTTTTGTAACAAAAATGTTTAACTTCATAAGTTTCACTAAAGTTTCACCTATGCCGTGTGATTTTGAATACAAACTAAGGTATTTACAGTTCATAGTCTTAAAGAGGGACTCGATCCAAGGAGATGGCAAGTTGAATCAACAAAAACGGAGTTGTAACGAAGAAACTATGACCGAAACAAAATCGGATATCCAAGACTAGTTTAGCCACGAAAATAATTGGGAGAAATTAAATAAATCACATCTTTCTAAGATAACATGATATTTTATATATATGTACTCATAATTCAATTTTATATGGTTCAGGATCACCCGTAAACAATACGAGAAGATTAATCATAAGATCCCATGATTGTACGCAACACGTCATTTGACAACACCGGTACTTTATGTACGCAACACGTCATTTGACAACACCGGTACCGTGGGTCAAGATTAATCTCGACCAATACATATACGATGGGGGTTTTATTCATTTCATTGGGGGTTTATTAAACACCTAAAAATGAATCATTAAAATTGAATTACTAACATCGGACTGCTAACTACGGACTAAGGAATTATTAAAAGTATTAAAAGTATAACAAGTATATATATGTGACGATTGTTTAAAAATGAAAATATATTGATATATTATATATGGATAGGTTCGTGATATCAACCGGAAGACCAAGTCAAAATATTTATATCTTCAAGACAACAGTGAGTATATAGTCCCCTTTTAAACTCTAAATATTTTTGGGCTGAGAATACATGCGCTACTTTTATAAATGATTTACGTTATGGACACAAGTAACTGAAAAATATATTCTACGTTGAGTTGTACCACTGGCATACTTCCCTGTAGCTTGGTAACTAATATTTACAGCGGTATTGTAAACGCGAATCCTGTTGATAGATCTATCGGGCCTGACAACCCCAACCGGACTGGACGACCAGTATTCAACGGTTGCACAGTACTTCGTTTTGTGACTACACTTGGTACGGTGTAGTAAGATTTCATATTAAAGGGAATATGCGACGTGATTGAATGTTAAGTATGGTTACCAAGTGCTCAACCACTTAGAATATTTTTATGAAAATGTTTATATATGAAATCTTGTGGTCTATATATATATATATATATATATCGCTGCCGGCATTAAACCTATATCTCACCAACTTTATGTTGACATTTTAAAGCATGTTATTCTCAGGTATGAATTAAGTCTTCCGCTGTGCATTAGCTCGTACTAAGGATACTACTTGAGGCTATTAAGGACTTATATCATAAGGCGTTGCATTCGAGTCATTGAAGTTCATAGAGACTATTATTAAGTAAATGGCGGTTTAGGTCATTTGAATATTATGAAATGTCAGGCGATTATGTCAATTCTGGATGTAACTATAGATTGCCTTTTAAGAATAAATGCAACGTTTGTAAGATGTATCATATAGAGGGCAAGTACCTCGCAATGTTATCAACTATTGTAATTCGTTTGTAATCAATATGGACAACGTCCGGATGATTAGTTTCGGATCCTTTCAGTTGGTATCAATATCGGTGGTTGTAAGTAAGATAATAGATAACCGTTGAATCAGATTCAAGAATGTACAACGTAACTTATTAATGTGAATTCTAAATATTCCTCGGGTACTACCCACCCGTTAAAATATTTTCATCATTAATAGTTTGTACGAAGGAATTTTTAATTACTATCTTTATAAAAATATACTTGGATATATATTTTCTTCAGAGATAATCATAGATTTAATGAGTCAATAAGATATTAAACTCATTTGATTTATCGTTAATTCTAGATTACATAATCTCTAAGACTTTAGAAATTACATAATCGTCATACGATACGTAAAGCGAAGATAATCGATGTAGAACGATATATAGAACGAAGATCATACTCGAAGTACAGATATTGAGTCGTGTGATGTTGATATTCGAGATACAGATTGTGATGTTGAGATTTAAGGCGCGGTTGTGATTGGGGTGATAAAGGTACTGTCGGCGTTGACGATGGTAGTACGGATTATGCTGCTGGTGCTGCTGTTGGTGTTTGTAACCTTCGCACCATATTCTCCAAAACCACTACCCGAGCACGGAGTTCGTTGACTTCTTCTATTATACCGGGATGATTGACGGTTGGAACGAGCGAATGAACAAGATTTGAAATATGGGATAGTATGTAATCATGACGAGATACTCTAGAAATGAGCGAGAAAATGGTGTTTCGAATAGGTTCGCCGGTAAGTGCTTCAGGTTCATCGTTAAGAGGACAATTTGGTGGATGGAATGGATCACCTTCTTCTTGCCTCCAGAAATTTAGTATATTACGAACCCATCCCCAATTCATCCAGAATAGATGATGGGAAATTGGTTGATCCATTCCGGTAACGCTGTTCTCGGAGCTCGAATGGAAATCCATATCGGCGAAGCTATCGAAGTCGGAGGAATTTGAGCTGGATGAAGAATCCATCTTGTATGGTCGGAGAAATGAATTTTTGGTTTGGAATAGATTATAGGAGTTGGGTTTGGTACTCTTCAATACATAATTTACATATGTATATATAATATCAAAATCCCATGAATTACGGAGAATCTTTGAAATACGTCAGGCAATGTCTATAGTAACAGATACGCTAGGATATGAATTTTGTCTATACACTATCGATGCACTAAATGCAGTAAGACGTGTCTAGACTTAAGAATGATAAGCAGGCAGTTCCCTAAGAATGATAAGCAGATAATTTCCGACTAGGATTGATAAGCAAAACTTTTGACAGGCAGACACGGTCAAAGTCCAGACTCACTTAATGTATCCTAACAACTACTAGTTAGACACACTAATGCAAGGCCTGGTTCGCTAAGACCAACGCTCTGATACCAACTGAAAGGATCCGAAACTAATCATCCGGACGTTGTCCATATTGATTACAAACGAATTACAATAGTTGATAACATTGCGAGGTACTTGCCCTCTATATGATACATCTTACAAACGTTGCATTTATTCTTAAAAGGCAATCTATAGTTACATCCATAATTGACATATTCGCCTGACATTTCATAATATTCAAATGACCTAAACTGCCATTTACTTAATAATAGTCTCTATGAACTTCAATGACTCGAATGCAATGCCTTATGATATAAGTCCTTAATGGCCTCAAGTAGTATCCTTAGTACGAGATAATGCACAGCGGAAGACTTAATTCATACCTGAGAATAACATGCTTTAAAATGTCAACATAAAGTTGGTGAGATATAGGTTTAATGTCGACAGCGATATAAATATAGACCACAAGATTTCATATATAAACATTTTAATAAAAATATTCTAAGTGGTTGAGCACTTGGTAACCATACTTAACAATTAATCACGTCGCATATTCCCTTTAATATGAAATCTTACTACAATGTACCAAGTGTAGTCACGAAACGAAGTACTGTGCAACCGTTGAATACTGGTCGTCCAGTCCGGTTGGGGTTGTCAGGCCCGATAGATCTATCAACAGGATTCGCGTTTACAATACCGCTGTAAATATTAGTTACCAAGCTACAGGGAAGTATGCCAGTGGTACAACTCAACGTAGAATATATTTTTCAGTTACTTGTGTCCATAACGTAAAACATAAAATACATGTATTCTCATCCCGAAATATTTAGAGTTTAAAAGTGGGACTATATACTCACTTTCGTCTTGAAGATATATATAATTTGACTTGGTCTCCGGTTGATATCACGAACCTATCCATATATAATATATCAATACCTTTTCTTTTTAAACAAACGTCACATATATATACTTGTTATACTTTTAATACTTTGAATAATTCCTTAGTCCGTAGTTAGCAGCTCGTTGTTAGTAATTCAATTTTAATGGTTCATTTTTAGAT
This sequence comes from Rutidosis leptorrhynchoides, assembly GCF_046630445.1. NCBI lineage: Eukaryota > Viridiplantae > Streptophyta > Magnoliopsida > Asterales > Asteraceae > Rutidosis > Rutidosis leptorrhynchoides. The sequence continues at coordinate 50,530,482 of NC_092338.1, forward strand.
GTTTAATATACCCGCAATGAAATAAATAAAACCCCCAACGAAATAAATAAAACCCCATCGTATATGTATTGGTCGAGATTAATCTTGACCCACGGTACCGGTGTTGTCAAATGACGTGTTGCGTACATAAAGTACCGGTGTTGTCAAATGACGTGTTGCGTACAAACATGGGATCTTATGATTAATCTTCTCGTGTTGTTTACGGGTGATCCTGAACCATATAAAATTGAATTATAAGTACATATATATAAAATATCATGTTATCTTAGAAATATGTGATTTATTTAATTTTTCCCAATTAATCCCGAAGTTAAACAAGTCTAGGATAACCAATTTTGTTTCGGTCATAGTTTCTTCGTTACAAATCCGTTTTCGTTGATTCAACTTGCCATCTCCTTGGATCGAGTCCCTCTTTAAGACTATGAACTGAAAATACCTTGGTTTGTATTCAAAATCACATGGTATAGGTGAAACTTTAGTGAAACTTATGAAGTTAAACATTTTTGTTACAAAAAAAAAACACTTAATGACCATTTTTCTAAAAATACTTATACTTTGAATTAAATCATGAAATTTTTATGTGTTAACATATTTATAGTAAAAATCATTTTTCCAGAACATAAACCTCCAATTCAAAGTTTAAGATAGTTTTTAATTATCCAACCCAAAACAGTCCCCGGTTACACTCCGACGTCGTAAAAACAGTTTTTAAGATATTCTTTGAAAAACCAAGTTATACCTTGTTAAGTTAGCATATATTTAAGTTATATTACAGGTCTTGAAGTATTTTAAAAGTTAAGTTAGAAGGATCTATTTAGTTTGCAAACAAGTTTGAAAACTTTCAAACTATGTTCTTGTTGTTAAAATTGTATACCACAAAATATGATAGCTATATATATATGAATCGAATAAGGTTATGAACATAGATACTACCTCAAGTTCCTTGGACAAGGTTGCTGTAAAAGAGGAGTAAAAAGCTAGAACCAAAAGGGTGATGGAATTGGATGAAAGATTGGAAGTAAGTTTGTGTTCTTGGAAGGATTTCTTGAAGTGTTTTTGTATGGTTTTCTTATGGTGTTTAAGTAAGGTTTTTGAAGCTAAATGATGGGGAAAATGCTTGGAGATGATCAAGTATGAAGTTAAGAGTATTTTGAGAGAGAAATGGAAGTGTAAGTATGAGAAAATGGGGTGAAGAAATGGTGTGCATGCATAAAAACGTTTTTAGGTTATAAAGGAAAAAAAAGATACCTAACTTTGTTTTCTTGCTAAATAATTCATGCTACTTGACAAATGGTTGGTTCCACATGTTTCTTAATCATTTAAGGCTGCTAAGGAGCAGATTTTTATTGGTATATACCAATAGTAAATACATCTAGAAGCTGCGTATGATACGGGTACATATACCCTAGGTATACGTATAGAAATCTTTGAGAAAACGGAACGAGGATTCAAATATAGCTATCTTTTGTAAATATACTTATATTGTTTTATGTATTTAAGTCTTTAAAAGTGATTAAATACATTACTTATACGATATATGTATAAACATTATAGGTCATAAGTATTTAAGTCAAATAACGTTACGTATGGTTATCGTTTTGAAAACTTAAGTTAGTAGTTTCAAAATATACTTATAACTTATTGTTATTAATACAAAATGAGATATTAAAACATTCTTAGATCATGTTAAATATGTATATATACATATATATACACAAACGTATAATTATCATATATTGTATAGTTCGTGATATCATCGGTCAAACTAGACGGTCAAACGTTGTGTAAAACTCTTTTCGAAAACATAAGTCTCAACAATTTGGATTGCTTATCATGTTGGTAAGGTTTAATTTATGTAAATATTAATCTTATAAGTATAGAACGATCGAAAAAGTGCGGGTCAACTTTAGGGTTTTTGCTACTACCATCGTCAACGCCGACAGTACCTTTATCACCCCAATCACAACCGCGCCTTAAATCTCAACATCACAATCTGTATCTCGAATATCAACATCACACGACTCAATATCTGTACTTCGAGTATGATCTTCGTTCTATATATCGTTCTACATCGATTATCTTCGCTTTACGTATCGTATGACGATTATGTAATTTCTAAAGTCTTAGAGATTATGTAATCTAGAATTAACGATAAATCAAATGAGTTTAATATCTTATTGACTCATTAAATCTATGATTACATCTGAAGAAAATATATATGCAAGTATATTTTTATAAAGATAGTAATTAAAAATTCCTTCGTACAAACTATTAATGATGAAAATATTTTAACGGGTGGGTAGTACCCGAGGAATATTTAGAATTCACATTAATAAGTTACGTTGTACATTCTTGAATCTGATTCAACGGTCATTTACTATCTTACTTACAACCACCGATATTCGTATCCGCTCACCCCAGAATAACCATTTTCAATCAAATTTCATATTCGGATTTTGACCTACCAGAATCCAACAAGTGGCATAAAGAAGAAAACATTGGACAAAATAAAATAAAAATTGTTAGAAACACACGATTTAACTAATTAAAAATCTATTAAGGATTCCACGCTAACTGTTCCGGCTAACTCTGGACAATTAAAATGAATTAAAATGTTGATTGTAACATATGAAGCTAAACAATTCTTCAAGCTTGCCACTTGATTTTATCTTAAACCTCATTCGTAACTTGACGATTACAATTCGCATTCAAATCCTTGCATGATTCCTGAAAACACCTCGACCGAGAAGTTGAACCCGCCGCACCTCGCCTACGGAATGAAGATTTATACATACAGTTATACACCTGAAGAACTCTCGAACCCAAATTCATAATTTAACACATAACGTATTGAATCCTTTGCCATTTATTAGCAAGAACAACCCTACAATTCCTTTTCAAGAAGCTAATTTTGTCACAGCTCCACTTCGACTTTTCAGTGAGAATATTTCTATTATAATCATGATATTTATACCTTGTCCTTTCGCCGTCATTACCGAAAAACCTTTTATATCCCTCGACAACATCAACAGGTGCACCAGCAGATCGTTATCCTTTTGGCGAAATCAACAATCAGTATTTTGAAAATCTCGCGGAACTTCTTCCATCATATCTATAATGTCTATCCCTAAGAATTTCATAATCTGAACGTGAAGTTTCTGAAAAACACCCGGGACTATGAAATAGTTCTTGAAATGCTAACGAAGCAGCAAAAACTGTAAACGACTTTAACGGTCAAAAGTTTGATGACAAAGAATAGTAAGGTGGTAAAGCTGAAAAAAAAAAAGTTTAGAACTAGAAAACGGATGAAGCAAAGTATGAAAAAAGCTGTGGATAAATCACAGGGACTGAACCTGCTCTCAAAGAATACAAACGATTCCGTACCTGCTGAAACCGTCAGTAAGAACCCTACTCTTTATTCAAAACCTTGCCCGGATGATATTTTTCATCATCATCTTATCTTAGATATTATAAGATATCTTCATATCATTCGTTATACATATTTTTCATATTTCTGGAGATATTTTTACAACTATTCCTATCTGCGATCATTTATCTCTCCGTAACATCTGCGTTACAATATAAAAGAAACTGTGTTAATTTCTAAATTCTGAAACCTCCGAGATTAAAATATAAATGATTTGAAGTAGTGTTGGGAACTGATGCATGAATTAGTATAATATAATGAAACTTGATCAACTTCATTATATTACAGTAAGTCATGTTAAGTTTCTAATGGAATTTGATTCACAGTACCGTCATCATGTGCCACGTTACACGGCTCTTACATTCTATCAAGTCTCCAAACATATTAGAACGTATCACCTTGATAGTTCTATTTTTCCGGAATATTCGAGTAATTTAACGAATCAAGATCGTGCCATTACAATTTCATTCTAAAACCAATAGCTAGGTTCATTCCAAATTTTCTACCTACGAATTTCGGACCATTGTTCGCTTGGCTCGAGGACAGGAAGAAGAAACGAAGGGACAAAACCTCAGAATAGAAATAGGAACATAAACCACAGCAAATAAGAGAGAGCATTAACTGTGGATGACAATGATTTTAAGGGACGGGAGTAGGAACATCGAAATATAAGGGAAGGTATAAAACCTAACAACAACCCCGAAACTACAAACCGTGCATATCAATACGTATTGCAACGTAAAGGCACGGGAGAATTAAAAACATTATAATTCCAAGGAAAGGATAAAAGAGAATAGATTCTTCTGGTGATAGATGAAAAAGAGGAATGAAAGATATGAAAGTTAGAAATATAACAAGGATTAGAATGGGATGGAGCATATTAGCGAATGTCTTAAAGTAGGAACTAAAGAGAAAGAATAGAAGATGTGGGAAGAAAGAAAGGGAAGGAGGTAAATTTATAGTGAAATATTCGACAAAGAAATCAAAACAGATTGCCACGTTAAATCAAAGAAGATCCTGATCGCCGCAAAACTAAATCTTATTACATAAGATTTTCTTTAAAACCCTTAAATCCCGAAAATCGATCATAATCACGTCATCGGTTACAACAATTCTATATTTACTCATTTCACTCTTTTGTGATAGCTTCGCTCGTGCGTCTCACATAACCGAATCGTTTTATCTAAATCTTTCAATAATGATAAAATTTCATTATTACCTCATATTCGTCATGAAAACATTCCTATTGTTATTTATGACAACCTCTACCAAATTTCGAGGACGAAATTTCTTTAACGGGTGGGTACTGTAACGACCCGGAAATTTCCGACCAAATTTAAACTCTAATCTCTATATGGTTCCGACACGATAAGCAAAAACCCTAAAGTTGACCCGCACTTTTTCGATCGTTCTATACTTATAAGATTAATATTTACATAAATTAAACCTTACCAACATGATAAGCAATCCAAATTGTTGAGACTTATGTTTTCGAAAAGAGTTTTACACAACGTTTGACCGTCTAGTTTGACCGATGATATCACGAACTATACAATATATGATAATTATACGTTTGTGTATATATATGTATATATACATATTTAACATGATCTAAGAATGTTTTAATATCTCATTTTGTATTAATAACAATAAGTTATAAGTATATTTTGAAACTACTAACTTAAGTTTTCAAAACGATAACCATACGTAACGTTATTTGACTTAAATACTTATGACCTATAATGTTTATACATATATCGTATAAGTAATGTATTTAATCACTTTTAAAGACTTAAATACATAAAACAATATAAGTATATTTACAAAAGATAGCTATATTTGAATCCTCGTTCCGTTTTCTCAAAGATTTCTATACGTATACCTAGGGTATATGTACCCGTATCATACGCAGCTTCTAGATGTATTTACTATTGGTATATACCAATAAAAATCTGCTCCTTAGCAGCCTTAAATGATTAAGAAACATGTGGAACCAACCATTTGTCAAGTAGCATGAATTATTTAGCAAGAAAACAAAGTTAGGTATCTTTTTTTTCCTTTATAACCTAAAAACGTTTTTATGCATGCACACCATTTCTTCACCCCATTTTCTCATACTTACACTTCCATTTCTCTCTCAAAATACTCTTAACTTCATACTTGATCATCTCCAAGCATTTTCCCCATCATTTAGCTTCAAAAACCTTACTTAAACACCATAAGAAAACCATACAAAAACACTTCAAGAAATCCTTCCAAGAACACAAACTTACTTCCAATCTTTCATCCAATTCCATCACCCTTTTGGTTCTAGCTTTTTACTCCTCTTTTACAGCAACCTTGTCCAAGGAACTTGAGGTAGTATCTATGTTCATAACCTTATTCGATTCATATATATATAGCTATCATATTTTGTGGTATACAATTTTAACAACAAGAACATAGTTTGAAAGTTTTCAAACTTGTTTGCAAACTAAATAGATCCGTCTAACTTAACTTTTAAAATACTTCAAGACCTGTAATATAACTTAAATATATGCTAACTTAACAAGGTATAACTTGGTTTTTCAAAGAATATCTTAAAAACTGTTTTTACGACGTCGGAGTGTAACCGGAGACTGTTTTGGGTTGGATAATTAAAAACTATCTTAAACTTTGAATTGGAGGTTTATGTTCTGGAAAAATGATTTTTACTATAAATATGTTAACACATAAAAATTTCATGATTTAATTCAAAGTATAAGTATTTTTAGAAAAATGGTCATTAAGTGTTTTTTTTTTGTAACAAAAATGTTTAACTTCATAAGTTTCACTAAAGTTTCACCTATACCGTGTGATTTTGAATACAAACCAAGGTATTTTCAGTTCATAGTCTTAAAGAGGGACTCGATCCAAGGAGATGGCAAGTTGAATCAACGAAAACGGATTTGTAACGAAGAAACTATGACCGAAACAAAATTGGTTATCCTAGACTTGTTTAACTTCGGGATTAATTGGGAAAAATTAAATAAATCACATATTTCTAAGATAACATGATATTTTATATATATGTACTTATAATTCAATTTTATATGGTTCAGGATCACCCGTAAACAACACGAGAAGATTAATCATAAGATCCCATGTTTGTACGCAACACGTCATTTGACAACACCGGTACTTTATGTACGCAACACGTCATTTGACAACACCGGTACCATGGGTCAAGATTAATCTCGACCAATACATATACGATGGGGTTTTATTTATTTCGTTGGGGGTTTTATTTATTTCATTGCGGGTATATTAAACATCTAAAAATGAACCATTAAAATTGAATTACTAACAACGAGCTGCTAACTACGAACTAAGGAATTATTCAAAGTATTAAAAGTATAACAAGTATATATATGTGACGTTTGTTTAAAAAGAAAAGGTATTGATATATTATATATGGATAGGTTCGTGATATCAACCGGAGACCAAATCAAATTATATATATCTTCAAGACGAAAGTGAGTATATAGTCCCACTTTTAAACTCTAAATATTTCGGGATGAGAATACATGTATTTTATGTTTTACGTTATGGACACAAGTAACTGAAAAATATATTCTACGTTGAGTTGTACCACTGGCATACTTCCCTGTAGCTTGGTAACTAATATTTACAGCGGTATTGTAAACGCGAATCCTGTTGATAGATCTATCGGGCCTGACAACCCCAACCGGACTGGACGACCAGTATTCAACGGTTGCACAGTACTTCGTTTCGTGACTACACTTGGTACATTGTAGTAAGATTTCATATTAAAGGGAATATGCGACGTGATTAATTGTTAAGTATGGTTACCAAGTGCTCAACCACTTAGAATATTTTTATTAAAATGTTTATATATGAAATCTTGTGGTCTATATTTATATCGCTGTCGACATTAAACCTATATCTCACCAACTTTATGTTGACATTTTAAAGCATGTTATTCTCAGGTATGAATTAAGTCTTCCGCTGTGCATTATCTCGTACTAAGGATACTACTTGAGGCCATTAAGGACTTATATCATAAGGCGTTGCATTCGAGTCATTGAAGTTCATAGAGACTATTATTAAGTAAATGGCGGTTTAGGTCATTTGAATATTATGAAATGTCAGGCGAATATGTCAATTATGGATGTAACTATAGATTGCCTTTTAAGAATAAATGCAACGTTTGTAAGATGTATCATATAGAGGGCAAGTACCTCGCAATGTTATCAACTATTGTAATTCGTTTGTAATCAATATGGACAACGTCCGGATGATTAGTTTCGGATCCTTTCAGTTGGTATCAGAGCGTTGGTCTTAGCGAACCAGGCCTTGCATTAGTGTGTCTAACTAGTAGTTGTTAGGATACATTAAGTGAGTCTGGACTTTGACCGTGTCTGCCTGTCAAAAGTTTTGCTTATCAATCCTAGTCGGAAATCATCTGCTTATCATCCTTAGGGAACTGCCTGCTTATCATTCTTAAGTCTAGACACGTCTTACTGCATTTAGTGCATCGATAGTGTATAGACAAAATTCATATCCTAGCGTATCTGTTACTATAGACATTGCCTGACGTATTTCAAAGATTCTCCGTAATTCATGGGATTTTGATATTATATATACATATGTAAATTATGTATTGAAGAGTACCAAACCCAACTCCTATAATCTATTCCAAACCAAAAATTCATTTCTCCGACCATACAAGATGGATTCTTCATCCAGCTCAAATTCCTCCGACTTCGATAGCTTCGCCGATATGGATTTCCATTCGAGCTCCGAGAACAGCGTTACCGGAATGGATCAACCAATTTCCCATCATCTATTCTGGATGAATTGGGGATGGGTTCGTAATATACTAAATTTCTGGAGGCAAGAAGAAGGTGATCCATTCCATCCACCAAATTGTCCTCTTAACGATGAACCTGAAGCACTTACCGGCGAACCTATTCGAAACACCATTTTCTCGCTCATTTCTAGAGTATCTTGTCATGACTACATACTATCCCATATTTCAAATCTTGTTCATTCACTCGTTCCAACCGTCAATCATCCCGGTATAATAGAAGAAGTCAACGAGCTTCGCGCTCGGGTAGTGGCTTTAGAGAATACGGTGCGAAGGTTACAAACACCAGCAGCAGCACCAGCAGCATAATATGTATCACTATCAACAACGCCGACAGTACTCTTGTCACCCCCAAAATCTCAACATCACAAACTGTATCTCGGATATCAACATCACATACCTCAAAAACCTCATCGGAACTTCGAGTATGATCTTCGTTCTATATATCGTTCTACATCGATTATCTTCGCTTTACGTATCGTTTTACCTCATTTATCTTCGTTCGACCTGGCGATTATGTAATCTCTAATGCTTTAGAAGTTATGTAATCTAATATTAACGATAAATCAAATGAGTTTAATATCTTATTGACTCATTGAATCTATGATTACATCTGAAGAAAATATATATGCAAGTATATTTTTATAAAGATTGTAATTAAAAATTCCTTCGTACAAACTATTAATGATGAAAATATTTTAACGGGTGGGTAGTACCCGAGGAATATTTAGAATTCACATTAATAAGTTACGTTGTACATTCTTGAATCTGATTCAACGGTCATTTACTATCCTACTTACAACTACCGATATACGTATCCGTTCACCACAGAATAACCATTTCTATTCAAATTTCATATTTGGATTTTGATCTATCAGAATCCAACAAGTGGCATAATGAAGAAAACATTGGACAAAAATAAAAAGTGTTAGAAACAAACGAATTAATTAATTGAAATTGTGATAGGATTTCACGCTAACTGTTCCGGCTAACTGTTCCCAAATAACTGATTAACATTTAATTTATCGCAATTTACATTCTCGCAATTTTATTTATCATCATTTAATTTCTGTTATTTACTTTTACGCACTTTAAATAACGGGACACGTATGCAAGGTTTCGACTTATCATATCGACCCATCTATATATATATTTCGGAACAACCGTAGACACTCTATATGTGAAGGCGGGAGTTGGCTATACAGGGTCGGAGTTGATTTCAAAATATATATATACTTTGAGTTGTGATCGACACCGAGACCGGTATACGGGTCACGATACGTATTATTTAATTCGAATATTATATATTAAATTATATATGAATCATTAAAATTGAATTACTAACATCGGACTGCTAACTACGGACTAAGGAATTATTAAAAGTATTAAAAGTATAACAAGTATATATATGTGACGATTGTTTAAAAATGAAAATATATTGATATATTATATATGGATAGGTTCGTGATATCAACAGGAAGACCAAGTCAAAATATTTATATCTTCAAGACAACAGTGAGTATATAGTCCCCTTTTAAACTCTAAATATTTTTGGGCTGAGAATACATGCGCTACTTTTATAAATGATTTACGTTATGGACACAAGTAACTGAAAAATATATTCTACGTTGAGTTGTACCACTGGCATACTTCCCTGTAGCTTGGTAACTAATATTTACAGCGGTATTGTAAACGCGAATCCTGTTGATAGATCTATCGGGCCTGACAACCCCAACCGGACTGGACGACCAGTATTCAACGGTTGCACAGTACTTCGTTTTGTGACTACACTTGGTACGGTGTAGTAAGATTTCATATTAAAGGGAATATGCGACGTGATTGAATGTTAAGTATGGTTACCAAGTGCTCAACCACTTAGAATATTTTTATGAAAATGTTTATATATGAAATCTTGTGGTCTATATATATATATATATATATATCGCTGCCGGCATTAAACCTATATCTCACCAACTTTATGTTGACATTTTAAAGCATGTTATTCTCAGGTATGAATTAAGTCTTCCGCTGTGCATTAGCTCGTACTAAGGATACTACTTGAGGCTATTAAGGACTTATATCATAAGGCGTTGCATTCGAGTCATTGAAGTTCATAGAGACTATTATTAAGTAAATGGCGGTTTAGGTCATTTGAATATTATGAAATGTCAGGCGATTATGTCAATTCTGGATGTAACTATAGATTGCCTTTTAAGAATAAATGCAACGTTTGTAAGATGTATCATATAGAGGGACTGTAACGACCCGGAAATTTCCGACCAAATTTAAACTCTAATCTCTATATGGTTCCGACACGATAAGCAAAAACCCTAAAGTTGACCCGCACTTTTTCGATCGTTCTATACTTATAAGATTAATATTTACATAAATTAAACCTTACCAACATGATAAGCAATCCAAATTGTTGAGACTTATGTTTTCGAAAAGAGTTTTACACAACGTTTGACCGTCTAGTTTGACCGATGATATCACGAACTATACAATATATGATAATTATACGTTTGTGTATATATATGTATATATACATATTTAACATGATCTAAGAATGTTTTAATATCTCATTTTGTATTAATAACAATAAGTTATAAGTATATTTTGAAACTACTAACTTAAGTTTTCAAAACGATAACCATACGTAACGTTATTTGACTTAAATACTTATGACCTATAATGTTTATACATATATCGTATAAGTAATGTATTTAATCACTTTTAAAGACTTAAATACATAAAACAATATAAGTATATTTACAAAAGATAGCTATATTTGAATCCTCGTTCCGTTTTCTCAAAGATTTCTATACATATACCTAGGGTATATGTACCCGTATCATACGCAGCTTCTAGATGTATTTACTATTGGTATATACCAATAAAAATCTGCTCCTTAGCAGCCTTAAATGATTAAGAAACATGTGGAACCAACCATTTGTCAAGTAGCATGAATTATTTAGCAAGAAAACAAAGTTAGGTATCTTTTTTTTCCTTTATAACCTAAAAACGTTTTTATGCATGCACACCATTTCTTCACCCCATTTTCTCATACTTACACTTCCATTTCTCTCTCAAAATACTCTTAACTTCATACTTGATCATCTCCAAGCATTTTCCCCATCATTTAGCTTCAAAAACCTTACTTAAACACCATAAGAAAACCATACAAAAACACTTCAAGAAATCCTTCCAAGAACACAAACTTACTTCCAATCTTTCATCCAATTCCATCACCCTTTTGGTTCTAGCTTTTTACTCCTATTTTACAGCAACCTTGTCCAAGGAACTTGAGGTAGTATCTATGTTCATAACCTTATTCGATTCATATATATATAGCTATCATATTTTGTGGTATACAATTTTAACAACAAGAACATAGTTTGAAAGTTTTCAAACTTGTTTGCAAACTAAATAGATCCTTCTAACTTAACTTTTAAAATACTTCAAGACCTGTAATATAACTTAAATATATGCTAACTTAACAAGGTATAACTTGGTTTTTCAAAGAATATCTTAAAAACTGTTTTTACGACGTCGGAGTGTAACCGGGGACTGTTTTGGGTTGGATAATTAAAAACTATCTTAAACTTTGAATTGGAGGTTTATGTTCTGGAAAAATGATTTTTACTATAAATATGTTAACACATAAAAATTTCATGATTTAATTCAAAGTATAAGTATTTTTAGAAAAATGGTCATTAAGTGTTTTTTTTTTTGTAACAAAAATGTTTAACTTCATAAGTTTCACTAAAGTTTCACCTATACCGTGTGATTTTGAATACAAACCAAGGTATTTTCAGTTCATAGTCTTAAAGAGGGACTCGATCCAAGGAGATGGCAAGTTGAATCAACGAAAACGGATTTGTAACGAAGAAACTATGACCGAAACAAAATTGGTTATCCTAGACTTGTTTAACTTCGGGATTAATTGGGAAAAATTAAATAAATCACATATTTCTAAGATAACATGATATTTTATATATATGTACTTATAATTCAATTTTATATGGTTCAGGATCACCCGTAAACAACACGAGAAGATTAATCATAAGATCCCATGTTTGTACGCAACACGTCATTTGACAACACCGGTACTTTATGTACGCAACACGTCATTTGACAACACCGGTACCGTGGGTCAAGATTAATCTCGACCAATACATATACGATGGGGTTTTATTTATTTCGTTGGGGGTTTTATTTATTTCATTGCGGGTATATTAAACATCTAAAAATGAACCATTAAAATTGAATTACTAACAACGAGCTGCTAACTACGGACTAAGGAATTATTCAAAGTATTAAAAGTATAACAAGTATATATATGTGACGTTTGTTTAAAAAGAAAAGGTATTGATATATTATATATGGATAGGTTCGTGATATCAACCGGAGACCAAGTCAAATTATATATATCTTCAAGACGAAAGTGAGTATATAGTCCCACTTTTAAACTCTAAATATTTCGGGATGAGAATACATGTATTTTATGTTTTACGTTATGGACACAAGTAACTGAAAAATATATTCTACGTTGAGTTGTACCACTGGCATACTTCCCTGTAGCTTGGTAACTAATATTTACAGCGGTATTGTAAACGCGAATCCTGTTGATAGATCTATCGGGCCTGACAACCCCAACCGGACTGGACGACCAGTATTCAACGGTTGCACAGTACTTCGTTTCGTGACTACACTTGGTACATTGTAGTAAGATTTCATATTAAAGGGAATATGCGACGTGATTAATTGTTAAGTATGGTTACCAAGTGCTCAACCACTTAGAATATTTTTATTAAAATGTTTATATATGAAATCTTGTGGTCTATATTTATATCGCTGTCGACATTAAACCTATATCTCACCAACTTTATGTTGACATTTTAAAGCATGTTATTCTCAGGTATGAATTAAGTCTTCCGCTGTGCATTATCTCGTACTAAGGATACTACTTGAGGCCATTAAGGACTTATATCATAAGGCGTTGCATTCGAGTCATTGAAGTTCATAGAGACTATTATTAAGTAAATGGCGGTTTAGGTCATTTGAATATTATGAAATGTCAGGCGAATATGTCAATTATGGATGTAACTATAGATTGCCTTTTAAGAATAAATGCAACGTTTGTAAGATGTATCATATAGAGGGCAAGTACCTCGCAATGTTATCAACTATTGTAATTCGTTTGTAATCAATATGGACAACGTCCGGATGATTAGTTTCGGATCCTTTCAGTTGGTATCAGAGCGTTGGTCTTAGCGAACCAGGCCTTGCATTAGTGTGTCTAACTAGTAGTTGTTAGGATACATTAAGTGAGTCTGGACTTTGACCGTGTCTGCCTGTCAAAAGTTTTGCTTATCAATCCTAGTCGGAAATTATCTGCTTATCATCCTTAGGGAACTGCCTGCTTATCATTCTTAAGTCTAGACACGTCTTACTGCATTTAGTGCATCGATAGTGTATAGACAAAATTCATATCCTAGCGTATCTGTTACTATAGACATTGCCTGACGTATTTCAAAGATTCTCCGTAATTCATGGGATTTTGATATTATATATACATATGTAAATTATGTATTGAAGAGTACCAAACCCAACTCCTATAATCTATTCCAAACCAAAAATTCATTTCTCCGACCATACAAGATGGATTCTTCATCCAGCTCAAATTCCTCAGACTTCGATAGCTTCGCCGATATGGATTTCCATTCGAGCTCCGAGAACAGCGTTACCGGAATGGATCAACCAATTTCCCATCATCTATTCTGGATGAATTGGGGATGGGTTCGTAATATACTAAATTTCTGGAGGCAAGAAGAAGGTGATCCATTCCATCCACCAAATTGTCCTCTTAACGATGAACCTGAAGCACTTACCGGCGAACCTATTCGAAACACCATTTTCTCGCTCATTTCTAGAGTATCTCGTCATGATTACATACTATCCCATATTTCGAATCTTGTTCATTCGCTCGTTCCAACCGTCAATCATCCCGGTATAATAGAAGAAGTCAACGAGCTTCGCGCTCGGGTAGTGGTTTTGGAGAATATGGTGCGAAGGTTACAAACACCAACAGCAGCACCAGCAGCATAATCCGTACTACCATCGTCAACGCCGACAGTACCTTTATCACCCCAATCACAACCGCGCCTTAAATCTCAACATCACAATCTGTATCTCGAATATCAACATCACACGACTCAATATCTGTACTTCGAGTATGATCTTCGTTCTATATATCGTTCTACATCGATTATCTTCGCTTTACGTATCGTATGACGATTATGTAATTTCTAAAGTCTTAGAGATTATGTAATCTAGAATTAACGATAAATCAAATGAGTTTAATATCTTATTGACTCATTAAATCTATGATTATCTCTGAAGAAAATATATATGCTAAAATAATTCATGCTACTTGACAAATGGTTGGTTCCACATGTTTCTTAATCATTTAAGGCTGCTAAGGAGCAGATTTTTATTAGTATATACCAATAGTAAATACATCTAGAAGCTGCGTATGATACGGGTACATATACCCTAAATATACGTGTAGAAATCTTTGAGAAAACGGAACGAGGATTCAAATATAGCTATCTTTTGTGAATATACTTATATTGTTTTATGTATTTAAGTCCTTAAAAGTGATTAAATACATTACTTATACGTTATATGTATAAACATTATAAGTCATAAGTATTTATATCAAATAACGTTATGTATGGTTATTGTTTTGAAAACTTAAGTTAGTAGTTTCAAAATATACTTATAACTTATTGTTATTAATACAAAATGAGATATTAAAACATCCATAAACCATGTTAAATATGTATATATACATATATATACACAAACGTATAATTATCATATGTTATATAGTTCGTGATATCATCGGTCAAACTAGACGGTCAAACGTTGTGTAAAACTCTTTTCGAAAACATAAGTCTCAAAAATTTGGATTGCTTATCATGTTGGTAAGGTTTAATTTATGTAAATATTAATCTTATAAGTATAGAACGATCGAAAAAGTGCGGGTCAACTTTAGGGTTTTTGCTTATCGTGTCGGAACCATATAGAGATTAGAGTTTAAATTTGGTCGGAAATTTCCGGGTCGTTACAGTACCCATCCGTTAAAGAAATTTCGTCCTCGAAATTTGGTAGAGGTTGTCATAAATAACAATAGGAATGTTTTCATGACGAATATGAGGTAATAATGAAATTTTATCATTATTGAAAGATTTAGATAAAACGATTTGGTTATGTGAGACGCACGAGCGAAGCTATCACAAAAGAGTGAAATGAGTAAATATAGAATTGTTGTAACCGATGACGTGATTATGATCGATTTCCGGGATTTAAGGGTTTTAAAGAAAATCTTATGTAATAAAATTTAGTTTTGCGGCGATCAGGATCTTCTTTGATTTAACGCGGCAATCTGTTTTGATTTCTTTGTCGAATATTTCACTATAAATTTACCTCCTTCCCTTTCTTTCTTCCCACATCTTCTATTCTTTCTCTTTAGTTCCTACTTTAAGACATTCGCTAATATGCTCCATCCAATTCTAACCCTTGTTATATTTCTAACTTTCATATCTTTCATTCTTCTTTTTCATCTATCACCAGAAGAATCTATTCTCTTTTATCCTTTCCTTGGAATTATAATGTTTTTAATTCTCCCGTGCCTTTACGTTGCAATACGTATTGATATGCACGGTTTGTAGTTTCGGGGTTGTTGTTAGGTTTTATACCTTCCCTTATATTTCGATGTTCCTACTCCCGTCCCTTAAAATCATTGTCATCCACAGTTAATGCTCTCTCTTATTTGCTGTGGTTTATGTTCCTATTTCTATTCTGAGGTTTTGTCCCTTCATTTCTTCTTCCCGTCCTCGAGCCAAGCGAACAATGGTCCGAAATTCGTAGGTAGGAAATTTGGAATGAACCTAGCTATTGGTTTTAGAATGAAATTGTAATGGCACGATCTTGATTCGTTAAATTACTCGAATATTCCGAAAAAATAGAACTATCAAGGTGATACGTTCTAATATGTTTGGAGACTTGATAGAAGGTAAGAGCCGTGTAACATGGCACATGATGACGGTACTGTGAATCATCACATTCCATTAGAAACTTAACATGACTTACTGTAATATAATGAAGTTGATCAAGTTTCATTATATTATACTAATTCATGCATCAGTTCCCAACACTACTTTAAAACATTCATATTTTAAACTTGGAGGTTTCAACATTTAGAAATTGACACAGTTTCTTTTATGTTGTAATGCAGATATTACGGAGAGATAAATATTCTCAGATAAGAATAGTTGTGAAAATATCTCCAGAAATATGGAGAATATGTATAACGGAATATATGAAGATATCTTATAATATCTAAGATAAGATGATGATGAAGAATATCATCGGGAGAGGTTTAGAATAAGGGGTAGGGTTTTTACTAATGATTTCAGCAGGCACTGAATCGTTTGAATCCTTTGAAAGCAGATTCAGTTCTTGTTATTTATCCACAACCTCTTTCATACTTTGCTCAAACCGTTTTCCGGTTCCAACTCTTCTCTTTTTCTGAGTTTTATCGACACACTGTGCTTCATCATCAAACTTTTGACTGTTTAAAATCGTTTACGATTTTCGCTGCTTCATCAGCATTTAAAGAACTGCTTCATAATTCAGGGTGTTTTTCAGAAACTTCACCTTCGGAGTATGAAATCCTTAGGAATAGACGTTATAGTTATGACTGAGAAGTTTTGCGAGATTTTTAAAATACTAATTGCGGATTCTGCCAAAAAGATGACAAGCTGCTGGTACATGATGTCGTGGAATATGAAAGGTTCTCCGGTAACAATGGTGAAAGGACAAGGTATATATATCGAGGTTATAATAAGAGTGGTCCTACTGAGAAATCAAAGTGGAGCTGTGACAAAATTGACTTATATTGAAAAGAGAAATGTAAGGTTGTTTTTTGCCAATGAATGATAAGGAATTTGACGCGGATAAGTTTTAACGATAACTTCGGTTTTGAAAGTTTCAGGTGTATAACTGTATGCATAAATCTTTCTTCCGTAAACGAGGTGCGGCTGGTTCAACTTCTCGATTGAAGTGTTTTCAAGAATCATGAAAAGATTTGAACGAGGATTATAATTGTCGAAGTACAAATGAGGTTTAGGATGAAATCAAGTGGCAAACTTGAAGAATTATTTAGTTTCATATGTTATAATCAATATTTTAATTTAATTCATTTTAATTGTCCAAAGTTAGCAGTCCAATAGTCCGATGGTTCAATGATTCATATATAATTTAATATATAATATTCGAATTAAATAATACGTATCGTGACCCGTATACCGGTCTCGGTGTCGATCACAACTCAAAGTATATATATATTTTGAAATCAACTCCGACCCTGTATAGCCAACTCCCGCCTTCACATATAGAGTGTCTACGGTTGTTCCGAAATATATATATAGATGGGTCGATATGATAAGTCGAAACCTTGCATACGTGTCCCGTTATTTAAAGTGCGTAAAAGTAAATAACAGAAATTAAATGATGATAAATAAAATTGCGAGAATGTAAATTGCGATAAATTAAATGTTAATCAGTTATCTGGGAACAGTTAGCCGGAACAGTTAGCGTGAAATCCTATCACAATTTCAATTAATTAATTCGTTTGTTTCTAACACTTTTTATTTTTGTCCAATGTTTTCTTCATTATGCCACTTGTTGGATTCTGATAGATCAAAATCCAAATATGAAATTTGAATAGAAATGGTTATTCTGTGGTGAACGGATACGTATATCGGTAGTTGTAAGTAGGATAGTAAATGACCGTTGAATCAGATTTAGAGAATGTACAACGTAACTTATTAATGTGAATTCTAAATATTCCTCGGGTACTACCCACCCGTTAAAATATTTTCATCATTAACAGTTTGTACGAAAGAATTTTTAATTACAATCTTTATAAAAATATACTTGCATATATATTTTCTTCAGATGTAATCATAGATTCAATGAGTCAATGAAGTATTAAACTCATTTGATTTATCGTTAATATTAGATTACATAACTTCTAAAGCATTAGAGATTACATAATCGCCAGGTCGAACGAAGATAAATAAGGTAAAACGATATGTAAAGCGAAGATAATCGATGTAGAACGATATATAGAACGAAGATCATACTCGAAGTTCCGATGAGGTTTTTGAGGTATGAGATGTTGATATCCGAGATACAGTTTGTGATGTTGAGATTTTGGGGGTGACAAGAGTACTGTCGGCGTTGTTGATAGTGATACAGATTATGCTGCTGGTGCTGCTGCTGGTGTTTGTAACCTTCGCACCGTATTTTCTTAAGCCACTACCCGAGCGCGAAGCTCGTTGACTTCTTCTATTATACCGGGATGATTGACAGTTGGAACGAGCGAATGAACAAGATTCGAAATATGGGATAGTATGTAGTCATGACGAGATACTCTAGAAATGAGCGAGAAAATGGTGTTTCGAATAGGTTCGCCGGTAAGTGCTTCAGGTTCATCGTTAAAAGGACAATTTGGTGGATGGAATGGATCACCTTCTTCTTGCCTCCAGAAATTTAGTATATTACGAACCCATCCCCAATTCATCCAGAATAGATGATGGGAAATTGGTTGATCCATTCCGGTAACGCTGTTCTCGGAGCTCGAATGGAAATCCATATCGGCGAAGCTATCGAAGTCGGAGGAATTTGAGCTGGATGAAGAATCCATCTTGTATGGTCGGAGAAATGAATTTTTGGTTTGGAATAGATTATAGGAGTTGGGTTTGGTACTCTTCAATACATAATTTACATATGTATATATAATATCAAAATCCCATGAATTACGGAGAATCTTTGAAATACGTCAGGCAATGTCTATAGTAACAGATACGCTAGGATATGAATTTTGTCTATACCTTGTTAAATTAGCATATATTTAAGTTATATTACAGGTCTTGAAGTATTTTAAAAGTTAAGTTAGAAGGATCTATTTAGTTTGCAAACAAGTTTGAAAACTTTCAAACTATGTTCTTCTTGTTAAAATTGTATACCACAAAATATGATAGCTATATATATATGAATCGAATAAGGTTATGAACATAGATACTACCTCAAGTTCCTTGGACAAGGTTGCTGTAAAAGAGGAGTAAAAAGCTAGAACCAAAAGGGTGATGGAATTGGATGAAAGATTGGAAGTAAGTTTGTGTTCTTGGAAGGATTTCTTGAAGTGTTTTTGTATGGTTTTCTTATGGTGTTTAAGTAAGGTTTTTGAAGCTAAATGATGGGGAAAATGCTTGGAGATGATCAAGTATGAAGTTAAGAGTATTTTGAGAGAGAAATGGAAGTGTAAGTATGAGAAAATGGGGTGAAGAAATGGTGTGCATGCATAAAAACGTTTTTAGGTTATAAAGGAAAAAAAAGATACCTAACTTTGTTTTCTTGCTAAATAATTCATGCTACTTGACAAATGGTTGGTTCCACATGTTTCTTAATCATTTAAGGCTGCTAAGGAGCAGATTTTTATTGGTATATACCAATAGTAAATACATCTAGAAGCTGCGTATGATACGGGTACATATACCCTAGGTATACGTATAGAAATCTTTGAGAAAACGGAACGAGGATTCAAATATAGCTATCTTTTGTAAATATACTTATATTGTTTTATGTATTTAAGTCTTTAAAAGTGATTAAATACATTACTTATACGATATATGTATAAACATTATAGGTCATAAGTATTTAAGTCAAATAACGTTACGTATGGTTATCGTTTTGAAAACTTAAGTTAGTAGTTTCAAAATATACTTATAACTTATTGTTATTAATACAAAATGAGATATTAAAACATTCTTAGATCATGTTAAATATGTATATATACATATATATACACAAACGTATAATTATCATATATTGTATAGTTCGTGATATCATCGGTCAAACTAGACGGTCAAACGTTGTGTAAAACTCTTTTCGAAAACATAAGTCTCAACAATTTGGATTGCTTATCATGTTGGTAAGGTTTAATTTATGTAAATATTAATCTTATAAGTATAGAACGATCGAAAAAGTGCGGGTCAACTTTAGGGTTTTTGCTTATCGTGTCGGAACCATATAGAGATTAGAGTTTAAATTTGGTCGGAAATTTCCGGGTCGTTACAGTACCCACCCGTTAAAGAAATTTCGTCCTCGAAATTTGGTAGAGGTTGTCATAAATAACAATAGGAATGTTTTCATGACGAATATGAGGTAATAATGAAATTTTATCATTATTGAAAGATTTAGATAAAACGATTCGGTTATGTGAGACGCACGAGCGAAGCTATCACAAAAGAGTGAAATGAGTAAATATAGAATTGTTGTAACCGATGACGTGATTATGATCGATTTTCGGGATTTAAGGGTTTTAAAGAAAATCTTATGTAATAAGATTTAGTTTTGCGGCGATCAGGATCTTCTTTGATTTAACGTGGCAATCTGTTTTGATTTCTTTGTCGAATATTTCACTATAAATTTACCTCCTTCCCTTTCTTTCTTCCCACATCTTCTATTCTTTCTCTTTAGTTCCTACTTTAAGACATTCGCTAATATGCTCCATCCCATTCTAATCCTTGTTATATTTCTAACTTTCATATCTTTCATTCCTCTTTTTCATCTATCACCAGAAGAATCTATTCTCTTTTATCCTTTCCTTGGAATTATAATGTTTTTAATTCTCCCGTGCCTTTACGTTGCAATACGTATTGATATGCACGGTTTGTAGTTTCGGGGTTGTTGTTAGGTTTTATACCTTCCCTTATATTTCGATGTTCCTACTCCCGTCCCTTAAAATCATTGTCATCCACAGTTAATGCTCTCTCTTATTTGCTGTGGTTTATGTTCCTATTTCTATTCTGAGGTTTTGTCCCTTCGTTTCTTCTTCCTGTCCTCGAGCCAAGCGAACAATGGTCCGAAATTCGTAGGTAGAAAATTTGGAATGAACCTAGCTATTGGTTTTAGAATGAAATTGTAATGGCACGATCTTGATTCGTTAAATTACTCGAATATTCCGGAAAAATAGAACTATCAAGGTGATACGTTCTAATATGTTTGGAGACTTGATAGAATGTAAGAGCCGTGTAACGTGGCACATGATGACGGTACTGTGAATCAAATTCCATTAGAAACTTAACATGACTTACTGTAATATAATGAAGTTGATCAAGTTTCATTATATTATACTAATTCATGCATCAGTTCCCAACACTACTTCAAATCATTTATATTTTAATCTCGGAGGTTTCAGAATTTAGAAATTAACACAGTTTCTTTTATATTGTAACGCAGATGTTACGGAGAGATAAATGATCGCAGATAGGAATAGTTGTAAAAATATCTCCAGAAATATGAAAAATATGTATAACGAATGATATGAAGATATCTTATAATATCTAAGATAAGATGATGATGAAAAATATCATCCGGGCAAGGTTTTGAATAAAGAGTAGGGTTCTTACTGACGGTTTCAGCAGGTACGGAATCGTTTGTATTCTTTGAGAGCAGGTTCAGTCCCTGTGATTTATCCACAGCCTTTTTCATACTTTGCTTCATCCGTTTTCTAGTTCTAAACTTTTTTTTTTTTCAGCTTTACCACCTTACTATTCTTTGTCATCAAACTTTTGACCGTTAAAGTCGTTTACAGTTTTTGCTGCTTCGTTAGCATTTCAAGAACTATTTCATAGTCCCGGGTGTTTTTCAGAAACTTCACGTTCAGATTATGAAATTCTTAGGATATAGACATTATAGATATGATGGAAGAAGTTCCGCGAGATTTTCAAAATACTGATTGTTGATTTCGCCAAAAGGATAACGATCTGCTGGTGCACCTGTTGATGTTGTCGAGGGATATAAAAGGTTTTTCGGTAATGACGGCGAAAGGACAAGGTATAAATATCATGATTATAATAGAAATATTCTCACTGAAAAGTCGAAGTGGAGCTGTGAAAAAATTAGCTTCTTGAAAAGGAATTGTAGGGTTGTTCTTGCTAATAAATGGCAAAGGATTCAATACGTTATGTGTTAAATTATGAATTTGGGTTCGAGAGTTCTTCAGGTGTATAACTGTATGTATAAATCTTCATTCCGTAGGCGAGGTGCGGCGGGTTCAACTTCTCGGTCGAGGTGTTTTCAGGAATCATGCAAGGATTTGAATGCGAATTGTAATCGTCAAGTTACGAATGAGGTTTAAGATAAAATCAAGTGGCAAGCTTGAAGAATTGTTTAGCTTCATATGTTACAATCAACATTTTAATTCATTTTAATTGTCCAGAGTTAGCCGGAACAGTTAGCGTGGAATCCTTAATAGATTTTTAATTAGTTAAATCGTGTGTTTCTAACAATTTTTTTTTTTATTTTGTCCAATGTTTTCTTCTTTATGCCACTTGTTGGATTCTGGTAGGTCAAAATCCGAATATGAAATTTGATTGAAAATGGTTATTCTGGGGTGAGCGGATACGAATATCGGTGGTTGTAAGTAAGATAATAGATAACCGTTGAATCAGATTCAAGAATGTACAATATAACTTATTAATGTGAATTCTAAATATTCCTCGGGTACTACCCACCCGTTAAAATATTTTCATCATTAATAGTTTGTACGAAGGAATTTTTAATTACTATCTTTATAAAAATATACTTGCATATATATTTTCTTCAGAGATAATCATAGATTTAATGAGTCAATAAGATATTAAACTCATTTGATTTATCGTTAATTCTAGATTACATAATCTCTAAGACTTTAGAAATTACATAATCGTCATACGATACGTAAAGCGAAGATAATCGATGTAGAACGATATATAGAACGAAGATCATACTCGAAGTACAGATATTGAGTCGTGTGATGTTGATATTCGAGATACAGATTGTGATGTTGAGATTTAAGGCGCGGTTGTGATTGGGGTGATAAAGGTACTGTCGGCGTTGACGATGGTAGTACGGATTATGCTGCTGGTGCTGCTGTTGGTGTTTGTAACCTTCGCACCATATTCTCCAAAACCACTACCCGAGCACGGAGTTCGTTGACTTCTTCTATTATACCGGGATGATTGACGGTTGGAACGAGCGAATGAACAAGATTTGAAATATGGGATAGTATGTAATCATGACGAGATACTCTAGAAATGAGCGAGAAAATGGTGTTTCGAATAGGTTCGCCGGTAAGTGCTTCAGGTTCATCGTTAAGAGGATAATTTGGTGGATGGAATGGATCACCTTCTTCTTGCCTCCAGAAATTTAGTATATTACGAACCCATCCCCAATTCATCCAGAATAGATGATGGGAAATTGGTTGATCCATTCCGGTAACGCTGTTCTCGGAGCTCGAATGGAAATCCATATCGGCGAAGCTATCGAAGTCGGAGGAATTTGAGCTGGATGAAGAATCCATCTTGTATGGTCGGAGAAATGAATTTTTGGTTTGGAATAGATTATAGGAGTTGGGTTTGGTACTCTTCAATACATAATTTACATATGTATATATAATATCAAAATCCCATGAATTACGGAGAATCTTTGAAATACGTCAGGCAATGTCTATAGTAACAGATACGCTAGGATATGAATTTTGTCTATACACTATCGATGCACTAAATGCAGTAAGACGTGTCTAGACTTAAGAATGATAAGCAGGCAGTTCCCTAAGAATGATAAGCAGATAATTTCCGACTAGGATTGATAAGCAAAACTTTTGACAGGCAGACACGATAATAAAACTTTAATTATTGACTCATATTCGTCATGAAAACATTTTTATTGTTAGCCATGACGACCACACTCAAATTTCGGGACGAAATTTCTTTAACGGGTAGGTACTGTGACGACCTGGAAATTTCTGACTAAATTTAAACTTAATCTTTATATGATTCTGATACGATAAGCAAAGTACGTAATGTTGAGTCTAAAAAAAATGTATTTAGGATCTAGTTATTAAATTTTAGCACTTTTTATATTTTACCCAGAATCGAGCGGAACAGATAATGTAATTTTTATTTAATAATTTAATGATAGAATTTTATACCATAAGAACTGAGATAAATAATGGATTTTAATTTAAAAATTTGAGATTTTTTTTTCTGTGTACTTTTATCCGCCACTGATTAATAACGGAGCACGATATAACACTCCGTAAGAAACTGTTACTAAAATAAATACAATAGAGGTTGCTAGTTGTTGTGACTCACACGCTTCTTTTGCTTTTGATCATTTAACATATTAGTATTATTATTACATTATTATAATCATGGATTCCATTTCCTGACAAGTTACTACAAACATGTTGAGCTGTTAAAGTTACTTTACACATGGGATTTAATAAAATATATGTTCCTTTTTCGTTCGTCCCATACACAAACAAAGACATTGCAATTATTAGTATTATATATTTTTATTTCTCCATCTATATTACTCCCTCCTTATTACTTACTACATCTTGCCAACTCCATAAACAAGTAGACTTAGTGAACCATATAAACCACTTGTTTTCTATCTTTGATATTCCTAATCTTGATCGAAATCAAACCCACCACTTAAACACACTTCCTATTCTTGTTGCTAGATGCTATTACTTCATGTTTTTGGTTCAATCAAATACTCAGCCATAACCATTTTGTGTTCAAGAACCACTTTCGTCCACCATGAACCATACTGCTACTGCTATCGTTTTCTGTTTCTGTTCAAAGTGAAAACCAAACCACCAACACCATCACGAACCACCCATTGGCTACCACCCTACAACCTCTTCAAATACCATAAACTACCATATAAACCGTCACCTTGCTACTGCTATAGCTATGTTTCTGTTTCAACGTTACCCACATAATCGCCACCCTCATCAAACCAAAACTATTTTTTTTCCCTGCTGCAGCCCTACTTACTGTTTCTGTTTCGAACAATGCAAAACTAAAACGAATTATTGTTTTGTATTTTTTTTCTTTTCAATTACCAACAATCACAGATAGGTTCGAACACCATATTGATTGTTATTACTATCTTATGTTTCTGTTTCGAACCTCAAACCCACCTCATCATCATTAATTTGTACCTAGTACTACTGCTATTATGTTTCAAAGCTCAACTCCCTTGCTAGTTCCTGCTTATGATCAAACCAAACCCAAACACCATCTCTCTCTATCTTTCACTCTCTCTCCCTCTCTTTTACTTCCTTTATTGAACTCACATTAACCATCACCACCATATCGACAACCATACCATCACTAAGTCGACAAACACCTTGGAAAAACCATCGTTAACTTACCTTCCATCACCAAACCATCACCCAATTCGCCGTTTCTATTTACTCTTATTCCAATCGTTACTCTTTTTCTTCTTCTTATCGCGAGCTGATACAGCACCTAATCTATTTTCATTGTGAACTGTAACAATGATGGGAATCAGTGAAAAGGAATATAGATGACGAGGATTTAAATAATAAGAATATAGGATAATGATGACGATAGTAATAATAAATTAACTTTGATGATAATGATGTAAAAGTCGATGATTGATAGTTGATGGAATACAACTGGTTAATCTGATCGGTTTTTGCTTTGTGTTTAACTGGGCTGAAATCGAGTTTCATATTTATTAAGTTGTTGGGCCATGTAAGAGTTATGCAGACTGGGCTGAATTTTTGTTGGGCCAATAGTAGACTAAACACAGAAACGGGTTAGATAAATTAAATCATGGATTTAACCAGAAATGTAGGGATAGAGGAATGGTTAGAGGAAGTATTGGGTTTAATCAAGAGGTCTCGGGTTCAAGCCGGGCTATGGCAATTCTTTTTAGAAAGCTTATTTTTTTGAGGTAGCTATCTTATATTATTATTATTATTATTATTATTATTATTATTATTATTATTATTATTATTATTATTATTATTATTATTATTATTATTATTATTATTATTATTATTATTATTATTATTATTATTATTATTATTATTATTATTATTATTATTATTATTATTAAGCACAAGTATTATCATTATTATTATTTTGATATTAATATCATTATTCTTACATTATTATTATTATTATTATTATTATTATTATTATTATTATTATTATTATTATTATTATTAATATTAGTATCAATATTATTATCATAATAACTATTATTATTATTGTAAAATAAAACAACCTTTTATTTATTATTGTTATCATTATTATTTTATCAAATAACTATTAGTTATATAAAACTATATTTATTACCTATAACATTACTATATTAATATTTTTATAATAAATATTAATAAAAATAATTAAGTAAGTTATTAATGAAACACATAATTAAAATGACAATTAAATCACTAATAGCACATAAATTTATTCGTTTACCATTATACGTGTTAATATATATAAATGATATAGGTTCGTGAATCCGAGGCCAACCCTATACTTATTCAATGACGTCATATGTATTTTTACTACAAAATACAGTATGGTGAGTTTCATTTGCTCCCTTTTTAATTGCTTTTGCAATATATATTTTTGGGCTGAGAATACATGCGCTGCTTTTATAAATGTTTACGAAATAGACACAAGTACTTAAAAATATATTCTACGTTGAGTTGTACCACTGGCATACTTCCCTGTAGCTTGGTAACTACTATTTACATGTGGTATTGTAAACGCGAATCCTGTTGATAGATCTATCGGGCCTGACAACCCCAACCGGACTGGACGACCAGTATTCAACGGTTGCACAGTACTTCGTTTTGTAGGCTACACTTGGTACAGTGTAGTGAGATTTCATAATAAAGGGAATATGCGACGTTGATTAAATGTTAAGTATGGTTACCAAGTGCTCAACCACTTAGAATGCTTTACATACACTTGCGAGTGTATTATGTTTAGGATTATGAAACCTTGTGGTCTATTAATATATTGAAATGATTGTTATGATAAACCTATGAACTCACCAACCTTTTGGTTGACACTTTTAAGCATGTTTATTCTCAGGTACGAATTAAGTCTTCCGCTGTGCATTTGCTCATTTTAAGAACATTACTTGGAGTCGATCATCGCAATGGGACCAAATGTTGATGACTTCGTCCAGAAGGATTAGGACGGGTCGTTTCAGGTGGTATCAGAGCGGTGGTCTTAGTGAACCAGGTCTTGCATTAGTGTGTCTAACTGGTAGTTGTTTAGGTGCATTAGTGAGTCTGGACTTCGACCGTGTCTGCATGTCAAAAGTTTTGCTTATCATTTAGTGTCGAAAATTATTTGCGTATCATCCTTAAAGTCTAGACACGTCTTACTGCCTCTATTGCATAGACAGTGTATAGATAAATTCATATTTTAGCGTATCTGCTAATCCATATCTTAGCGTACCTGTTACTGTAAACCTTGCCTGACGTATTCCGTAGATTCCTCCTTAACTTATGGTATTTTAGTATTATATGTGCATATGTAAATTATGTATTGCAGGTTACTAATCTACATCCTATAATCTATTTCTTATCGAAAATATCCCATCTGATTGTACGAGATGAATTCCTCAACCAGTTCGAGTCTCTCAGATTTCGATAGCTATTCCGATATGGATTTTCACCTAAGCTCCGAAAGTAGTGTCACCAGAATGAATCAACCGATCATCCATCCCCAATTCATCTGATGGGTTCGATGCCGACTTAATCAATGGAGACGCGCAGAAGGCGATCCCTTCCACTAACCGAATTCACCTTTTGATGAAGAACTTGAAGCACTTACCGGCGAACCTGTTCGTAACACCATTTTCAGCCTCAGTTCCAGAGTATTTCGACACGATTATATTCTATCCACAATTCTGAACCTTATTCATCCGCTCGTTTCGACCGACATTCATCCCGGAATAATAGAAGAGGTCAACGAATTTCGCGCTCGAATAATCAATTGGGAGAATATGGTGCAAAAGTTACCAGCTTCAGCAACATCACCGGCACCAACAGTACCATCAGTAACATCACTAGTACCATCAACAATCCATGCCTCAACATCTCAATTCTGTACCTCGAGCATAATCCTCGTTTTACACTTTGTTCTACATCGATTAATTTTCGTTCTACTAATCGTTCTATATCATTTATCTTCACGGAACATGGCAATTATGTAATCTCTAAATTCTTAGAGATTAGCTATTCTAGCTCAAACCGAAAAGCAAATGAGATTAATATCATATTAATTCATTAAATCCATGATTAAATCTGAAGAAAATATATATGTAAGTATATTTTCATAAAGATTGTAATTAAAAATCCTTTCGTACAAACTGTTAATGTTGAAAATATTTTAACGGGTAGGTAATACCCGAGGAATATTCAGATTTCACATTAATAAGTATACTGTACATTCTTCCAAATCTAATTCAATAGTCATTTACGATCCTATTTACAACCACCGATATACGTATCCGTTCACCACAGAATAACCATTTTCATTCAATTTCATATTTGAATTTTAATCTATCAGAATCCAATAAGTGGCATAATGAAGAAAACACTGGACAAAATAAAACTTGTTAGAAACAAACAAATTAACTACGTGGAAAATGTTGTTAAGAATCCACGCTGACTGTTCCTAGCTAATTGTTCCTAGCTAACTGATTACATTTTATTTATCGTAATTTATTTATCGCAATTTATATTCTCGTAATTTTATTTATCGTCATTTAATTTCTGTTATTTACTTTACGCATTTAATTTATCGTCATTTAATTTTCTGTTATTTATTTTACGCACTTTAAATATCGGGACACGTATACAAGGTTTTGACATATCATATCGACGCATATATATATATTATTTGGAATAACCATAGACACTCTATATGCAGTAATACGGGAGTTAGCTATACAGGGTTGAGGTTGATTCTACAATAATATATATACTTTGAGTTGTGATCGAGTCTGAGACATGTACACGGGTCACGATACGTATTAATTAATTCGAATATTATATATTAAAAACTATATATGAATGATTGGACTGTTAAACTGTGGACTATCGACCGTGGACGAATAACATTGGACAATTAAAATGAATTAAAATACTGATTATAACATATGAAACTAAACAATTCTTCAAATTTGCCACTTGATTTCATCCTAAACTTCATTTGTATCTTGACGATTACAATCTGCGTTAAAATCTTTCGTAATTCTTGAAAATACCCCAATCTAGAGAATGAATCAACCGCACTTCATCTACGGAAGAAAAGATTAATGCATATAGTTATGCACCTGAAAAACTCTTGGAACCTGAGTAAACGTTTAAAACATAGATGTGCTAATTTCTTTGGCGTTGTTATTACCGAAAATAACTTTGCAATTCCTTTTCAAAATAGCCACTTTTGTCACAGCTCCAGCAAGTCAACTTCGACTTTTCTTTTGAAACAACCTTATTATAACCTTGATATATATGCGTGCTCTTTTATTGTTACCGGGGAACTTTTTATATTCCATCATATTACCAGAAGACGTACCAGCAACCTCGTTGCTCCTTGGCTTAAATCCCTCCGACAAATCACTATATTTATCTATTGAAGTCTCATCATGTACTCATCCGCATCTTGTAACATGAATTGCCATACCAATTACCGGGAATCAGCAAATTTGTATTATGAGTCTCGCAACGTTTCCACATCAACAGTTATATGTATCCATATAACATTTATCTCTTAGAACTGTGATCTTCCATTCTGAAATTCTGAAAAGCACCTAGTTTGTGAATTAATACTCTGAATTTTGAAAAGTTGAATGAAGCAACAAAAACTGTAAACGACTTCAACAGCCAAAAGTTGATGATAAATAATTGTATGTTGGCAAAGCTCATAAAAGTTGGAACTGGAAAACGAATTGAGCTAACCCCGAAGGAGACTAAGGACAAATACAAGGACCATACCCTATATTCAAAGAATCCAGGTAATTCTGGATCTGATGAAACCTTCAACGAATATCTTGCTCCGTACTCATGTTAAAAATCTTGCGAAAAATCTTTCTTCATTAACCATCGAACATAGAAATTTTAAAATATCATCATAAATATCCTCGATATTTCTGAAGATATTTTCTTAAATATTCTCGTCCGATATTAATTATCTCTTCATGCTATCAGTGTTACATCATATAGAAACTGTTAGTTTCTATATTCTGTAAACTTTCGACCTTAAAATATGAATGTTATTGAAGTAATGATGGGAACTGATGCATGAATTAGTATAATATAATGACACTTGATCAACGTGATTATGTTACAGTAAGTCATGCTAAGTTTCTAATGGAACGTGTTGATTCACAGATTATAATATCATCATGTATCATGTTACACGACTCTTACGTTCTATCTGATCTATAAACACATCAGGAACATATTTTCTTGATAGTCCTACCTTTTCCCTTGAACTCTGGTAATTTGACAAATCAGATCATGCTATTAAAATTTCTCTCTTAGAACGTTAGCCATGTTCATTCGAAACTTTATACCTACAAATTCTGGATCATTATTTGCTTGACTTAAAGTCGGGAGGAGAAAACAAAAGGATGGAACTCCAAAATATAAAGGAAACGAAGGGAGTGGATTTATAGTGAAATATCCGACAGAACAATCAAGGCAGAGTGACCGCATTTAATCAAAGAGGATCCTAATTTTTTTTAATTTCCAAAGAATCAAATCTTGGGTGGATTATGAAGATTTTCTTTAATCCCTTGAATTCCGGAATTCAACCAAGCCAACGTCAAAAGTTAAGACGAAACTTTAATTATTCATTTCACTCTTTTGTGATAACTTCACTCGTACGCTTCAAATACTCGAGTTGTTTTATTCAAATCACCTGATGGTAATAAAACTTTAATTATTGACTCATATTCGTCATGAAAACATTTTTATTGTTAGCCATGACGACCACACTCAAATTTCGGGACGAAATTTCTTTAACGGGTAGGTACTGTGACGACCTGGAAATTTCTGACTAAATTTAAACTTAATCTTTATATGATTCTGATACGATAAGCAAAGTACGTAATGTTGAGTCTAAAAAAAAATGTATTTAGGATCTAGTTATTAAATTTTAGCACTTTTTATATTTTACCCAGAATCGAGCGGAACAGATAATGTAATTTTTATTTAATAATTTAATGATAGAATTTTATACCATAAGAACTGAGATAAATAATGGATTTTAATTTAAAAATTTGAGATTTTTTTTTCTGTGTACTTTTATCCGCCACTGATTAATAACGGAGCACGATATAACACTCCGTAAGAAACTGTTACTAAAATAAATACAATAGAGGTTGCTAGTTGTTGTGACTCACACGCTTCTTTTGCTTTTGATCATTTAACATATTAGTATTATTATTACATTATTATAATCATGGATTCCATTTCCTGACAAGTTACTACAAACATGTTGAGCTGTTAAAGTTACTTTACACATGGGATTTAATAAAATATATGTTCCTTTTTCGTTCGTCCCATACACAAACAAAGACATTGCAATTATTAGTATTATATATTTTTATTTCTCCATCTATATTACTCCCTCCTTATTACTTACTACATCTTGCCAACTCCATAAACAAGTAGACTTAGTGAACCATATAAACCACTTGTTTTCTATCTTTGATATTCCTAATCTTGATCGAAATCAAACCCACCACTTAAACACACTTCCTATTCTTGTTGCTAGATGCTATTACTTCATGTTTTTGGTTCAATCAAATACTCAGCCATAACCATTTTGTGTTCAAGAACCACTTTCGTCCACCATGAACCATACTGCTACTGCTATCGTTTTCTGTTTCTGTTCAAAGTGAAAACCAAACCACCAACACCATCACGAACCACCCATTGGCTACCACCCTACAACCTCTTCAAATACCATAAACTACCATATAAACCGTCACCTTGCTACTGCTATAGCTATGTTTCTGTTTCAACGTTACCCACATAATCGCCACCCTCATCAAACCAAAACTATTTTTTTCCCTGCTGCAGCCCTACTTACTGTTTCTGTTTCGAACAATGCAAAACTAAAACGAATTATTGTTTTGTATTTTTTTTCTTTTCAATTACCAACAATCACAGATAGGTTCGAACACCATATTGATTGTTATTACTATCTTATGTTTCTGTTTCGAACCTCAAACCCACCTCATCATCATTAATTTGTACCTAGTACTACTGCTATTATGTTTCGAAGCTCAACTCCCTTGCTAGTTCCTGCTTATGATCAAACCAAACCCAAACACCATCTCTCTCTATCTTTCACTCTCTCTCCCTCTCTTCTACTTCCTTTATTGAACTCACATTAACCATCACCACCATATCGACAACCATACCATCACTAAGTCGACAAACACCTTGGAAAAACCATCGTTAACTTACCTTCCATCACCAAACCATCACCCAATTCGCCGTTTCTATTTACTCTTATTCCAATCGTTACTCTTTTTCTTCTTCTTATCGCGAGCTGATACAGCACCTAATCTATTTTCATTGTGAACTGTAACAATGATGGGAATCAGTGAAAAGGAATATAGATGACGAGGATTTAAATAATAAGAATATAGGATAATGATGACGATAGTAATAATAAATTAACTTTGATGATAATGATGTAAAAGTCGATGATTGATAGTTGATGGAATACAACTGGTTAATCTGATCGGTTTTTGCTTTGTGTTTAACTGGGCTGAAATCGAGTTTCATATTTATTAAGTTGTTGGGCCATGTAAGAGTTATGCAGACTGGGCTGAATTTTTGTTGGGCCAATAGTAGACTAAACACAGAAACGGGTTAGATAAATTAAATCATGGATTTAACCAGAAATGTAGGGATAGAGGAATGGTTAGAGGAAGTATTGGGTTTAATCAAGAGGTCTCGGGTTCAAGCCGGGCTATGGCAATTCTTTTTAGAAAGCTTATTTTTTTGAGGTAGCTATCTTATATTATTATTATTATTATTATTATTATTATTATTATTATTATTATTATTATTATTATTATTATTATTATTATTATTATTATTATTATTATTATTATTATTATTATTATTATTAAGCACAAGTATTATCATTATTATTATTTTGATATTAATATCATTATTCTTACATTATTATTATTATTATTATTATTATTATTATTATTATTAATATTAGTATCAATATTATTATCATAATAACTATTATTATTATTGTAAAATAAAACAACCTTTTATTTATTTTGTTATCAGTATGGTGAGTTTCATTTGCTCCCTTTTTAATTGCTTTTGCAATATATATTTTTGGGCTGAGAATACATGCGCTGCTTTTATAAATGTTTACGAAATAGACACAAGTACTTAAAAATATATTCTACGTTGAGTTGTACCACTGGCATACTTCCCTGTAGCTTGGTAACTACTATTTACATGTGGTATTGTAAACACGAATCCTGTTGATAGATCTATCGGGCCTGACAACCCCAACCGGACTGGACGACCAGTATTCAACGGTTGCACAGTACTTCGTTTTGTAGGCTACACTTGGTACAGTGTAGTGAGATTTCATAATAAAGGGAATATGCGACGTTGATTAAATGTTAAGTATGGTTACCAAGTGCTCAACCACTTAGAATGCTTTACATACACTTGCGAGTGTATTATGTTTAGGATTATGAAACCTTGTGGTCTATTAATATATTGAAATGATTGTTATGATAAACCTAACTGTAACGACCCGGAAATTTCCGACCAAATTTAAACTCTAATCTCTATATGGTTCCGACACGATAAGCAAAAACCCTAAAGTTGACCCGCACTTTTTCGATCGTTCTATACTTATAAGATTAATATTTACATAAATTAAACCTTACCAACATGATAAGCAATCCAAATTTTTGAGACTTATGTTTTCGAAAAGAGTTTTACACAACGTTTGACCGTCTAGTTTGACCGATGATATCACGAACTATATAACATATGATAATTATACGTTTGTGTATATATATGTATATATACATATTTAACATGGTTTATGGATGTTTTAATATCTCATTTTGTATTAATAACAATAAGTTATAAGTATATTTTGAAACTACTAACTTAAGTTTTCAAAACAATAACCATACATAACGTTATTTGATATAAATACTTATGACTTATAATGTTTATACATATAACGTATAAGTAATGTATTTAATCACTTTTAAGGACTTAAATACATAAAACAATATAAGTATATTCACAAAAGATAGCTATATTTGAATCCTCGTTCCGTTTTCTCAAAGATTTCTACACGTATATTTAGGGTATATGTACCCGTATCATACGCAGCTTCTAGATGTATTTACTATTGGTATATACTAATAAAAATCTGCTCCTTAGCAGCCTTAAATGATTAAGAAACATGTGGAACCAACCATTTGTCAAGTAGCATGAATTATTTTAGCAAGAAAACAAAGTTAGGTATCATTTTTTTTCTTTATATACTAAAAACGTTTTTATGCATGCACACCATTTCTTCACCCCATTTTCTCATACTTACACTCCCATTTCTCTCTCAAAATACTCTTAACTTCATACTTGATCATCTACAAGCATTTTCCCCATCATTTAGCTTCAAAAACCTTACTTAATCACCATAAGAAAACCATACAAAAACACTTCAAGAAATCCTTCCAAGAACACAAACTTACTTCCAATCTTTCATCCACTTCCATCACCCTTTTGGTTCTAGGTTCTTACTCCTCTTTTACAGCAACCTTGTCCAAGGAACTTGAGGTAGTAACTATGTTTATAACCTTATTCGATTCATATATATATAGCTATCTTATTTTGTGGTATAAAATTTTAACAACAAGAACATAGTTTGAAAGTTTTCAAACTTGTTTGCAAACTAAATAGATCCTTCTAACTTAACTTTTAAAATACTTCAAGACCTGTAATATAACTTAAATATATGCTAATTTAACAAGGTAAAACTTGGTTTTTCAAAGAATACCTTAAAAACTGTTTTTACGACGTCGGAGTGCAACCGGGGACTGTTTTGGGTTGGATAATTAAAAACCATCTTAAACTTTCAATTGGAGGTTTATTTTCTGGAAAAATGATTTTTACTATAAATATGTTAACACATAAAAATTTCATGATTTAATTCAAAGTATAGGTATTTTTAGAAAAATGGTCATTAAATGATATTTTTGTAACAAAAATGTTTAACTTCATAAGTTTCACTAAAGTTTCACCTATGCCGTGTGATTTTGAATACAAACTAAGGTATTTACAGTTCATAGTCTTAAAGAGGGACTCGATCCAAGGAGATGGCAAGTTGAATCAACAAAAACGGAGTTGTAACGAAGAAACTATGACCGAAACAAAATCGGATATCCAAGACTAGTTTAGCCACGAAAATAATTGGGAGAAATTAAATAAATCACATCTTTCTAAGATAACATGATATTTTATATATATGTACTCATAATTCAATTTTATATGGTTCAGGATCACCCGTAAACAATACGAGAAGATTAATCATAAGATCCCATGATTGTACGCAACACGTCATTTGACAACACCGGTACTTTATGTACGCAACACGTCATTTGACAACACCGGTACCGTGGGTCAAGATTAATCTCAACCAATACATATACGATGGGGGTTTTATTCATTTCATTGGGGGTTTATTAAACACCTAAAAATGAATCATTAAAATTGAATTACTAACATCGGACTGCTAACTACGGACTAAGGAATTATTAAAAGTATTAAAAGTATAACAAGTATATATATGTGACGATTGTTTAAAAATGAAAATATATTGATATATTATATATGGATAGGTTCGTGATATCAACCGGAAGACCAAGTCAAAATATTTATATCTTCAAGACAACAGTGAGTATATAGTCCCCTTTTAAACTCTAAATATTTTTGGGCTGAGAATACATGCGCTACTTTTATAAATGATTTACGTTATGGACACAAGTAACTGAAAAATATATTCTACGTTGAGTTGTACCACTGGCATACTTCCCTGTAGCTTGGTAACTAATATTTACAGCGGTATTGTAAACGCGAATCCTGTTGATAGATCTATCGGGCCTGACAACCCCAACCGGACTGGACGACCAGTATTCAACGGTTGCACAGTACTTCGTTTTGTGACTACACTTGGTACGGTGTAGTAAGATTTCATATTAAAGGGAATATGCGACGTGATTGAATGTTAAGTATGGTTACCAAGTGCTCAACCACTTAGAATATTTTTATGAAAATGTTTATATATGAAATCTTGTGGTCTATATATATATATATATATATATATCGCTGCCGGCATTAAACCTATATCTCACCAACTTTATGTTGACATTTTAAAGCATGTTATTCTCAGGTATGAATTAAGTCTTCCGCTGTGCATTAGCTCGTACTAAGGATACTACTTGAGGCTATTAAGGACTTATATCATAAGGCGTTGCATTCGAGTCATTGAAGTTCATAGAGACTATTATTAAGTAAATGGCGGTTTAGGTCATTTGAATATTATGAAATGTCAGGCGATTATGTCAATTCTGGATGTAACTATAGATTGCCTTTTAAGAATAAATGCAACGTTTGTAAGATGTATCATATAGAGGGCAAGTACCTCGCAATGTTATCAACTATTGTAATTCGTTTGTAATCAATATGGACAACGTCCGGATGATTAGTTTCGGATCCTTTCAGTTGGTATCAGAGCGTTGGTCTTAGCGAACCAGGCCTTGCATTAGTGTGTCTAACTAGTAGTTGTTAGGATACATTAAGTGAGTCTGGACTTTGACCGTGTCTGCCTGTCAAAAGTTTTGCTTATCAATCCTAGTCGGAAATCATCTGCTTATCATCCTTAGGGAACTGCCTGCTTATCATTCTTAAGTCTAGACACGTCTTACTGCATTTAGTGCATCGATAGTGTATAGACAAAATTCATATCCTAGCGTATCTGTTACTATAGACATTGCCTGACGTATTTCAAAGATTCTCCGTAATTCATGGGATTTTGATATTATATATACATATATAAATTATGTATTGAAGAGTACCAAACCCAACTCCTATAATCTATTCCAAACCAAAAATTCATTTCTCCGACCATACAAGATGGATTCTTCATCCAGCTCAAATTCCTCCGACTTCGATAGCTTCGCCGATATGGATTTCCATTCGAGCTCCGAGAACAGCGTTACCGGAATGGATCAACCAATTTCCCATCATCTATTCTGGATGAATTGGGGATGGGTTCGTAATATACTAAATTTCTGGAGGCAAGAAGAAGGTGATCCATTCCATCCACCAAATTGTCCTCTTAACGATGAACCTGAAGCACTTACCGGCGAACCTATTCGAAACACCATTTTCTCGCTCATTTCTAGAGTATCTCGTCATGACTACATACTATCCCATATTTCGAATCTTGTTCATTCGCTCGTTCCAACTGTCAATCATCCCGGTATAATAGAAGAAGTCAACGAGCTTCGCGCTCGGGTAGTGGCTTTAGAAAATACGGTGCGAAGGTTACAAACACCAGCAGCAGCACCAGCAGCATAATCTGTATCACTATCAACAACGCCGACAGTACTCTTGTCACCCCCAAAATCTCAACATCACAAACTGTATCTCGGATATCAACATCACATACCTCAAAAACCTCATCGGAACTTCGAGTATGATCTTCGTTCTATATATCGTTCTACATCGATTATCTTCGCTTTACGTATCGTTTTACCTCATTTATCTTCGTTCGACCTGGCGATTATGTAATCTCTAATGCTTTAGAAGTTATGTAATCTAATATTAACGATAAATCAAATGAGTTTAATACTTCATTGACTCATTGAATCTATGATTACATCTGAAGAAAATATATATGCAAGTATATTTTTATAAAGATTGTAATTAAAAATTCTTTCGTACAAACTGTTAATGATGAAAATATTTTAACGGGTGGGTAGTACCCGAGGAATATTTAGAATTCACATTAATAAGTTACGTTGTACATTCTCTAAATCTGATTCAACGGTCATTTACTATCCTACTTACAACTACCGATATACGTATCCGTTCACCACAGAATAACCATTTCTATTCAAATTTCATATTTGGATTTTGATCTATCAGAATCCAACAAGTGGCATAATGAAGAAAACATTGGACAAAAATAAAAAGTGTTAGAAACAAACGAATTAATTAATTGAAATTGTGATAGGATTTCACGCTAACTGTTCCGGCTAACTGTTCCCAGATAACTGATTAACATTTAATTTATCGCAATTTACATTCTCGCAATTTTATTTATCATCATTTAATATCTGTTATTTACTTTTACGCACTTTAAATAACGGGACACGTATGCAAGGTTTCGACTTATCATATCGACCCATCTATATATATATTTCGGAACAACCGTAGACACTCTATATGTGAAGGCGGGAGTTGGCTATACAGGGTCGGAGTTGATTTCAAAATATATATATACTTTGAGTTGTGATCGACACCGAGACCGGTATACGGGTCACGATACGTATTATTTAATTCGAATATTATATATTAAATTATATATGAATCATTGAACCATCGGACTATTGGACTGCTAACTTTGGACAATTAAAATGAATTAAATTAAAATATTGATTATAACATATGAAACTAAATAATTCTTCAAGTTTGCCACTTGATTTCATCCTAAACCTCATTTGTACTTCGACAATTATAATCCTCGTTCAAATCTTTTCATGATTCTTGAAAACACTTCAATCGAGAAGTTGAACCAGCCGCACCTCGTTTACGGAAGAAAGATTTATGCATACAGTTATACACCTGAAACTTTCAAAACCGAAGTTATCGTTAAAACTTATCCGCGTCAAATTCCTTATCATTCATTGGCAAAAAACAACCTTACATTTCTCTTTTCAATATAAGTCAATTTTGTCACAGCTCCACTTTGATTTCTCAGTAGGACCACTCTTATTATAACCTCGATATATATACCTTGTCCTTTCACCATTGTTACCGGAGAACCTTTCATATTCCACGACATCATGTACCAGCAGCTTGTCATCTTTTTGGCAGAATCCGCAATTAGTATTTTAAAAATCTCGCAAAACTTCTCAGTCATAACTATAACGTCTATTCCTAAGGATTTCATACTCCGAAGGTGAAGTTTCTGAAAAACACCCTGAATTATGAAGCAGTTCTTTAAATGCTGATGAAGCAGCGAAAATCGTAAACGATTTTAAACAGTCAAAAGTTTGATGATGAAGCACAGTGTGTCGATAAAACTCAGAAAAAGAGAAGAGTTGGAACCGGAAAACGGTTTGAGCAAAGTATGAAAGAGGTTGTGGATAAATAACAAGAACTGAATCTGCTTTCAAAGGATTCAAACGATTCAGTGCCTGCTGAAATCATTAGTAAAAACCCTACCCCTTATTCTAAACCTCTCCCGATGATATTCTTCATCATCATCTTATCTTAGATATTATAAGATATCTTCATATATTCCGTTATACATATTCTCCATATTTCTGGAGATATTTTCACAACTATTCTTATCTGAGAATATTTATCTCTCCGTAATATCTGCATTACAACATAAAAGAAACTGTGTCAATTTCTAAATGTTGAAACCTCCAAGTTTAAAATATGAATGTTTTAAAGTAGTGTTGGGAACTGATGCATGAATTAGTATAATATAATGAAACTTGATCAACTTCATTATATTACAGTAAGTCATGTTAAGTTTCTAATGGAATGTGATGATTCACAGTACCGTCATCATGTGCCATGTTACACGGCTCTTACCTTCTATCAAGTCTCCAAACATATTAGAACGTATCACCTTGATAGTTCTATTTTTTCGGAATATTCGAGTAATTTAACGAATCAAGATCGTGCCATTACAATTTCATTCTAAAACCAATAGCTAGGTTCATTCCAAATTTCCTACCTACGAATTTCGGACCATTGTTCGCTTGGCTCGAGGACGGGAAGAAGAAATGAAGGGACAAAACCTCAGAATAGAAATAGGAACATAAACCACAGCAAATAAGAGAGAGCATTAACTGTGGATGACAATGATTTTAAGGGACGAGAGTAGGAACATCGAAATATAAGGGAAGGTATAAAACCTAACAACAACCCCGAAACTACAAACCGTGCATATCAATACGTATTGCAACGTAAAGGCACGGGAGAATTAAAAACATTATAATTCCAAGGAAAGGATAAAAGAGAATAGATTCTTCTGGTGATAGATGAAAAAGAAGAATGAAAGATATGAAAGTTAGAAATATAACAAGGGTTAGAATTGGATGGAGCATATTAGCGAATGTCTTAAAGTAGGAACTAAAGAGAAAGAATAGAAGATGTGGGAAGAAAGAAAGGGAAGGATGTAAATTTATAGTGAAATATTCGACAAAGAAATCAAAACAGATTGCCGCGTTAAATCAAAGAAGATCCTGATCGCCGCAAAACTAAATTTTATTACATAAGATTTTCTTTAAAACCCTTAAATCCCGGAAATCGATCATAATCACGTCATCGGTTACAACAATTCTATATTTACTCATTTCACTCTTTTGTGATAGCTTCGCTCGTGCATCTCACATAACCAAATCGTTTTATCTAAATCTTTCAATAATGATAAAATTTCATTATTACCTCATATTCGTCATGAAAACATTCCTATTGTTATTTATGACAACCTCTACCAAATTTCGAGGACGAAATTTCTTTAACGGATGGGTACTGTAACGACCCGGAAATTTCCGACCAAATTTAAACTCTAATCTCTATATGGTTCCGACACGATAAGCAAAAACCCTAAAGTTGACCCGCACTTTTTCGATCGTTCTATACTTATAAGATTAATATTTACATAAATTAAACCTTACCAACATGATAAGCAATCCAAATTTTTGAGACTTATGTTTTCGAAAAGAGTTTTACACAACGTTTGACCGTCTAGTTTGACCGATGATATCACGAACTATATAACATATGATAATTATACGTTTGTGTATATATATGTATATATACATATTTAACATGGTTTATGGATGTTTTAATATCTCATTTTGTATTAATAACAATAAGTTATAAGTATATTTTGAAACTACTAACGTAAGTTTTCAAAACAATAACCATACATAACGTTATTTGATATAAATACTTATGACTTATAATGTTTATACATATAACGTATAAGTAATGTATTTAATCACTTTTAAGGACTTAAATACATAAAACAATATAAGTATATTCACAAAAGATAGCTATATTTGAATCCTCGTTCCGTTTTCTCAAAGATTTCTACACGTATATTTAGGGTATATGTACCCGTATCATACGCAGCTTCTAGATGTATTTACTATTGGTATATACTAATAAAAATCTGCTCCTTAGCAGCCTTAAATGATTAAGAAACATGTGGAACCAACCATTTGTCAAGTAGCATGAATTATTTTAGCAAGAAAACAAAGTTAGGTATCATTTTTTTTCTTTATATACTAAAAACGTTTTTATGCATGCACACCATTTCTTCACCCCATTTTCTCATACTTACACTCCCATTTCTCTCTCAAAATACTCTTAACTTCATACTTGATCATCTACAAGCATTTTCCCCATCATTTAGCTTCAAAAACCTTACTTAATCACCATAAGAAAACCATACAAAAACACTTCAAGAAATCCTTCCAAGAACACAAACTTACT
The DNA here is from genome assembly GCF_046630445.1 of Rutidosis leptorrhynchoides. Taxonomy (NCBI): domain Eukaryota; kingdom Viridiplantae; phylum Streptophyta; class Magnoliopsida; order Asterales; family Asteraceae; genus Rutidosis; species Rutidosis leptorrhynchoides. Next base: position 50,572,548 of record NC_092338.1, read on the forward strand.
TCCAATCTTTCATCCACTTCCATCACCCTTTTGGTTCTAGGTTCTTACTCCTCTTTTACAGCAACCTTGTCCAAGGAACTTGAGGTAGTAACTATGTTTATAACCTTATTCGATTCATATATATATAGCTATCTTATTTTGTGGTATAAAATTTTAACAACAAGAACATAGTTTGAAAGTTTTCAAACTTGTTTGCAAACTAAATAGATCCTTCTAACTTAACTTTTAAAATACTTCAAGACCTGTAATATAACTTAAATATATGCTAATTTAACAAGGTAAAACTTGGTTTTTCAAAGAATACCTTAAAAACTGTTTTTACGACGTCGGAGTGCAACCGGGGACTGTTTTGGGTTGGATAATTAAAAACCATCTTAAACTTTGAATTGGAGGTTTATTTTCTGGAAAAATGATTTTTACTATAAATATGTTAACACATAAAAATTTCATGATTTAATTCAAAGTATAGGTATTTTTAGAAAAATGGTGATACCACCTGTAAAGACCTCGACCTTATACTCCCGGACGAAGTCTTCAACATTTGGTTCCATTGCGATGATCGACTCCAAGTAAAGTCCTTAGTATGAGCTAATGCACAGCGGAAGACTTAATTCGTACCTGAGAATAAACATGCTTTAAAAAGTCAACATAAAGTTGGTGAGATATAGGTTTGATGCTAGCAGCGTTATAACTATGGACCACAAGATTTCGTATATAAAAATATAATACACTCACAAGTGTATAAAATCATTCCGCTTATGTTGAGGCCTCAGTAACCAACCTTAACAATAATATAATAAGTCATCTTCGCAAAAATGGATATGTACACTCGCAAGTGTATAAATAATCCTCGAAGTACTAAACATCCGCCCACTAGTTCTTATGTCTAGTGCAGCCTACTGGATGGGAGTGTTAAACCCGATAGATCTATCTTTAGGATTCGCGCTTACATGCTATAATAACATATAACTAAATTACCTAGCACATCAATCCGCAGAATATCATTTTTTAATCACTTGTGTCCATAACGTAAATCATTTATAAAAACAGCGCATGTATTCTCAGCCCAAAAATATTTAGAGTTTAAAAGGGGACTATATACTCACCATACTGTATTTTGTAGTAAAAATACATATAACACCATTAATCACGTATAAGGTTGACCTCGGATTCACGAACCTATATCAATTGTATTTCTATTAAAACATATACTTATAATCAAATAAATTTATATATTATTATTAATTGTTTCATTGGTAAATTATATGTTTCATTAATAATTTAGCTGTTCTTATTTTATGTATTATTTTGATAAATAATGTTAAAAAAAAAAAATAATTATCTTAATGTTAATAATAATAATGATAATAATAATAGTAATAGTAATAATAATATTAATATTCATAAAATGATAATAATGATAATATGAATAAAATATTGATAATATCAGTAATTTTTATAAAGATAAATAGTTTAACAATAATGATAATAAAATAACAATTTTTATAATAATACATATTACTTAATAATAATAATAATAATGATAATAATAATAATAATGATAATAATAATAATAATAATAATAATAATAATAATAATAATATTAATATTAATAATAATTATAATAATATTAATATTAATAATAATAATAATAATAATAATAATAATGTTAGTAATTATAATATTAATAGTAATGATTTATACCTAAACTTGAAGCCTCATAAGAGCTCAAAATCTGCTAGTCCATTCAAATGCTAACTAGTCCACTAGCAGCCCAATCCAATTATCAGTTCAACAAGTCCACACTTAACAAGACAGCTTCTTTTAAAAAAAAAATTTGTTTGCAGTCGCCAGGCATCGAACCTGGGACCTCTCGAATAATAAGTTACATGCCTAACCAGTCAAGCTAGCTTGTTTATCTGTTTTAATACCCACACTGTTATTCATAACCCGAACATAACTTCTGTTATTTCTTCTTCCTCGTTCACATGTCCAGTCGACCCAAATGATACCCAAGATTCAAAACAGCAAACTCTTAAAACAAGTTTTAAATAGAACGTGAGTTTTTATTGAGGTTTTTAATGTTTAATACCAGGATTTAAATCGAAAAAGAAAAAAAATAGAACGAAGGATCCATATTTGCTGTGTTCATCGATGGTAAAAAAAAAATGATTTTCTAGTTTAATATTGTTTTAGCCGAAGATCATAATACGAAAAAGATTTCTTTTCACTCCTAAAAACTTTCGGTACCCATAATTAAACTTGAAACATGAAAACGATTCCTAATTTGATGATGAACACATTGTTTGACCTTTGAACCTATATCTTTGACTTCAAAAATTCGGATTGGATTGGAAGGATTGGAAACTGAAAGTTTGCACAGAGTTTAAGTTCGAGAATCCTAACAAAACTTCATTAACAGATTTATCAATGGATCCCTAATTAAATTATGGACAAAAAAATTTAAAGCGACACAGACAAGGTGTCGAATAGCAGCTATTTCTTCTGCTTGATGTTCTTTTAAATTTCCAGTTTATAATTAAAGCATGTATTTTGTGTGTCTGATAAAAAAATCTAGTAATTTGTACCCTCAATAGATTTATAAACGAAAAGGGATGCAGACAGGAGGTCACGGATCTACAATTAACAAAAGAAGATAAATGCCAGATGTTGAAAAAATATTACACGTGATATATCTGTTGTTGATATATATATATATATATATTTTTTTTATACAGATTTAAATATATCAATAACTATAAATATATTAATAAATATAAACCTATTAATATTAATAATAATAAAAATACTAATAATACAATAATAATACTAATAAGGATATAAATAATTAGTATATTGATAATAATAATAAATTTTTATAATAATAACAATACTAATTATAATTATAACAATGGTTTTTTTTTTTAGTGTTAAAAAAAATGTAATTATATTAATAATTATTGTATTATTAATAATTATAATTTTAATCATTCTTATCATTTAAAATCTCTATTTTAATAATTATAATCTTTTAATTAAAAGCAATACTGATAATATTAATAATACTAATTTTAATGTTATAAAAAAAATATAAATCATATATACACATAATGTTCGTGAATCGTCAGGCACAGTCAATTTCAAATGCATTTCATGTAAACTGTTTCAAAGTTTTTGAGACTCAATATTATAGATTTTGCTTATCGTGTCGGAAATATATAAAGATTAAGGTTTAAATTTGGTCGGAAATTTCCGGGTCGTTACAGTACCCACTCGTTAAAGAAATTTCGTCCCCGAAATTTGGTAGAGGTTGTCATAAATACAATAGGAATGTTCTCATGACAAATATGAGGTAGTAACGGAGTTTTATTATTATTGGTAGATATAGATAAAACATTTCGATCATGTGAAGTGTACGAGAGAAGCTATCACAAAAGAGAGTGAAATGAGTAAATAAATATATTCGTTTCAACCGATGACGTAGTTACTGTTGATTTCCGGGATTTAAGGGATTTAAAGAAAATCTTACGTAATAAGATTTGGTTCTTCGGTGATTTAGAAAATCAAAATCTTCTTTAATTAATGCAATAATCTGTTCCTGATTTCTCTGTCGGATATATTGCTATAAATCCACCCCCTTCGTTTTCCTTATTCTCCACACCTTTTATTCTTTCTTCCTCTACTCATTCTTAATATGTTCCATCCAATCCTGATTCTTATTATACTTCTAACCTTCTTATCTTTCATTCTTCTTTTTCATTTGTCGCCAGAAGAATCTATTTACTTTTATGATTTTCTTGGAATTATAATGTTTCTTATTCTCCCGTGTCTTTACGTTGCAATACGTATTGATATACACGGTTTGTAGTTTCTGGGTGATTATTGGGTTTTAATGTGAAGTTTCTGAAAAATACCCTGAACTATGAGGTAGTTATTGAAATGCTGATGAAGCAGCAAAAACTGTAAACGACTTTGATAGTCAAAAGTTTGAAGATAAAGTACAGTGTGTTGGTAAAGCTCAGAGAAAGAGAAGGGTTGAAACTGGAAAATGGATTGAGCAAAGTATGAAGGAGACCGTGGACAAATCATGAAAACTAAACCCGACTTCAAAGAATCCAAACGATTCAGTGCCTGCTGAAACCGTTAGTAAGAACCCTACTCCTTATTCTAAACCTTTTCGGATGATATTCTTCATCATTATCTTATTTTAGATATTATAAGATATCTTCATATCTTCCGTTATATATATTCTCCATATTCCTGGAGATATTTTCACAACTATTCCTATCTGCGATCATGTATTTCTCCGTAATATCTGCGTTATAAAAGAAACTGTGTTAGTTTCAAAATTCTGAAACCTTCGAAATTAAAATATGAATGTTTTGAAGTAGTGTTGGGAACTGATGCATGAATTAGTATAATATAATGAAACTTGATCAACTTCATTATATTACAGTAAGTCATGTTGAGTTTCTAATGGAATGTGATGATTCACAGTACCGTCATCATGTGCCATGTTACATGGCTCTTACAATCTATCTAATCTCTAAACATATCAAGAAAGTATTTTCTTGATGATTTGGTCTTTTCCAAGGTATTCTGGTAATTTGACAGATCAAAATTTTGTCATTACCATTTCCTTCTAAGAACATTGGATATATTCATTCTGAATTTCATACCTATAAATTTCGGATCATTGTTCGTTTGGCTTGAGGATGGGAAGAGGAAATGAAAGAATGAAGCTCCAAAATAGAAACTAGGGAATAAATCGCAGCAAATAGAAGAAAGAGTAGAAGATGTGGGATATGAAAATAAGGGAACGAAGGGGTAGTTTTATAAGTAAGATATCCGACAAAGAAATCACAACAGATTTGCCGCATTAAGTCAAAGGAGATCCTGTTTCCTAAATCGCCGAAGAATCAAATATTATTACAAAAGATTTTCTTTAAATCTCGTGAATTCCGGAAATCAATCATAACCACATCATCGGTTAAAACAATACGATAGTACTCATTTCACTCTCTTTTGTGACAGCTTCGCTCGTACGCTTCACATGATCGAAATGTTTTATCCATATCTAACAATAATGATAAAACTCCATTATCACCTCATAAGTATCATGAAAACATTCCTATTGTTATCTATGACAACCTCTACCAAATTTCGGGGACGAAATTTCTTTAACGGGTGGGTACTGTAACGACCCGGAAATTTCCGACCAAATTTAAACTCTAAACTCTATATGGTTCCGACACGATAAGCAAAAACCCTAATGTTGAGTCTAGAAAGTTGGAAATCTATAATTGGATGATCAGTTACCCTATAACCATGTCTGACGATTCACGAACATTTATGTGTTGTAACTTGTATGATATATATATATATATATATATATATATATATATATATATATATATATATATATATATATATATATATATATGTAGATATTAAGTATTAAATTATATTATTATATAAAATAAATAGTACAAATTAACTACATATAAGATTTAATCATATAACTAGTTATTATAATAATATAGTTATTACTTTCAATATTAATATAATTATTAGTGTTATCAGTAAAATATATAATCTATAGATACGAACCTTAGTCAGCATTATTATTATTATTATTATTATAGAAACGTTAGTTATCCTTTAATATTATTATTACTATATTTATTATTAAAATCTAATATTAAACTTATTATTTTAATAAAATTTCCATTCATTGTTGATATCATTATTATATTTATTGTTATTATTATTGTTATAAAAAAAAATTACAATTTATTACTATATCTTTAATAATATTATTAATTTTTTTTTAGATAATATCATTATTATTATTTATGATTATAATAATTATTAATATTATTATTATTATTATTATTATTAATTTAATTATTATTATTATTAATATTATAAGTAATTAAATATATATTTTTACATATTCTTTTGAAGTAAAAAAAAAAAAAACAGATATATAAAGTAACATTGGATTCTATTTTGCCTCCTATTAGCCTCGTGAGTCTTTTCTCCATATATATCCATCAATCGATCGGTTTATAATCTGGCTAACACAAATCCTTTCATCTTTCATTACCTAAATTAATCTTAATTATCTCCTTTCATCTGTGTTATTAAATTAAAAAGTCAGTAAACTGACTTGTCTCCCTATTCGATTCTGTTAGGATCACAGAATTAAAGCAATCGAGTTTTTAAAAATCAAGTAATGAAATACTGATAAGAATCGACCATTAAAAGCATATGTAAGTTTTCAAACCTTAAATCTTTCTATCAATTCTTAATTTTTAAATCAAAGATTTATTTCAAAAAGTCATTGTTTGTGTTCATCACTAAATTCGAGCTTTGTGAGTTATTTCTGAATCAATTTATGATTCAGAAAGTTTTTAAAGATGATTTAGAATATTTTTCATTCAATAATCATGGTGCAAAACGTCCTAGAAACTTGAATTGGATTTGGAGTTCAAGAACGAGTTGCAGAACTGTTATGGATATATATTTTTTTTTTATTTTCGATTTTACTAATTTAATTAAACATAATCATACGTTTCTGTTCAATTTATAACATAAATTAATCCTTAAAAACCGATTGTATGAGAATATGGATTTTTGACGAATTGAACTTGGGGAAGAAGAAGGAGACAGAAAAGAATAAGTTATGATAATTTAGAAACGTCCCAAAACAGATAAACAAGCTAGCCTAGCTGGTACATCCTGGTGTTGGGCTTCAGGAGGTCTAGGGATCGATTCTTATCTGCTACTCATTTTTTTTGTTATTAAACCCCAATTGATGGGGCTTGGGTTAAGCCTGTTGGGTCAGGAATGGGTATTATATGGGCCGATGCACATAGTGGGCCGAGTTCCACCTTCTGTTGGGCCACGTAGTCTATTTTTAGACTTGGGCCGAGGGCCTGATAAGGTTGTTGTAGATGCAAAAGTATTACCATGTTTATGATTAAGAGATAAAATGAGATGATGAAACAGAGGGATTAAAACAATTTAATTACAAATTAAAACAAAAAGAAGCAAAGGGAGTAATGGTTAGGAGTGTTGTTGTTTGAGCGGAAGGTCACGGGTTCGAGTCCCGTCTTCGGCAGTTTAAATCTTTTATTGACACAAAGGTATAACATAATATTACCATTATTTTATTTTATTTTTATTAATATTATTATTGATATTATTATTATTACTATTATTATTATTATTATTAAAAACTATTGTTATTTATTTAAAAGTATCATTTTTAGAAAAATTAACATTTTCATTAAAATTATTATCTTTACTATTATTATTATTATATTGACATTAATATCACTAAATATATATATATAATTGTTTAATTACAAGTATATGTACTGAAATATATATATAATTAATTTAGGTTCGTGAATCCGAGGCCAACCCTATACTTGATCAATGATGTCATATGTATTTTTACTACAAAATACATTAGGTGAGTATATAGTCCCCTTTTTAAACTTTAAATATTTTTGGGCTGAGAATACATGCGCTGTTTTTTTTTTATAAATGATTTACGTTATGGACACAAGTGACAAAAATTACGTTCTACATGGGTTTGAATCAAAAATCCCCTAGCTTGGTAACTTTAACTATTGGTTTATGAACTGGTAGGCGCGAATCCTAAAGATAGATCTATCGGGTTTTACACCCCCACCCAGATGTTGTTCTAGTAAACTAGAAGAACGGGTGTTTAGTACTTCGAGGTTAACGAAACGCACTTGATTCGGTGCACATATTATTATAACTCAGGGGTACACACTCTTGTTAAGGCTAGTTACCGGGTGCCCACTGCTTGGAATGCTTTTCATACACTTGCGAGTGTATTATGTATTTAAATATGAAATCTTGTGGTCTATAGTTATTACGCTATTAGCATTAAACCTATATATCTCACCAACTTTATGTTGACTTTTTAAAGCATGTCATTCTCAGGTACAAATTAAGTCTTCCGCTGTGCAATTGCTCATGTTAAGGACCTTGCTTGGAGTCGATCAACGCGATGGAACCAGATGTTGATGATTTCGTCCAGGGGGATAAGGACGAGTTGTTGCATGTGGTATCAGAGCGGTGGTCTTAGCGAACCAGGTCTGCATTATTGTGCCTAACTGATAGTCGTTAGGATGCATTAGTGAGTCTGGACTTCGACCGTGTCTGCATGTCAAAAGTTTTGCTCATCATTTTTATCGAAAATTACCTGCTTATCATTCTTAGTCTAGACACATCTTATTGCATTGATTGCATGAATAGTGTATAGACAAAATTCATATCTTAGCGTATCTGCTAATTCATATCTTAGCGTATCTGTTACTGTAAACTTTGCCTGACATATTTCGTAAATTCCTCCGTAATCTACGAAACCTTTTGCTATATATAATTAGAATACCACCCGATAGCTGGAAAATTATTTCATATCAAAAAATTCTTTATTCAATCGTACGAAATGGAATTCGTCATTAGTTCAAGTCCCTCGGATTCCGAAATGGAATCCCATTCAAGTTCCGAAAGCAGTGTGACCGGAATGGATCAACCAATTAGTCATCATCTATTCTGGATGAAATGGGGATGGTTTCGTAGCCTCCTCAATAATTGGAGACAAGAAGAAGGTGATCCCTTCCATCCACCACATTGCCCTCTTGGCGAAGAACCTGAAGCACTTACCGGCGAACCTATCCGAAACACCATTTTCTTTCTTATTTCTAGAGTATCTCGTCACGATTACATACTACACCAAATTCTAGATTTTATTTACCCTTTCGTCCGAACCGACAATCACCCCGGTGTAATAGAAGAAGTCAACGAGCTTCGCGCTCGAGTAGTGGCTTTAGAGAATATGGTGCAAGGGTTACAAACACCAACAAATAACGAAGTATTAATTCATAATTTCAATTTTTATTGAATAAATACTCCGTAAAAGTTATGTAATTTCTAAAGTCTTTAGGGATTATTCAGTTCTAGTTTCAACCGTAAATCAAATGAGTTTAATTTAATATTAACTCATTAAATCTATGTTACATCTTAAGAAAATATGCACATATATATTTTCATAAAGACTGTAATAAAATTCTGTTGTACAAAATATTAATTATGAATTTTTTTTAACGGGTAGGTAATACCCGAGAGATATATAAATTCACAATTAATATATTACATTTTTCGAATCTGATTAAGCAAATCATCAACTATACTCCCAAAATCTCACAACAATATACATTCTTGTATAGAAATCAAAGCAACCATTCTCGCCCAAATTTGATTACGCATTCTGATTTTGACAAATCAAAATCCAAGTCATGATTTAACAGAAGACATCACTCTTAGATTCCTACATCTTTCAAAGCTATACTTTGACTTCAAAACCGTGTTAGAACATCATATGTATATTAACGATTACAAACTGTGTTCAAACTCTCCGAAGTTTTTGAAGACACTTCAAACAATGAACAATCGAGATGATGATTCAACCACATATTACCCACATTTATGTACCTAAAAAGCTCTCGAAGCCAAAGTCATAGTTCGATGCGTATCCGTGTCAGACCCTTTGGCATTTATTAGCTAAAATGACATTTCAATTCCTTTTCAAAGTAGACAGTTTTGTCACAGCTCCAGCAAGTCAACTTCAACTTTTCAGTCGGACTAGTCTTATTATAACCTCGATAGATACGTTGCCCTTTCGTCATCATTACTGGGGACCTTTCATATCTCGCCACCTTAGCAATAAACTTACCAACAACTTCAATTATCTTTGACATTTCCAAAAATCATTATATTTATTGAAATCACATCATTTACTCATTCGCATCTTGTAACGAGAATTGTAATACGAATCATCGAAAAACAGTAACCGGTATTTTGAAATCTCGCAGCATGTCTACGCCAACAGTTATATGTGTACGTAAAACGTCTATCTCCTGGACTTACATACTTTGAATGTGAAGTTCTGAAAAATATTTTGAACTGCAAACTAGTTCTTGAAATGCTGACGAAGCATCAAAAACTGTAAACGATCTTAACAGTAAAAAGTTTGATGATAAAGAATAGTAAGGTGGAAAAGCTGAGAAAAAGAGAAGGTTTGGAACTAGAAAACGGATTGAACAGACTATGAAGGAGGCTGTGGACAAATCACAAAGACTAAATCTGCCTTCAAAGAATCCAAATGATTCAGTGCCTGCTAAAGTCATTAACGAATACCTTACTCTTTATTCTAAACCTTTACAGACAAATCTTCATCATCATCCATCAATATTAGAAATTCTAAGATATTATCATATCTTTCATTATAAATATCCGCGATATTTCTGAAGATATTTTCACAACTAATCTTATCTGAAGTCATTTATCTCTTTGCGCTATCAGTGTTACATCATATAAGAAACTATTAGTTTCTATATTCTATAAACTTTCGAGTTTAAATTATGAATGTTTTGAAGTAGTGTTGGGAACTGAAGCATGAGTTAGTATAATATAATGACACTTGATCAACGTGATTATATTACAGTAAGTCATGCTGAGTTTCTAATGGGACATGATGATTCACAGACCATGTCGTCATCATGTTCCATGTTACACGACTCTTGTATTCTATTTAATCTCTAAAAAATATCAAGAATATATTTTCTTGATGATTCGGTCTTTTCAGGGTATTCTGGTAAATTAACAAATCAAGATCGTGCCATTACCATTTCCTTCTTAGAACATTAACTATGTTCATTCTGAAATTCATATCTGCGAATACTGGACCATTACAAACGTTGCTTAATCGCAAGAAGAAGAAACGAAAGGACAAAACTCCAAAATAGAAATTGGAGTATAAATCGCAGCAAATAGAAGGGAGCATTAACTGTGGATGTCAATGATTATAGAAGACAAAAGCAGGGGCTTTGAAATATAAGGGAAGATATAAAACCCAACAACCACCCAAAAATTATAAACCGTATATATCGATGCATATAGCAATATAAAGACACGGAAGAACTAAAAACACTATAAACCCGAGAGTATAGTAGAAGTAAATAGATTCTTCCGGAGGCAGATGAAAAAGAAGAACGACAGATATGAAAGTGAGGAGTATATCGAGAATCAGTACTGGATGAAGCATATTGACAAATACTTTAAAATATGAGTTGAGGGAGAAAGAATAGAAGGTGTGAGTCGTAAGGAAACGAAGGAGGTGGATTTATAGTGAAATACCCGACAGAGAAATCAAGATGGATTATCGTAGTAATTCGAAGAGAATCATAATCTCCTTAATCACCGAAGCATCAAATCCAACATAGATTACAAAGATTTTCTTTAAATTCGGAGATCAATTGTGATGACGTCAAAAGATATGACGAATCACTATAATCTTATTTCCTTCATTTACGATAACTTCCCTCATACGCTTTGAGTAATCGAATTATTTTATCCATACTTCTTAGACATGATAAAATTTCATAATCGTCATAATAACATTCTCATTGTTAGCCATAACGACCTCTATCAAATTTCGGGGACGAAATTTCTTTAACGGGTAGGTACTGTGACGACCCGAAAATTTCCGACTAAATTTAAACTTTATCTTTATATTATTCTGACACGATAAGCAATGTTTGTTAAGTTAAATCTCAAGGATTTTAAACTATGTTTATACATTCATTTAAACCTCGACCAAATTCCAATGATTCACGAACCATTAAATGAACATATATGAATATGTATGTATATGTGTATATGTTATAAATTGAAAATGTCAACAAAGTATTTAAAAGTATAATGCTTTATATGAACGTATTTGTTTCAATATGATTATCGACGAAATAAAAAAAAAATATATTAAATGATTGAATTATCAGAAACATTGAATTATGATTACAAGTCTCTGTTGAGAGGTCCACTATGATTTGAGAAATCTATTGCTCTTAACGATATTCGGAATAATTTGTAAAGCTATTTATAAATAAAAATAAAAAGTGTCATTTACGAAAGTTAGACAAAAGCTAGTGTAGAATTGGTTTCCATAATATTCTATTAATCTATTTTCAAACGTACAAAAACGTTTTCAGTTTAAAAAGAACTTTATTATTAAAACGTATATAACTTTTATAAATATCTAGAATCACTTTTGACAACTCATTACTTAACCAGTATAATAAATATAACGATATTTATATTTTATTTCATTAAATATATATAACGATTTAAATTAATATTATATATATTTATACGCGTATTATACATACATAGTTTTTATACTTTTACTATACTTTAACTTTACCTTTACTTTACTTTTACTTTACTTTAACTTTAATAATTCACTTTAATAATTCATACTTTAATAATTCACTTTAATAATTCATACTTTAATAACTCACTTTAATAATTCATACTTTAATAATTCACTTTAATAATTCATACTTTAATAATTCACTTTAATAATTCATACTTTAATAATTCACTTTAATAATTCAAAAATCTATTATAAATAGAATTCAATAGGTTTCATTATTTCATAGAAACTTGTAAATATATTTTTCTAAACTCTCTCAATCGAATTACATATATATATTTACTTATTATTATTTCAAGATATTATTAGTATACATAAAATATTACGACGGAGTGATGTCCGAGTGATTTCAAAATAGTTTTTTTTGAATGAGTCGAAGCTAAGGAAATTATGGGTTATAGCTATGGAGGTGATGGGTATGGTTCATGGGTATGCTCGTAAGGTCAATCTAGTGTTTATCATCTCCGTTGCGTCTACGTACTTTTCTGCAATATTGAATCTCAATATTGATACGTGAGCACTCATAACTTAACTTTTATATATCAATAGTGTATCCCTGACTAGTGCTCGAGTATATAGGATTATGCATGCTTGTACATTCGATATTGTCCTTAGATAGGTTTGTTGAATCCTGAATTAGATACATATGCTACTGAGATAGGGTATATGATATGCATGTCATTGGAAAGCTAGCGAAAAATTAAGAACTTTTTATTTAGATATCGAATGGTTTTGATGAACGGATTAGAAGTTATAGTCAACTGAATTTTAGTATTATTGTTAAAATGATTATTATTACTATCGTCGTTATTATTTTAATAGAAATATCATTGTTATTATAAAATATCATTATTACTATTATGTTAGTATTATCATTTTATCATAATAACATTTTTAGTAAATATAAATATTGTTATATTTTTATAGAATAATAATAATTATTATTACAAAATAATACAACTTTTACTTATTATTATTATGATCAATATTATTTTATCAAATAAATAGGGGATGCAAAGATATTTTTCACCACGCGTAATATCATTACATTAATAATACTTACCACTATAGTTTTACGATATTAAGTGAACTTTATAAATTTTACTACTTGAGATATATAAAAGTATATTTTATCATATATAAATTTTTATTAATAAATGACTTTTATTATTATAAAATCTAATAAATATATTTAAATATATAAAACGACTATAGTTAAGTTATATAATAAACACGTATAAATTTTAGAAGTCATTTTAGGTCAAGTTGACTTTTGTTGACTTTTGTATATTAGTCTCGAGCATTAGGATTGTAGTACACTATGACTTGACCAAAAATTGTTAGACAAATATTGACCAACATATAAATATATATAATTAATATAGGTTCGTGAATCCGAGGCCAACCTTGCACTTGTTAAATGACGTTATATGTATTTTTACTACGAAATACAGTATGGTGAGTTTCATTTGCTCCCTTTTTAATTGCTTTTGCAATATATATTTTTGGGCTGAGAATACATGCGCTGTTTTATAAATGTTTTACGAAATAGGCACAAGTACTGAAACTAATTCTATGTGGGTTTAAACCAGAAATATACCCTTAGCTTGGTAACATTAAACTACTTGTCTATGTACGGTAGGCGCGAATCCTAAAGATAGATCTATTGGGCCTGACAAACCCCATCCTGACTATGGGATGCTTTAGTACTTCGAAGTTATATTAAACACACCTAGTCTGGTGTACGTCAGAGGGTAAAACATGAACGTTAAGGCTTGTTACCGGGTGCCTACAACTTATAGAATACTTTATCATCAAATGGAAGTGTAAGTATGAGAAAATGGGGTGAAGAAATGGTGTGCATGCATAAAAACATTTTTAGGTTATAAAGGAAAAAAAAGATACCTAACTTTGTTTTCTTGCTAAATAATTCATGCTACTTGACAAATGGTTGGTTCCACATGTTTCTTAATCATTTAAGGCTGCTAAGGAGCAGATTTTTATTGGTATATACCAATAGTAAATACATCTAGAAGCTGCGTATGATACGGGTACATATACCCTAGGTATACGTATAGAAATCTTTGAGAAAACGGAACGAGGATTCAAATATAGCTATCTTTTGTAAATATACTTATATTGTTTTATGTATTTAAGTCTTTAAAAGTGATTAAATACATTACTTATACGATATATGTATAAACATTATAGGTCATAAGTATTTAAGTCAAATAACGTTACGTATGGTTATCGTTTTGAAAACTTAAGTTAGTAGTTTCAAAATATACTTATAACTTATTGTTATTAATACAAAATGAGATATTAAAACATTCTTAGATCATGTTAAATATGTATATATACATATATATACACAAACGTATAATTATCATATATTGTATAGTTCGTGATATCATCGGTCAAACTAGACGGTCAAACGTTGTGTAAAACTCTTTTCGAAAACATAAGTCTCAACAATTTGGATTGCTTATCATGTTGGTAAGGTTTAATTTATGTAAATATTAATCTTATAAGTATAGAACGATCGAAAAAGTGCGGGTCAACTTTAGGGTTTTTGCTTATCGTGTCGGAACCATATAGAGATTAGAGTTTAAATTTGGTCGGAAATTTCCGGGTCGTTACAGTACCCACCCGTTAAAGAAATTTCGTCCTCGAAATTTGGTAGAGGTTGTCATAAATAACAATAGGAATGTTTTCATGACGAATATGAGGTAATAATGAAATTTTATCATTATTGAAAGATTTAGATAAAACGATTCGGTTATGTGAGACGCACGAGCGAAGCTATCACAAAAGAGTGAAATGAGTAAATATAGAATTGTTGTAACCGATGACGTGATTATGATCGATTTTCGGGATTTAAGGGTTTTAAAGAAAATCTTATGTAATAAGATTTAGTTTTGCGGCGATCAGGATCTTCTTTGATTTAACGTGGCAATCTGTTTTGATTTCTTTGTCGAATATTTCACTATAAATTTACCTCCTTCCCTTTCTTTCTTCCCACATATTCTATTCTTTCTCTTTAGTTCCTACTTTAAGACATTCGCTAATATGCTCCATCCCATTCTAATCCTTGTTATATTTCTAACTTTCATATCTTTCATTCCTCTTTTTCATCTATCACCAGAAGAATCTATTCTCTTTTATCCTTTCCTTGGAATTATAATGTTTTTAATTCTCCCGTGCCTTTACGTTGCAATACGTATTGATATGCACGGTTTGTAGTTTCGGGGTTGTTGTTAGGTTTTATACCTTCCCTTATATTTCGATGTTCCTACTCCCGTCCCTTAAAATCATTGTCATCCACAGTTAATGCTCTCTCTTATTTGCTGTGGTTTATGTTCCTATTTCTATTCTGAGGTTTTGTCCCTTCGTTTCTTCTTCCTGTCCTCGAGCCAAGCGAACAATGGTCCGAAATTCGTAGGTAGAAAATTTGGAATGAACCTAGCTATTGGTTTTAGAATGAAATTGTAATGGCACGATCTTGATTCGTTAAATTACTCGAATATTCCGGAAAAATAGAACTATCAAGGTGATACGTTCTAATATGTTTGGAGACTTGATAGAATGTAAGAGCCGTGTAACGTGGCACATGATGACGGTACTGTGAATCAAATTCCATTAGAAACTTAACATGACTTACTGTAATATAATGAAGTTGATCAAGTTTCATTATATTATACTAATTCATGCATCAGTTCCCAACACTACTTCAAATCATTTATATTTTAATCTCGGAGGTTTCAGAATTTAGAAATTAACACAGTTTCTTTTATATTGTAACGCAGATGTTACGGAGAGATAAATGATCGCAGATAGGAATAGTTGTAAAAATATCTCCAGAAATATGAAAAATATGTATAACGAATGATATGAAGATATCTTATAATATCTAAGATAAGATGATGATGAAAAATATCATCCGGGCAAGGTTTTGAATAAAGAGTAGGGTTCTTACTGACGGTTTCAGCAGGTACGGAATCGTTTGTATTCTTTGAGAGCAGGTTCAGTCCCTGTGATTTATCCACAGCCTTTTTCATACTTTGCTTCATCCGTTTTCTAGTTCTAAACTTTTTTTTTTTCCAGCTTTACCACCTTACTATTCTTTGTCATCAAACTTTTGACCGTTAAAGTCGTTTACAGTTTTTGCTGCTTCGTTAGCATTTCAAGAACTATTTCATAGTCCCGGGTGTTTTTCAGAAACTTCACGTTCAGATTATGAAATTCTTAGGGATAGACATTATAGATATGATGGAAGAAGTTCCGCGAGATTTTCAAAATACTGATTGTTGATTTCGCCAAAAAGGATAACGATCTGCTGGTGCACCTGTTGATGTTGTCGAGGGATATAAAAGGTTTTTCGGTAATGACGGCGAAAGGACAAGGTATAAATATCATGATTATAATAGAAATATTCTCACTGAAAAGTCGAAGTGGAGCTGTGACAAAATTAGCTTCTTGAAAAGGAATTGTAGGGTTGTTCTTGCTAATAAATGGCAAAGGATTCAATACGTTTTGTGTTAAATTATGAATTTGGGTTCGAGAGTTCTTCAGGTGTATAACTGTATGTATAAATCTTCATTCCGTAGGCGAGGTGCGGCGGGTTCAACTTCTCGGTCGAGGTGTTTTCAGGAATCATGCAAGGATTTGAATGCGAATTGTAATCGTCAAGTTACGAATGAGGTTTAAGATAAAATCAAGTGGCAAGCTTGAAGAATTGTTTAGCTTCATATGTTACAATCAACATTTTAATTCATTTTAATTGTCCAGAGTTAGCCGGAACAGTTAGCGTGGAATCCTTAATAGATTTTTAATTAGTTAAATCGTGTGTTTCTAACAATTTTTTTTTATTTTGTCCAATGTTTTCTTCTTTATGCCACTTGTTGGATTCTGGTAGGTCAAAATCCGAATATGAAATTTGATTGAAAATGGTTATTCTGGGGTGAGCGGATACGAATATCGGTGGTTGTAAGTAAGATAATAGATAACCGTTGAATCAGATTCAAGAATGTACAATATAACTTATTAATGTGAATTCTAAATATTCCTCGGGTACTACCCACCCGTTAAAATATTTTCATCATTAATAGTTTGTACGAAGGAATTTTTAATTACTATCTTTATAAAAATATACTTGCATATATATTTTCTTCAGAGATAATCATAGATTTAATGAGTCAATAAGATATTAAACTCATTTGATTTATCGTTAATTCTAGATTACATAATCTCTAAGACTTTAGAAATTACATAATCGTCATACGATACGTAAAGCGAAGATAATCGATGTAGAACGATATATAGAACGAAGATCATACTCGAAGTACAGATATTGAGTCGTGTGATGTTGATATTCGAGATACAGATTGTGATGTTGAGATTTAAGGCGCGGTTGTGATTGGGGTGATAAAGGTACTGTCGGCGTTGACGATGGTAGTACGGATTATGCTGCTGGTGCTGCTGTTGGTGTTTGTAACCTTCGCACCATATTCTCCAAAACCACTACCCGAGCACGGAGTTCGTTGACTTCTTCTATTATACCGGGATGATTGACGGTTGGAACGAGCGAATGAACAAGATTTGAAATATGGGATAGTATGTAATCATGACGAGATACTCTAGAAATGAGCGAGAAAATGGTGTTTCGAATAGGTTCGCCGGTAAGTGCTTCAGGTTCATCGTTAAGAGGACAATTTGGTGGATGGAATGGATCACCTTCTTCTTGCCTCCAGAAATTTAGTATATTACGAACCCATCCCCAATTCATCCAGAATAGATGATGGGAAATTGGTTGATCCATTCCGGTAACGCTGTTCTCGGAGCTCGAATGGAAATCCATATCGGCGAAGCTATCGAAGTCGGAGGAATTTGAGCTGGATGAAGAATCCATCTTGTATGGTCGGAGAAATGAATTTTTGGTTTGGAATAGATTATAGGAGTTGGGTTTGGTACTCTTCAATACATAATTTACATATGTATATATAATATCAAAATCCCATGAATTACGGAGAATCTTTGAAATACGTCAGGCAATGTCTATAGTAACAGATACGCTAGGATATGAATTTTGTCTATACACTATCGATGCACTAAATGCAGTAAGACGTGTCTAGACTTAAGAATGATAAGCAGGCAGTTCCCTAAGAATGATAAGCAGATAATTTCTGACTAGGATTGATAAGCAAAACTTTTGACAGGCAGACACGGTCAAAGTCCAGACTCACTTAATGTATCCTAACAACTACTAGTTAGACACACTAATGCAAGGCCTGGTTCGCTAAGACCAACGCTCTGATACCAACTGAAAGGATCCGAAACTAATCATCCGGACGTTGTCCATATTGATTACAAACGAATTACAATAGTTGATAACATTGCGAGGTACTTGCCCTCTATATGATACATCTTACAAACGTTGCATTTATTCTTAAAAGGCAATCTATAGTTACATCCAGAATTGAAATAATCGCCTGACATTTCATAATATTCAAATGACCTAAACCGCCATTTACTTAATAATAGTCTCTATGAACTTCAATGACTCGAATGCAACGCCTTATGATATAAGTCCTTAATAGCCTCAAGTAGTATCCTTAGTACGAGCTAATGCACAGCGGAAGACTTAATTCATACCTGAGAATAACATGCTTTAAAATGTCAACATAAAGTTGGTGAGATATAGGTTTAATGCCGGCAGCGATATATATATATATATATATATATATATATATATATATATATAGACCACAAGATTTCATATATAAATATTTTCATAAAAATATTCTAAGTGGTTGAGCACTTGGTAACCATACTTAACATTCAATCACATCGCATATTCCCTTTAATATGAAATCTTACTACACCGTACCAAGTGTAGTCACAAAACGAAGTACTGTGCAACCGTTGAATACTGGTCGTCCAGTCCGGTTGGGGTTGTCAGGCCCGATAGATCTATCAACAGGATTCGCGTTTACAATACCGCTGTAAATATTAGTTACCAAGCTACAGGGAAGTATGCCAGTGGTACAACTCAACGTAGAATATATTTTTCAGTTACTTGTGTCCATAACGTAAATCATTTATAAAAGTAGCGCATGTATTCTCAGCCCAAAAATATTTAGAGTTTAAAAGGGGACTATATACTCACTGTTGTCTTGAAGATATAAATATTTTGACTTGGTCTTCCGGTTGATATCACGAACCTATCCATATATAATATATCAATATATTTTCATTTTTAAACAATCGTCACATATATATACTTGTTATACTTTTAATACTTTTAATAATTCCTTAGTCCGTAGTTAGCAGTCCGATGTTAGTAATTCAATTTTAATGATTCATTTTTAGGTGTTTAATAAACCCCCTATGAAATGAATAAAACCCCCATCGTATATGTATTGGTCGAGATTAATCTTGACCCACGGTACCGGTGTTGTCAAATGACGTGTTGCGTACATAAAGTACCGGTGTTGTCAAATGACGTGTTGCGTACAATCATGGGATCTTATGATTAATCTTCTCGTATTGTTTACGGGTGATCCTGAACCATATAAAATTGAATTATGAGTACATATATATAAAATATCATGTTATCTTAGAAAGATGTGATTTATTTAATTTCTCCCAATTATTTTCGTGGCTAAACTAGTCTTGGATATCCGATTTTGTTTCGGTCATAGTTTCTTCGTTACAACTCCGTTTTTGTTGATTCAACTTGCCATCTCCTTGGATCGAGTCCCTCTTTAAGACTATGAACTGTAAATACCTTAGTTTGTATTCAAAATCACACGGCATAGGTGAAACTTTAGTGAAACTTATGAAGTTAAACATTTTTGTTACAAAAATATCATTTAATGACCATTTTTCTAAAAATACCTATACTTTGAATTAAATCATGAAATTTTTATGTGTTAACATATTTATAGTAAAAATCATTTTTCCAGAAAATAAACCTCCAATTCAAAGTTTAAGATGGTTTTTAATTATCCAACCCAAAACAGTCCCCGGTTGCACTCCGACGTCGTAAAAACAGTTTTTAAGGTATTCTTTGAAAAACCAAGTTTTACCTTGTTAAATTAGCATATATTTAAGTTATATTACAGGTCTTGAAGTATTTTAAAAGTTAAGTTAGAAGGATCTATTTAGTTTGCAAACAAGTTTGAAAACTTTCAAACTATGTTCTTGTTGTTAAAATTTTATACCACAAAATAAGATAGCTATATATATATGAATCGAATAAGGTTATAAACATAGTTACTACCTCAAGTTCCTTGGACAAGGTTGCTGTAAAAGAGGAGTAAGAACCTAGAACCAAAAGGGTGATGGAAGTGGATGAAAGATTGGAAGTAAGTTTGTGTTCTTGGAAGGATTTCTTGAAGTGTTTTTGTATGGTTTTCTTATGGTGATTAAGTAAGGTTTTTGAAGCTAAATGATGGGGAAAATGCTTGTAGATGATCAAGTATGAAGTTAAGAGTATTTTGAGAGAGAAATGGGAGTGTAAGTATGAGAAAATGGGGTGAAGAAATGGTGTGCATGCATAAAAACGTTTTTAGTATATAAAGAAAAAAAATGATACCTAACTTTGTTTTCTTGCTAAAATAATTCATGCTACTTGACAAATGGTTGGTTCCACATGTTTCTTAATCATTTAAGGCTGCTAAGGAGCAGATTTTTATTAGTATATACCAATAGTAAATACATCTAGAAGCTGCGTATGATACGGGTACATATACCCTAAATATACGTGTAGAAATCTTTGAGAAAACGGAACGAGGATTCAAATATAGCTATCTTTTGTGAATATACTTATATTGTTTTATGTATTTAAGTCCTTAAAAGTGATTAAATACATTACTTATACGTTATATGTATAAACATTATAAGTCATAAGTATTTATATCAAATAACGTTATGTATGGTTATTGTTTTGAAAACTTAAGTTAGTAGTTTCAAAATATACTTATAACTTATTGTTATTAATACAAAATGAGATATTAAAACATCCATAAACCATGTTAAATATGTATATATACATATATATACACAAACGTATAATTATCATATGTTATATAGTTCGTGATATCATCGGTCAAACTAGACGGTCAAACGTTGTGTAAAACTCTTTTCGAAAACATAAGTCTCAAAAATTTGGATTGCTTATCATGTTGGTAAGGTTTAATTTATGTAAATATTAATCTTATAAGTATAGAACGATCGAAAAAGTGCGGGTCAACTTTAGGGTTTTTGCTTATCGTGTCGGAACCATATAGAGATTAGAGTTTAAATTTGGTCGGAAATTTCCGGGTCGTTACAGTACCCATCCGTTAAAGAAATTTCGTCCTCGAAATTTGGTAGAGGTTGTCATAAATAACAATAGGAATGTTTTCATGACGAATATGAGGTAATAATGAAATTTTATCATTATTGAAAGATTTAGATAAAACGATTTGGTTATGTGAGACGCACGAGCGAAGCTATCACAAAAGAGTGAAATGAGTAAATATAGAATTGTTGTAACCGATGACGTGATTATGATCGATTTCCGGGATTTAAGGGTTTTAAAGAAAATCTTATGTAATAAAATTTAGTTTTGCGGCGATCAGGATCTTCTTTGATTTAACGCGGCAATCTGTTTTGATTTCTTTGTCGAATATTTCACTATAAATTTACCTCCTTCCCTTTCTTTCTTCCCACATCTTCTATTCTTTCTCTTTAGTTCCTACTTTAAGACATTCGCTAATATGCTCCATCCAATTCTAACCCTTGTTATATTTCTAACTTTCATATCTTTCATTCTTCTTTTTCATCTATCACCAGAAGAATCTATTCTCTTTTATCCTTTCCTTGGAATTATAATGTTTTTAATTCTCCCGTGCCTTTACGTTGCAATACGTATTGATATGCACGGTTTGTAGTTTCGGGGTTGTTGTTAGGTTTTATACCTTCCCTTATATTTCGATGTTCCTACTCCCGTCCCTTAAAATCATTGTCATCCACAGTTAATGCTCTCTCTTATTTGCTGTGGTTTATGTTCCTATTTCTATTCTGAGGTTTTGTCCCTTCATTTCTTCTTCCCGTCCTCGAGCCAAGAGAACAATGGTCCGAAATTCGTAGGTAGGAAATTTGGAATGAACCTAGCTATTGGTTTTAGAATGAAATTGTAATGGCACGATCTTGATTCGTTAAATTACTCGAATATTCCGAAAAAATAGAACTATCAAGGTGATACGTTCTAATATGTTTGGAGACTTGATAGAAGGTAAGAGCCGTGTAACATGGCACATGATGACGGTACTGTGAATCATCACATTCCATTAGAAACTTAACATGACTTACTGTAATATAATAAAGTTGATCAAGTTTCATTATATTATACTAATTCATGCATCAGTTCCCAACACTACTTTAAAACATTCATATTTTAAACTTGGAGGTTTCAACATTTAGAAATTGACACAGTTTCTTTTATGTTGTAATGCAGATATTACGGAGAGATAAATATTCTCAGATAAGAATAGTTGTGAAAATATCTCCAGAAATATGGAGAATATGTATAACGGAATATATGAAGATATCTTATAATATCTAAGATAAGATGATGATGAAGAATATCATCGGGAGAGGTTTAGAATAAGGGGTAGGGTTTTTACTAATGATTTCAGCAGGCACTGAATCGTTTGAATCCTTTGAAAGCAGATTCAGTTCTTGTTATTTATCCACAACCTCTTTCATACTTTGCTCAAACCGTTTTCCGGTTCCAACTCTTCTCTTTTTCTGAGTTTTATCGACACACTGTGCTTCATCATCAAACTTTTGACTGTTTAAAATCGTTTACGATTTTCGCTGCTTTATCAGCATTTAAAGAACTGCTTCATAATTCAGGGTGTTTTTCAGAAACTTCACCTTCGGAGTATGAAATCCTTAGGAATAGACGTTATAGTTATGACTGAGAAGTTTTGCAAGATTTTTAAAATACTAATTGCGGATTCTGCCAAAAAGATGACAAGCTGCTGGTACATGATGTCGTGGAATATGAAAGGTTCTCCGGTAACAATGGTGAAAGGACAAGGTATATATATCGAGGTTATAATAAGAGTGGTCCTACTGAGAAATCAAAGTGGAGCTGTGACAAAATTGACTTATATTGAAAAGAGAAATGTAAGGTTGTTTTTTGCCAATGAATGATAAGGAATTTGACGCGGATAAGTTTTAACGATAACTTCGGTTTTGAAAGTTTCAGGTGTATAACTGTATGCATAAATCTTTCTTCCGTAAACGAGGTGCGGCTGGTTCAACTTCTCGATTGAAGTGTTTTCAAGAATCATGAAAATATTTGAACGAGGATTATAATTGTCGAAGTACAAATGAGGTTTAGGATGAAATCAAGTGGCAAACTTGAAGAATTATTTAGTTTCATATGTTATAATCAATATTTTAATTTAATTCATTTTAATTGTCCAAAGTTAGCAGTCCAATAGTCCGATGGTTCAATGATTCATATATAATTTAATATATAATATTCGAATTAAATAATACGTATCGTGACCCGTATACCGGTCTCGGTGTCGATCACAACTCAAAGTATATATATATTTTGAAATCAACTCCGACCCTGTATAGCCAACTCCCGCCTTCACATATAGAGTGTCTACGGTTGTTCCGAAATATATATATAGATGGGTCGATATGATAAGTCGAAACCTTGCATACGTGTCCCGTTATTTAAAGTGCGTAAAAGTAAATAACAGAAATTAAATGATGATAAATAAAATTGCGAGAATGTAAATTACGATAAATTAAATGTTAATCAGTTATCTGGGAACAGTTAGCCGGAACAGTTAGCGTGAAATCCTATCACAATTTCAATTAATTAATTCGTTTGTTTCTAACACTTTTTATTTTTGTCCAATGTTTTCTTCATTATGCCACTTGTTGGATTCTGATAGATCAAAATCCAAATATGAAATTTGAATAGAAATGGTTATTCTGTGGTGAACGGATAGGTATATCGGTAGTTGTAAGTAGGATAGTAAATGACCGTTGAATCAGATTTAGAGAATGTACAACGTAACTTATTAATGTGAATTCTAAATATTCCTCGGGTACTACCCACCCGTTAAAATATTTTCATCATTAACAGTTTGTACGAAAGAATTTTTAATTACAATCTTTATAAAAATATACTTGCATATATATTTTCTTCAGATGTAATCATAGATTCAATGAGTCAATGAAGTATTAAACTCATTTGATTTATCGTTAATATTAGATTACATAACTTCTAAAGCATTAGAGATTACATAATCGCCAGGTCGAACGAAGATAAATGAGGTAAAACGATACGTAAAGCGAAGATAATCGATGCAGAACGATATATAGAACGAAGATCATACTCGAAGTTCCGATGAGGTTTTTGAGGTATGTGATGTTGATATCCGAGATACAGTTTGTGATGTTGAGATTTTGGGGGTGACAAGAGTACTGTCGGCGTTGTTGATAGTGATACAGATTATGCTGCTGGTGCTGCTGCTGGTGTTTGTAACCTTCGCACCGTATTTTCTAAAGCCACTACCCGAGCGCGAAGCTCGTTGACTTCTTCTATTATACCGGGATGATTGACAGTTGGAACGAGCGAATGAACAAGATTCGAAATATGGGATAGTATGTAGTCATGACGAGATACTCTAGAAATGAGCGAGAAAATGGTGTTTCGAATAGGTTCGCCGGTAAGTGCTTCAGGTTCATCGTTAAGAGGACAATTTGGTGGATGGAATGGATCACCTTCTTCTTGCCTCCAGAAATTTAGTATATTACGAACCCATCCCCAATTCATCCAGAATAGATGATGGGAAATTGGTTGATCCATTCCGGTAACGCTGTTCTCGGAGCTCGAATGGAAATCCATATCGGCGAAGCTATCGAAGTCGGAGGAATTTGAGCTGGATGAAGAATCCATCTTGTATGGTCGGAGAAATGAATTTTTGGTTTGGAATAGATTATAGGAGTTGGGTTTGGTACTCTTCAATACATAATTTACATATGTATATATAATATCAAAATCCCATGAATTACGGAGAATCTTTGAAATACGTCAGGCAATGACTATAGTAACAGATACGCTAGGATATGAATTTTGTCTATACACTATCGATGCACTAAATGCAGTAAGACGTGTCTAGACTTAAGAATGATAAGCAGGCAGTTCCCTAAGGATGATAAGCAGATGATTTCCGACTAGGATTGATAAGCAAAACTTTTGACAGGCAGACACGGTCAAAGTCCAGACTCACTTAATGTATCCTAACAACTACTAGTTAGACACACTAATGCAAGGCCTGGTTCGCTAAGACCAACGCTCTGATACCAACTGAAAGGATCCGAAACTAATCATCCGGACGTTGTCCATATTGATTACAAACGAATTACAATAGTTGATAACATTGCGAGGTACTTGCCCTCTATATGATACATCTTACAAACGTTGCATTTATTCTTAAAAGGCAATCTATAGTTACATCCAGAATTGACATAATCGCCTGACATTTCATAATATTCAAATGACCTAAACCGCCATTTACTTAATAATAGTCTCTATGAACTTCAATGACTCGAATGCAACGCCTTATGATATAAGTCCTTAATAGCCTCAAGTAGTATCCTTAGTACGAGCTAATGCACAGCGGAAGACTTAATTCATACCTGAGAATAACATGCTTTAAAATGTCAACATAAAGTTGGTGAGATATAGGTTTAATGCCGGCAGCGATATATATATATATATATATATATATATATATATATATATATATATATATATATATATATATATAGACCACAAGATTTCATATATAAACATTTTCATAAAAACATTCTAAGTGGTTGAGCACTTGGTAACCATACTTAACATTCAATCACGTCGCATATTCCCTTTAATATGAAATCTTACTACACCGTACCAAGTGTAGTCACAAAACGAAGTACTGTGCAACCGTTGAATACTGGTCGTCCAGTCCGGTTGGGGTTGTCAGGCCCGATAGATCTATCAACAGGATTCGCGTTTACAATACCGCTGTAAATATTAGTTACCAAGCTACAGGGAAGTATGCCAGTGGTACAACTCAACGTAGAATATATTTTTCAGTTACTTGTGTCCATAACGTAAATCATTTATAAAAGTAGCGCATGTATTCTCAGCCCAAAAATATTTAGAGTTTAAAAGGGGACTATATACTCACTGTTGTCTTGAAGATATAAATATTTTGACTTGGTCTTCCGGTTGATATCACGAACCTATCCATATATAATATATCAATATATTTTCATTTTTAAACAATCGTCACATATATATACTTGTTATACTTTTAATACTTTTAATAATTCCTTAGTCCGTAGTTAGCAGTCCGATGTTAGTAATTCAATTTTAATGATTCATTTTTAGGTGTTTAATAAACCCCCAATGAAATGAATAAAACCCCCCATCGTATATGTATTGGTCGAGATTAATCTTGACCCACGGTACCGGTGTTGTCAAATGACGTGTTGCGTACATAAAGTACCGGTGTTGTCAAATGACGTGTTGCGTACAATCATGGGATCTTATGATTAATCTTCTCGTATTGTTTACGGGTGATCCTGAACCATATAAAATTGAATTATGAGTACATATATATAAAATATCATGTTATCTTAGAAAGATGTGATTTATTTAATTTCTCCCAATTATTTTCGTGGCTAAACTAGTCTTGGATATCCGATTTTGTTTCGGTCATAGTTTCTTCGTTACAACTCCGTTTTTGTTGATTCAACTTGCCATCTCCTTGGATCGAGTCCCTCTTTAAGACTATGAACTGTAAATACCTTAGTTTGTATTCAAAATCACACGGCATAGGTGAAACTTTAGTGAAACTTATGAAGTTAAACATTTTTGTTACAAAAATATCATTTAATGACCATTTTTCTAAAAATACCTATACTTTGAATTAAATCATGAAATTTTTATGTGTTAACATATTTATAGTAAAAATCATTTTTCCAGAAAATAAACCTCCAATTCAAAGTTTAAGATGGTTTTTAATTATCCAACCCAAAACAGTCTCCGGTTGCACTCCGACGTCGTAAAAACAGTTTTTAAGGTATTCTTTGAAAAACCAAGTTTTACCTTGTTAAATTAGCATATATTTAAGTTATATTACAGGTCTTGAAGTATTTTAAAAGTAAAGTTAGAAGGATCTATTTAGTTTGCAAACAAGTTTGAAAACTTTCAAACTATGTTCTTGTTGTTAAAATTTTATACCACAAAATAAGATAGCTATATATATATGAATCGAATAAGGTTATAAACATAGTTACTACCTCAAGTTCCTTGGACAAGGTTGCTGTAAAAGAGGAGTAAGAACCTAGAACCAAAAGGGTGATGGAAGTGGATGAAAGATTGGAAGTAAGTTTGTGTTCTTGGAAGGATTTCTTGAAGTGTTTTTGTATGGTTTTCTTATGGTGATTAAGTAAGGTTTTTGAAGCTAAATGATGGGGAAAATGCTTGTAGATGATCAAGTATGAAGTTAAGAGTATTTTGAGAGAGAAATGGGAGTGTAAGTATGAGAAAATGGGGTGAAGAAATGGTGTGCATGCATAAAAACGTTTTTAGTATATAAAGAAAAAAAATGATACCTAACTTTGTTTTCTTGCTAAAATAATTCATGCTACTTGACAAATGGTTGGTTCCACATGTTTCTTAATCATTTAAGGCTGCTAAGGAGCAGATTTTTATTAGTATATACCAATAGTAAATACATCTAGAAGCTGCGTATGATACGGGTACATATACCCTAAATATACGTGTAGAAATCTTTGAGAAAACGGAACGAGGATTCAAATATAGCTATCTTTTGTGAATATACTTATATTGTTTTATGTATTTAAGTCCTTAAAAGTGATTAAATACATTACTTATACGTTATATGTATAAACATTATAAGTCATAAGTATTTATATCAAATAACGTTATGTATGGTTATTGTTTTGAAAACTTAAGTTAGTAGTTTCAAAATATACTTATAACTTATTGTTATTAATACAAAATGAGATATTAAAACATCCATAAACCATGTTAAATATGTATATATACATATATATACACAAACGTATAATTATCATATGTTATATAGTTCGTGATATCATCGGTCAAACTAGACGGTCAAACGTTGTGTAAAACTTTTTTCGAAAACATAAGTCTCAAAAATTTGGATTGCTTATCATGTTGGTAAGGTTTAATTTATGTAAATATTAATCTTATAAGTATAGAACGATCGAAAAAGTGCAACACCATTAATAAGTCCAATTTAAATAACCATTAATAAGTCCAATAAGTTAATATAGAATTGTCGAATATGTCAATTAATATCGAAATTTTATGTACTCGTATCATACGCAGCTTCTAGATGTATTTACTATTGGTATATACCAATAAAAATCTGCTCCTTAGCAGCCTTAAATGATTAAGAAACATGTGGAACCAACCATTTGTCAAGTAGCATGAATTATTTAGCAAGAAAACAAAGTTAGGTATCTTTTTTTTCCTTTATAACCTAAAAACGTTTTTATGCATGCACACCATTTCTTCACCCCATTTTCTCATACTTACACTTCCATTTCTCTCTCAAAATACTCTTAACTTCATACTTGATCATCTCTAAGCATTTTCCCCATCATTTAGCTTTAAAAACAACACTTAAACCTCATAAGAAAACCTTACAAAAACACTTCAAGAAATCCTTCCAAGAACACAAACTTACTTCCAATCTTTCATTCAATTCCATCACCCTTTTGGTTCTAGCTTTTTACTCCTCTTTTATGTAGTGACCCGAACTTTTCCATGTTTATATATATTAATTGAGATTGATGTTTACATGATTAAATGTTTCCAACATGTTAAGCAATCAAACTTGTTAAGACTTGATTAATTGAAATAGGTTTCATATAGACAATTGACCACCCAAGTTGACCGGTGATTCACGAACGTTAAAACTTGTAAAAAAAAACTATATGATGACATATATATGGTTATATATATAGTTAACATGATATTATGATAAGTAAACATATCATTAATTATATTAACAATGAACTACATATGTAAAAACAAGACTACTAACTTAATGATTTTGAAACGAGACATATATGTAACGTTTATCGTTGTAACGACATTTAATGTATATATATCATATTAAGAGATATTCGTACATCATAATATCATGATAATATAATAATTTAAAATCTCTTTTGATATTATAAACATTGGGTTAACAACATTTAACAAGATCGTTAACCTAAAGGTTTCAAAACAACACTTACATGTAACGACTAACGATGACTTAACGACTCAGTTAAAATGTATATACATGTAGTGTTTTAATATGTATTTATACACTTTTGAAAGACTTTAATACACTTATCAAAATACTTCTACTTAACAAAAATGCTTACAATTACATTCTCGTTCAGTTTCATCAACAATTCTACTCGTATGCACCCGTATTCGTACTCGTACAATACACAGCTTTTAGATGTATGTACTATTGGTATATACACTCCAATGATCAGCTCTTAGCAGCCCATGTGAGTCACCTAACACATGTGGGAACCATCATTTGGCAACTAGCATGAAATATCTCATAAGATTACAAAAATATGAGTAATCATTCATGACTTATTTACATGAAAACAAAATTACATATCCTTTATATCTAATCCATACACCAACGACCAAAAACACCTACAAACACTTTCATTCTTCAATTTTCTTCATCTAATTGAACTCTCTCAAGTTCTATCTTCAAGTTCTAAGTGTTCTTCATAAATTCCAAAAGTTCTAGTTTCATAAAATCAAGAATACTTTCAAGTTTGCTAGCTCACTTCCAATCTTGTAAGGTGATCATCCAACCTCAAGAAATCTTTGTTTCTTACAGTAGGTTATCATTCTAATACAAGGTAATAATCATATTCAAACTTTGGTTCAATTTCTATAACTATAACAATCTTATTTCAAGTGATGATCTTACTTGAACTTGTTTTCGTGTCATGATTTTGCTTCAAGAACTTTGAGCCATCCAAGGATCCATTGAAGCTAGATCCATTTTTCTATTTTCCAGTAGGTTCATCCAAGGAACTTAAGGTAGTAATGATGTTCATAACATCATTCGATTCATACATATAAAGCTATCTTATTCGAAGGTTTAAACTTGTAATCACTAGAACATAGTTTAGTTAATTCTAAACTTGTTCGCAAACAAAAGTTAATCCTTCTAACTTGACTTTTAAAATCAACTAAACACATGTTCTATATCTATATGATATGCTAACTTAATGATTTAAAACCTGGAAACACGAAAAACACCGTAAAACCGGATTTACGCCGTCGTAGTAACACCGCGGGCTGTTTTGGGTTAGTTAATTAAAAACTATGATAAACTTTGATTTAAAAGTTGTTATTCTGAGAAAATGATTTTTATTATGAACATGAAACTATATCCAAAAATTATGGTTAAACTCAAAGTGGAAGTATGTTTTCTAAAATGGTCATCTAGACGTCGTTCTTTCGACTGAAATGACTACCTTTACAAAAACGACTTGTAACTTATTTTTCCGACTAGAAACCTATACTTTTTTGTTTAGATTCATAAAATAGAGTTCAATATGAAACCATAGCAATTTGATTCACTCAAAACGGATTTAAAATGAAGAAGTTATGGGTAAAACAAGATTGGATAATTTTTCTCATTTTAGCTACGTGAAAATTGGTAACAAATCTATTCCAACCATAACTTAATCAACTTGTATTATATATTATGTAATCTTGAGATACCATAGACACGTATACAATGTTTCGACCTATCATGTCGACACATCTATATATATTTCGGAACAACCATAGACACTCTATATGTGAATGTTGGAGTTAGCTATACAGGGTTGAGGTTGATTCCAAAATATATATAGTTTGAGTTGTGATCAATACTGAGATACGTATACACTGGGTCGTGGATTGATTCAAGATAATATTTATCGATTTATTTCTGTACATCTAACTGTGGACAACTAGTTGTAGGTTACTAACGAGGACAGCTGACTTAATAAACTTAAAACATCAAAATATATTAAAAGTGTTGTAAATATATTTTGAACATACTTTGATATATATGTATATATTGTTATAGGTTCGTGAATCAACCAGTGGCCAAGTCTTACTTCCCGACGAAGTAAAAATCTGTGAAAGTGAGTTATAGTCCCACTTTTAAAATCTAATATTTTTGGGATGAGAATACATGCAGGTTTTATAAATGATTTACAAAATAGACACAAGTACGTGAAACTACATTCTATGGTTGAATTATCGAAATCGAATATGCCCCTTTTTATTAAGTCTGGTAATCTAAGAATTAGGGAACAGACACCCTAATTGACGCGAATCCTAAAGATAGATCTATTGGGCCTAACAAACCCCATCCAAAGTACCGGATGCTTTAGTACTTCGAAATTTATATCATATCCGAAGGGTGTCCCGGAATGATGGGGATATTCTTATATATGCATCTTGTTATTGTCGGTTACCAGGTGTTCACCATATGAATGATTTTTTATCTCTATGTATGGGATGTGTATTGAAATATGAAATCTTGTGGTCTATTGTTACGATTTGATATATATAGGTTAAACCTATAACTCACCAACATTTTTGTTGACGTTTTAAGCATGTTTATTCTCAGGTGATTATTAAGAGCTTCCGCTGTCGCATACTTAAATAAGGACAAGATTTGGAGTCCATGCTTGTATGATATTGTGTAAAAACTGCATTCAAGAAACTTATTTTGTTGTAACATATTTGTATTGTAAACCATTATGTAATGGTCGTGTGTAAACAGGATATTTTAGATTATCATTATTTGATAATCTACGTAAAGCTTTTTAAACCTTTATTGATGAAATAAAGGTTATGGTTTGTTTAAAAATGAATGCAGTCTTTGAAAAACGTCTCATATAGAGGTCAAAACCTCGCAACGAAATCAATTAATATGGAACGTTTTTAATCAATAAGAACGGGACATTTCAGTTGGTATCAGAGCGTTGGTCTTAGAGAACCAGAAAATTTGCATTAGTGTGTCTTATCGAGTTTGTTAGGATGCATTAGTGAGTCTGGACTTCGACCGTGTTTTCTTTAAAAATGATTGCTTAACATTTTTGTTGGAAACTATATATTTTTAACATATGAATATTATGTGATATATTAATCTCTTAACGTGTTTGATATTATGTGATAGATGTCTACCTCTAGAACAAGTCCCATTGACTCACCTAATAATAATGAAGAGTCAAATGTAAATTGGAATGATTTGTGGACTGATTCACAAGTTCCCGAAGAGGAACCGGAAGAAGAGTCGGAACCGGAAGAAGAATCGGAACCGGAAGAAGAATCGGAACCGGATGAAGAAATAGAACCGGTGGGGGAAATAATAAAACGGTTAAGTAAAAGAAAATCCTCAACCAACCGACCAAAGTTAATTATGGTCAATGGTGTTTCCGCCAAGGAAGCAAAATATTGGGAGGATTACCAATTCTCCGATGAATCGGATTCCGACGAGAATTCCGATGATGTTATAGAAATTACCCCAACTGAATTTAAAAAGGCAAAAGAAAATAATAAGGGAAAGGGCATAAAAATAGAGAAATCTAATTCCAACCCCGATGAACTTTATATGTATCGTCAACCCCCGAAGTCCTTAAGTTGTAACAATGACCCGGGAACCTCTAAACCACCAGGTTTTTCTAAACCAATGTGGACAACGACGGCTCGTATTAGGGGAACATCATATATCCCTAGAAACTTGGCAAAACGAACCAAAACCGAAGAAGAAGAAACGAGCGAGTCAGAATAAGATAGTTGTATTCGTGTGGTGTAATATATGGAATATAGTGTTCTTATGCTTTATGATATATGTAAAAATTGCTTGTATTAATAAGTATTTTTTTTATGAATCTAACTCTTGTCTATTTTACAGTTTAAAAATACAAAATGGATAGACAACCCAATATTTTAAGAGACCTACCCGGAGACATGATTGATGAAATCTTGTCTAGAGTCGGCCAGAATTCTTCGGCACAACTATTTAAGGCGAGATCAGTTTGTAAGACATTCGAAGAACGTTCCAAGAATGTCTTGGTTTATAAGAGACTTTCGTTTGAAAGATGGGGGATATCACATTGGGAAACCCATAAGTTACGATGTGTTTACTTTGACGCATATATTGCGGGGAACCCAAATGCTATTTTACGCAACGGGTTAAGAAATTATTTTGACTCAATATATCCGAATATTGGACTTCGTGATTTAGAAAAAGCGGCTAACATGCAACATAAAGAAGCATGTTATGCTTACGGATTAGTAATGTTTGCTTCTCACCAAAGTGAGAACAAGAACATCGGGCTACAACTATTAAACAAAACGTTTCCACAAGTGACGGAGTCGGTAATTGGGGTAAGAAATGAGGTTTTTAGATTATTACGGGACTGTTGGACATTACGTAACCCTCGTCCCTTTGATGACGTTACAACACGCTGTCTTATCAACGGCCATAACGGTTATGTTGCACAAGAACAAGGATGGGAAGTAGTCCTAGTAAAACCAGAATGCATGACTTGTTTCTGGACGTATGAATTACGTGTCTTTATTGCCTTTGCTGAACGACTTGTGTACTAGCTAGAATTGTCTTCACAACTATCTTGTATCAAAGTTATTGTGTGCTATATTTCATGCTTTATGTAAAATAAGCGGTATTGTAATTTTGTAAAATATTGTATAAAAGTTTGAACGCGAAATATTATTATAATCAGTTTTTCATATAGAATTGTAGTAGTTGAATTGTATATTAGCTACTAAGTATGAACTTAACGGGTAGGTACTACCCGAATTTAAACTTATAAAACGCTAATATGAAGAAAAAGCTTTTATAAATGAGTTCATATTATGCTACGAAATACTATTAACTACTCTTAATATTCTGTATGATTAACTTGTTCCATTTAACTATTTTGAAGGAAATGGCACCGACTACTCGACACACCGTGAATATGAATGAAGAGGAATTCCGTACTTTTCTAGCTTCAAACATAGCCGCAGTACAGGCTGCGCTACATACCAACAATAACCTTGGATCTAGCAGTACAGGAAATCGTGTAGGATGCACCTACAAAGAATTCACTGCCTGCAAACCTTTGGAATTTGATGGAACCGAAGGACCGATCGGATTGAAACGGTGGACCGAGAAGGTTGAATCGGTGTTTGCCATAAGTAAGTGTACTGAAGAGGACAAAGTGAAGTACGCTACGCATACCTTCACAGGTTCTGCGTTAACATGGTGGAATACCTATCTAGAGCAAGTGGGACAAGATGATGCGTACGCACTACCGTGGTCAGCATTCAAGCACTTGATGAACGAGAAGTACCGTCCCAGAACCGAGGTCAATAAGCTCAAGACAGAACTTAGAGGGTTACGAACCCAAGGATTTGATATTACCACGTACGAAAGACGATTCACAGAATTGTGCCTATTGTGTCCGGGAGCATTCGAAGATGAGGAAGAGAAGATCGACGCGTTTGTGAAAGGATTACCGGAAAGAATCCAAGAAGATATAAGTTCACACGAGCCCGCCTCCATACAACAGGCATGTAGAATGGCTCACAAACTAGTGAACCAGATTGAAGAAAGAATTAAAGAACAGACTGCTGAAGAGGCCAATGTGAAGCAAGTCAAAAGAAAGTGGGAGGAAAACGGTGATAAGAATCACCAATACAACAACAATAGCAATTACAACAATAATCGCAACAATTATCCCAACAATCGCAACATCAATCGCAACTACAACAAACGGCCCAACAACAACAACAACAACAACAACAACAGCAACTACAACAATCATCCCAACAACAATAATAACCGCAACAACAACAACAATCAGAAGCAACTATGCCAAAGGTGTGAAAAGAATCACTCGGGGTTCTGCACCAAATTTTGCAACAAGTGTAAAAGAAATGGTCATAGCGCGGCGAAGTGTGAGGTCTACGGACCAGGGGTTAATAGAACGAAAGGAACAAATGGTGTCGGAACGAGTAATGGCGGAGCAAGTAGTGTCGGAGCAAGTTATGCCAATGTAGTTTGTTATAAATGTGGAAAACCAGGCCACATTATTAGAAATTGCCCGAACCAGGAGAACACGAATGGACAAGGCCGTGGAAGAGTTTTCAATATTAATGCGGTAGAGGCACAGGAAGACCCGGAGCTTGTTACGGGTACGTTTCTTATTGACAATAAATCTGCTTACGTTTTATTTGATTCGGGTGCGGATAGAAGCTATATGAGTAGAGATTTTTGTGCTAAATTAAGTTGTCCATTGACGCCTTTGGATAGTAAATTTTTACTCGAATTAGCAAATGGTAAATTAATTTCAGCAGATAATATATGTCGGAATCGAGAAATTAAACTGGTTAGCGAAACATTTAAGATTGATTTGATACCAGTAGAGTTAGGGAGTTTTGATGTGATAATCGGTATGGACTGGTTGAAAGAAGTGAAAGCGGAGATCGTTTGTTACAAAAATGCAATTCGCATTATACGAGAAAAAGGAAAACCCTTAATGGTGTACGGAGAAAAGGGCAACACGAAGCTACATCTTATTAGTAATTTGAAGGCTCAAAAACTAATAAGAAAAGGTTGCTATGCTATTCTAGCACACGTCGAGAAAGTACAAACTGAAGAAAAGAGCATCAATGATGTTCCCATTGCAAAAGAATTTCCCGATGTATTTCCGAAAGAATTACCGGGATTACCCCCACATCGATCCGTTGAATTTCAAATAGATCTTGTACCAGGAGCTGCACCAATAGCTCGTGCTCCTTACAGACTCGCACCCAGCGAGATGAAAGAACTGCAAAGCCAATTACAAGAACTTTTAGAGCGTGGTTTCATTCGACCAAGCACATCACCGTGGGGAGCTCCTGTTTTGTTTGTCAAGAAGAAAGATGGTACATTCAGGTTGTGTATCGACTACCGAGAGTTGAACAAACTTACCATCAAGAACCGCTACCCACTACCGAGAATCGACGACTTATTTGATCAACTACAAGGCTCGTCTGTTTATTCAAAGATTGACTTACGTTCCGGGTATCATCAAATGCGGGTGAAAGAAGATGATATTCCAAAGACTGCTTTCAGAACACGTTACGGTCATTACGAGTTTATGGTCATGCCGTTTGGTTTAACTAATGCACCAGCTGTGTTCATGGACCTTATGAACCGAGTGTGTGGACCATACCTTGACAAGTTTGTCATTGTTTTCATTGATGACATACTTATTTACTCAAAGAATGACCAAGAACACGGTGAACATTTGAGAAAGGTGTTAGAAGTATTGAGGAAGGAAGAATTGTACGCTAAGTTTTCAAAGTGTGCATTTTGGTTGGAAGAAGTTCAATTCCTCGGTCACATAGTGAACAAAGAAGGTATTAAGGTGGATCCGGCAAAGATAGAAACTGTTGAAAAGTGGGAAACCCCGAAAACTCCGAAACACATACGCCAGTTTTTAGGACTAGCTGGTTACTACAGAAGGTTCATCCAAGACTTTTCCAGAATAGCAAAACCCTTGACTGCATTAACGCATAAAGGGAAGAAATTTGAATGGAATGATGAACAAGAGAAAGCGTTTCAGTTATTGAAGAAAAAGCTAACTACGGCACCTATATTGTCATTGCCTGAAGGGAATGATGATTTTGTGATTTATTGTGACGCATCAAAGCAAGGTCTCGGTTGTGTATTAATGCAACGAACGAAGGTGATTGCTTATGCGTCTAGACAATTGAAGATTCACGAACAAAATTATACGACGCATGATTTGGAATTAGGCGCGGTTGTTTTTGCATTAAAGACTTGGAGGCACTACTTATATGGGGTCAAAAGTATTATATATACCGACCACAAAAGTCTTCAACACATATTTAATCAGAAACAACTGAATATGAGGCAGCGTAGGTGGATTGAATTATTGAATGATTACGATTTTGAGATTCGTTACCACCCGGGGAAGGCAAATGTGGTAGCCGATGCCTTGAGCAGGAAGGATAGAGAACCCGTTCGAGTAAAATCTATGAATATAATGATTCATAATAACATTACTACTCAAATAAAGGAGGCGCAACAAGGAGTTTTAAAAGAGGGAAATTTAAAGGATGAAATACCCAAAGGATCGGAGAAGCATCTTAACATTCGGGAAGACGGAACCCGGTATAGGGCTGAAAGGATTTGGGTACCAAAATTTGGAGATATGAGAGAAATGGTACTTAGAGAAGCTCATAAAACCAGATACTCAATACATCCTGGAACGGGGAAGATGTACAAGGATCTCAAGAAACATTTTTGGTGGCCGGGTATGAAAGCCGATGTTGCTAAATACGTAGGAGAATGTTTGACGTGTTCTAAGGTCAAAGCTGAGCATCAGAAACCATCAGGTCTACTTCAACAACCCGAAATCCCGGAATGGAAATGGGAAAACATTACCATGGATTTCATCACTAAATTGCCAAGGACTGCAAGTGGTTTTGATACTATTTGGGTAATAGTTGATCGTCTCACCAAATCAGCACACTTCCT
The DNA here is from genome assembly GCF_046630445.1 of Rutidosis leptorrhynchoides. Classification (NCBI taxonomy): domain Eukaryota; kingdom Viridiplantae; phylum Streptophyta; class Magnoliopsida; order Asterales; family Asteraceae; genus Rutidosis; species Rutidosis leptorrhynchoides. The sequence goes on from NC_092338.1 coordinate 50,610,579, forward strand.
ACCAATAAGAGAAGATGACAAGATGGAGAAGTTAGCACGACTGTATTTGAAGGAAGTCGTCTCCAGACATGGAATACCAATCTCTATTATCTCTGATAGGGATGGCAGATTTATTTCAAGATTCTGGCAGACATTACAGCAAGCATTAGGAACTCGTCTAGACATGAGTACTGCCTATCATCCACAAACTGATGGGCAGAGTGAAAGGACGATACAAATGCTTGAAGACATGCTACGAGCATGTGTTATTGATTTCGGAAACAGTTGGGATCGACATCTACCGTTAGCAGAATTTTCCTACAACAACAGCTACCATTCAAGCATTGAGATGGCGCCGTTTGAAGCACTTTATGGTAGAAAGTGCAGGTCTCCGATTTGTTGGAGTGAGGTGGGGGATAGACAGATTACGGGTCCGGAGATTATACAAGAAACTACCGAGAAGATCATCCAAATTCAACAACGGTTGAAAACCGCCCAAAGTCGACAAAAGAGCTACGCTGACATTAAAAGAAAAGATATAGAATTTGAAATTGGAGAGATGGTCATGCTTAAAGTTTCACCTTGGAAAGGCGTTGTTCGATTTGGTAAACGAGGGAAATTAAATCCAAGGTATATTGGACCATTCAAGATTATTGATCGTGTCGGACCAGTAGCTTACCGACTTGAGTTACCTCAACAACTCGTGGCTGTACATAACACTTTCCACGTCTCGAATTTGAAGAAATGTTTTGCTAAAGAAGATCTCACTATTCCGTTAGATGAAATCCAAATCAACGAAAAACTCCAATTCATCGAAGAACCCGTCGAAATAATGGATCGTGAGGTTAAAAGACTTAAGCAAAACAAGATACCAATTGTTAAGGTTCGATGGAATGCTCGTAGAGGACCCGAGTTCACCTGGGAGCGTGAAGATCAGATGAAGAAGAAATACCCGCATCTATTTCCAGAAGATTCGTCAACACCTTCAACAGCTTAAAATTTCGGGACGAAATTTATTTAACGGGTAGGTACTGTAGTGACCCGAACTTTTCCATGTTTATATATATTAATTGAGATTGATGTTTACATGATTAAATGTTTCCAACATGTTAAGCAATCAAACTTGTTAAGACTTGATTAATTGAAATAGGTTTCATATAGACAATTGACCACCCAAGTTGACCGGTGATTCACGAACGTTAAAACTTGTAAAAAAAAAAACTATATGATGACATATATATGGTTATATATATAGTTAACATGATATTATGATAAGTAAACATATCATTAATTATATTAACAATGAACTACATATGTAAAAACAAGACTACTAACTTAATGATTTTGAAACGAGACATATATGTAACGTTTATCGTTGTAACGACATTTAATGTATATATATCATATTAAGAGATATTCGTACATCATAATATCATGATAATATAATAATTTAAAATCTCTTTTGATATTATAAACATTGGGTTAACAACATTTAACAAGATCGTTAACCTAAAGGTTTCAAAACAACACTTACATGTAACGACTAACGATGACTTAACGACTCAGTTAAAATGTATATACATGTAGTGTTTTAATATGTATTTATACACTTTTGAAAGACTTCAATACACTTATCAAAATACTTCTACTTAACAAAAATGCTTACAATTACATTCTCGTTCAGTTTCATCAACAATTCTACTCGTATGCACCCGTATTCGTACTCGTACAATACACAGCTTTTAGATGTATGTACTATTGGTATATACACTCCAATGATCAGCTCTTAGCAGCCCATGTGAGTCACCTAACACATGTGGGAACCATCATTTGGCAACTAGCATGAAATATCTCATAAGATTACAAAAATATGAGTAATCATTCATGACTTATTTACATGAAAACAAAATTACATATCCTTTATATCTAATCCATACACCAACGACCAAAAACACCTACAAACACTTTCATTCTTCAATTTTCTTCATCTAATTGAACTCTCTCAAGTTCTATCTTCAAGTTCTAAGTGTTCTTCATAAATTCCAAAAGTTCTAGTTTCATAAAATCAAGAATACTTTCAAGTTTGCTAGCTCACTTCCAATCTTGTAAGGTGATCATCCAACCTCAAGAAATCTTTGTTTCTTACAGTAGGTTATCATTCTAATACAAGGTAATAATCATATTCAAACTTTGGTTCAATTTCTATAACTATAACAATCTTATTTCAAGTGATGATCTTACTTGAACTTGTTTTCGTGTCATGATTTTGCTTCAAGAACTTTGAGCCATCCAAGGATCCATTGAAGCTAGATCCATTTTTCTCTTTTCCAGTAGGTTCATCCAAGGAACTTAAGGTAGTAATGATGTTCATAACATCATTCGATTCATACATATAAAGCTATCTTATTCGAAGGTTTAAACTTGTAATCACTAGAACATAGTTTAGTTAATTCTAAACTTGTTCGCAAACAAAAGTTAATCCTTCTAACTTGACTTTTAAAATCAACTAAACACATGTTCTATATCTATATGATATGCTAACTTAATGATTTAAAACCTGGAAACACGAAAAACACCGTAAAACCGGATTTACGCCGTCGTAGTAACACCGCGGGCTGTTTTGGGTTAGTTAATTAAAAACTATGATAAACTTTGATTTAAAAGTTATTATTCTGAGAAAATGATTTTTATTATGAACATGAAACTATATCCAAAAATTATGGTTAAACTCAAAGTGGAAGTATGTTTTCTAAAATGGTCATGTAGACGTCGTTCTTTCGACTGAAATGACTACCTTTACAAAAACGACTTGTAACTTATTTTTCCGACTAGAAACCTATACTTTTTTGTTTAGATTCATAAAATAGAGTTCAATATGAAACCATAGCAATTTGATTCACTCAAAACGGATTTAAAATGAAGAAGTTATGGGTAAAACAAGATTGGATAATTTTTCTCATTTTAGCTACGTGAAAATTGGTAACAAATCTATTCCAACCATAACTTAATCAACTTGTATTATATATTATGTAATCTTGAGATACCATAGACACGTATACAATGTTTCGACCTATCATGTCGACACATCTATATATATTTCGGAACAACCATAGACACTCTATATGTGAATGTTGGAGTTAGCTATACAGGGTTGAGGTTGATTCCAAAATATATATAGTTTGAGTTGTGATCAATACTGAGATACGTATACACTGGGTCGTGGATTGATTCAAGATAATATTTATCGATTTATTTCTGTACATCTAACTGTGGACAACTAGTTGTAGGTTACTAACGAGGACAGCTGACTTAATAAACTTAAAACATCAAAATATATTAAAAGTGTTGTAAATATATTTTGAACATACTTTGATATATATGTATATATTGTTATAGGTTCGTGAATCAACCAGTGGCCAAGTCTTACTTCCCGACGAAGTAAAAATCTGTGAAAGTGAGTTATAGTCCCACTTTTAAAATCTAATATTTTTGGGATGAGAATACATGCAGGTTTTATAAATGATTTACAAAATAGACACAAGTACGTGAAACTACATTCTATGGTTGAATTATCGAAATCGAATATGCCCCTTTTTATTAAGTCTGGTAATCTAAGAATTAGGGAACAGACACCCTAATTGACGCGAATCCTAAAGATAGATCTATTGGGCCTAACAAACCCCATCCAAAGTACCGGATGCTTTAGTACTTCGAAATTTATATCATATCCGAAGGGTGTCCCGGAATGATGGGGATATTCTTATATATGCATCTTGTTATTGTCGGTTACCAGGTGTTCACCATATGAATGATTTTTTATCTCTATGTATGGGATGTGTATTGAAATATGAAATCTTGTGGTCTATTGTTACGATTTGATATATATAGGTTAAACCTATAACTCACCAACATTTTTGTTGACGTTTTAAGCATGTTTATTCTCAGGTGATTATTAAGAGCTTCCGCTGTCGCATACTTAAATAAGGACAAGATTTGGAGTCCATGCTTGTATGATATTGTGTAAAAACTGCATTCAAGAAACTTATTTTGTTGTAACATATTTGTATTGTAAACCATTATGTAATGGTCGTGTGTAAACAGGATATTTTAGATTATCATTATTTGATAATCTACGTAAAGCTTTTTAAACCTTTATTGATGAAATAAAGGTTATGGTTTGTTTAAAAATGAATGCAGTCTTTGAAAAACGTCTCATATAGAGGTCAAAACCTCGCAACGAAATCAATTAATATGGAACGTTTTTAATCAATAAGAACGGGACATTTCATTTTACAGCAACCTTGTCCAAGGAACTTGAGGTAGTAACTATGTTCATAACCTTATTCGATTCATATATATATAGCTATCTTATTTTGTGGTATAAAATTTTAACAACAAGAACATAGTTTGAAAGTTTTCAAACTTGTTTGCAAACTAAATAGATCCTTCTAACTTAACTTTTAAAATACTTCAAGACCTGTAATATAACTTAAATATATGCTAATTTAACAAGGTAAAACTTGGTTTTTCAAAGAATACCTTAAAAACTGTTTTTACGACGTCGGAGTGCAACCGGGGACTGTTTTGGGTTGGATAATTAAAAACCATCTTAAACTTTGAATTGGAGGTTTATTTTCTGGAAAAATGATTTTTACTATAAATATGTTAACACATAAAAATTTCATGATTTAATTCAAAGTATAGGTATTTTTAGAAAAATGGTCATTAAATGATATTTTTGTAACAAAAATGTTTAACTTCATAAGTTTCACTAAAGTTTCACCTATGCCGTGTGATTTTGAATACAAACTAAGGTATTTACAGTTCATAGTCTTAAAGAGGGACTCGATCCAAGGAGATGGCAAGTTGAATCAACAAAAACGGAGTTGTAACGAAGAAACTATGACCGAAACAAAATCGGATATCCAAGACTAGTTTAGCCACGAAAATAATTGGGAGAAATTAAATAAATCACATCTTTCTAAGATAACATGATATTTTATATATATGTACTCATAATTCAATTTTATATGGTTCAGGATCACCCGTAAACAATACGAGAAGATTAATCATAAGATCCCATGATTGTACGCAACACGTCATTTGACAACACCGGTACTTTATGTACGCAACACGTCATTTGACAACACCGGCACCGTGGGTCAAGATTAATTTCGACCAATACATATACGATGGGGGTTTTATTCATTTCATTGGGGGTTTATTAAACACCTAAAAATGAATCATTAAAATTGAATTACTAACATCGGACTGCTAACTACGGACTAAGGAATTATTAAAAGTATTAAAAGTATAACAAGTATATATATGTGACGACATAAAGTTGGTGAGATATAGGTTTAATGTCGACAGCGATATAAATATAGACCACAAGATTTCATATATAAACATTTTAATAAAAATATTCTAAGTGGTTGAGCACTTGGTAACCATACTTAACAATTAATCACGTCGCATATTCCCTTTAATATGAAATCTTACTACAATGTACCAAGTGTAGTCACGAAACGAAGTACTGTGCAACCGTTGAATACTGGTCGTCCAGTCCGGTTGGGGTTGTCAGGCCCGATAGATCTATCAACAGGATTCGCGTTTACAATACCGCTGTAAATATTAGTTACCAAGCTACAGGGAAGTATGCCAGTGGTACAACTCAACGTAGAATATATTTTTCAGTTACTTGTGTCCATAACGTAAAACATAAAATACATGTATTCTCATCCCGAAATATTTAGAGTTTAAAAGTGGGACTATATACTCACTTTCGTCTTGAAGATATATATAATTTGACTCCTGGTACTAAATCTATTTGAAATTCTACCGATCTAAATGGAGGTAATCCCGGCAATTCTTCCGGAAAAACTTCAGGAAAATCTCTTGCCACAGGCACGTCGTTGATGCACTTTTCTTTCTTTTCGACTTTATTAACATGTGCTAAAATAGCGTAACATCCCTTTTCTAAACACTTCTTGGCTTTCAAACAGCTAATGAGTTTTAGCTTTGAATTACCCGTCTCTCCATAAATCATCACCGGTATTTTATCCTTACCAGGAATACGAATTGCCTTCTTAGCACAAACAACTTCCGCTCCTATTTTGGACATCCAGTCCATGCCGACTATTACATCAAAACCTCCTAATTCTACGGGTATTAAGTCGATTTTAAACGTTTCTCCGGCTAGATTTATTTCACAATCACGACAAATTTTATCGGCTTTAATTAGCTTACCATTAGCTAACTCAATCAAGTACTTAGCATCTAGAGGTAATGATGAACAATTCAATTTAGTGTAAAAATTTATACACACGTAACTTCTATCGGCGCCAGTATCAAATAAAATAGATGCTGATAAGTTATTAATGGTAAACGTACCCGTAACAAGCTCCGGGTCTTCTCGTGCCTCTCTAGCATTAATAACAAACGCTCTTCCACGTGCAGGTCCGCCATTCTGATTCGGGCACTGACTCTTATAGTGACCTTGTTTTCCACAACCAAAACAAGTAATGTTAGCCAAAGCAGTTCTATTTGCGTTGGTGGCAGGAGTCTTGTTGCCATTTGTAACGAGAGCCTTACAATCTTCCGCAAGATGACCTTGTCGATTACACTTGGTGCATAACACACTACAGTAACCAAAGTGATGTTTGTGGCAACGGTTGCATAAAGGATTTTGTCCTTTATAACCAAAGCTTAAACCACTACCCGCACCTTGCGTGTTTTCTTGTTTCTTAAAAGATTGTTGTTGGTTACCTCGATCATAATTTCCATTCCACTTTCTTTTGTTACCTGATACCTTCACATCAGTATTGGATACTTTCTTATCCATGATGACCTGATCCATTAGCTCGTTTGCCATGGTTATAGCTTCATGAATTGTCTTAGGTTTCGATGCTGTAACATTTGCCTTGACCTTTTTGGGCAAACCAGCTTTGTACATTTCAATCTTCCGTTCTTCGGTTGGAACCAATTCAGGACATAGCAAAACTAATTCCATGAATCGCTGGTTGTAGTTGGTGATTTCAGTACCAACCACCTTCAAACTTCGTAACTCATCTTCTAACTTAATAACCTCATTCCTTGGACAATACTCGGTGATTATCATTGTTTTGAATTCTTCCCACGGAGTATCATAAGCTACATCTCCTCCTACCGCCTTCACATAATTCTTCCACCATGTGAGTGCACTATCTTGTAAAGTGCACGATGCAAACTTGGTCATGTCTTTTTCATCACAACCGCTGATTTTGAACACCGTCTCCATCTTTTCTATCCATCGGGTTAAACCGATAGGTCCTTCCGTTCCACTGAATGATGATGGCTTGCAAGCTTGGAACGTCTTGTAGGAGCATCCTACACGAGGATTTGGATTAACTGCAGCAGCTCTTGCAGCCTCAACCCATAACATTCTGTCGTTCACTCGCTGGTTGATGAGTTCCTCGAGTTCTTGTTCCGTCATTCGATTCAATCGCGCCATTTCCTAATGAAAGAAAATAATTATTCACATGGATTATTATAGATGTAGTGTGTATTTATAGTATATTATAGCTTATTAATAATATGAACTAGGTATTATTATAAAAGCCTTTTCTTCTTATTAGCGTTTTATAATTATATCTTGGGTAGTACCTACCCGTTAATGTTCATACTTAATAGCTTAGTACAGAATCAATTACTACAATCTAAATAATACTTAACCATGGAAAATTATTGCATTTCATACTTCAATATTTTACATATGCTTATCTTACATCGAACATTAAGCAAACCACACTATTAATATTATACAAAACATTATTCGGTTCCATTGTTTGACACAGCAGCGCATCGTTTGATCTATTTTCTAGGACGTTTAGACACAAAGATTTGCTTAACGCTTATCCTAACTGTCTGCCTATATTTTGGCTGTGGGACTGAAGAACTGGATGCCGGGACAGAACGAATAGGAATAGCGGGGATAGGGGTGGTAGTGTTGAGTGGAATTGGTGCCACATCATTCTCATTAAACTCGGGATTTGGATTTTCTAATTCATTAGCCTTTCGTTTCTTTCCTAGTTCGAACTCGTCTTTTGTAATTTCCTGTATTTCTTCCTCGGGTTCACTTTCCTCCTCGGGTTCACTTTCCTCCTCGGGTTCACTTTCCTCCTCGGGTTCACTTTCCTCCTCGGGTTCACTTTCTGGGTTCTCTATAGTTGGTTCATCCGGAATTTGTGAGTCTTCCCCAAGGATATCATTTTCGTCATCGGACAGGTTAATGACTGGAACGCCATCTGAAGATTCTGATTCGGAGTCGTTGATTGTGATAACAATTTTTGAGCTCGACATCTATCACACAACAACTAACCCATTAGTACTTATATAATATTTACATATAAATTTTAACCAACAGTGATAAGCAATGGTTTTTTTTTTTAAATCAGACCCGGTCAAAGTCCAGACTTACTAATGTATCCTAACGGCTTCTCGGTTAGACACACTAATGCAAACCTGGTTCGCTAAGACCAACGCTCTGATACCACATGTCATAACCCGTCCTTAACCATAAGAACGTGTTAGATAACGTATGATTTCATTGCGAGGTATTGACCTCTATATGCGACATTTTTAAAAAGGAAAACTGCATATATTATACATTACAAACCAAACCATTATTTTTGTTACAAGCTTTAGACAATAAAAAGATGATTATCGTTTAACGATAATCTTCGACTTACAAACTTTACAAATGATAATAACAACACGATTTCTAGCATATTTTACAACACACGTCCTCGGATATGCAGTTTTATTTTTGACACAAATATGAGTACGCATGATCCTGCTTAGATTCAACATAATGCAGCGGAAGCTTTAATTATCACCTGAGAATAAACATGTTTAAAAACGTCAACATAAAGTTGGTGAGATATAGGTTTAGTGCGCAGCAATATATATATATAGACCACAAGATTTCGTATATAAACATTTCAATAAAAATATTCTAAGTGGTTGAGCACTTGGTAACCATACTTAACATTTTCACGTCGCATATTCCCTTTAATATGAAATCTTACTACACCGTACCAAGTGTAGTCACAAAACGAAGTACTGTGCAACCGTTGAATACTGGTCGTCCAGTCCGATTGGGGTTGTCAGGCCCGATAGATCTATCAACAGGATTCGCGTTTACATTACCGCTGTAAATATTAGTTACCAAGCTACAGGGAAATATGCCAGTGGTACAACTCAACGTAGAATATATTTTTCAGTTACTTGTGTCCATATCGTAAAACATAAAATACATGTATTCTCATCCCGAAATATTTAGAGTTTAAAAGTGGGACTATATACTCACTCTTGTCTTGATGATATATATATTTTGACTCGGTCTTCCGGTTGATATCACGAACCTATCCATATATAATATATCAATATGTTTTCATTTTAAAACAAACGTTATAAATATATACTTGTTATACTTTTAATACTTTGAATAATTCCTTAGTCCGTAGTTAGCAGTCCGATGTTAGTAATTCAATTTTAATGGTTCATTTTTAGATGTTTAATATACCCGCGATGAAATAAATAAAACCCCCAACGAAATAAATAAAAACCCATCGTATATGTATTGGTCGAGATTAATCTTGACCCATGGTACCGGTGTTGTCAAATGACGTGTTGCGTACATAAAGTACCGGTGTTGTCAAATGACGTGTTGCGTACAATCATGGGATCTTATGATTAATCTTCTCGTGTTGTTTACGGGTGATCCTGAACCATATAAAATTGAATTATAAGTACATATATATAAAATATCATGTTATCTTAGAAATATGTGATTTATATCATTTTTTTCCAATTGATCCCGTAGTTGAAATGATCTAGGATAACCAATTTTGTTTCGGTCATAGTTTCTTCGTTACAAATCCGTTTTCGTTGATTCAAATTGCCATCTTCTTGGATCGAGTTCTTCTTTAAGACTATGAACTGTAAATACCTTGGTTTGTATTCAAAATCATACGGCATAAGTGAAACATTAGTGAAACATATGAAGTTAAACATTTTTGGTTACAACAAAATCATTTAATGACCATTTTTCTAAAAATACTTATACTTTGAAAAACCAAGTTTTACCTTGTTAAATTAGCATATACATAAGTTATATTACAGGTCTTGAAGTATTTTAAAAGTTAAGTTAGAAGGATCTATTTAGTTTGCAAACAAGTTTGAAAACATTCAAACTATGTTCTTGTTGTTAAACTTTTGTACCACAAAATAAGATAGCTATATATATATGAATCGAATAAGGTTATGAACATAGTTACTACCTCAAGTTCCTTGGATAAGTTTGCTGTAAAAGAGGAGTAAGAAGCTAGAATCAAAAGGGTGATGGAAGTGGATGAAAGATTGGAAGTAAGTTGGTGTTCTTGGAAGGTTTTCTTGAAGTGTTTTTGTATGGTTTTCTTATGGTGTTTTAGTATGGTTTTTGAAGCTAGATCTTTATGGAACTTTGCTGGATTGTTATGGAGTTTAGAGAGTAAGAAAGAGTGTGTGTTTTTAGTTAAGAGATTGAAGTAAAAATGAATCAAAAATGATGATACATATATACTCCTAAAAATGTGATCTTTAAGGATAACATGACAAAATTCTAGTTTGTATTTTTGTAATTAGTCTTGCAATGATTCAAAAGTAATTACCTAGCTCTAAGGGCATGAATAATGGCTGGTTAGGTGGTGATTTTGATGTGTATTTACTATTAGTAAATACGTATAGAAGCTAGGTATGATACGAGTACAAATACTCTAAATATACGTATAGAAATTTTGTGAAAAATGGAATGAGGATTCAAATATAGCTATCTTTTGTGAATACACTTATATGATTTTATGTATTTAAGTTCTTAAAAGTGATTAAATACATTACTTATACAATATATGTATAAACATTATAGTCTTAAGTATTTAAGTCAAATAACGTTACGTATTGTTATCGTTTTGAAAACTTAAGTTAGTAGTTTCAAAATACACATATAACTTGTTGTTATTAATACAAAATGAGATATTAAAACATTCATTAATCATGTTAAATATGTATATATACATATATATACACAAACGTATAATTATCATATATTGTATAGTTCGTGATATCATTGGTCAAACTAGACGGTCAAACGTTGTGTAAAATTCTTTTCGGAAATATAAATCTCGACAATTTGGATTGCTTATCATGTTGGCAAGGTTTAATTTATGTAAATATTAATCTTATAAGTATAGTATGATCGAAAAAGTGCGGGTCGTTACATTACCTCCCCGTTAAATAAATTTCGTCCCGAAATTTTAAAATTGTACCTATTTTGCGTCATCGAGAAACAAATGCGGATACTTTCGTTTCATCTGATCCTCTCGTTCCCAAGTAAACTCGGGACCTCTTCTAGCATTCCAACGAACCTTAACAATCGGTATATTACTCTGTTTGAGCTGTTTAACTTCACGGTCCATGATTTCGATTGGTTCTTCGACGAATTGTAGTTTCTCGTCGACATGAATTTCTTCAAGAGGAATGGTGAGGTCTTCCTTTGCAAGACACTTCTTCAGGTTTGAGACGTGAAAGGTATTATGTACTCCAGCGAGTTGTTGCGGTAACTCGAGTCGATAAGCTACCGGTCCAATGCGTTCGATGATCTTAAACGGGCCTACGTATCTTGGGTTCAGTTTACCCCTTTTGCCGAAACGTATTACACCTTTCCAAGGTGACACCTTTAGCATAACCATGTCCCCGACCTGAAACTCTAATGGTTTCCTTCGAACATCGGCGTAGCTCTTTTGGCGACTACGGGCTGTTTTCAATCTCTCCTTGATTTGCACTATCTTCTCAGTCGTTTCATGTATGATCTCGGGACCAGTTAAATGTCGATCTCCTACTTCATTCCAACAGATAGGAGATCTACACTTCCTTCCGTACAATGCTTCGAATGGCGCAGCTCCAATGCTCGCATGATAACTATTATTATACGAGAATTCTGCTAACGGTAGGTATTTATCCCATCCGTTTCCAAAATCGATCACACATGCCCTGAGCATGTCTTCGAGAGTCTGAATCGTTCTCTCACTCTGTCCATCGGTTTGTGGATGATATGCGGTACTCATATCCAACCGAGTTCCTAGTGCCTCCTGTAGTGATTGCCAAAATTTTGAAGTAAATCTACTATCACGATCGGATATAATGGAAATAGGTATTCCATGCCTTGAAACTATTTCCTTTATATATAATCGTAATAATTTCTCCATTCTATCTGTTTCCTTTATAGGCAAGAAATGTGCAGACTTGGTGAGACGATCAACAATCACCCAAATGGTGTCGTATCCCCAGGCAGTCTTTGGTAACTTCGTGATGAAATCCATGGTAATACCGTCCCATTTCCATTCTGGAATTTCTGGTTGTTGAAGTAACCCTGACGGCTTCTGGTGTTCTGCTTTAACCTTGGAACAAGTTAAACACTCCCCAACATATGTTGCAACGTCTGTTTTTAAATTAGGCCACCAATAATGCGTCTTAAGATCTTGGTACATCTTTCCAACTCCAGGATGTATCGAATATCTTGTCTTATGTGCCTCGTTCAATATCAACTTCCTTAATCCACCCAACTTCGGTACCCAAATACGGTTTGCAAAATATCGAATTCCATCTTCCCGCATAACGAGTTGCTTCTCATACTTCTTCATTATTTCATTTCCTATATTTTCTTTAGTAAGTGCTTCTCGTTGAACTTCTTTGATTTGTGAGTTGAGATTCATGCGAATTTTTATGTTCATCGCTCGTACTCGAATTGGTTCTCGTTCTTTTCTGCTTAAAGCATCAGCCACCACATTCGCCTTCCCGGGATGATAACGAATTTCACAATCATAGTCGTTTATTAACTCGACCCACCTACGTTGCCTCATGTTCAATTGTTTTTGATCGAAAATATGTTGAAGGCTTTTATGATCAGTAAACACAGTGAATTTAACCCCATACAAGTAGTGTCTCCACATCTTCAATGCAAACACGACTGCTCCCAATTCTAGATCATGCGTCGTATAATTCCGCTCGTGAATCTTCAATTGTCGGGATGCAAATGCAATTACTTTCTTTCGTTGCATAAGAACACAACCAAAACCTTGTCGCGAAGCGTCACAATATATTTCAAAATCATCGTTCCCTTCAGGTAATGATAAAATAGGCGCCGTAGTTAACTTCTTTTTCAGTATTTGAAATGCGTTCTCCTGCTCCGAAGTCCATTCATATTTCTTCCCTTTTTGCGTTAATGCTGTCAACGGCTTAGCTATTCGGGAAAAATCTTGAATAAACCTTCTATAATAACCGGCTAAACCCAAAAATTGGCGTATCTGCATTGGTGTCTTAGGAGTCTCCCATTTTTCAATGGCTTCAATTTTTGCTGGATCAACCTGAATTCCTTTGCTACTAACAACGTGACCAAGAAATTGCACTTCTTTCAACCAGAAAGCACACTTAGAAAATTTAGCATACAGTTGTTCTTTTCTCAACAACTCCAGTATCAACCTTAAATGCTCTTCATGCTCTTGCTCACTCTTGGAATAGATAAGAATATCATCAATGAAAACGATAACAAACTTATCTAAATACGGACTACAAACTCGATTCATGAGGTCCATGAATACAGCTGGCGCATTCGTCAATCCAAACGGCATAACCAAAAATTCGTAATGACCGTAGCGTGTCCGAAAAGCAGTTTTCGGTATATCTTCTTCTTTGACACGTAGTTGATGATAGCCCGATCTTAAGTCGATTTTCGAATAAACACATGATCCTTGCAATTGATCAAATAAGTCATCAATTCTCGGTAGTGGATACCGATTCTTGATAGTTAACTTATTTAATTCACGATAGTCTATACACATCCTAAAAGATCCATCTTTCTTCTTAACAAACAAAATTGGAGCTCCCCACGGTGATGTACTTGGTCGTATGAATCCACGGTCCAATAATTCTTTTAACTGACTTTGAAGTTCTTTTAACTCGGACGGTGCAAGTCTATATGGAGCACGAGCCACTGGTGCAGCTCCTGGTACTAAATCTATTTGAAATTCTACCGATCTAAATGGAGGTAATCCCGGCAATTCTTCCGGAAAAACTTCAGGAAAATCTCTTGCCACAGGCACGTCGTTGATGCACTTTTCTTTCTTTTCGACTTTATTAACATGTGCTAAAATAGCGTAACATCCCTTTTCTAAACACTTCTTGGCTTTCAAACAGCTAATGAGTTTTAGCTTTGAATTACCCTTCTCTCCATAAATCATCACCGGTATTTTATCCTTACCAGGAATACGAATTGCCTTCTTAGCACAAACAACTTCCGCTCCTATTTTGGACATCCAGTCCATGCCGACTATTACATCAAAACCTCCTAATTCTACGGGTATTAAGTCGATTTTAAACGTTTCTCCGGCTAGATTTATTTCACAATCACGACAAATTTTATCGGCTTTAATTAGCTTACCATTAGCTAACTCAATCAAGTACTTAGCATCTAGAGGTAATGATGAACAATTCAATTTAGTGTAAAAATTTATACACACGTAACTTCTATCGGCGCCAGTATCAAATAAAATAGATGCTGATAAGTTATTAATGGTAAACGTACCCGTAACAAGCTCCGGGTCTTCTCGTGCCTCTCTAGCATTAATAACAAACGCTCTTCCACGTGCAGGTCCGCCATTCTGATTCGGGCACTGACTCTTATAGTGACCTTGTTTTCCACAACCAAAACAAGTAATGTTAGCCAAAGCAGTTCTATTTGCGTTGGTGGCAGGAGTCTTGTTGCCATTTGTAACGAGAGCCTTACAATCTTCCGCAAGATGACCTTGTCGATTACACTTGGTGCATAACACACTACAGTAACCAAAGTGATGTTTGTGGCAACGGTTGCATAAAGGATTTTGTCCTTTATAACCAAAGCTTAAACCACTACCCGCACCTTGCGTGTTTTCTTGTTTCTTAAAAGATTGTTGTTGGTTACCTCGATCATAATTTCCATTCCACTTTCTTTTGTTACCTGATACCTTCACATCAGTATTGGATACTTTCTTATCCATGATGACCTGATCCATTAGCTCGTTTGCCATGGTTATAGCTTCATGAATTGTCTTAGGTTTCGATGCTGTAACATTTGCCTTGACCTTTTTGGGCAAACCAGCTTTGTACATTTCAATCTTCCGTTCTTCGGTTGGAACCAATTCAGGACATAGCAAAACTAATTCCATGAATCGCTGGTTGTAGTTGGTGATTTCAGTACCAACCACCTTCAAACTTCGTAACTCATCTTCTAACTTAATAACCTCATTCCTTGGACAATACTCGGTGATTATCATTGTTTTGAATTCTTCCCACGGAGTATCATAAGCTACATCTCCTCCTACCGCCTTCACATAATTCTTCCACCATGTGAGTGCACTATCTTGTAAAGTGCACGATGCAAACTTGGTCATGTCTTTTTCATCACAACCGCTGATTTTGAACACCGTCTCCATCTTTTCTATCCATCGGGTTAAACCGATAGGTCCTTCCGTTCCACTGAATGATGATGGCTTGCAAGCTTGGAACGTCTTGTAGGAGCATCCTACACGAGGATTTGGATTAACTGCAGTAGCTCTTGCAGCCTCAACCCATAACATTCTGTCGTTCACTCGCTGGTTGATGAGTTCCTCGAGTTCTTGTTCCGTCATTCGATTCAATCGCGCCATTTCCTAATGAAAGAAAATAATTATTCACATGGATTATTATAGATGTAGTGTGTATTTATAGTACATTATAGCTTATTAATAATATGAACTAGGTATTATTATAAAAGCCTTTTCTTCTTATTAGCGTTTTATAATTATATCTTGGGTAGTACCTACCCGTTAATGTTCATACTTAATAGCTTAGTACAGAATCAATTACTACAATCTAAATAATACTTAACCATGGAAAATTATTGCATTTCATACTTCAATATTTTACATATGCTTATCTTACATCGAACATTAAGCAAACCACACTATTAATATTATACAAAACATTATTCGGTTCCATTGTTTGACACAGCAGCGCATCGTTTGATCTATTTTCTAGGACGTTTAGACACAAAGATTTGCTTAACGCTTATCCTAACTGTCTGCCTATATTTTGGCTGTGGGACTGAAGAACTGGATGCCGGGACAGAACGAATAGGAATAGCGGGGATAGGGGTGGTAGTGTTGAGTGGAATTGGTGCCACATCATTCTCATTAAACTCGGGATTTGGATTTTCTAATTCATTAGCCTTTCGTTTCTTTCCTAGTTCGAACTCGTCTTTTGTAATTTCCTGTATTTCTTCCTCGGGTTCACTTTCCTCCTCGGGTTCACTTTCCTCCTCGGGTTCACTTTCCTCCTCGGGTTCACTTTCCTCCTCGGGTTCACTTTCTGGGTTCTCTATAGTTGGTTCATCCGGAATTTGTGAGTCTTCCCCAAGGATATCATTTTCGTCATCGGACAGGTTAATGACTGGAACGCCATCTGAAGATTCTGATTCGGAGTCGTTGATTGTGATAACAATTTTTGAGCTCGACATCTATCACACAACAACTAACCCATTAGTACTTATATAATATTTACATATAAATTTTAACCAACAGTGATAAGCAATGGTTTTTTTTTTTAAATCAGACCCGGTCAAAGTCCAGACTTACTAATGTATCCTAACGGCTTCTCGGTTAGACACACTAATGCAAACCTGGTTCGCTAAGACCAACGCTCTGATACCACATGTCATAACCCGTCCTTAACCATAAGAACGTGTTAGATAACGTATGATTTCATTGCGAGGTATTGACCTCTATATGCGACATTTTTAAAAAGGAAAACTGCATATATTATACATTACAAACCAAACCATTATTTTTGTTACAAGCTTTAGACAATAAAAAGATGATTATCGTTTAACGATAATCTTCGACTTACAAACTTTACAAATGATAATAACAACACGATTTCTAGCATATTTTACAACACACGTCCTCGGATATGCAGTTTTATTTTTGACACAAATATGAGTACGCATGATCCTGCTTAGATTCAACATAATGCAGCGGAAGCTTTAATTATCACCTGAGAATAAACATGTTTAAAAACGTCAACATAAAGTTGGTGAGATATAGGTTTAGTGCGCAGCAATATATATATATAGACCACAAGATTTCGTATATAAACATTTCAATAAAAATATTCTAAGTGGTTGAGCACTTGGTAACCATACTTAACATTTTCACGTCGCATATTCCCTTTAATATGAAATCTTACTACACCGTACCAAGTGTAGTCACAAAACGAAGTACTGTGCAACCGTTGAATACTGGTCGTCCAGTCCGATTGGGGTTGTCAGGCCCGATAGATCTATCAACAGGATTCGCGTTTACATTACCGCTGTAAATATTAGTTACCAAGCTACAGGGAAATATGCCAGTGGTACAACTCAACGTAGAATATATTTTTCAGTTACTTGTGTCCATATCGTAAAACATAAAATACATGTATTCTCATCCCGAAATATTTAGAGTTTAAAAGTGGGACTATATACTCACTCTTGTCTTGATGATATATATATTTTGACTCGGTCTTCCGGTTGATATCACGAACCTATCCATATATAATATATCAATATGTTTTCATTTTAAAACAAACGTTATAAATATATACTTGTTATACTTTTAATACTTTGAATAATTCCTTAGTCCGTAGTTAGCAGTCCGATGTTAGTAATTCAATTTTAATGGTTCATTTTTAGATGTTTAATATACCCGCGATGAAATAAATAAAACCCCCAACGAAATAAATAAAAACCCATCGTATATGTATTGGTCGAGATTAATCTTGACCCATGGTACCGGTGTTGTCAAATGACGTGTTGCGTACATAAAGTACCGGTGTTGTCAAATGACGTGTTGCGTACAATCATGGGATCTTATGATTAATCTTCTCGTGTTGTTTACGGGTGATCCTGAACCATATAAAATTGAATTATAAGTACATATATATAAAATATCATGTTATCTTAGAAATATGTGATTTATATCATTTTTTTCCAATTGATCCCGTAGTTGAAATGATCTAGGATAACCAATTTTGTTTCGGTCATAGTTTCTTCGTTACAAATCCGTTTTCGTTGATTCAAATTGCCATCTTCTTGGATCGAGTTCTTCTTTAAGACTATGAACTGTAAATACCTTGGTTTGTATTCAAAATCATACGGCATAAGTGAAACATTAGTGAAACATATGAAGTTAAACATTTTTGGTTACAACAAAATCATTTAATGACCATTTTTCTAAAAATACTTATACTTTGAAAAACCAAGTTTTACCTTGTTAAATTAGCATATACATAAGTTATATTACAGGTCTTGAAGTATTTTAAAAGTTAAGTTAGAAGGATCTATTTAGTTTGCAAACAAGTTTGAAAACATTCAAACTATGTTCTTGTTGTTAAACTTTTGTACCACAAAATAAGATAGCTATATATATATGAATCGAATAAGGTTATGAACATAGTTACTACCTCAAGTTCCTTGGATAAGTTTGCTGTAAAAGAGGAGTAAGAAGCTAGAATCAAAAGGGTGATGGAAGTGGATGAAAGATTGGAAGTAAGTTGGTGTTCTTGGAAGGTTTTCTTGAAGTGTTTTTGTATGGTTTTCTTATGGTGTTTTAGTATGGTTTTTGAAGCTAGATCTTTATGGAACTTTGCTGGATTGTTATGGAGTTTAGAGAGTAAGAAAGAGTGTGTGTTTTTAGTTAAGAGATTGAAGTAAAAATGAATCAAAAATGATGATACATATATACTCCTAAAAATGTGATCTTTAAGGATAACATGACAAAATTCTAGTTTGTATTTTTGTAATTAGTCTTGCAATGATTCAAAAGTAATTACCTAGCTCTAAGGGCATGAATAATGGCTGGTTAGGTGGTGATTTTGATGTGTATTTACTATTAGTAAATACGTATAGAAGCTAGGTATGATACGAGTACAAATACTCTAAATATACGTATAGAAATTTTGTGAAAAATGGAATGAGGATTCAAATATAGCTATCTTTTGTGAATACACTTATATGATTTTATGTATTTAAGTTCTTAAAAGTGATTAAATACATTACTTATACAATATATGTATAAACATTATAGTCTTAAGTATTTAAGTCAAATAACGTTACGTATTGTTATCGTTTTGAAAACTTAAGTTAGTAGTTTCAAAATACACATATAACTTGTTGTTATTAATACAAAATGAGATATTAAAACATTCATTAATCATGTTAAATATGTATATATACATATATATACACAAACGTATAATTATCATATATTGTATAGTTCGTGATATCATTGGTCAAACTAGACGGTCAAACGTTGTGTAAAATTCTTTTCGGAAATATAAATCTCGACAATTTGGATTGCTTATCATGTTGGCAAGGTTTAATTTATGTAAATATTAATCTTATAAGTATAGTATGATCGAAAAAGTGCGGGTCGTTACAGGTTTAGAATAAGGGGTAGGGTTTTTACTAATGATTTCAGCAGGCACTGAATCGTTTGAATCCTTTGAAAGCAGATTCAGTTCTTGTTATTTATCCACAACCTCTTTCATACTTTGCTCAAACCGTTTTCCGGTTCCAACTCTTCTCTTTTTCTGAGTTTTATCGACACACTGTGCTTCATCATCAAACTTTTGACTGTTTAAAATCGTTTACGATTTTCGCTGCTTCATCAGCATTTAAAGAACTGCTTCATAATTCAGGGTGTTTTTCAGAAACTTCACCTTCGGAGTATGAAATCCTTAGGAATAGACGTTATAGTTATGACTGAGAAGTTTTGCGAGATTTTTAAAATACTAATTGCGGATTCTGCCAAAAAGATGACAAGCTGCTGGTACATGATGTCGTGGAATATGAAAGGTTCTCCGGTAACAATGGTGAAAGGACAAGGTATATATATCGAGGTTATAATAAGAGTGGTCCTACTGAGAAATCAAAGTGGAGCTGTGACAAAATTGACTTATATTGAAAAGAGAAATGTAAGGTTGTTTTTTGCCAATGAATGATAAGGAATTTGACGCGGATAAGTTTTAACGATAACTTCGGTTTTGAAAGTTTCAGGTGTATAACTGTATGCATAAATCTTTCTTCCGTAAACGAGGTGCGGCTGGTTCAACTTCTCGATTGAAGTGTTTTCAAGAATCATGAAAAGATTTGAACGAGGATTATAATTGTCGAAGTACAAATGAGGTTTAGGATGAAATCAAGTGGCAAACTTGAAGAATTATTTAGTTTCATATGTTATAATCAATATTTTAATTTAATTCATTTTAATTGTCCAAAGTTAGCAGTCCAATAGTCCGATGGTTCAATGATTCGTATATAATTTAATATATAATATTCGAATTAAATAATACGTATCGTGACCCATATACCGGTCTCGGTGTCGATCACAACTCAAAGTATATATATATTTTGAAATCAACTCCGACCCTGTATAGCCAACTCCCGCCTTCACATATAGAGTGTCTACGGTTGTTCCGAAATATATATATAGATGGGTCGATATGATAAGTCGAAACCTTGCATACGTGTCCCGTTATTTAAAGTGCGTAAAAGTAAATAACAGAAATTAAATGATGATAAATAAAATTGCGAGAATGTAAATTGCGATAAATTAAATGTTAATCAGTTATCTGGGAACAGTTAGCCGGAACAGTTAGCGTGAAATCCTATCACAATTTCAATTAATTAATTCGTTTGTTTCTAACACTTTTTATTTTTGTCCAATGTTTTCTTCATTATGCCACTTGTTGGATTCTGATAGATCAAAATCCAAATATGAAATTTGAATAGAAATGGTTATTCTGTGGTGAACGGATACGTATATCGGTAGTTGTAAGTAGGATAGTAAATGACCGTTGAATCAGATTTAGAGAATGTACAACGTAACTTATTAATGTGAATTCTAAATATTCCTCGGGTACTACCCACCCGTTAAAATATTTTCATCATTAACAGTTTGTACGAAAGAATTTTTAATTACAATCTTTATAAAAATATACTTGCATATATATTTTCTTCAGATGTAATCATAGATTCAATGAGTCAATGAAGTATTAAACTCATTTGATTTATCGTTAATATTAGATTACATAACTTCTAAAGCATTAGAGATTACATAATCGCCAGGTCGAACGAAGATAAATGAGGTAAAACGATACGTAAAGCGAAGATAATCGATGTAGAACGATATATAGAACGAAGATCATACTCGAAGTTCCGATGAGGTTTTTGAGGTATGTGATGTTGATATCCGAGATACAGTTTGTGATGTTGAGATTTTGGGGGTGACAAGAGTACTGTCGGCGTTGTTGATAGTGATACAGATTATGCTGCTGGTGCTGCTGCTGGTGTTTGTAACCTTCGCACCGTATTTTCTAAAGCCACTACCCGAGCGCGAAGCTCGTTGACTTCTTCTATTATACCGGGATGATTGACAGTTGGAACGAGCGAATGAACAAGATTCGAAATATGGGATAGTATGTAGTCATGACGAGATACTCTAGAAATGAGCGAGAAAATGGTGTTTCGAATAGGTTCGCCGGTAAGTGCTTCAGGTTCATCGTTAAGAGGACAATTTGGTGGATGGAATGGATCACCTTCTTCTTGCCTCCAGAAATTTAGTATATTACGAACCCATCCCCAATTCATCCAGAATAGATGATGGGAAATTGGTTGATCCATTCCGGTAACGCTGTTCTCGGAGCTCGAATGGAAATCCATAGCGGCGAAGCTATCGAAGTCGGAGGAATTTGAGCTGGATGAAGAATCCATCTTGTATGGTCGGAGAAATGAATTTTTGGTTTGGAATAGATTATAGGAGTTGGGTTTGGTACTCTTCAATACATAATTTACATATGTATATATAATATCAAAATCCCATGAATTACGGAGAATCTTTGAAATACGTCAGCCAATGTCTATAGTAACAGATACGCTAGGATATGAATTTTGTCTATACACTATCGATGCACTAAATGCAGTAAGACGTGTCTAGACTTAAGAATGATAAGCAGGCAGTTCCCTAAGGATGATAAGCAGATGATTTCCGACTAGGATTGATAAGCAAAACTTTTGACAGGCAGACACGGTCAAAGTCCAGACTCACTTAATGTATCCTAACAACTACTAGTTAGACACACTAATGCAAGGCCTGGTTCGCTAAGACCAACGCTCTGATAAGTATGATACCAACAATCAATATACTTATAAGGTATTCTGAAACTTATAACTAAATACAGAGTATGGGACCAAAAAAACACCATTAATAAGTCCAATTTAAATATTTGCTGTGGTTTAAGTTACTTATAAGTATGGGACCAAATAGTTAAGTAGCTCTGATACCAACTGAAAGGATCCGAAACTAATCATCCGGACGTTGTCCATATTGATTACAAACGAATTACAATAGTTGATAACATTGCGAGGTACTTGCCCTCTATATGATACATCTTACAAACGTTGCATTTATTCTTAAAAGGCAATCTATAGTTACATCCAGAATTGACATAATCGCCTGACATTTCATAATATTCAAATGACCTAAACCGCCATTTACTTAATAATAGTCTCTATGAACTTCAATGACTCGAATGCAACGCCTTATGATATAAGTCCTTAATAGCCTCAAGTAGTATCCTTAGTACGAGCTAATGCACAGCGGAAGACTTAATTCATACCTGAGAATAACATGCTTTAAAATGTCAACATAAAGTTGGTGAGATATAGGTTTAATGCCGGCAGCGATATATATATATATATATAGACCACAAGATTTCATATATAAACATTTTCATAAAAATATTCTAAGTGGTTGAGCACTTGGTAACCATACTTAACATTCAATCACGTCGCATATTCCCTTTAATATGAAATCTTACTACACCGTACCAAGTGTAGTCACAAAACGAAGTACTGTGCAACCGTTGAATACTGGTCGTCCAGTCCGGTTGGGGTTGTCAGGCCCGATAGATCTATCAACAGGATTCGCGTTTACAATACCGCTGTAAATATTAGTTACCAAGCTACAGGGAAGTATGCCAGTGGTACAACTCAACGTAGAATATATTTTTCAGTTACTTGTGTCCATAACGTAAATCATTTATAAAAGTAGCGCATGTATTCTCAGCCCAAAAATATTTAGAGTTTAAAAGGGACTATATACTCACCATACTGTATTTTGTAGTAAAAATACATATAACATCATTGAACAAATGTAGGGTTGGCCTCGGATTCACGAACCTATATCATTCGTATATATATATTAACACACATAATTTGCAATCGAATATATATATCTCTAATTGTAATATAATTGTTATATGACTAATCTAGCCAACTCTTTATATATTCCTCTTATATATGAAAGTATTTATATATTTAGAATATGAGCTTTAAATATATTTTATTTAATTAATCTTTTATTCACAAAGTTATAATTATAATAGTACCAAAATAAGTATAATGGTAATAAAAATAGTTCTAGTAAAAATAATGATTGTATTAATAGTAGTTTTAACAAAATGATAGATTAAAAGTAATGATACACTTAATAATAGCTATGTTAATTTTTTTTTTTTATAATACCGGTTATGAAAATTATATAAATAAATTTCGAATATTAATAATAATTTTAGTAATAATGATAATACTAATAATAATATTAACGGAGATGAAAATAATAATATCTTGTATTATTTTTATAATACTAATAATAATAATCCTAATCCTAATTATAATCATAATAATCTTAAATGATAATCTTTATAGTAATAATAATAATAATAATAATAATAATAATTACAATTACAATTATAAAAAATATTAGTAGTAATAATAATAATAATTTTGGAAATGATAAATACCTTCCAAAGCTTATTTAAAAAGAAATGCCCGCGATGGGACTCGAACCCATGACCTTTCGAATACCGAATTAATCCCCTAGCCAGCAGATCTGTTGTGACATTCGGTTACATCTCCTATCTTAAAGTATATGACCCGTCCATTTTATTTAAAGATTTGACCCAACAACAAAAACACAAGATTAGCTCCGGCCCAAGAGACAAATTAAGCCCAAGATCAATCCATAAATTAATTACCCTTCCATTTATACCCCGTATTTGTTTGGTTGCCGGCTATCAGAAGTAGATCGAGTATAGAACAGGTGAATTGCAGGAGATCGATCTCAAACTAGGTTACTTAAATTTTTCAACAGGAAAAACAAATCAAGTTCAAAAGTGTTTAATAGGTCACCGATTCAATATTATCACCCTTCAAGGTCATCGTCGGTTTTCATCCTATCTACTAATCGTCATCCCTCATCAATCAACTAATCAGTCAATCAATTGATCCAAGTAAGTATTCGATTCAACTAGTATTCTCTTAATTCCTTTAATTTCCCCTAAAAACAATATTAATGATTTGTGATGTTCTTGGTGGTTAAAGAATAATAGTTGAATTAAATTTGGTAAAATTATTTTGACAGTAACTGTTTGGCGTATTGTGGTTCTCGAGTTGTAAACAGAAGGAGATAACAGGTGGTGTTTAAGGGTGGTTTATGGTGATCAAATCGATTAACTCAGGCTGTTTTTAGCCGAATAAACATAGCAGTAGCAGCCTTGCTTGAGACGGGTATAAAACAGAAAATCTAAATAGATTAAATGGGATGGTGAAGGTTTGACTAGGTGTGGTTTGACACGAAAATAGTAGCAGGTTCTTTTTGGGTCTCGATGCAACAGGGTTTGGAGGTTATATGTGGTGGAGGTGATTTGAGTGAATTTGTTGTGGTTGGTTAACATTCGGATAACAAGAAACAGAAGATGATAGTCGTAGTTGTAGTTTTGTTGTTATGGTGTTTGGGTGTCGTAAAAGAATAAACAGAAGTAGTTCCCGCTAGTAGTTAGTTGTGATGATTGTAGAGGTTGAAGGTGGTTCTTGGTGACGGGTTATGGTGAAAGAGAGGGTGATCGAGGTGGTGATTTGTTATATGTGTGTGTTCTTTATTTTCAGTTTTTAAATTCTATTTGTAAATGAAGATAACCTCATATATAGTTGGTAATCGAATATTTGCTGTCCACAAAGATGATTTGATAAACTTTGGTTTGTTATGCAACTTGATATGGACTAGTAACAAATGACAAAAATAACTACAGTCCGAATGTTGAAATTAGATCAGAAATTAATTGTACTATCAATTATCAATGGAGTTGATATTGTGAATGATATTTAAAAACAGTGAACCCACTTTCAATTATTAATTTGAACTAGAAACGTGTAGCAATACAAAATCTTCAATTACTAATTAAGCACACTATTATAGTACATTACTTTTAATAATCAAACCCTCAGGAACATAAGTTAATTGCATACAACCAACAGTTGTAAGGGAGTGCTATATCGTCCCGTTGATAAATAGTGGTGGATAAAAGTGTTCATAAAATTCTCAAATTCATAAATTAAGTTCATTTAATTAATCCAGTCACTTACTATTAAAACTTGATCAAAAAGGTTCGTATTATTATTTATTTCAAATTATATATCTATCTATACACACATTTAAATATATATATATATATAAATAGTTGTTCGTGAATCGTCAGGCATAGTCAAAAGGGTAACTAGTTTTCCAAATATAGATTTCAAATTCTCTAGACTCAAAATTACAGATTTTGCTTATCGTGTCGGGAACATATAAAGTGTAAGGTTTAAATTTGATCGGAAATTTCCGGGTCGTTACAGTACCCACCCGTTAAAGAAATTTCGTCCTCGAAATTTGATAGAGGTCGTCATAGATAATAATAGGAATGTTTTCATGACAATTATGAGGTAAATATGGAGTTTTATCATTATCGAGAGATATAGATTAAACGATTCGATCATGTGAAGTGCACGAGTGGGGCTATCACAACAGAGTGAAATGAGTAAATAAATATATTCGTTTCAACCGATGTCGTGGTTATGATTGATTTCCGGGATTTAAGGGATTTAAGGAAAATCTTATGTAATGAGATTTGGTTTTCGGCGATCAGGATCTTCTTTGATTTAATGTGGCAATCTGTTTCGATTTCTCTGTCGGATACTTCACTATAAATCCACTCCTTCGTTTCCTTATTTTCCACAACTCACATCTTCTATTCTTTCTCCTTAATTCCTTCTTTAGGACATTCGCCAGTATGCTCCATCCCAGTCTAATTCTTGATATACTCTTAATTTTCACATCTATCATTCTCCTCTTTCACCTACCACCGGAGAATTTTATTTACTTCTACTATTATCTTGGGGTGATAGTGTTATTAATCTTCTCGTGCCTTTACGTGGCAATACGTATCAATATGCACGGTTTGTAGTTTCGGGTTTGCTATTGGGTTTTATATTTTCCCTTATATTTCTATGTCCCTACTTCTGTCTTCCATAACCATTGTTATCCACATCCAATACTTTCTTTTATTTGCTGCGATTTATACTCCAATTTCTATTTCGGAGCCTCATTCTTTCGTTTCCTCTTCTTACGATTAAACATCTCTTGTAATGGTCCAGAATTCGTAGGTATGAAATTTAGAATGAGCATATCTAATGCTCTAAGATAGAAATGGTAATGGCACGATTTTGATTTGTCAAATTACCAAAATATCCTGGAAAAGACCGAATCATCAGGAGAATATTTTCTTGATATGTTTAGAGGTTAGATAGAATGTAAGAGCTGTGTAACATGGCATATGATGATGGTACTGTGAATCATCACATTCCATTAGAAACTCAATATGACTTACTATAATATAATGAAGTTGATCAAGTTTCATTATATTATACTAATTCATGTACCAGTTCCCAACACTGCTTCAGAACATTCCTATTTTAAACTCGAAGGTTTTAGAATTTAAAAACTAACACAGTTTCTTTTATGTTGTAACGCAGATGTTACGGAGAGATAAATGATCCCAGATAAGAATAGTTGTGAAAATATCTCCAGAAATATGGAGAATATGTATAACGGAAGATACGAAGATATCTTATAATATCTAAGATAAGATGATTGTGATGAATATCATCTAGAAGGATTTAGAATAAGGAGTAGGGTTCTTACTAATGATTTTAGCAGGCACTGAATCATTTGGATTCTTTGAAAGCAGATTCAGTTCTTGTATTTGTTCTTTGTTTCCTTCACGGTTAGCTCAATCCGTTTTTCATTACCAAATTTGTTATCGAGTGTTTCTAACACTTCCTTCTTTATCATCAACTTTTGACCATTAAGACCATCTACAACATGCTGCTTCGTCAGCATTTTTTAAAGTTAACAGATCCGGATCATTGGTTATCAAACCGAGGTGATTTCAGGAGCATTGTGTTTTTAGATGATTATACGCTGATGGTAGTATGGTGGATTATAAAAGGTTCTCTGGTAACAATAAATAAACACGTATATATTCCGAGGTTATAACAAGGTTGTTTTGAACGAAAAAAAAAATCGAAATCAACTTGCTGGAGCTGTGACAAAATTTGGCTAATTTGGAAAGGAATTGCAAAGTTATTTTGGGTAATAATAATACCAAAGGAATTAACACTGCTACGTGTTAAGCGTTGACTCAGATTCCGAGAGTTTTCAGGTGCATAACTATATGCAAGAATCTTTTCTTCCATAGACGAGGTGCGGTTGGTTCAACTTCCCAATTGAGGTAATTTCAAGAATCATGAAAGGTTTGAACACGGATTGTAATTATCGAGGTACAAATGAGGTTTAGGAGGAAATCAAGTGGCAAACTTGAAGAATTGTTTAGTTTCATATGTTATAGTCAATATTTTAATTCATTTTAATTGTCCAAAGTTAGCAGTCCAATTGTCCAATGGTCCAATAAATTCATATATAAATTAGATATATAATATTCGAATTAGTTAATACGTATCATGACCCGTGTACATGTCTCAGACTCGATCACAACTCAAACTATATATATAGATGGGTCGATATGATATGTCAAAACATTGTATACGTGTCCCGATATTTAGAATGCGTAAATAACAGAATGACGATAAATAAAGTGCGTAAAATAAATAACAGAAATTAAATGACGATAAATAAAATTGCGAGAATGTAAATTGCGAGAATGTAAATTGCGAGAATGTAAATTGCGATAAGTTAAATGTTAATCAGTTAGCTGGGAGCAGTTAGCCGGAACAGTTAGCGTGTAATCCTAACCAAATTTCAATTAGTTAATTCGTCTGTTTCTAACACTTTTTATTTTGTCCAATGTTTTCTTCGTTATGCCACTTGTTGGATTCTGATAGGTCAAAATCCAAAAATGAAATTTGAATGAAAATGGTTATTCTGTGGTGAACGGATACGTATATCGATAGTTGTAAGTAGGATAGTAAATGATCGTTGAATCAGATTCGAAGAATGTACAGTGTAACTTATTAATGTGAATTCTAAATATTCCTCGGGTACTACCCACCCGTTAAAATATTTTCATCATTAACAGTTCGTACGAAAGAATTTTTAATTACGATCTTTATGAAAATATACTTGCATATATATTTTCTTCAGATGTAATTATGGATTTAATGAGTCAATAAGATATTAAACTCATTTGATTTATCGTTAATACTGGATTACATGATCTCTAAAACATTAGAGATTTCATAATCACCATGTCGAACGGAGATAAATGAGATTGAACGATACATAAGGCGAAGATAATCGATATAGAACGATATGTAGAACGAAGATCATACTCGAAGTACAGAATGAGATATTGAGGCGTGTGATGTTGATATCCGAGGTGTAGATTGAAATGTTGAGGTTTACGACACGGTTGTGGTTGAGGGTGATAAGGGTACAGTCGGCGTTGATGATGGTGATACGAATTATGCTGCTGGTGTTGCTGCTGGTGTTTGCAACCTTCGCACCATGTTCTCCAAAGCCGTCACACGAGCGCGAAGTTCGTTAACTTTTGCTAGTACATCGGAATGATTGGTGGTTGGAGCGAGCGAATGAAATATGGGATAGTATGTAATCGTGACGAGGTACTCGGAAAAGGGTAGAGAAAATGGTTTCTCGAACTGGTTCGCCGGTAAGCGCTTCAGATTCGCCGCCAAAAGAGCAATTCGGTGGATGAGTACTGTAGTGACCCGAACTTTTCCATGTTTATATATATTAATTGAGATTGATGTTTACATGATTAAATGTTTCCAACATGTTAAGCAATCAAACTTGTTAAGACTTGATTAATTGAAATAGGTTTCATATAGACAATTGACCACCCAAGTTGACCGGTGATTCACGAACGTTAAAACTTGTAAAAAAACTATATGATGACATATATATGGTTATATATATAGTTAACATGATATTATGATAAGTAAACATATCATTAATTATATTAACAATGAACTACATATGTAAAAACAAGACTACTAACTTAATGATTTTGAAACGAGACATATATGTAACGTTTATCGTTGTAACGACATTTAATGTATATATATCATATTAAGAGATATTCGTACATCATAATATCATGATAATATAATAATTTAAAATCTCTTTTGATATTATAAACATTGGGTTAACAACATTTAACAAGATCGTTAACCTAAAGGTTTCAAAACAACACTTACATGTAACGACTAACGATGACTTAACGACTCAGTTAAAATGTATATACATGTAGTGTTTTAATATGTATTTATACACTTTTGAAAGACTTCAATACACTTATCAAAATACTTCTACTTAACAAAAATGCTTACAATTACATTCTCGTTCAGTTTCATCAACAATTCTACTCGTATGCACCCGTATTCGTACTCGTACAATACACAGCTTTTAGATGTATGTACTATTGGTATATACACTCCAATGATCAGCTCTTAGCAGCCCATGTGAGTCACCTAACACATGTGGGAACCATCATTTGGCAACTAGCATGAAATATCTCATAAGATTACAAAAATATGAGTAATCATTCATGACTTATTTACATGAAAACAAAATTACATATCCTTTATATCTAATCCATACACCAACGACCAAAAACACCTACAAACACTTTCATTCTTCAATTTTATTCATCTAATTGAACTCTCTCAAGTTCTATCTTCAAGTTCTAAGTGTTCTTCATAAATTCCAAAAGTTCTAGTTTCATAAAATCAAGAATACTTTCAAGTTTGCTAGCTCACTTCCAATCTTGTAAGGTGATCATCCAACCTCAAGAAATCTTTGTTTCTTACAGTAGGTTATCATTCTAATACAAGGTAATAATCATATTCAAACTTTGGTTCAATTTCTATAACTATAACAATCTTATTTCAAGTGATGATCTTACTTGAACTTGTTTTCGTGTCATGATTTTGCTTCAAGAACTTTGAGCCATCCAAGGATCCATTGAAGCTAGATCCATTTTTCTCTTTTCCAGTAGGTTCATCCAAGGAACTTAAGGTAGTAATGATGTTCATAACATCATTCGATTCATACATATAAAGCTATCTTATTCGAAGGTTTAAACTTGTAATCACTAGAACATAGTTTAGTTAATTCTAAACTTGTTCGCAACCAAAAGTTAATCCTTCTAACTTGACTTTTAAAATCAACTAAACACATGTTCTATATCTATATGATATGCTAACTTAATGATTTAAAACCTGGAAACACGAAAAACACCGTAAAACCGGATTTACGCCGTCGTAGTAACACCGCGGGCTGTTTTGGGTTAGTTAATTAAAAACTATGATAAACTTTGATTTAAAAGTTGTTATTCTGAGAAAATGATTTTTATTATGAACATGAAACTATATCCAAAAATTATGGTTAAACTCAAAGTGGAAGTATGTTTTCTAAAATGGTCATCTAGACGTCGTTCTTTCGACTGAAATGACTACCTTTACAAAAACGACTTGTAACTTATTTTTCCGACTAGAAACCTATACTTTTTTTGTTTAGATTCATAAAATAGAGTTCAATATGAAACCATAGCAATTTGATTCACTCAAAACGGATTTAAAATGAAGAAGTTATGGGTAAAACAAGATTGGATAATTTTTCTCATTTTAGCTACGTGAAAATTGGTAACAAATCTATTCCAACCATAACTTAATCAACTTGTATTATATATTATGTAATCTTGAGATACCATAGACACGTATACAATGTTTCGACCTATCATGTCGACACATCTATATATATTTCGGAACAACCATAGACACTCTATATGTGAATGTTGGAGTTAGCTATACAGGGTTGAGGTTGATTCCAAAATATATATAGTTTGAGTTGTGATCAATACTGAGATACGTATACACTGGGTCGTGGATTGATTCAAGATAATATTTATCGATTTATTTCTGTACATCTAACTGTGGACAACTAGTTGTAGGTTACTAACGAGGACAGCTGACTTAATAAACTTAAAACATCAAAATATATTAAAAGTGTTGTAAATATATTTTGAACATACTTTGATATATATGTATATATTGTTATAGGTTCGTGAATCAACCAGTGGCCAAGTCTTACTTCCCGACGAAGTAAAAATCTGTGAAAGTGAGTTATAGTCCCACTTTTAAAATCTAATATTTTTGGGATGAGAATACATGCAGGTTTTATAAATGATTTACAAAATAGACACAAGTACGTGAAACTACATTCTATGGTTGAATTATCGAAATCGAATATGCCCCTTTTTATTAAGTCTGGTAATCTAAGAATTAGGGAACAGACACCCTAATTGACGCGAATCCTAAAGATAGATCTATTGGGCCTAACAAACCCCATCCAAAGTACCGGATGCTTTAGTACTTCGAAATTTATATCATATCCGAAGGGTGTCCCGGAATGATGGGGATATTCTTATATATGCATCTTGTTATTGTCAGTTACCAGGTGTTCACCATATGAATGATTTTTATCTCTATGTATGGGATGTGTATTGAAATATGAAATCTTGTGGTCTATTATTATGATTTGATATATATAGGCTAAACCTATAACTCACCAACATTTTTGTTGACGTTTTAAGCATGTTTATTCTCAGGTGATTATTAAGAGCTTCCGCTGTCGCATACTTAAATAAGGACTAGATTTGGAGTCCATGCTTGTATGATATTGTGTAAAAACTGCATTCAAGAAACTTATTTTGTTGTAACATATTTGTATTGTAAACCATTATGTAATGGTCGTGTGTAGACATGATATTTTAGATTATCATTATTTGATAATCTACGTAAAGCTTTTTAAACCTTTATTGATGAAATAAAGGTTATGGTTTGTTTTAAAATGAATGCAGTCTTTGAAAAACGTCTCATATAGAGGTCAAAACCTCGCAACGAAATCAATTAATATGGAACGTTTTTAATCAATAAGAACGGGACATTTCAAAAAGGATCTTCGTCGTGAAATGATTTTCGAATATAGGATGATATTCTAACTTCATAGAATATCTATGTATATAATACTAAAGATTTTGTAGACTACGGAGGAATATACGGCATATGTCAGGCAAATCTACAGATGCGCTAAGATAGGAATTATCAGATACGCTAAGATATGAATTTTGTCTATGCACTATCGATGCAGTAAATGCAGTATGACGTGTCTAGACTTATGAATGATAAGCAGGCAATTCCCTAAGGATGATAAGTAGATGGTTTCCGACTGGAATGATAAGCAAAACTTTTTGACATGTAGGCACGGTCAAAGTCCAGACTCACTAATGTATCCTAACAACTACTAGCCAGACACACTAATGCAAGGCCTGGTTCGCTAAGACCAACGCTCTGATACCAACTGTGAAGACCTCGACCTAATCCTCCCGGACGAAGTCTTCAACAGTTGGTCCCATTGCGATGATCGACTTCAAACAATATCCTTAATTTGAGCTAATGCACAGCGGAAGACTTATTTCATACCTGAGAATAACATGCTTTAAAAGGTCAACATAAAGTTGGTGAGATATATAGGTTTGATGCTAACAGTGTTATAACTATGGACCACAAGATTTCATATGTAAACATTTTAATAAAAATATTCTAAGTGGTTGAGCACTTGGTAACCATACTTAACATTTAATCACGTCGCATATTCCCTTTATTATGAAATCTTACTACACCGTACCAAGTGTAGTCATGAAACGAAGTACTGTGCAACCGTTGAATACTGGTCGTCCAGTCCGGTTGGGGTTGTCAGGCCCGATAGATCTATCAACAGGATTCGCGTTTACAATACCGCTGTAAATATTAGTTACCAAGCTACAGGGAAGTATGCCAGTGGTACAACTCAACGTAGAATATATTTTTCAGTTACTTGTGTCCATAACGTAAATCATTTATAAAAGTAGCGCATGTATTCTCAGCCCAAAAATATTTAGAGTTTAAAAGGGACTATATACTCACCATACTGTATTTTGTAGTAAAAATACATATAACATCATTGAACAAATGTAGGGTTGGCCTCGGATTCACGAACCTATATCATTCGTATATATATATTAACACACATAATTTGCAATCGAATATATATATCTCTAATTGTAATATAATTGTTATATGACTAATCTAGCCAACTCTTTATATATTCCTCTTATATATGAAAGTATTTATATATTTAGAATATGAGCTTTAAATATATTTTATATAATTAATCTTTTATTCACAAAGTTATAATTATAATAGTACCAAAATAAGTATAATGGTAATAAAAATAGTTCTAGTAAAAATAATGATTGTATTAATAGTAGTTTTAACAAAATGATAGATTAAAAGTAATGATACACTTAATAATAGCTATGTTAATTTTTTTTTTTTTATAATACCGGTTATGAAAATTATATAAATAAATTTCGAATATTAATAATAATTTTAGTAATAATGATAATACTAATAATAATATTAACGGAGATGAAAATAATAATATCTTGTATTATTTTTATAATACTAATAATAATAATCCTAATCCTAATTATAATCATAATAATCTTAAATGATAATCTTTATAGTAATAATAATAATAATAATAATAATTACAATTACAATTATAAAAAATATTAGTAGTAATAATAATAATAATTTTGGAAATGATAAATACCTTCCAAAGCTTATTTAAAAAGAAATGCCCGCGATGGGACTCGAACCCATGACCTTTCGAATACCGAATTAATCCCCTAGCCAGCAGATCTGTTGTGACATTCGGTTACATCTCCTATCTTAAAGTATATGACCCGTCCATTTTATTTAAAGATTTGACCCAACAACAAAAACACAAGATTAGCTCCGGCCCAAGAGACAAATTAAGCCCAAGATCAATCCATAAATTAATTACCCTTCCATTTATACCCCGTATTTGTTTGGTTGCCGGCTATCAGAAGTAGATCGAGTATAGAACAGGTGAATTGCAGGAGATCGATCTCAAACTAGGTTACTTAAATTTTTCAACAGGAAAAACAAATCAAGTTCAAAAGTGTTTAATAGGTCACCGATTCAATATTATCACCCTTCAAGGTCATCGTCGGTTTTCATCCTATCTACTAATCGTCATCCCTCATCAATCAACTAATCAGTCAATCAATTGATCCAAGTAAGTATTCGATTCAACTAGTATTCTCTTAATTCCTTTAATTTCCCCTAAAAACAATATTAATGATTTGTGATGTTCTTGGTGGTTAAAGAATAATAGTTGAATTAAATTTGGTAAAATTATTTTGACAGTAACTGTTTGGCGTATTGTGGTTCTCGAGTTGTAAACAGAAGGAGATAACAGGTGGTGTTTAAGGGTGGTTTATGGTGATCAAATCGATTAACTCAGGCTGTTTTTAGCCGAATAAACATAGCAGTAGCAGCCTTGCTTGAGACGGGTATAAAACAGAAAATCTAAATAGATTAAATGGGATGGTGAAGGTTTGACTAGGTGTGGTTTGACACGAAAATAGTAGCAGGTTCTTTTTGGGTCTCGATGCAACAGGGTTTGGAGGTTATATGTGGTGGAGGTGATTTGAGTGAATTTGTTGTGGTTGGTTAACATTCGGATAACAAGAAACAGAAGATGATAGTCGTAGTTGTAGTTTTGTTGTTATGGTGTTTGGGTGTCGTAAAAGAATAAACAGAAGTAGTTCCCGCTAGTAGTTAGTTGTGATATTAAATAATATAATGTCTTAGCAAATTATTGACATACATTAAGAAACAAGAAAACACGCAAGGTGCCGTAAACATTAGTGTTATAGGTTTGATATAAGAGACTTAGGGAACATTCTATATTTTACCAATAATATGAATTTGGGTTAACGTTTGTATATGTGATAGAGATAATATTGGTAACTAACATATGTGTTTAACGACGGAGTTGTTCCCAAATCCTCGTGTGGGATGCACCTACAAGACTTTTCAAGCTTGCAAGCCCTCATCATTCAGTGGAACGGAAGGACCGATCGGTTTAACCCGATGGATAGAAAAGATGGAGACTGTGTTCAAAATCAGTGGTTGTGATGAAAAATACATGACCAAGTATGCATCGTGCACTTTACAAGATAGTGCACTCACGTGGTGGAAAAATTACGTGAAGGCTGTAGGAGGAGAGGTAGCTTATGATACTCCATGGGAAGAATTCAAAACGATGTTAATCAACGAATATTGTCCAAGGAACGAGGTTAGGAAGTTGGAAGATGAGTTACGAAGTCTGAAGGTTATTGGTACTGAAATCACCAACTACAATCAGCGATTCATGGAATTAGTTTTGCTATGTCCTGAATTGGTTCCAACCGAAGAACGGAAGATTGAAATGTACAAAGATGGTTTGCCCAAAAAGGTCAAGGCAAATGTTACAGCATCGAAACCTAAGACAATTCATGAAGCTATAACTATGGCAAACGAGCTAATGGATCAGGTCATCATGGATAAGAAAGTATCCAATACTGATGTGAAGGTATCAGGTAACAAAAGAAAGTGGAATGGAAATTATGATCGAGGTAACCAACAACAATCTTTTAAGAAACAAGAAAACACGCAAGGTGCGGGTAGTGGTTTAAGCTTTGGTTATAAAGGACAAAATCCTTTATGCAACTGATGCCACAAACATCACTCTGGTTACTGTAATGTGGTATGCAACAAATGTAATCGAAAGGGTCATCTTGCTGAAGATTGTAGGGCTCTCGTTACAAATACAAATGGTACCAAGACTCCTGCCACCAATGCAAATAGAACTGCTTTGGCTACCATTACTTGTTTTGGGTGTGGAAAACAAGGTCACTATAAGAGCCAGTGCCCGAATCCAGAGAAGAATATCGGATCTGCACGTGGAAGAGCAGTTGTTATTAATGCTAGAGAGGCATGTGAAGACCCGGAGCTTGTTACGGGTACGTTTACCATTAATAACTTATCCGCATCTATTATATTTGATACTGGTGCTGATAGAAGTTACGTGTGTAGAGACTTTCACGCTAAATTGAATTGTTCATCATTACCTCTAGATGCTAAGTACATGATTGAGTTAGCTGATGGTAAACTAATTAAAGCCGATAAAATTTGCCGTGATTGTAAAATAAATTTAGCCGGAGAAACATTTAAGATTGATTTGATACCCGTAGAATTAGGAAGTTTTGATGTAATAGTCGGCATGGACTGGATGTCCAAAATAGGAGCTGAAGTTGTGTGCGCCAAGAAGGCAATTCGCATTCCTCGTAAGAATAAAACGCCAGTAATGATTTATGGAGAGAAGGGTAACTCAAAGCTAAAACTCATTAGTTATTTGAAAGCTCAAAAGTGCTTGAAGAAAGGGTGCTATGCTATCTTAGCACATGTTAATAAAGTCGAAAAGAAAGAAAAAGAGAAGTGCATCAATGACGTGCCTGTGGCAAGA
This sequence comes from Rutidosis leptorrhynchoides, assembly GCF_046630445.1. Classification (NCBI taxonomy): domain Eukaryota; kingdom Viridiplantae; phylum Streptophyta; class Magnoliopsida; order Asterales; family Asteraceae; genus Rutidosis; species Rutidosis leptorrhynchoides. Next base: position 50,647,517 of record NC_092338.1, read on the forward strand.
GATTTTCCTGAAGTATTTCCGGAAGAGTTGCCGGGATTACCTCCATTTAGATCTGTAGAATTTCAAATAGATCTTGTACCAGGAGCTGCACCGGTTGCCCGTGCTCCATATAGACTTGCACCGTCCGAGTTAAAAGAACTTCAGAGTCAGTTAAAAGAATTACTGGATCGTGGATTCATACGACCAAGTACTTCACCGTGGGGAGCTCCAATTTTATTCGTCAAGAAGAAAGACGGATCTTTCCGAATGTGTATAGATTATCGTGAATTAAATAAGTTAACTATCAAGAATCGGTATCCACTACCGAGAATTGATGACTTATTTGATCAATTGCAAGGATCATGTGTTTATTCGAAAATCGATCTAAGATCGGGTTATCATCAATTACGTGTCAAAGAAGAAGATATACCGAAAACTGCTTTTCGGACACGTTATGGTCATTACGAATTTTTGGTCATGCCGTTTGGGTTGACAAATGCGCCAGCTGTATTCATGGACCTCATGAATCGAGTTTGTAGTCCGTATTTAGATAAGTTTGTTATCGTTTTCATTGATGATATTCTTATCTATTCCAAGAGTGAGCAAGAGCATGAGCAGCATTTAAGGTTGATATTAGAGTTGTTGAGAAAAGAACAACTATATGCTAAATTTTCTAAGTGTGCTTTCTGGTTGAAAGAAGTGCAATTTCTTGGCCACGTTGTTAGTAGTAAAGGAATTCAGGTTGATCCAGCAAAAATTGAAGCCATTGAAAAATGGGAGACTCCTAAGACACCAACGCAGATACGCCAATTTTTGGGTTTAGCCGGTTATTATAGAAGGTTTATTCAAGATTTTTCCCGAATAGCTAAGCCGTTGACAGCATTAACGCAAAAAGGGAAGAAATACGAATGGACCTCGGAGCAGGAGAACGCATTTCAATTACTGAAGAAGAAGTTAACTACGGCGCCTATTTTATCGTTACCTGAAGGGAACGATGATTTTGAAATATATTGTGACGCTTCGCGACAAGGTTTTGGTTGTGTTCTTATGCAACGAAAGAAAGTTATTGCATACGCATCCCGACAATTAAAGATTCACGAGCGGAATTATACGACGCATGATCTAGAACTGGGAGCAGTCGTGTTTGCATTGAAGATATGGAGACACTACTTGTATGGGGTTAAATGCACTGTGTTTACTGATCATAAAAGCCTTCAACATATTTTCGATCAAAAACAGCTGAACATGAGGCAACGTAGGTGGGTTGAGTTAATAAATGACTATGATTGTGAAATTCGTTATCATCCCGGGAAAGCGAACGTGGTGGCCGACGCTCTAAGCAGAAAGGAACGAGAACCAATTCGAGTACGAGCGATGAACATAAAAATTCGCATGAATCTCAACTCACAAATCAAAGAAGTTCAACGAGAAGCACTTACTAAAGAAAATATAGGAAATGAAATAATGAAGAAGTATGAGAAGCAACTCGTTATGCGGGAAGATGGAATTCGATATTTTGCAAATCGTATTTGGGTACCGAAGTTGGGTGGATTAAGGAAGTTGATATTGAACGAGGCACATAAGACAAGATATTCGATACATCCTGGAGTTGGAAAGATGTACCAAGATCTTAAGACGCATTATTGGTGGCCTAATTTGAAGACAGACGTTGCAACATATGTTGGGGAATGTTTAACTTGTTCCAAAGTCAAAGCAGAACACCAGAAGCCGTCAGGATTACTTCAACAACCAGAAATCCCAGAATGGAAATGGGACGGTATTACCATGGATTTCATCACGAAGTTACCAAAGACTGCCTGGGGATACGACACCATTTGGGTGATTGTTGATCGTCTCACCAAGTCTGCACATTTCTTACCTATGAAGGAAACGGATAGAATGGAGAAACTATTACGATTGTATATAAAGGAAATTGTTTCAAGGCATGGAATACCTATTTCCATTATATCTGATCGTGATAGTAGATTTACCTCAAAGTTCTGGCAATCACTACAGGAGGCCCTAGGAACTCGTTTGGATATGAGCACCGCATATCATCCGCAAACCGACGGGCAGAGTGAAAGAACAATTCAGACTCTTGAAGACATGCTCAGGGCATGTGTGATCGATTTTGGAAACGGATGGGATAAGTATTTACCGTTAGCAGAATTCTCGTATAATAATAGTTATCATGCGAGCATTAAAGCTGCACCATTCGAAGCATTGTATGGAAGGAAGTGTAGATCTCCTATATGTTGGAATGAAGTAGGAGATCGACATTTAACTGGTCCCGAGATCATACACGAAACGACTGAGAAGATAGTACAAATTAAGGAGAGATTGAAAACAGCCCGTAGTCGCCAAAAGAGCTACGCCGATGTCCGAAGGAAACCATTAGAGTTTCAGATCGGGGACATGGTTATGCTAAAGGTGTCACCTTGGAAAGGTGTAATACGCTTCGGAAAAAGGGGTAAACTGAACCCAAGATATGTAGGCCCGTTCAAGATCATCGAACGCATTGGACCGGTAGCTTATCGACTCGAGTTACCGCAACAACTCGCCGGAGTACATAATACCTTTCACGTCTCAAACCTTAAGAAGTGTCTTGCAAAGGAAGATCTCACCATTCCTCTTGAAGAAATCCATGTCGACGAGAAACTACAATTCATCGAAGAACCAATCGAAATCATGGATCGTGAAGTTAAACAGCTCAAGCAGAGCAACATACCGATAGTTAAGGTTCGTTGGAATGCTAGAAGAGGTCCCGAGTTTACGTGGGAATGAGAGGATCAGATGAAACAAAAGTATCCACACTTGTTTCTCGATGACGCAAAATAGGTACAATTTTAAAATTTCGGGACGAAATTTATTTAACGGGGAGGTAATGTAACGACCCGCACTTTTTCGATCGTTCTATACTTATAAGATTAATATTTACATAAATTAAACCTTACCAACATGATAAGCAATCCAAATTGTTGAGACTTATGTTTTCGAAAAGAGTTTTACACAACGTTTGACCGTCTAGTTCGACCGATGATATCACGAACTATACAATATATGATAATTATACGTTTGTGTATATATATGTATATATACATATTTAACATGATCTAAGAATGTTTTAATATCTCATTTTGTATTAATAACAATAAGTTATAAGTATATTTTGAAACTACTAACTTAAGTTTTCAAAACGATAACCATACGTAACGTTATTTGACTTAAATACTTATAACCTATAATGTTTATACATATATCGTATAAGTAATGTATTTAATCACTTTTAAAGGGCTTACATACATAAAACAATATAAGTATATTTACAAAAGATAGCTATATTTGAATCCTCGTTCCGTTTTCTCAAAGATTTCTATACGTATACCTAGGGTATATGTACCCGTATCATACGCAGCTTCTAGATGTATTTACTATTGGTATATACCAATAAAAATCTGCTCCTTAGCAGCCTTAAATGATTAAGAAACATGTGGAACCAACCATTTGTCAAGTAGCATGAATTATTTAGCAAGAAAACAAAGTTAGGTATCTTTTTTTTCCTTTATAACCTAAAAACGTTTTTATGCATGCACACCATTTCTTCACCCCATTTTCTCATACTTACACTTCCATTTCTCTCTCAAAATACTCTTAACTTCATACTTGATCATCTCCAAGCATTTTCCCCATCATTTAGCTTCAAAAACAACACTTAAACCTCATAAGAAAACCTTACAAAAACACTTCAAGAAATCCTTCCAAGAACACCAACTTACTTCCAATCTTTCATCCACTTCCATCACCCTTTTGGTTCTAGGTTCTTACTCCTCTTTTACAGCAACCTTGTCCAAGGAACTTGAGGTAGAATCTATGTTCATAACCTTATTCGATTCATATATATATAGCTATCTTATTTTGTGGTATAAAAGTTTAACAACAAGAACATAGTTTGAAAGTTTTCAAACTTGTTTGCAAACTAAATAGATCCTTCTAACTTAACTTTTAAAATACTTCAAGACCTGTAATATATCTTAAATATATGCTAATTTAACAAGGTATAACTTGGGTTTTCAAAGAACACCTTAAAAACTGAATTTACGACATCGGAGTGCAACCGGGGGCTGTTTTGGGTTGGATAATTAAAAACCATCTTAAACTTTGAATTGGAGGTTTATTTTCTGGAAAAATGATTTTTACTATAAATATGATAACACATAAAAATTTCATGATTTAACTCAAAGTATAAGTATTTTTAGAAAAATAATCATTTAAGGTTGTTTACATGATGGAAAATGATTAACTTCATAAGTTTCACTAAAGTTTGACCTATGACCTGTGATTTCGAATACAAACTAAGGTATTTACAGTTCATAGTCTTAAAGAGGGACTCGATCCAAGGAAGTGGCAAGTTGAATCAACGAAAACGGAGTTGTAACGAAGAAACTATGACCAAAACGAGATCGGATATCTAAGACTAGTTTAGCTACGAAAATAATTGGAGAAAATTAAATAAATCACATCTTTTTAAAATAACATGATATTTTATATATATGTACTCATAATTTAATTTTATATGGTTCAGGATCACCCGTAAACAATACGAGAAGATTAATCATAAGATCCCATGATTGTACGCAACATGTCATTTGACAACACCGGTACTTTATGTACGCAACACGTCATTTGACAACACCGGTACCATGGGTCAAGATTAATCTCGACCAATACATATACGATGGGGTTTTATTTATTTCGTTGGGGGTTTTATTTATTTCATTGCGGGTATATTAAACATCTAAAAATGAACCATTAAAATTGAATTACTAACAACGAACTGCTAACTACGGACTAAGGAATTATTAAAAGTATTAAAAGTATAACAAGTATATATATGTGACGTTTGTTTAAAAAGAAAAGGTATTGATATATTATATATGGATAGGTTCGTGATATCAACCGGAGACCAAGTCAAATTATATATATCTTCAAGACGAAAGTGAGTATATAGTCCCACTTTTAAACTCTAAATATTTCGGGATGAGAATACATGTATTTTATGTTTTACGTTATGGACACAAGTAACTGAAAATATATTCTACGTTGAGTTGTACCACTGGCATACTTCCCTGTAGCTTGGTAACTAATATTTACAGCGGTATTGTAAACGCGAATCCTGTTGATAGATCTATCGGGCCTGACAACCCCAACCGGACTGGACGACCAGTATTCAACGGTTGCACAGTACTTCGTTTTGTGACTACACTTGGTACGGTGTAGTAAGATTTCATATTAAAGGGAATATGCGACGTGATTGAATGTTAAGTATGGTTACCAAGTGCTCAACCACTTAGAATATTTTTATTAAACTGTTTATATACGAAATCTTGTGGTCTATATATATATTGCTGCCGGCACTAAACCTATATCTCACCAACTTTATGTTGACATTTTAAACATGTTTATTCTCAGGTGATAATTAGAAGCTTCCGCTGCATTATGTTGAATTTGAGCAGGATCTTGCGTACGCATGTTTGTGTCAAAAATAAAACTGCATATCCAAGAACTTGTGTTGTAAAATATGCTAGAAATCGTGTTGTTATCATCATTTGTAAAGTTTGTAAGTCGAAGATTATCGCTAAACGATAATCATCTTTATTTCGTCCAAAGCTTGTATCAAAAATAAGAATCATGGTTTGTAATGTATAATATATGCAGTTTTTCTTTTAAAAATGTCGCATATAGAGGTCAATACCTCGCAATGAAATCATACGTTATCTAACACGTTCTTACGGTTAAGGACGGGTTATGACATGTGGTATCCTTTGGACGAAATAAAGATGATTATCGTTTAGCGATAATCTTCGACTTACAAACTTTACAAATGATGATAACAACACGATTTCTAGCATATTTTACAACACAAGTTCTTGGATATGCAGTTTTATTTTTGACACAAATATGCGTACGCAAGATCCTGCTCAAATTCAACATAATGCAGCGGAAGCTTCTAATTATCACCTGAGAATAAACATGTTTAAAACGTCAACATAAAGTTGGTGAGATATAGGTTTAGTGCCGGCAGCAATATATATATATATATAGACCACAAGATTTCATATATAAACATTTTCATAAAAATATTCTAAGTGGTTGAGCACTTGGTAACCATACTTAACAGTTAATCACGTCGCATATTCCCTTTAATATGAAATCTTACTACACCGTACCAAGTGTAGTCACAAAACGAAGTACTGTGCAACCGTTGAATACTGGTCGTCCAGTCCGGTTGGGGTTGTCCGGCCCGATAGATCTATCAACAGGATTCGCGTTTACAATACCGCTGTAAATAACAGTTACCAAGCTACAGGGAAGTATGCCAGTGGTACAACTCAACGTAGAATATATTTTTCAGTTACTTGTGTCCATAACGTAAAACATAAAATACATGTATTCTCATCCCGAAATATTTAGAGTTTAAAAGTGGGACTATATACTCACTTTCGTCTTGAAGATATATATATATAATTTGACTTGGTCTCCGGTTGATATCACGAACCTATCCATATATAATATATCAATACCTTTTCTTTTTAAACAAACGTCACATATATATACTTGTTATACTTTTAATACTTTGAATAATTCCTTAGTCCGTAGTTAGCAGTTCGTTGTTAGTAATTCAATTTTAATGGTTCATTTTTAGATGTTTAATATACCCGCAATGAAATAAATAAAACCCCCAACGAAATAAATAAAACCCCATCGTATATGTATTGGTCGAGATTAATCTTGACCCATGATACCGGTGTTGTCAAATGACGTGTTGCGTACATAAAGTACCGGTGTTGTCAAATGACGTGTTGCGTACAATCATGGGATCTTATGATTAATCTTCTCGTGTTGTTTAGGGGTGATCCTGAACCATATAAAATTGAATTATAAGTACATATATATAAAATATCATGTTAACTTAAAAAGATGTGATTTATTTAATTTTTTTCCAATTATTTTCGTGGCTAAACTAGTCTTGGATATCCGATTTTGTTTCGGTCATAGTTTCTTCGTTACAACTCCGTTTTCGTTGATTCAACTTGCCATCTCCTTGGATCGAGTCCCTCTTTAAGACTATGAACTGTAAATACCTTAGTTTGTATTCAAAATCACACGGCATAGGTCAAACTTTAGTGAAACTTATGAAGTTAATCATTTTCCATCATGTAAACAACCTTAAATGATTATTTTTCTAAAAATACTTATACTTTGAGTTAAATCATGAAATTTTTATGTGTTATCATATTCATAGTAAAAATCATTTTTCCAGAAAATAAACCTCCAATTCAAAGTTTAAGATGGTTTTTAATTATCCAACCCAAAACAGCCCCCGGTGGCACTCCGACGTCGTAAAAACAGTTTTTAAGATAATCTTTGAAAAACCAAGTTATACCTTGTTAAATTAGCATATATTTAAGTTATATTACAGGTCTTGGAGTATTTTAAAAGTTAAGTTAGAAGGATCTATTTAGTTTGCAAACAAGTTTGAAAACATTCAAACTATGTTCTTGTTGTTAAAATTTTATACCACAAAATAAGATAGCTATATATATATGAATCGAATAAGGTTATGAACATAGATTCTACCTCAAGTTCCTTGGACAAGGTTGTTGTAAAAGAGGAGTAAGAACCTAGAACCAAAAGGGTGATGGAAGTGGATGAAAGATTGGAAGTAATTTGGTGTTCTTGGAAGGATTTCTTGAAGTGTTTTTGTAAGGTTTTCTTATGAGGTTTAAGTGTTGTTTTTGAAGCTAAATGATGGGGAAAATGCTTGGAGATGATCAAGTATGAAGTTAAGAGTATTTTGAGAGAGAAATGGAAGTGTAAGTATGAGAAAATGGGGTGAAGAAATGGTGTGCATGCATAAAAACGTTTTTAGGTTATAAAGGAAAAAAAAGATACCTAACTTTGTTTTCTTGCTAAATAATTCATGCTACTTGACAAATGGTTGGTTCCACATGTTTCTTAATCATTTAAGGCTGCTAAGGAGCAGATTTTTATTGGTATATACCAATAGTAAATACATCTAGAAGCTGCGTATGATACGGGTACATATACCCTAGGTATACGTATAGAAATCTTTGAGAAAACGGAACGAGGATTCAAATATAGTTATCTTTTGTAAATATACTTATATTGTTTTATGTATTTAAGTCTTTAAAAGTGATTAAATACATTACTTATACGATATATGTATAAACATTATAGGTCATAAGTATTTAAGTCAAATAACGTTACGTATGGTTATCGTTTTGAAAACTTAAGTTAGTAGTTTCAAAATATACTTATAACTTATTGTTATTAATACAAAATGAGATATTAAAACATTCTTAGGTCATGTTAAATATGTATATATACATATATATACACAAACGTATAATTATCATATATTGTATAGTTCGTGATATCATCGGTCAAACTAGACGGTCAAACGTTGTGTAAAACTCTTTTCGAAAAACATAAGTCTCGACAATTTGGATTGCTTATCATGTTGGTAAGGTTTAATTTATGTAAATATTAATCTTATAAGTATAGAACGATCGCAAAAGTGCGGGTCGTTACATTACCTCCCCGTTAAATAAATTTCGTCCCGAAATTTTAAAATTGTACCTATTTTGCGTCATCGAGAAACAAGTGTGGATACTTTTGTTTCATCTGATCCTCCCGTTCCCACATAAACTCGGGACCTCTTCGAGCATTCCAACGAACCTTAACGATCGGTATGTTACTCTGCTTGAGCTGTTTAACTTCACGGTCCATGTTTTCGATTGGTTCTTCGACGAATTGTAGTTTCTCGTCGACATGGATTTCTTCAAGAGGAATGGTGAGGTCTTCCTTTGCAAGACACTTCTTAAGGTTCGAGACGTGAAAGGTATTATGTACTCAATCGAGTTGTTGCGGTAACTCGAGTCGATAAGCTACCGGTCCAATGCGTTCGATGATCTTGAACGGGCCTACATATCTTGGGTTCAGTTTACCTCTTTTACCGAAACGTATTACACCTTTCCAAGGTGACACCTTTAGCATAACCATGTCACCGATCTGAAACTCTAATGGTTTCCTTCGGACATCGGCGTAGCTCTTTTGGCGACTACGGGCTGTTTTCAATCTCTCCTTGATTTGTACTATCTTCTCAGTCGTTTCGTGTATGATCTCGGGACCAGTTAATTGTCGATCTCCTACTTCATTCCAACAGATAGGAGATCTACACTTCCTTCCATACAATGCTTCGAATGGTGCAGCTTTAATGCTCGCATGATAACTATTATTATACGAGAATTCTGCTAATGGTAGATATTTATCCCATCCGTTTCCAAAATCGATCACACATGCCCTGAGCATGTCTTCAAGAGTCTGAATCGTTCTTTCACTCTACCCGTCGGTTTGCGGATGATATGCGGTACTCATATCCAAACGAGTTCCTAGTGCCTCCTGTAGTGATTGCCAGAACTTTGAGGTAAATCTACTATCACGATCGGATATAATGGAAATAGGTATTCCATGTCTTGAAACAATTTCCTTTATATACAATCGTAATAGTTTCTCCATTCTATCCGTTTCCTTTATAGGCAGGAAATGTGAAGACTTGGTGAGACGATCAACAATCACCCAAATGGTGTCGTATCCCCAGGCAGTCTTTGGTAACTTCGTGATGAAATCCATGGTAATACCGTCCCATTTCCATTCTGGGATTTCTGGTTGTTGAAGTAATCCTGACAGCTTCTGGTGTTCTGCTTTGACTTTGGAACAAGTTAAACATTCCCCAACATATGTTGAAACGTCTGTCTTCAAATTAGGCCACCAATAATGCGTCTTAAGATCTTGATACATCTTTCCAACTCCAGGATGTATCGAGTATCTTGTCTTATGTGCCTCATTCAATATTAACTTCCTTAATCCACCCAACTTTGGTACCCAAATACGGTTTGCAAAATATCGAATTCCATCTTCCCGCATAATGAGTTGTTTTCCATACTTCTTCATTATTTCATTTCCTATGTTTTCTTTAGTAAGAGCTTCTCGTTGAGCCTCTTTGATTTGTGAGTTGAGATTCATGCGAATTTTTATGTTCATTGCTCGTACTCGAATTGGTTCTCGTTCCTTTCTGCTTAAAGCGTCAGCCACCACATTCGCTTTCCCGGGATGATAACGAATTTCACAATCATAGTCGTTTATTAACTCGACCCACCTACGTTGCCTCATGTTCAGCTGTTTTTGATCGAAAATATGTTGAAGGCTTTTATGATCAGTAAACACAGTGCATTTAACCCCATACAAGTAGTGTCTCCATATCTTCAATGCAAACACGACTGCTCCCAGTTCTAGATCATGCGTCGTATAATTCCGCTCGTGAATCCTTAATTGTCGGGATGCGTATGCAATAACTTTCTTTCGTTGCATAAGAACACAACCAAAACCTTGTCGTGAAGCGTCACAATATATTTCAAAATCATCGTTCCCTTCAGGTAACGATAAAATAGGCGCCGTAGTTAACTTCTTCTTCAGTAATTGAAATGCGTTCTCCTGCTCCGAGGTCCATTCGTATTTCTTCCCTTTTTGCGTTAATGCTGTCAACGGCTTAGCTATTCGGGAAAAATCTTGAATAAACCTTCTATAATAACCGGCTAAACCCAAAAATTGGCGTATCTGCGTTGGTGTCTTAGGAGTCTCCCATTTTTCAATGGCTTCAATTTTTGCTGGATCAACTTGAATTCCTTTACTACTAACAACGTGGCCAAGAAATTGCACTTCTTTCAACCAGAAAGCACACTTAGAAAATTTAGCATATAGTTGTTCTTTTCTCAACAACTCTAATATCAACCTTAAATGCTGCTCATGCTCTTGCTCACTCTTGGAATAGATAAGAATATCATCAATGAAAACGATAACAAACTTATCTAAATACGGACTACAAACTCGATTCATGAGGTCCATGAATACAGCTGGCGCATTTGTCAACCCAAACGGCATGACCAAAAATTCGTAATGACCATAACGTGTCCGAAAAGCAGTTTTCGGTATATCTTCTTCTTTGACACGTAATTGATGATAACCCGATCTTAGATCGATTTTCGAATAAACACATGATCCTTGCAATTGATCAAATAAGTCATCAATTCTCGGTAGTGGATACCGATTCTTGATAGTTAACTTATTTAATTCACGATAATCTATACACATTCGGAAAGATCCGTCTTTCTTTTTAACAAATAGAATCGGAGCTCCCCACGGTGAAGTACTTGGTCGTATGAATCCATGATCCAGTAATTCTTTTAACTGACTCTGAAGTTCTTTTAACTCGGACGGTGCAAGTCTATATGGAGCACGAGCCACTGGTGCAGCTCCTGGTGCTAAATCTATTTGAAATTCTACAGATCTAAATGGAGGTAATCCCGGCAACTTTTCCGGAAAGACTTCAGGAAAATCTCTTGCCACAGGCACGTCATTGATGCTCTTCACTTTTTCCTTTGTTTCGACTTTATTAACATGTGCTAAGATAGCATAGAACCCTTTCTTCAAGCACTTTTGAGCTTTCAAATAACTAATGAGTTTTAGCTTTGAGTTACCGTTCTCTCCATAAATCATTACTGGCGTTTTATCCTTACGAGGAATGCGAATTGCCTTCTTGGCGCACAAAACTTCAGCTCCTATTTTGGACATCCAGTCCATGCCGACTATTACATCAAAACTTCCTAATTCTATGGGTATCAAGTCAATTTTAAACGTTTCTCCGGCTAAATTTATTTTACAATCACGGCAAATTTTATCGGCTTTAATTAGTTTACCATTAGCTAACTCAATCATGTACTTAGCATTGAGAGGTAATGATGAACAATTCAATTTAGCGTGAAAGTCTCTACACACGTAACTTCTATCAGCACCAGTATCAAATATAATAGATGCGGATAAGTTATTAATGGTAAACGTACCCGTAACAAGCTCCGGGTCTTCACATGCCTCTTTAGCATTAATAACAAATGCTCTTCCACGTGCAGGTCCGATATTCTTCTCTGGATTCGGGCACTGGCTCTTATAGTGACCTTGTTTTCCACACCCAAAACAAGTAATGGTAGCCAAAGCAGTTCTATTTGCATTGGTGGCAGGAGTCTTGGTACCATTTGTATTTGTAACGAGAGCCCTACAATCTTCAGCAAGATGACCCTTTCGATTACATTTGTTGCATACCACATTACAGTAACCAGAGTGATGTTTGTGGCATCGGTTGCATAAAGGATTTTGTCTTTTATAACCAAAGCTTAAACCACTACCCGTACCTTGCGTGTTTTCTTGTTTCTTAAAAGATTGTTGTTGGTTACCTCGATCATAATTTCCATTCCACTTTCTTTTGTTACCTGATACCTTCACATCAGTATTGGATACTTTCTTATCCATGATGACCTGATCCATTAGCTCATTTGCCATGGTTATAGCTTCATGAATTGTCTTAGGTTTC